>NC_139835.1:2024900-2684900 GCF_963691815.1 Echiichthys vipera
CTTCTTCTGTGTGAGATTTTGTTTTCATATTTGGAGTGAATGAGTCTTTTTCGTGTTGCCACAAAAGAAACAGAAAGTACATCATGTTGACATTTCAGGTTGGCAGAGATCACACTATCTATAAAATATGTAGATAAACATTCCTGTGGTTGTGTGCAGAGATAAAAATACTGTGTTACATTTACAGAAGCATGTCAAGGGCTTGAATTTTACTACACAGAAGAAGGAAAATAATTACATTGGAATGAGCTGATAATAATTAAAGATATGTTAACAGGACATGTTTGGCAAAATATAGTGATTTTCACTGATATATTAATGAAAGTAATTCATGTATGTTCCCTGTGATTCGGATCTGCTCCAAAATTGAATAGATTGTTCATTTGCACTATGGAAATCTATAGATTTTCCATTATGCTCATGAACAAACAAAGAGACAAACTGGATCTCTTTGTTTGAGTGAAAAAAAAATGTATTTATTAATTTTGAAATTGAAAAACTTGGCTCATTTAAAGTACAGATGGCAGATACCATAGAACTGATTTTGGTGTTGATCGGCTGGAGTTTTTTTAGTGAGGTGAGGAATTTGAGGATTGACTGTGTGGAAAGAGTATATTAGACTCTCTGTAGTCAGGCTGCATGCTGAGAGGAGCAGAGAGCAGCTTAGTTCCATCTCTGAGGCTGCATGTCCACGTCTCTCTAGTTGATTTTTTTCTCTTGGTCTGGTGCAGCAGCATAACTAGGCAGCGCTTCTATGGAGGACGGATATCTGTCTGCACCGGTTGGGGAGGAAGAAAAGGAGAGAGAAAGAGAGAAAAGACAGATGGACAGATGGACAGAGAGAGACAAAGACAGACACAAAGACAGACAAAGAGACAGTCCCAGAGATGCAAGCAACCACAAAAGTAACAGTAACTATAATAATATCTATAGTAATGTGAATAGGTAGGTGGTGGAGGTGATGCAGGACCACGGCAGCAGGCACCACCACGATCAGCAGAGACCTGAGAGACGACAAAGCACAAACAACTCCGTGGAAGAAGTTGAATTGGTAATATGCATTGATGAGACATGAATGATACAGACAGAGAGGAGAGAAGCTCAGAGGATCAGGAACAGGATTATCCCCAAGCAGACTTGGCCTATAGCTGCAGAATTAAGCATGACAGAATCAGCTGTATGATAGCTGATTGAATGAATGAATAGCTATATGTCAATACTCTATTGCAAGACATTGCAAGACATTTTCCTGAATGGGGAGGACATTTACACTATTGAAAGAACAACTCAATAGATTTTGACAGGGATCTGGACCTCAGATTTACATCAGACAGTTAATATTTTTAACTCAAACTATCTACAAAAGAAAGTTTTTAGCAGGTTGAAAAGTTAGAAATAAAGAAAAGAATGTCTCTCTCATACATCTAGCATTTATGTGTTTTAACAATAGCTATCACTGAATAGATAAAGTTAATTAATTGAAACAAATGAACTGAATCAAACCAGCCTAATACATCCGGCTTTCATTTGGCATGGACAATTACCAATTTAAAAATAACTTAATTTCATAACCACGGCCATGATTTTAGTTTCAACCTGTGCCAGTCACGTATATGTAAACTCATTATTTTTCATCTTCCACACATACCTCAGGTGCAGTGAGGAGTAATCTCTGACAGATGCGGCAGGGAAATGAAAACACTGAGGCCTTAGTGGGGGCTGTGGGGGCTGACAGAGCTGAGTTTGGTGTGCAGAGCCATAAGGACAGTTGTTCCAACAGGTTACTTGTCCTAAACGTCCTGTCCTGGATAGCTTGGTGCTGTGAAGACATCTTGTGACATCCATCGTTCCAGACCGTTGACTTAGTCTTTCTCTTCCACCCCCACCTGCTCACCACGAGCCAACACACACCAAACACACACATAGACGCTCATGCTGACAGGGTCCACTCTATCTGGCCCCCAGCTGTTTGGCCACAGATGGGTGGCTTCCTGTCAGAGTCTTTTCCAGATGTAAAGGGTTTTTCTCTTTCTTTCACTGCCTTTCTTCTGCTCTCTTTCCCTCCCCTGAAGTGTTTTGTGTATCTGTCCCAAATCATCGAAGCTCATATAGAATCCTATGAGGAATTTTCTATCTTTTTCTTCTCCTTGCTCTCTCTTTCACACCATCTGTACCAGCTGTATCCTGTGTGCCTGTTCCATTTCACTTGATCTTCTACTACATTTAAAGTTAAACCATTTTTGACCTTTTCTCTAAAACTTCATGTATTTGAATTATCAAAGAGCAACCCACATCTGCACTCCTGCAGAGGAATAATTAACAAACATATTGCATGAATATTATTATACTAGATTCTTAGTAGAGGTACCAAGTAGACATACAATCCTGCACTAATAGGGTCACTGGTGTGACCTCTGCAAAAACTACTGTTGAATAAGACACAGAACGATTGGTGTCCTTAGAAAATGTATAGATTCCCTTTACCCCCCCCCCCCCCCCACACACACACATACTTCTCTTCCCATTCTCTCATCTGTCTCCCTATCCCTCTTCAGAAAAAGGTGACACAGGCAGGACCACACTGGCATATGGCTTAACAATAGCCAAGACTGTTAAAATATTAACTTGCTCCACCTCATTAAGGCTCTCTAAGTCATGAAGCCCTTCTGTGAGGTAGCACTATAAACCACAGTCCAATCCCTGGCCCTCCCAGCCCTGATGCTTGTCAGGCTAAAGCACCAGCAGGATGTGCCCCCCCTCAAGGATCCTTCACAAAGGCCAGTATGGCATCATTAATGGTGCGTGTTGGCTTAAGATCGACCTGCAGCTTAGCAGGAGATGCTCTATGAAATGGCGTCTATAGAATCTACGGGGGGTACGGGGCTAGAGTCTACAGGGGTATTTTGAATATGAATGAGCACATGACTATGTGTGTGGACTAAGTGTTCATGGTCTCATTTGTGTGTATGTGTTAAGAAAAAAATCCTTGATGTAGAACGTATTTTAAAGGATGCCAGGAGTCATAAAAAATGTGTTATGTTGTATTTTGGGGATGACTTAAAACTGTTAAGAAGTAAATTTGGTCTTTTGGTCTATATCTGTGATAGCTCAGTAAGCCACAAGCAGGCTCAACAAAAACAATACAGGTTGGAGGCAGCTAGGCATTCAGTGGAAGCAACAGTAACACAGGGGTGAAAGAAAGCATGCATCATTTCTAAATTTCTTGAAGACAGATAGAAAAGAGGGCTTAAACAGTACAGATAGAAGGCACACTTGATGCTTTGGCAGAGAACTAGGGCTAGGGGGCAGGCTTATACTCAAAGGGGTAGTGAGAAGCAGGTGGAGCATGGGTGACTGGAAAAA
Organism: Echiichthys vipera; assembly: GCF_963691815.1. NCBI lineage: Eukaryota > Metazoa > Chordata > Actinopteri > Perciformes > Trachinidae > Echiichthys > Echiichthys vipera. The sequence goes on from NC_139835.1 coordinate 2,028,264, forward strand.
AGGTGGGAGCACATTTGGTGGGCAATTTAGGAATGTCTTGCCATAAATGACTAGATTAATGAACAGACAGGCATGGGTAAACAGAATATGCAGATTATTGTGTTAATAATGCTGCTGTCACCATGACACAAAGCCCCCTCTAGGAGGAGCTCCCTCCAGGCTTGTCAGGGTGACAAAAGTGGAAGCTGGGGATCAAGGAACAGTCCAGGATGTCCCTGGTAAAAACCCCAGGAGTGACCCTCCTAATCGACTTGGTACTTGAGTCCTCTTACCAATGGCAAACACGCAGAAGATGCTACTTGATAAAGACCACTCTCCATCAATGAGCCAGTGGGGTGGTGGGATCCTGGAGGTAGTGACTAGAGGCTTTCATCGATGGGATTGACTCAAGGGATGTGAAAGCCAGGATCTAGTAAGGGATGCAGAGAAATCTTGTACACATAGGCACTGATTGCCTTGTTCATGTACTCAGTCTGGCTATTGAAGTGAGGGTAAAAGCCTAAAATATGCACGGATGAATTTAAAGAACTTTCAAAACTCTTGGGGTCACTCTGGGATGTCAGTTGGACACAATCTACTTGGGCAGGCTTTGACTAGATCACATGTTCAGGGACACATGTCCTCTCTTTAGGTGAAAACAGTCAACAACCATCAAGGACACGGGGTAAAAGTACAAACAAATATTTAATATAAACAACAGAAACAGGAATAATTACAGGGGAAACAAGAACACTAAGACGAGACGGTCGAGGGTAACAGGAACGAGGAAACGACGGACGGTCAGGAAACAGGACAGGGAAACAGGAACACGGGAAACTACATAAAGAAACAAAGAAACAATGATTAACAAACAATCAACATGGAGCGCATTTACCGAAACAAACGAGAAACGTAGCCAACCGACAAAGAATTTACCAAGTAAATGAGAACAACGGTCCGGCGCTGCATGCCTGTCACCTCAGGCTTCTTATACTCCTGGAGGTGATCAGCGTAACTTGCTGCAGCTGAGGTGGAACCACGCCTACCTGTTACTGGACAAAACAACACATAGGGGAGAAACATGCAGGGGAAAACAGACAGAGGGAGACAAACTCACTCAAAAGGGAGAGAGGAGAGACTGACAGAACCGAATCTTGACACATCACCCTCAGAAAGTGGAAGCAAGAGGATCCATCCGACATGTTGGAAGTTTCGTTAACAAGAACATCCTTAACCAGGGCCTGAAGCACAGCTAGGATTTTTGTTAGCCTGAAAGACATTACCACTAAGTGCCCACTGTGGTAAAGGTCACTCATTCATCTTTCTTTCACTAATCCTTACCAAATTACAAGTGTTCCTGGGGTCAAGTTTCATAAAATGTGAGCCTCCTTGCAGTGGTTCCAGAACAGAGGAGAAAATTTGAAGGGTTACCTGTTAGAGACAGTAGACAGTAGACAGTAATGTCATCAAGGCTAAGGCAGTCAGTGCTTGGTTAAAGGATCTTTCACTCAAAGAAAAATAAACATCTCTAGTGGAGGGAGAAAAAAGGCCTGATCATGCATTCATCTCCCTCTTACTTCTCCTCCATCTCTCTGACTCCTCGCTTCTCCTCCTCTTCCCTCACTGATCCCTCTCTTTTCAAGGCTCCTCCCCCTCTCCATGACCCATTGCGTGGCCTCTAACTCCCCAAGCGTCAATCAATACCACTTCCTTTCTCTACTCCCTCATCACCACCTCTGCCTCCACTATCTCCACCTTTCTCAAGTGTTTTAATTGAACCTCCAGTCTTGCAAGGAGGTGTTCCGGATGCACAACAGTGATATGAATCAAATCAGAGTATGCTGAGTCTATGTTTTACCAGTCTACAAGCAGACTCACCAAACAGGTAAAACAGAGTTGTATTAGCCAGTAGACAGAATGCAGGTAAGAGGTGGCAGGCAGCAGATGCAAAAATACCAAAAGGGATGGGGGCACTCAAAAATCAGAAAATAGTAAAAGTAGAGCTGGAAGATACAGGAAACTATGGGCTGTGAGTAGGAGGCACAGTAGAGCTTGACTAGAGGACAGGTGCGTATTGCAACTTTTCCACTGCATGGACCTGCTGTTTTTTGATTCCCCATCAGCAAAGGTTATGGATAGTATCCGGTAATTTTTTGGTACCACCTCGGTTGAGATTCCAAGCTAGCTGAGCTGATACTAAGGGAACGTCCACACAATTGAAAACACCATTTTTCTCCTCCATTGTTCTAAAAAAGTTTTCCGTTCACATAGCCTTGCCTCAAGAAATATCTGCATCCACATAAAATTGGTGAAACTGACTAAAAACGCTGTAGTACACATGCCAGGCCTGGATGTGGGGCTGTAACTGCCACAGAAATACACCAACAACAGAGAAGAAGAGACGGAGAGACGCTGTGGCGAATACAAACACCGGAGACTTTCTTCCAAAATCCTCATCCTCATCATATTTTGGACTCTGATGCACAAATTACGCTGCAGTTAGTGTCCTCAACCAGCAGAGGGTGCTGCTGTGAGCCCCTTCCCCATCCCAAAGCACTCACTGGCGGGCACTTTCTCAGTAGATTTAGTGACTTTATCCATGGGGGGCGTTTTTAAATCTTCCCACTCTCAGGCTCCGATAACGCCGGCTGCTGTGGATGATCGGCCAAAACGATACAAACGTTGTGGGGTAACAGGAAAATGCGTCTCCGTGTGGACACGCCCTTAGTTTCATTACACCACTCCTTAACTCAGTTGTTGTTAAGGCCTGCGTCTGTACATGCAACAACGGAGAAGAAGAGACGGAGAGACGCTATGTATATTACAAACACTGGTGAGTTTCTTTTGTCTTTCAGAGTCCAGTTCAGTAAACAGTCTATGGGTCTGTCTGTCTCCTCTCACGCAGAAACACTGTTGTTGTTATGTGATGCCGCCGTGTTAGATGTCGGAGGTGGGGCGATAACTGCATAATTTAACATAGTATGCTGTTTCACCATCCAGACGACAACGCCATGGGGGTGTTTTCAAATCTTTCCACTCTGGGACCCAGTTTCAAAAGATACAATTTTCAGGCTCCGATAACGCCGGCTGCTGTGGATGGTCGACTAACCAGACTAAAGCTGTGCAATTACAGGAAACCGCATCTCCGTGCAGATGGGACCTAAAAGGTGCTACATGGGACATCCTGCTCAAACCCAGGATTGACTTTAGTCAGGCTACCATCAACAGCAACTGTAATTTTTGTATTCATTTGACCTAGATTAAAAAAATAAGGCAACAAAAAACTGCAGCGTACAATACACTGTACATTATGTACACTACACCATTGCAGTGAGCGCTACGTTGAAGACACGGCAGATGCCCGTGCCATTGCTTTGGCGATGAGCTGAGAATCTCAAAACAAAAAGAGAAAAGTACTGGTACCCAAAAAATAAGTGGAGTTGAGCAGACCATGCAGAAGAAACACAACAAAAGTCTCATGGTCCAAGTAACCATCAAATTTAATGTAGCCAAGTGTCAAGTACCAAGTCAAAAAAGGCTGGAAGATGCTTTGAGAGCTTTTTTTTTTTTAACTTGAGATCAGCCCCCTTCCCAGTATTCATTTGACCTCTGTCCACTTTTATAATTTCTATAGTACAACTTGCATGATGTTAGTTTTGCTAGCACCTTTCTAAATATCACCAAAACAGTGCTGCATTGAACATTGGACTGATAGTAGTAGTCTCATCACATGAAATTTTTTTTAGTCCGATACATTTACCCAGTCTTTCTAACCTTCTGGTGACAGCCATGCACAAAGAGTGAAAAATATTTTGTAAATCCTCCCAGTATGAGCCTGCGCTGTGTCTTTAACACAACAGCTGTTCTTTCTAAGAAACCTCTCCTCCTCCACCTCAATCTCTTCTCCACCATCACTCCCCCGTCTCCATGTCTTACCTGTCACTGAACCCTGCTTTTTGTGAGGCTCATTCCCCTCCATAAGCATGGCTAGGGGATTAACTCCCCAAGTGTCAATCAATACTATTTTCCTTTCTCTTTCACCCGTCCTCCACCACCTCCACCTTTCTCCCGTCTCTTATTTGAACATCGAGTCTTGCAAGAAAGATTCCATTCCAACATTTGATGTCTCCTTTCCTTTTTTGCTTCTTTTTGCTCACCCTTCACCTCCTTCTGTGGCTGTGTGCTCAGTTCTGGCTTTGCAGAGTTTGGAAATAGAGGGATGAAGAAGAAAGGGAAGAGGGAGAAAAATAAATGCAAAGGGGGCTTAAGAAGACAGGAAAGGAACTGAAAGTGTGGTGGCAAGTGGAAAAGAGAAGCTTGAGGGGTTACGATGTGTTTCTTTCCTGTTTATTTTATCACTCCAGTGTATATGTGTGAGGCTGGTATGTTGCCCAGCGACTCAGTGTCTCCCTCCTTCTCTGTTGTCCTCCATAAACCAGGCACCGAGCCTTGTTTTCAATTATTCACTATGATAAATGAGATAATCCGCATTAATACACCTATGATATGTTCACACATATTTCGTCATACATGGTTGACAAGGTGCAAATCCGGCTGCTCCGATAGCTTACACTATACACAAGGGGAATAGCGCCTGGGAGTGTGAGAAAATGAATCCTTTATCTCTGGTTCTGTTGTTGTGGTATGAAGCAAAAAGAAAAAGATCTAATGTCAAACATGAAATTTCCTTGTTCAGTCAGGAAACAAATCTGTATTTACATTCACGTAGCCTGAATGCGCTCTGAGACTTTCATGTTGTTTCTGATCAAGGGGCCAAATATTTACTTTCTACTTTCCAAAGTGATTTCATTTTTCATGTTCCCACTTTGGCTTGAAACAAATACTACTTTAAAAATTAAACAAAGTTTTCAAAAAGGGCTCTCAAACATTCTCTAAGCAATGTCTCATACTGTCATATAAAGTCTGGTATGTAAAATCATGTTCAGCCTGGTCAGCCTCATAAAGGCTGGTTAAAAATCAGTAAGGAGTTGGAATTACTAGCAGCTACAGGCCATTTCACTAACAAAACCACATCATTGTATGGTATATATAAGTTTAATTTGGAATAACCAGGGGATGTGTCAAAAAATGGAATATGATTTTTTAGATTTTATTGTTTAAGCATGCTTTTATTTTGGGTTGTTGTGTTTTTACTTTTTGTTGTGTTTTTTTTTCTTATTCTACGTAAAGCATACTTTTTACGTTTTATTATTAAAGCTGGATTTTAGTAGACTTTGTCCTTGTTTTAGCTTCAGTTTGTAGTTTGTTAAAATAAACTTTGTTAAATCTCCCATCTGTTGTTGTTCAGTGCTTTAAAAAGACACCACTGCTTTTAACTGTTCTCCACAAAATTTAAAGAACCTTTTTAATAGTTTTATCTTAATTTTGAAAGGTCCTAGGTCTCTTTCAACCTAGTTGGCGTTGTCCGCCTTTTTAGTTCTTTTTTTTTTCTAATTTAACCCCACACGCGGAAAGATAGTGTGAGATCGCTTTAAGTGGGATGTTGATGGACGACCAGTCCAGTGCCTGGGGGCCTTCCTGAGCAGAGCATGTGTCTGATCAGAATGCGTGACCCTGGAAGTGCTGCTTGTAGCGTTTTTGAGAACCCATCATCAGATTCTTGATATATGCAACGGACAGTCATACACGCATACTGTATAGAACATGCTGCTACAGCGCCGTCTATTGGCAATATGGCACCAAATCGGTCATGTCCACTCAGAGATCACATCTAGCACAAAGTGTTCAGGAGATATGACACATGTCTGTAATATAAGTAGGATTTGAGCAAACTTTGAGGGCCAGCTCTAGCAAAACTGTACTGAACATCACAAATCTGAAAATGTAACTGTTTCCATCTTAGTCCAGAGATGTTCTGATCAAATGGGCATGGCTTATATTGACAGACTCGTCTGGACCCACAGAATCCAGGAAAAAAAGATCATTATTATTTTCTGAGACTTGTGTTCAAAAGCTACAGGCCAAAACAAAAAGTCATTGTTATTGTGCCAACATCTGGTCAAATTGCACTAAATGTGACACTGCTGCTCATTGGATCCCCAGTAATAGCCCCGGCAACTGGAAAGTAGATCAGATGAATGGTTCTCGTGTAAATGACAGATGCATTGACACATGCACATATGCACAGATTCCTTGCTTTATAGTTAGACGTTCATTTCTATGGCCCAAATCCCATCAGTTCAACACAGAGTTATGCCATATTCACCACTCTGCTGCTGTCACTTTCTCTTTTTAACAGAAACACTAGATTAATTAACTGATTAATTTAATTCTGGCCAGTTTTCCCGATTGATGTATCAAATAAGTGAAACTCAAGACTTCCTTCAAATTAAAGGCCTTCCAATAAAGATATAACTTGAAGATTTTTATTGTGACAAATGTGAAGGTAGTATTGAGTCATTCAAAGTAACTTAACATTGAGTGGAATACATTATACTGATTTATGAAGACAGCATGTAAACAATAAAGATCTTCTGATTTTCAGTTAACCTGGGAACAGAAATTAGAATTAATAGTAATTTGGTCAGAGCCTTTCTCAAATATTAGGCAAGGCAAGGCAAATGTATTTATATAACACAATTCGTAAAAGCAGCAATTCATAGTGCTTTGCAGAAAATAAATAAAACAATCAAAAAACAACAACAATCAAATAGATAAAAGAATAACATTGCAAAAACAGCAGAATAATCCTACAATACATGACAATAAAAAAAGCCAATAATTAAAAATGATGAAATTAGCAATAAGACAAATGCATGAGTGCTAAAACCAAGTCACTAAAACAATAAAACAATATTAAAAAGCACATAAAAAGTTAAGGATTAGGAAGTTAAGATTACCTAAATGTTAGTTTATGGGAAAGGTGCAGTAAACAAAAGTGTTTTTAGGCCTGATTGAAAAGAGCTGACAGTCTGTGCACACCTCCGGTGTTCAGGGAGCTTGTTCCACAGGTGTGGAGCATAAAAACTGAACGCTGATTCATCCTTTTTTAGTTCTGACACTGGGGACACAGAGTAAACCTGTTTCACAAAGCAGGTTCAAAAAACTCTGAGTCTAACCCGGAACTCTGAGTTGATCTACTCTGAGATAGGAAACTCTGAGTTTTCGGTTCCAGAACAGCAGATTTGCGTTAGGTTGATCAACTCAGAGTAGTTTCACCTGGAGTTAAGCGCGTGCACCACAAGTAAAAAAAGACAGCATCAATGGAGCCCTGATTCGACGAGTCACCATGGCAACGGGGAAGCGAAGGGCTACGCTACAACTGGAATTGGAAATATTAACGCGCTCATACGGAGAGTTTAAGCAGGTTTACACCGCTGCAGCAGCAAAAGAGAGGGAGACGGTGCGGGAGGACATTGCGGCTCGGGTCAGTGCATAAGTTTAAATGTAGTCCAGTTGCAATCACAGTAATATCACAGGGGGAACTGCTTGAGTGGGAGCCTATTAATTTATTTCATTTAAGTGCAACCCCGCGGGGGAGAAGCGCAGCTTAAGATGAAACATAAAAACATTTTTCAGGTAACAGGTAAACAGGTAAAATCTCAGCACAGTCTCATGGTGACGCCTCATTTTGAGCAGGTTTTACATCGTAAAGTAAATATTACCGTAAGTGGCTGTTTTTTATACAACATATCAATGTTGTATAAAAAACTCCCATTTGCAAAAAAAAACGCAGCGCAACACACAATATCTGCTGTGATATGAAAGCATGTCTGGTTGTTAATGTTGGAAATGTAAGGAGGGATGAGATGGACTGTGACATGAAACGGTGTTGTGCCGTATTCAGCCCCCTCGCATTATGGGCGATATTCTGGATCAGAAGGCAATATAGGAGTAGTTTATATACCGGTAACCCAATTAAAAGCACACACTTTTGAACCTATGAATTGCAAGAAAAGCTGGAATTATATTTAGAAACGCTGAGTCAAATACATTCAACTTGCTAAAAAGATCCATTTCATTCATTTTGTAATTATGGCAGCAGTATATTAAGGACGTCTATGCGCGGTCTGATAATCATCTCCCGACCAATATTTAATTCTCTTTGCGAAATGCGTCACCTTCATTCACGGGATCGTTATCAAAATGACACGCCATGGTAGTGTAAATATTCACCACCTAATATAACTTCTATTGTAGGCCTACTGAATGACTTTTATACGTTGTATACAAAAACTCCCGTTTGCAAAAAACCGCAGCGCAACACAGAATATCTGCTGTGATATGAAACGGTACCGCTCAAACAGAGAATTGCCTGGAAATGCAAGAACATCTATAATCAATAGTCTGATAATCATCTCCCGACGAATATATAATTATCTGCGCAGTAATGCTGCAGCTTCATCCACGGGATCGTTATCAAAAGGACACGCCATGGTAGTGAAATAGTCGCCACCTAATATAACTTCTAATGACTGATGTTTGCAGTGATTTTCTGAAAAAACAGACGGAACTATAGCAGAACTATACTTCGCCAAAACTCGCCCGCTGACTGAATGAATGAGGAAATGAAACACCGTGTGTGGCTGAAAGAGGGCGGAGACAGAGAGAAACTCAAGGTTTTCTGAGAAAAACCTGGTCCTGACCAGGGGCCTGTTTCACAAAGCAGGTTCAAAAAACTCTGAGTCTTACCCGGAACTCTGAGTTGATCTACTCTGAGATAGGAAACTCTGAGTTTTCAGTTCCAGAACAGCATATTTGCGTCAGGTTGATCAACTCAGAGTAGTTTGACCTGGAGTTAAGCGCGTGCACCACAAGTAAAAAAAGACAGCATCAATGGAGCCCTGATTCGACGAGTCACCATGGCAACGGGGAAGCGAAGGGCTACGCTACAACTGGAAATGGAAATATTAATGCGCTCATACGGTGAGTTTGAGCAGGTTTACAGCGCTGCAGCAGCAAAAGAGAGGGAGACGGTGCTGGAGGACATTGCGGCTCGGGTCAGTGCGTAAGTTTAAATGTAGTCCTGTTGCAATCACAGTAATATCACAGGGGGAACTGCTTGAGTGGGAGCCTATTAATTTATTTCATTTAAGTGCAACCCCGCGGGGCAGAAGCGCACTTGGCAGCAGCTTAAGATGAAACATAAAAACATTATTCAAACAGGTAAAACATCGGCACAATCTCATGGTGACGCCTCATTTTGAGCAGGTTTTACATGGTAAAGTAAATATTACCGTAAGTGGCTGTTTTTTATACAACATATCAATGTTGTATAAAAAACTCCCATTTGCAAAAAAAAACGCAGCGCAACACACAATATCTGCTGTGATATGAGAGCATGACTGGTTGTTAATGTTGGAAATGTAAGGAGGGATGAGATGGACTGTGACATGAAACGGTGTTGTGCCGTATTCAGCCCCCTCGCATTATAGGTGATATTCTGGATCAGAAGGCTATATAGGAGTAGTTTATATACCGGTAACCCAACTAAAAGCACACACTTTTGAACCTATGAATTGCAAGAAAAGCTGGAATTATATTTAGAAACGCTAAGTCAAATACATTCAACTTGCTCAAAAGATCCATTTCATTCATTTTGTAATTATGGCTGCAGTATATTAAGGACGTCTATGCGCGGTCTGATAATCATCTCCCGACGAATATTTAATTCTCTTTGCGAAATGCGTCACCTTCATCCACGGGATCGTTATCAAAATGACACGCCATGGTAGTGTAAATAGTCACCACTTAATATAACTTCTATTGTAGGCCTACTGAATGACTTTTATACGTTGTATAAAAAAAACTCCCGTTTGCAAAAAAACGCAGCGCAACACAGAATATCTGCTGTGATATGAAACGGTACCGCTCAAACAGAGAATTGCCTGGAAATGCAAGAACATCTATAATCAATAGTCTGATAATCATCTCCCGACGAATATTTAATTATCTGCGCAGTAATGCTGCAGCTTCATCCACGGGATTGTTATCAGAAGGACACGCCATGGTAGTGAAATAGTCACCACCTCATATAACTTCTAATGTCTGATGTTTTCAGTGATTTTCTGAAAAAACAGACGGAACTATAGCAGAACTATACTTCGCCAAAACTCGCCCGCTGACTGAATGAATGAGGAAATGAAACACCGTGTGTGGCTGAAAGAGGGCGGAGACAGAGAGAAACTCAAGGTTTTCTGAGAAAAACCTGGTCCCGACCAGGTTAGTTTCAGAGAGCATGTTACCATGGTAACTGACCGAGAGTTTAAGTTACCTCCCTTTGTGAAACAGGCTAGAGTTACCCCTCTCTCTCTGGTTTGAGTTACCTCCCTTTGTGAAACGGAAAACTCAGAGTTTCCCTCATTTCAGGGTTAACATACTCAGAGTTTTCACTAAACCTGCTTTGTGAAACAGGCCCCAGGTTAGTTTCAGAGAGCATGTTACCATGGTAACTGACCGAGAGTTTAAGGGCGTGATCACACTGTCCTCCCGGACCACGACCCGGACTTTAGGGTACTTGTCCCCCCTCCCTCTCCCCCCCGCGCCCCAGCCCCGTTTGTACTCACACTACCTGGGCCTCGGCCAGTGCTTCTTGCTGTCCATGCGCCATCACGCCGTAACACGTCACACGCATTGATCGCGTGTGTGTGGCTTTGTTTACAAATCTTTCCACAGACCTCGGAGTTTTTGTGCGTCTTGTCGACTGTTTTTGAATATTTTCATCCGACCAAATCTGCAGTAAACACAACGTGAACCTTTCACCACCATTGTTGTTGTTGTTAAATGTCCGCGCATGGTCTGTCCTTCTATTTACATGTCCGAACAGGCGGACATAACGCTACTGCCGTAGGGCTCGTGCTCGTGCGCGTGCACGTGCGCACGCTCGTGCTCGTACATGTGCAAACGGCTCCGCTAAAGCCCACCTATTTCAAGCGGGCCGTGGCGGCCCAGCTGGCCCCAGTTGAGCGCGGAGCGGGTGCGCTCACACTACTTAAAGGTACTAGGCTTTAGCTGAAAAACCGGTTTTGGCCGAGGCCAAAAGGACAGTGTGAGCACGCTGTAAGTTACCTCCCTTTGTGAAACAGGCTAGAGTTACCCCTCTCTCTCTGGTTTGAGTTACCTCCCTTTGTGAAACGGAAAACTCAGAGTTTCCCTCATTTCAGGGTTAACAGACTCAGAGTTTTCACTAAACCTGCTTTGTGAAACAGGCCCCTGCTTTGTGAAACAGGCCCCTGAGGAGTCTGGGAGATTCAGATTCAACAAACAGCTCAGAGATGGATTTTGGACATTATGTCCAAAATACCAACATAATACACAGGGAGCCATTGCAGAGACTTAAGGACAGGTTTGATGTGGCACATTTTCTTAGTGTTGGTCAGGACTCTGGCAGCAGCATTCTGGATAAGCTAAAGTTGTCTTATTGATTTTTTACTAAGAGCCTACTGAATATATATGCATGAACAACTTTTTCTGCGTCTTGTTTGGACAGAAATCCCTTGAGTTTTGCTATGTTCTTTAGTTGGTAATAGGCAGATTGAATAATGTTCTTTATATGGCTGTTTAAATTTGTTTATAGATTTTTCTCTCGAACCCTTTCAGGATAATTTGATAGCAGAGAGCAGTACAGGAAACATTGGTTTAACATTGGTAATGATGTGAAAAAGATAGGGAAGTGGTTTACATCAAGGTCATAGACCGCTGTTCCACCAGGATTCCCTGTATGCCAATTTCTGTTTTCTGACAAAAACCTTTATCAGCTCTCTCATCTTGATTCCAGAGGAAATCAATTTGACCTCTATCTCTACTTTCTCTCCATCCCAGACCCTCCTGTGTGTGGTATCTGACAGTTCCAGCTAACAGGATCAGCTTTATCACAGCACATCTAACCTTTCCTTTGATTTTGGACCTTTTTCTACTTAGTCTAGCGTTACAGCACACACAAACATGCTGCAGTGATGAAAGCAAGCAACACTAGAACTAACTGGCTCTCGGAGGGACAGGATTCAGACTTGGCAGAGCTAAAACATAGTGTTGTTGGTTCCGGCCTGTTAAGAATCCTGATAATAATCAATGGGGGATCAATAAAAATCAATGGAAGCTAATGGAAAGGGGCTTTTTTTCCTCTTAAAGGTCAGTTTGCTTTGTGGGTCACTATCAGACCATCAGCAGCATCACTGGAGTGAAAATTGTAATATGTCCACTGAAGGATCTCCCAGGAGACACAAATTAGAAAACAGATGTGTGAGTTCATCACCTGGTGATCGTGATGATGAGTGTGTGTGTGTGTGTGTGTGTGTGTGTGTGTGTTAACACTTCATAGTAAAGGACTTTGTCCTCATAAGAAAAAGTACAGCAGTTGATATTTGGTCAAAATTGTAATATGTCCTCTATTTATGTTTACCTGTCAAGGTCCTCTAACAGTTGTGTGAATAAAGACTCCTGGTAGTCAGTAACAAAGGTGGAAGTAATGTGTTACAGTGCTACAGGGCAGCAAAACTTTGGAGGCAAGATCAAAACTGTGGGACTCGAGGCTACATCCACTCTAATTTACGTTTTCATTCTGAATCAATGTTTCAAAATTAAAATGATCTCCCTCCACACAAGTGTTTTAGCACTGTGGTGCACACACTGTGTAGCACAGTGTATAAGGCGGTGTAAGGCAGTATAAGGTTGTATAAGGCAGTATAAGGCAGTATAAGGCAGTATAAGGCAGTATAAGACGGTGTAAGGCAGTATAAGGTGGTATGTGGCGGTATAAGGCGGTATAAGACGGTATAAGGCGGTATAAGGTGGTGTAAGGCGGTGTAAGGCGGTATAAGGCGGTATAAGGCGGTATAAGGCGGTATAAGGCGGTTTAAGGCGGTATAAGGCGGTGTAAGGCAGTATAAGGTTGTATAAGGCGGTATAAGGTTGTATAAGGCGGTATAAGGTTGTATAAGGCAGTAAAAGGCGGTATAAGGCAGTATAAGGCAGTATAAGGCGGTGTAAGGCGGTGTAAGGTGGTATAAGGCGGTATAAGATGGTATAAGGCGATATAAGGTTGTATAAGGCGATATAAGGTTGTATAAGGTAGTATAATGTTGTATAAGGCGGTATAATGTTGTATAAGGCGGTATAAGGCGGTATAAGGTGGTATAAGGCGGTGTAAGGCGATGTAAGGCAATATAAGGTTGTATAAGGTGGTGTAAGGCAGTATAAGGTTGTATAAGGCGGTATAATGTGGTATAAGGTGGTGTAAGGCAGTATAAGGTTGTATAAGGCGGTATACGGCGGTATGAGGCAGTATAAGGTGGTATAAGGTGGTGTAAGGCAATATAAGGTTGTATAAGGCGGTATAAGGCGGTATAAGGTGGTAAAGGTGGTATTAGGTGGTGTAAAATACAGATTGGGATATTAGAGTGGTACCAAGAGCATTATCTGTTGCTGGAGGAAGCCATGGCAGAGAGAAAGGAGAACCACATAAGGAGGATGGAATCACAAAAGGTCGGCCAGCCTACCTAACTGATAAGACTGACTGACAAGGGTGTCTGCGTCATCGTTTATAAACTAAAAAGGGCCCAGCAGCATTTCCTAAACATCTCAGTTTTAGAGGTTTGGCAATGTTGTAGTGATGTGGATTAAACATAGCAAAGTATATATGTTTAAAAATAAATGTACTAGTGTAAATAAACAGGAGACCACTGTTAGTGATTACAAGTCCTTTTAAAATCAAGGGTTTCTTTTTACCATGAACACAATCGTTTGACAAAAGCGAGAGTGTGCTTGAAACTCATTAGTTCAACGTACGGCTGTTCTTTTAGGTGGGATGAATGCAATTTATTCCAATGCAATCAATGTGTTGCACTCAGCAAAGCAAGAGAGGAGGATATTGACAGAACCCAGTCTTGACATCATTTGTATATTTGAAAAGTAAATAGACAAAATGTAGCCTAACATTAAAGTGGCCATTACAATATGATATATATATATATATATATATATATATATATATATATATATGGAAAAAGAACCAAGAACACTGATGAGCAATGAGCCTTTTTTTTCTCTTTGGGCCACCCAAGTCTTTGGGTGAGCTAATGTTTATAATAAGATCAGTTTTTGATCAGGAGTACTCAGCCAGTAGAAAATGTTGGCACCACACTTTCTTCACTTTCTTCAGTGGAAACAGAAAATTGCTGACCCCACACAAGCTGCTGAAGCAACAAAATGAACAACCAATATATTTAAGGAACCCACTGAACAACTGTTGGAGTGGTTGGGACAGAAAAAGGAAAACAACATAATCCTCTTCTGTCAGGCCTGCCACAAGTTTCCAGCAGTGGGAAACATGTGGGATGAAGTATTTCAAATCAAAGGATTATCTGCCAATAATAATGCCATGTTGTTTCATATTTCAACATAAAGCTGCCCTTAATGCCATGAAAACATTGTTCCTGAATATTACACTGAAGGCCTTACACACCAGGGTACTCATTTGCATGTCATTATGTTTTTAGAACGGCTGTTTTCTTCATGAGTTCTTCCTCAGAAGAACAGCATCATTTTTTTCCGGATCAAGGTCTTTTTTTCGGAGCTTTTGCATCGCAACTAAAAGCATCACCCAATCACCAAACAACACAGACTCAATAGATCCAGGTGCCAGATGGCAAACTTTATTAGTCTTTTCAACCTTGACAAAGGCAGTGCCTACCAGATCCACTCTTCTGTTCTTATCTGTCACAATAAAAGCCCTAGACACACTATGTAGCTCAGTGTTGCCAACTTGGCGACTTTCTCGCTAGATTTAGAGACTTCTCAGACCCTCTCAGTGACTTTAAAAGACACAGGACACATCCGTTGAACATGTTGTCAAACTGCAGACAGCTACTCTATATTCAATCAAAACTTGCACTCTCCTCTGCTTCAATTGCTCTCTTGCATCTACTGTCAATATCTTCTCTTCACTCTTCAGCAGTATTCTCAGGACTTCAAACTCTCCCACCGACATCCTATAATATGTTAAGAGCCGGCCAGGGTAGATGAGTTGGCGCGGATATTCAAACCTTTTATTAAACAACTGTTGTGAATCCACATTGCTGTTGGAACAAATATTTGTTGTTTTTTTAACACTTAATTTGTAATTTTCCAATTATCATATAAAACAATCATATTCTCTATTTTACAAATAACCATACAAAAACAATCCCAACAAGAAAAAGACAAAGACAGTCCGAACCCAAAAACAACCTGACATACTTGTCACAGACAACAGACGGACATAAAATAAGATACATAAATAAATAATAAAAAGAATAATTGTGAAAAAAAATAATTAAAGATTTAAATAAATTGAAAGGAGAAAAAAAAGGGTGGAAGATGCACCTAACTTTCCTTATTACAGGATCGACCATGGTCGGTCAGAGATCCAGTTCCAGACCCGGTAAATCGTTCACATAAGATATCAGAGGGTCCCAGGTTTTGTAGAATCTTCTGATGGATCCGTCGAGGGTACATCTGATTTTTTACAACTTAACATTCTGCATAACGTCCCTAACCCAATGGTGGTGTGATGGAGGAGTAGCAGCCTTCCATTTAAATAAGATCAACAACCAATGGAGAAGGTGAGATGTTGTGAGCATAAGCCCTAGAGATAACTTTAAAAAAGGATGGGAACAAATAGTTTTAATGTGAAATATTTTGTGTTGTTTATTCATCACGCCCCCTGCGTGTAAAGGTCTTCAGGGGGCAAAATTGTTATTCAAAATAACAAAAACAACAAGGCTTGGTTGGATACTTTCTTCTTTAAAGAAAGAGCCTTGTTTCAGCTTTCTCATTATGTCTTGACTTGCCACACTGACAGAGGAGTTCTCTAATCTAAAGAGCAAACGGCCCTGGAACTCTCCAGGTCACAGCACAACCTAAAAGGCTGGATTAGAGCATGACTTCATTGGTGAAACGATGATCTGACAGCTGCTGTGTTTGTGTTTTTGCTCACTCTACGTGTGTGTGTGTGTGTGTGTGTGTGTGTGTGAGTACTCTGAATTGTGTACCTTCCTTTTAGCACTTGGCTGGTTGTGTGTAGTTAAGGTGTGATGTGTGCTTCATCCTGCTCTTCACAGCTTTGTGATCCTCATCTCTGAGCGAACACCAGGCAGAGGGAGGTCTGCGTAAACACATATGATCACATGTGCATGCAGCACACACACACACACACACACACACACACACACACACACACACACACACACACACACACACACACACACACACACACACACACACACACACACACACACATGTATACATGCATTTAAATTAATAATACAAATAAACAACTGAATGCATATGAACTGCATCTTCATCAGTATAAATCTGATGCAGTGTATAGACTAACACATGAAGTGAAACAAGCTAAATGCAAACATTTCACACACTACACACTAATGCTGCTCCAAGGAACACCAAACCGCTCTGTAGCACGATGACAGTACTTACACAGAAAACAAACCACTAACAACGTAGTAAGTGAACCCAGAGTTTATTGAAAGAGTGTTTTAGGGCACACTCACACTGTCCATCCGTACCTTGCCCAAACAGGTTTTACGGGTAAAGCCGAGTTCGTTTGACCAGTGTGAGTGCAACCGCGGCCAGCTTGCCGGCCACGGACCGTTTTGGAGAGGTGGGCTTTTGTAAGCGCGTTTATACATGTACGAGCACGAGCGTGCGCATGTGTACGAGCACGAGGCCTTTTATGTGCGCCTGTTCGGACTTAGAAAAAAAAAAAATAAAGACGGCCCATGCGCGGACATTTGAAACAATGGCGGGGAAGGTTCACGTTGGTGTGATGCGGAGGAGGAGTGTTTACTGCAGATTTGGTCGGATGAAAATATTCAAAAACTCCGAGGTCTATGGAAAGAATTGTAAACAAAGCGACCAATCGTGACGTGTTACGGCGTGATGACGTAAAGACAGGCAAGAAGCATTCGCATGAGGCCCAGGCAGTGTGAGTACAAACGGGCCTGGCCCGCGGAGGGAGAGGGAGGGGGGGACAAATACCCTAAAGCACGGGGCACGGTACGGACGGACAGTGTGAGTGCCTTACCTACTGGTAAGACTTACCTACTGGCCCCTGTACCAGTAAAGTACTCCTCTCATAGTAAAGTCCGTTCATGCTTTGTTCTGTGTAGGGACTCTTCTCATCCTGTTATTTTCAGCAATATAAGTAGTTTAAAAAAGACGTTTTAATGCCTTCACTGTGCTGCCCCGAGCTAATCAGTGTTAGCCACATTCGGCTGTTAGCGAAATGTTACATGAAAAATTGTCTCGATGGCTTATTTGATGAGTGTATTTGCCCTGTGATGATTTTAAGCAACAATGTTGCTGATATAAAAGGTTCTGCATAAGTTTGCAGAACCTGACCAGCCGAACCTGACCAGTCGGCCTTGGGCTCTTGAAAACCTTAGTGGGCATAGATAATGAAAGAATGGAAATAATGCACTTCTAGCTGACCTCATTTTCAAACCACACATGAACACACACACAGTATACACAAGATCTTTTATGCACACATACATAATGAAGCAAACTTCTGTTGCACACATTGAGCTGCTAACCTGTGATACACACTCCTTCAGACAGATTCGAGCCAGCTGCAGCTTACAGATGTGTTTTGATATGCTTATATGCACTTGAAATGAAACTTTGCATTAAATACAAATAGTCTCAATGTATCATTTACTTAGTAGATTTATTTAGCAGATATTTATCTTATCTGGAAGTTCACTTTACATCATTTCTGATTAATTCCCCTGCTTGCAAAGAGTGGGTCACTTTAATCTGTTCTTTACTTTTTTATTATTGCAAAAACACTGGCATTTTCATTCCCTCATACCCTTCCAATCAATCCTCCAAACCAGCAGTACATGTTTATATTCCACTGTAGCCCATTTACACTTGGGGGTAGCTCTGTTTTAACTTGTCATAATTTGGGCAGTATGTGCAGTGAAGCTATTTGTACAGGGGCGTGGACAGATGCGTGGCTAATTGGATCCAGGCTCACCATACTGATTAGGGTGATAAAATGGGTCAATCTATGATGATGGCACTCTTCAGACACAATTCATGTGTTTCAATAAAGAACCACTGACAACGAACACAGTAACAATATGTACAGATTATTAATCTTGTGTACAGGAGGAATAAACTGGAATCACTTGGTATGTTGACTTGCACTATCAATGTGCTGTCATGTATAGTAGACAGTAGTAGAGTGACAGCATGTCAATATGTCTGTCATGCATGTATGTATGAGGCAATGGAGCTGCAGTCGGCAAGTCTGGCATATCGAGTTGACTCAGTCAAATTTGGATTTGCTCCTCTGCTCCCTCCCATCGAGTGCGAGTCAATGCACGTGCACCAGATTCTTTTGAACGCGCCTGTCTCTTCTCTCATTGATAAACAGCATGGAGTACACGCTACATGGAGGTAGGCTGGCTAACTTACTCCTATAGACTTTAATAGATTTACAGTCAGGCATAGTTAAGGTAGTCCAAACAAGCAAACAATTCCAGTAGGACAAGGCAGGCAGGTCATAAACACAGAAAGCAGATGTCAGGCAGAAATTCAGGAACATGTATGACTGGACCTGAAAAAGAGAAGATCTGGTGAGCACTGCAGGACTGATGAGATAATGAGAGGTAGGTGTGTCAGCAGGTGGGGATGAGGGAGTCATGAAAGTCAAAGGGCATCTGGTGGACAGGTGGAGCAATTCAGAAAAGTTCCACAAAAGCCGTTTTCTCATCTGAACACTGAAAATGTCACATGTGTGTTGTCCATGTGGAGTTAATCTCTTACTGGAAATACTCAGAATCAGATCAGAATCAGAAATACTTTAATAATCCCAGGGGGAAATTGTTTTTGTTTCAAACTCCAGCTATACGAACAACATATTTAACAACAACAATATTATACAGATAACATATATTTGTAAACAGAAATATAAAACAGTATATATATATATATATATATATATATATATATATAAATCAAATTTACAATAGTAATATATACAGATCAAAAGTACTGTAATATCATGCAAAGTACCATAAAAATGTGCAAAGAAGAGATTGAGTCCATATTACAAAGAGGGGGAGACAGACTCTCCAAGGGATGTGGTGTGTAGATTAATGACCACAGGCAGGAAAGATTTCATGTGGTGCTCTGTGGTGCATCTGGTTGCGAGGAGCCTTCTGCTGAAGGTGCTCCTCTGCTGGGCTAGTGTGTCATAGAGAGGGTGGGAGACATTGTCCAGGATAGACCAGAGCCTGGACAGCATCCTCCTCTCTGCCATGGTCGTCAGGGTGTCCAGCTCCTCCCCCTCCTGATCAGTTTGTTCAGTCTGTTGGTGTCTGCGACCTTAAGCCCACCGCCCCAGCATGTGACAGCGAAGACGATCGCACTGGCCAAAACAGACCATTAATACATCCTCAGCATCGTCTGCCAGATGTTAAAGGACCTCAGCCTCCTCAGGAAGAAGAGTCGACTTTGGCCCTTTTTGTAGACAGCCTCGACGTTTCTAGTTCAGTTCAACTTATTAATGAAGCACACCCCCAGGTACTTATACTCCTCTACAGTGTCTATAGGGACCCCCTGGATGGAGACTCCCAGGCGGGGCTGGTAAGCAAACTGTTGTGGATCAGTGAAGGGCCTGACCATAGGCCTCAGCTGCTCCAGGACGAGTCTCTCCATGGTCTTCATGATGTAGGACGTCAAGGCCATCGGTCTGTAATCCTGAGGGCCACTGGGATGCAGCGTCTTTTGCACAGGTACAAGGTAGGATGTCTTCCACAGCACAGGGACCCTCAGGAGACTCCATTTTGTTTATACAAAGGCGGGGTCACACCTCGGTAGAGCATGTAAGGGTCTTCTCACACTTGGCCCACATTTTAAATGTCTGTTGCAGGGAAAAGTCATATACAAATAGTCTCAGGAACAGGTCAATGCCCAACTCGTACATGTGCAATTGTGCTTTTTTTTACATAATAGTTGCGTGTGTATGTAAATGGGAGAGAGAGAGAGAGAGAGAGAGGGAACTAAAGCAAAGGACCATAGGTCAGAATCCAACCCATCTGATGCAGCACTTATTTAACAAGCCCTTGCAAAGATGTGCGTGCACAGATCATTTTCTGCGCTGCGTTTTACTACACCACTGGATAAAAGCAGGGTTTCTCTCAGGGGGAAATGGCCCTGCTCTCCCACAGGGTAAAAAAATGGCTGCTTGAGCTACTCACATGCAAATTAGGGGCGTTTCGGCGAGGGAGACCTGCCTCATTCCGGGTATTCGACCCTAATGGTAGCCCACCTATTATGAGTTGCAGTGTTAGGTGCTATCAAATATCACATCTGATGCATCCACCTACAGCTGGGACCAGTGCCTTTTTTTAAAGGAAGAGGAAGTGTGAGAGGAGAGGCTGAGCTGGATTAGCTGTGCTGTAAACACAAACACAGAGGTATCAGATGGATGAGAGGAGAAACAGAATGATGAGAGCTGATTTAAAAGACAGACTTAATCCTCTTATCTCATTGGTCAGGAGTTCAAGATTCCCATCAGGCTCGGCTTTATGCTGTTTTAAACCAGTGCACAAGTTAATGGGGTAATAATTCTTAGAGCATGAGGGTACATAATGTATGTGCTGATCAATCTGGAGCTATATCAATGGCTACAGAGGAGGATGTTGCCAGAAGTGAGCCATCAGTATCACATTACATTTTAGCTATAGTTAGGATTTTCTCTGCCCACTATATTACTTCTGACCTTAAAGGAGAAAAGCACTTGTCCTTTTTGAAGGCCAAGGAAAACAAATTATGATGCTGGATCTCGAACTACAGGGAAAAAAAGAAAACAAGTGATGGAGCACAAAAACAAGCCCTTGGGTGTTCATGGAGAGAAACAGGCAGAGTGAGAGAGAACAATGGGGCACAGGCTCCCGTCATGAAAGGCTGGAAGGGGAGGAAAAGGCAGACTGGTCAGGTCAGGTCGGCTGTGTTATCATAACAGCAGCTAAAGCGTCGCTAATGTGGGAAACATAACAGAGATGTGAATGGAAGCATGGCAGATACCAGCAGCTCAATCCTCTGCAGGGCTCCACACTAACTCATTTTACTAGGAGCACTGGTGTTCCTCACTTGAAATTTTTAGGGGCACAAGCAGAAAAATTAGGGGCACACCTTAAATTGACCTGCCATACAATTATTTACATTAATACAATTTTAACTATATAAGGCCTACTAATAAATGCTTCAGTAATTAATAAACAACTACTAAAAAAAATACAGATTATGATTTCATTTTACAAATAAATAAAAATGCAATACATTTTTTTTAAATTCAGAATGCTTAGAAAAGGACAAATGAAATGTAAACTAAAGGGATGTGTAGCCTTCCTTTGCTGTGGCTGTGGGTAGGGGCGATGCACTTTCGTTGTAGTAACGGCCTCTGCATAATTTGTGTTTTAAACTAGTGCTGTGTTTAATTAGAGTCTCGTGTTTGAATTGTGCAATACCTGTTGCTTCGGCAAACTTAGTGTTGCAGGCATGTTTTGGCCCACATCGACAGCAAAGGTGCAGTTCGTTGTATTATTTATTTTACAATACCGAAGCCAGTTAATTTCCTTCAACCATTCCTCACGAAAACGGGAATGTTTTGCTTTTTTTGCCACAAGTCCTTCCACATCTATTTCGCCCTCATCTACCTCGGCAGGTGGCTGGCCCTGTTACAGGAGCAGCCGTACACAAATTGTTATTTTTGCCATAGTCAAAGAACAGCTGTAACCCTAACTTTTAAAGACACAAAGACAACATGATGTTTATAATGTCTCTCCCGGACCCTCACACACACACACACACACACACACACACACACACACACACACACACACACACACACACACACACACACACACACACACACACACATTCATTCATTTAACGTGTAAGAAAAAAGGTTGCACATGTGCAACCAGATGTAAAATTCAAATCACACTTCACTTCACACTTTCAAATTTTCGAAATGGAGCCCTTAGCTGGAAGAGAAAAAAACAGAAAGATCGGAAACACAAAGATGATGCACACAATTTAGGGTAGGTCACTTTTGGCAGCACAATCACTGTGTAGACTGCGTGTGTAGAGAATGTGTGTGTGTGTTATGATTCATATAAAGAAACAACCCAAGCTGGACCCACAACCTACTGCTTTGTCACGTAAGGTGGCAAAGGGTAAGAAAAACTTAATATCCAATGTTTGTGTCATTTTTGTCATTTTGAGACAGCATATATGTCACAGGTTAGTATGAAAGGGTAATTAATGATAAAAAAAAAAAAGTGAAACTCCAGTGATTTAATGTTGAACTAACTTTTTTTTCATAAGAATGGTCAACTTATGCTGCGATCACACTGCCCACGATGGACACAATTGAAGCAGCGTGATTACATACAAAGTCAATCTACAGATGTGATTTGAATGCAGGCAGCGCGTTCCTCACTTTACTCGCGTTATCTGTGACACGATAGACGTGAAAATCGATCGCTATTCGCGTCCAACATGCAAGTTGAAAATTTTTGATTGTGTGACGATGTGCCACGTCAGCCAATCAGCGTTGAGATTGTGGTAAGCGCCATAACATCCGAGGGACCACCACAGCCACCATTATGGAAGTTCTTGAACACATCAAGGAAACGGGACTGTTCCTATGGATATAATATAATGAATATAACTCTGATATGTGTGTAGCCCAGTGTAAATTGATGATATTAAAAAAGGCATATGTCCAAGATAATAAATTAATTGCATAATAAATAGCAGTTAAGAGAGACAAATAAGTTCATGGTAAATAAATGTCCTTTAAGATTAAAAACATAAGTTAATAATCATTCAGTTAAAAAAGTGAATGTTGGTTAATGTTATTGATGTATTGAAGTATGCATTTAAAATGTTAAGTATTTGTTGTTTATAAATGTCTGTAACTATGCCTGAGAGTACAGGAAGACATAGACACACAAATGGTTGTGAATGTATTTTATTTTGAAAGGGGGGAAGTTAGCGGAAGGACGTGGAGAAAAAGAGAGGGAGAATGAGCGAAGCGAAGAACGGGAGAGAAGAAGATCGAGCGGAGCCTGGTGTAAGTGTGTAGGAAAAGAGACTGTAGCGAAAATGTTTGTCAGCAGGGTCGTGGAGGTGTTCGACTAGGACACTTCAAAGGACTTTGTGATGATTTCACTGTCTGTTTGAGTGGACAACTCAACCTAATATCCGTGAAATAAGTGAAGCTAGCGGCTAACCAAGTGGCTAGTAGCTTACACCGACGTTGCTAACGAGCTAGCGGCTAGCGACTCGGACGGCAGAGCCTGTGTGAAAGCGTGAGTGGAGCTGCGGACAATGGAGCCGAGCCACAGCGTTATCAACAGCCACGTGTGACTTCCTTTCCTGTGTGGATCATCTCTTCACCTATCTTCCTGTTTCATCGGTTCTTCAGCTCAGGTGTGTGTGGCTACAACACCTGTGGAGTAAGGTATCTCTTCTTTTTTCTTCTGCCCAGTGGAGGCGGAGCAGCCATTTGCTGGCGGCTACAACATATCCGAATTGCATCGGGCCTGCATCGGATGAACAGTATTTTTGAAATGTTGACTTTTTATTTCTTTGCCGGCTATTTTATTTTCATGGGGCTCATTTAAGGGTTACGGTGATATTATTGTTTGAAAAGGTTTTGAAAAAGTGTGTGTAACTGTTTAATATAATTTGTGAGTAAACATTTTATTTTCTAATTTACACTAAACAGTTGTGTCACTAAGTGTAGTATTTTTAAGTTCATTAAGGTCAATAAGAATAATCCTAAGTTTAAAAAAGGTGATTGAAAGTACTATTATTACAAGAGTATTTAAATTCATAAGAGAGTAAAATTGATGGTTAAAAACTTGATTTAAAGGTGAAGTTAAGACAACATTTAAAAAGATTACTCTTCAAACATATGGTTTTTGTGTACTTTAAAATGTATTGCAGAGACCCCACCTTATTGTTGGATAGTTAAAAAGAGCTCAGGTTAGCCACCTCTCACTAATAGTTAAATACACTAGAGAGGCGCTACATAAAATGGAGGCACCGCTGGGATATTAGTGTGGGTTTCTTGTGTTTTCTATGTATTCTGGGAAAGTTTGAAGTTTAAATAGTGCTAACTGCTAAGCTAAAATGGCAACTCAAGCTGAGCTAGTGTCAGAATTAAAGGGATGGTGCCGTGGTGAAGCATTAGATGAGGCTCATGCAGTTATGGTTATCATTGAAGAAGAAGTAAACACTGATGCAGTGGAAGAGACAATGCAAACAGTGAAGAGTTTGGGACGTGTGCGAGTCAGAGGTCGAACCTTCAACCTACGGCACAACCAGTACTATATTCTGTGTGAATGCAGAGAAACTGTTAAAGGTGACACGGTTCCCTCTGAAGTGTTTCCCATTCAGGGTGGAGGGCCGTGGTCTGTCATCTTAGCAGATACTCCAGACAGTACACAAGTGTCTGGGCCATCACAAGAAGGCGGTCAGCACGAGGAAGAACACCGAACATTGTTTCCTGGCGACGAGGCTGCAGCCAAGTCAACAGAGGCTATCCTTTGGGCAGTGTGTGACTTGCTTGACAAGACCTCCAAGTCATCAAATGAACCTGGAAGCTATCGCCGCCTAAGAACTTTCTCTGGGATATCTCCCACGCCAGCTGGAGAAGAACAGTTTGACCACTGGCTAGGTCAAGCACGGCTCATGGTGGAAGAGTGCGACTGCTCGCCAAAAGAGAAAAGGCGGAGATTGATGGAAAGTGTTAGAGGTCCCGCTCTTGACATCTTAAAAGCTGCACGAGTTAGTGATCCCGAAGTGAGCCCTGAAGACTGTTTAGAGGCGCTTGAGCATGCATTTGGGACAGCAGAGTCAGGTGAAGAGTTATATTTTGCTTTCCGTTTACTGCAGCAACAACCAGATGAAAAGCTGTCTGACTTCCTTAGACGGTTAGAACAATCGTTGGGCAGGGTGGTGCAGAGAGGTGGTCTTTCCTCTGGTAATGCAGATAGAGCAAGGCTTGAACAGTTGTTGTGTGGGGCTATAGCCTCTGATCTGATGCTTGTCAATCTTCGTCTGAGAGAGAGGAAAGAAAAGCCACCAACCTTTCTCCAGCTGTTAAAAGAAATACGCACAGAAGAGGAATACGAGACATCAAGAAAGCAGATTACACCTGTCGTGCATAGTTCATATAAGCAAAATGTTTATGCAAAGCAAATTGAAATACAGAACTTGAAGTCTGAGATCAAAGAACTTAAGACACTCGTTGCTGCTGTTGTGTCTAAACCAACTCAAGATGGGCCAGTTAGCAATGAGAAAACTCCCCTAAGCATTGCACCCAGTGAGTGTAGTTCTGATAGTGAGATAGCAGTTTTAAAAAAGCAGTTAAAGCACCTACAGCAGAAGTTCACCAAGAAAGTAGCTGAACCTCAAGCCTCTGTTTCAGCTGTGAATGCTTTAAAGCCAGTTGCCAGCTCTCCTCAAAGGTCCTTTAAAGTTCTGGAGGAACATTTTTGTTATCGATGTGGAGAGAATGGGCAATATGCTGGGAAGTGCCAAAACCCAGAAAACCCGGCTAAAGTTATCAAGAGGCTTATTCAGGCCCTGAGGCTGTCAAAAAACAACAAGCCGTCGAGTGATGCCACAGTTAGTAGAATTAACTGCTTTGTGAAGCAGGCAGACACAGTGTGTATTCCAGATGGTTTGGTTGGTCCGCCTAGCCTGGTGCCATTGAAGGTAAATGGACAACCCTGCACTGCTTTGTTAGATAGTGGCTCACAGCTGACGATCATATTTGAGCCCTGGTACCAAAAACACCTACCTGATATCCCTATTCAGCCAGTGTCCGGTCTTTCGCTGTGGGGTTTGAGTGAGTCTGGAGTCAGCTATCCTTACCGTGGTTATGTGGTGGTTGACTTGGAGTACCCAGCTGAGGTGTTAGGGACCAGTCAGACTGTAACTGTCCTTGCCCTCATTTGTCCTAATCCTACAACCGGACATGAGACATCTGTTGTGGTGGGCACCAATGCTAGCCATGTCAGACGCTTGGTGGACCAATGCAAGGAAAATGGTGTTGATGTCACGAAAACCATTGGATTTCGAGTTGGTGTCGGTCAGCCTGCCCTAGATGGGACTGCTGTCCCCACCTATGATGATGAGGCTGGCTGGGTCAGAGGGATGGGTCCAGGCCCGTTGATCTTACCATCAGAGGGTGGCACTCATGTGGTGTGCAAGGTTGAGTTGAAAAACCCAGTTGGACAAGAAATTCTGATGGTAGATTCAACATCAGCAGCTGCCTTGCCCGCTGATGTGTTTCTCCATCCCATGGTTGTGCCCAGTGGGGCTTTAGATGTCAACAATCTGAGAGTATTAGTCAAGAATGAATCTTCGAG
This sequence comes from Echiichthys vipera, assembly GCF_963691815.1. Lineage (NCBI taxonomy): Eukaryota > Metazoa > Chordata > Actinopteri > Perciformes > Trachinidae > Echiichthys > Echiichthys vipera. Next base: position 2,054,666 of record NC_139835.1, read on the forward strand.
AGAGACTTCCATACCTCCAGGAACAGTGATTGGAGGTATGTACCATATCGATTCTGTTGCTACTATTCCCCCCAAAGAGACTGTTTCACCACAGTTTGATGAAAATGTGATAAACTTTGGAGACTCTCCGATCTCTGAACAATGGAAAAACAGACTACGGAGGAAATTGGCTCAGAAGTCTCAGGTGTTCTCTATGTGTGAGTGGGACGTGGGATTGGCCAAAGGAGTGGAGCATAAAATCGGCTCTCTGATTCCCGGACTTTCTGTCAACGGTCACGCCGGTTGGCCCCTGCAGACATCGAAGATGTTCGTAAGCATTTACAAGAGTTGCTGCAAGCAGGGATCATAACCGAGTCACGAAGCCCCTATGCCTCCCCAATAGTTGTCGTCCGAAAAAAGACTGGAGCTATTAGGATGTGCATAGATTACAGGCTGTTAAATAGCAGAACCATACCTGACCAATATACCACACCATGCATTGAGGATGCACTGAATGGTCTAACAGGGAGTCAGTGGTTCTCTGTGTTGGATTTGCGTTCAGGCTATTACCAGATAGCTATGTCCGAAGAGGATAAAGAAAAAACGGCATTTATTTGCCCGTTAGGATTTTTCCAGTTTGAGCGCATGCCGCAAGGCATTACAGGAGCTCCAGCAACCTTTCAGAGGTTGATGGAGAAGGCGGTAGGAGACATGAACCTCTTGCAAGTGCTGGTGTACCTTGACGATTTGATTGTGTTCGGAAAGACGCTTGAGGAACATGAGGAGAGACTACTCAAGGTCTTAGATCGTCTTGGGGAAGTCGGGCTGAAACTTTCAGTGGACAAGTGTCAGATCTGTTTGCCGAAGGTCAAATACCTAGGGCATATTGTTTCTGCCGAAGGTGTCGCTCCTGATCCAGACAAGATTTTGGCTGTAACCACCTGGCCTAAGCCAACAAACCTGAAGACGTTGCAGTCTTTTCTTGGATTTTGCGGTTATTACCGTAGATTCATACAGAACTATTCTGCGATCGTTAGACCGCTGACGGAACTTACCAAGGGCTATGCTCCAACTCAGAAGAGAAGCAAGCATGCCTCAGATAGGGACAAAGTCTACTTGAAGGAATCAGAACCCTTTGGAGATAGATGGGACGAATCCTGTACAGATGCGTTTCACCAGATCATCTACTGTCTGACCCATGCACCTGTTCTGGCATTCGCTAATCCCCAAAAGCCATACATTCTGCATGTCGACGCAAGCTTAAAGGGTCTAGGAGCTGTATTGTACCAAGAGTACCCTGAAGGCCTGAGACCAGTTGCTTTTGCAAGCCGAAAACTGAGCTCTGCTGAGAAAAATTACCCCATACATCAGCTGGAATTCTTGTCACTGAAGTGGGCTGTAGTCGACAAGTACCACGACTACTTGTATGGGGCAAGATTTACAGTACGTATAGATAACAATCCGCTGACGTAAGTGCTCAGTACAGCCAAGCTCAATGCAGTAGGGCATTGCTGGCTAGCTGCTCTATCGACATATGAGTTTAATGTTCAGTATCGTCCTGGACGACAGAACATTGACGCTGACCTGTTGTCAAGAAACATGCCAAGTGCAGATGGTGATGATTGGGTGACTATCCCGCAGTCTGGGGTCAAGACAATCTGCCAGAAGGTCTGCGCCTCAGTAGCTGACTACCATACGCCTGTTTATGTTGCACAGCTTGGGGTGTCCTCCTCCTGTGTTCCTGACATGTATGCATTTCCTACACATATGGAGTTAAAGTCATTGGAACTCATGAGTAAGCAAAGTCTAAAGAATGCTCAAGAAAATGATGAGGCCATTGGACCAGCCATCAAGGCTCATAAGGATGGAGGCTGGCCAGAGGAGGCAAACATGAGTCCAGAGTTGTCGAGGTTGAGAAGAGAGTCTGGAAAGCTGTCTATGAAAGATGGACTCCTGTACCGTTACAGTAAAAGACCCTCTGGGGAAGTGGTGGGTCAGTTGGTCCTACCAAAGGAGTTCCGTGAGATCGTCTTGAAGGCAATGCATGACGACCTTGGGCACCTTGGGCAAGAGAGAACGGTTGACCTGCTTCGCAATAGATTCTTTTGCCTAGGATGTCTTTGGATGTAGAAGAGTACATTAGGAATTGTGTAGAATGCATCACTCACAAGACACCAGTACAGAGAGCTGCTCCATTGCACCAGATTATAAGCCATGGGCCTATGGATTTAGTGTGCATGGATTTCCTTTCCATGGAGCCTGACTCCAAAGGCATAAGCAATGTGTTGGTGGTCACCGACCATTTTACAAGGTACGCGCAGGCTTTTCCGACAAGAAGTCAGAAGGCACCAGTTGTGGCAAGGGTCCTAATGGAGAAATACTTTGTACACTATGGACTGCCCTCAAGGATCCATTCGGATCAAGGAAGGGATTTCGAGAGTCGGTTGATCAGGGAACTGTTGACCTTGATGGGAATACGCAAGTCGCGGACAACACCTTATCATCCGCAGGGAGACCCTCAGCCGGAGAGATTTAACCGGACGTTACTCTCTATGCTGGGTACGCTGGGCAGGGAGAAGAAGCGTTCATGGAGCCAACATGTGCCATACTTGGTCCATGCGTACAATAGTACAAAGTGTGACGCCACGGGGTACCCTCCATACCACCTCATGTTTGGCCGAGAAGCGAGACTCCCAGCGGATGTATGCTTTGGGACGTCCCAAGATGGCATTGAAGAGGTAGGCCATACCCAATATGTCACAAAACTGAAAGAAGACTTGAAGCAGGCCTACCAGTTAGCCTCAGAGGCTGCAAACAAAAGGCATCAGAGAAACCGGAGGTTGTATGACAGCAAAGTTACCTTTCAGTCTATAGAGATTGGCGACAGAGTTCTGCTCCGGAACTTGGGCCTAAAAGGCAAGCACAAGCTGGAGAGTAAGTGGAATCCTGCCCCCTATGTTGTCATGGGAAAAATGCCCAACCTACCTGTGTTCAAGATCAAAAGGGAGGATGAAACGCCAGGGACAAAGACCATCCACAGGGACCACCTTCTCCCTATAGGGCAGCTTGTGAGAATACCACCCTCTAATCAGGTTGAAGATCCACCTGCTAGGCCCAAGACCCGAGCAGTCACTCGTAGGCAAAGTCAAAGAGAAACAAGACCAGAGACTCAGGAGTTTCAGGAGTTTTCTGACTCGTCCTCTGACATGGAGTATTATGTCACTCATCCTGCAAGACGGAGAGACTTAGTCCCGAGAGTAACATCTGCCTCCAAGTCAGTAGTTGACACAGAACCTGACCTTGAACCAGAACCAGACAATGATTTGGAAAACGATAATGACCAGGAATCTGAATCTGCTAATGAGAATATGTATGACCCTGAAGAGGAGGATCACCAATCTGAACTCGAACCTGAGGGTGAGAAGAATGAGAGGTGTGAAAGAGAAATAACATTGGAAGAGATCAGTGAAACTGGATCTGGGTCTGACCAGGAAGAGGAAGTGATTGAGGATCAGAACAGAAGAGTGAGAACCAAACCTGAGCCTAGACCTAGATCAAAGAGAACTGCTAAGCCGACTATTAGACTTACATATGATGAGCCTGGTAAATCCAGAGATCAGCCACTGACTATTGTTCACAGAGGCATAGTCATCAAAATAGGAAAACACTAGTCATACTGAGTTGTTACACTCTTAGGACTCTTAAGGGGAGAGTGTAGCCCAGTGTAAATTGATGATATTAAAAAAGGCATATGTCCAAGATAATAAATTAATTGCATAATAAATAGCAGTTAAGAGAGACAAATAAGTTCATGGTAAATAAATGTCCTTTAAGATTAAAAACATAAGTTAAAAATCATTCAGTTAAAAAAGTGAATGTTGGTTAATGTTATTGATGTATTGAAGTATGCATTTAAAATGTTAAGTATTTGTTGTTTATAAATGTCTGTAACTATGCCTGAGAGTACAGGAAGACATAGACACACAAATGGTTGTGAATGTATTTTATTTTGAAAGGGGGGAAGTTAGCGGAAGGACGTGGAGAAAAAGAGAGGGAGAACGAGCGAAGCGAAGAACGGGAGAGAAGAAGATCGAGCGGAGCCTGGTGTAAGAGTGTAGGAAAAGAGACTGTAGCGAAAATGTTTGTCAGCAGTGTCGTGGAGGTGTTCGACTAGGACACTTCAAAGGACTTTGTGATGATTTCACTGTCTGTTTGAGTGGACAACTCAACCTAATATCCGTGAAATAAGTGAAGCTAGCGGCTAACCAAGTGGCTAGTAGCTTACACCGACGTTGCTAACGAGCTAGCGGCTAGCGACTCGGACGGCAGAGCCTGTGTGAAAGCGTGAGTGGAGCTGCGGACAACGGAGCCGAGCCACAGCGTTATCAACAGCCACGTGTGACTTCCTTTCCTGTGTGGATCATCTCTTCACCTATCTTCCTGTTTCATCGGTTCTTCAGCTCAGGTGTGTGTGGCTACAACACCTGTGGAGTAAGGTATCTCTTCTTTTTTCTTCTGCCCAGTGGAGGCGGAGCAGCCATTTATTTCTTTGCCGGCTATTTTATTTTCATGGGGCTCATTTAAGGGTTACGGTGATATTATTGTTTGAAAAGGTTTTGAAAAAGTGTGTGTAACTGTTTAATATAATTTGTGAGTAAACATTTTATTTTTTATTAACACTAAACAGTTGTGTCACTAAGTGTAGTATTTTTAAGTTCATTAAGGTCAATAAGAATAATCCTAAGTTTAAAAAAGGTGATTGAAAGTACTATTATTACAAGAGTATTTAAATTCATAAGAGAGTAAAATTGATGGTTAAAAACTTGATTTAAAGGTGAAGTTAAGACAACATTTAAAAAGATTACTCTTCAAACATATGGTTTTTGTGTACTTTAAAATGTATTGCAGAGACCCCACCTTATTGTTGGATAGTTAAAAAGAGCTCAGGTTAGCCACCTCTCACTAATAGTTAAATACACTAGAGAGGCGCTACATGTGGATGGGAGCAACGTGCCTTTAGGCATATAGTCTGCAGAAAAGCTGTAAAAACTGCAGAGTGAAGCGTATCCCATGAGCGTATCCGGGTCTGATTTAGAGAAGAGCCGTGGAGGCAGGTCAGCACCCTGTACAGCTACGGAGGTTAAATCACTGACGGCCTGATCTCACTGCAACACAACGGCACCTTAAAAAACCACACACTTCATCTGAGAGAGCTCATTTCTGTTCTTTTAAGCATTCAGATCCCGGATTAGCACCAGCATCACTTCCCGTTTAGACCAACAGCAGAGTATAGCTGCAGGCAGCTAGCCGCTGGCTGCTACCTAACTGCCTTGATGCTCCAAATGCAAGATTTGCACGATGTCCAAATATGGTCCAAATATGATCCAAATATGATCAAGCAGCGCATTACTCGCTTTTCTTGCGATTTCATCACATCTACCGTGTGCGGTGTGATCACAGCTTTAGGCAGCAGAGGTTGAATCAGCCCGAGGTCTAGTTGCTGGCATGCTCCAAAATGCTGGATAAATATCCCATATCACAACTCAATGGTTACTTCTGATGTTCTTTTTTTGCTACCTGCTTGGTAGAAATGTTTTAAACGTATTTAAATCTCTTTAAATCTCTAAATGGTGCCAGTTTGTGTTGCAGGTTTTCTGTTAAAAATCTGTATGCATTTTTTACAGGGAGAGGAGCATGTTTAAATTAAAGTGCCTCTTTAAAAATGGGAAATGGTCAAATTAGGGAGGTAGTAGCAGAGAATTTAGTCTAAAGAGAAGAGTGTTCTTTTCGCAGCTGGGTTTCTTTTGACACGGTTAAACTTGAAAGCTGATGGAAAACTTGGTCCAAGGCTGACTCTGTCTTGGACTGTGTTGACATTTTATGACATAATCCAAATGACAACATACTGTAGATGATTCAATAGACATAAGCATGATTAGACGTGCTGCTGGTGAAGGATATCAATGGCTCAATGATACGTCAGACTGACGCTACAATTGTACAGTAAATTGAATGTGAAACAGACGAACCCATTTTCATTCTCAAGCTCTAGGTTTATGCAAAATCTATTTCTCAATTGTCAGCTGATGTGAGATAACAAAATACTCTAAGACCAATTGACAACAGGCGTTATTAGCTCTTATCGAAAGGTAGAAAATGTTAATCCCCATATCTAATGCTACTACATGCACACAAGCTATCCTTCACTGCTGCATTAAGGATGTATCAATAACTGCACCCATTATCTGATAATGGCCTTGTGGAGAATAATTCATGATTAAGTGTAACTTAGAGCGCCGAGAGCTCAAGAGCAGCATAAACTGTGTTATCATAACCAGGGTTCATACCTTTTTTTCCACTAACTGACTATAACAGAGGAAATTTTTACCCTGCTAAGAAACTGATGTCTGTATGTGTACATGTGTGTATGAAAAGGGCCTGCTTGCTTTCATACACACTTGCTAGTGATGTAGGGGGGTGGCCAGTGAGAGATTGCATCCTTGTTGCTGCAATAGCAACTCTGGGTGTTGAGACCCAAAACATGGACACTGCCCTTACCATTCATAACGCAGTTTCTCTCACCCTATTTCTCCTAAATTATAAAGGAATTGATTAACAATGTGTTTTTCCTCTGATCAAAGTAGCTGAGATCAAGAACTTCCATAAAATCAGCTGTAATAAACAGGTATCAGCCAGAGACCCAAACTAAGGCCTTATCCTTACACCAGATGCTTTTCACAAGATTTGGGGAAAAGTTTGAAATGGAAAATGCCACAGATCAGGTTGAATGACAACCTGGGGTATATGGTTTTAGAAAAGATATGGTTTTAAGGTGGTTGAATGAGTTTTCTGTTAATGTGGGTTGAAAATAGCAAACAGCTGCCGAAAACCCTCCCGCCGCCTCAACATGAAACTTGTTTTGCCAATACTCACTTTATTGGAAGTGCATTTTTAACGGTAACATCAACAATGCATCTTCTGAAATTCTAAGTTGAGCTTAAGATACTAGCTCCTGAAAAAATATATTCAATGTATTATTATTGTCTGTATTATTAAGACTGCAAGGGACCTCAGCTTCCCCTAAAATGAAAAAACCCAAACAAAAGTGGTGAAATATGTACTGCTGTGTGTAATTTCAATTGAATAAATATGCGGTAGAAATCCTTCATCTTTAGTTCAGAATCAGCTCCTTATCACAGGTAACCGGAGCAACTTACTTCTCATTCATCCCCACAGAGCCACAGCTCTTTACACAGGCAGACGCTCAGCTTCTACTGATTTCAATGGGGAAGCGTAGAGCGGGTTGTTCCACTGCAGCCAAACTAGATGCTCATTGGACGCTCAGCATCTCTGGGGTCTATGGGACAGTGGGCTGGCCCGGACGCTCGGCTTCTGCATAATGATTGGATGGGCTGTCTGAGGCGGAATCCTTTTTTGATTGACAGCTAAATGAGCGAATCAGCGATCTTGAAGAAAAAACATCCAGCGGAGCATTTTCAAGTTTTTCATTCGGTTTTTCTGAACTGATCCGGAGACTTTACCGATCCCCAGAGACTTTGTCTTTGTTAAAAACGACCAGCGTTGTGTTTGACCATTCTGGGGCCTGTTTCACAAAGCAGGATAAAAAAACTCTGAGTCTAACCCGGAACTCTGAGTTGATCTACTCTGAGATAGGAAACTCTGAGTTTTCGGTTCCAGAACAGCAGATTTGCGTTAGGTTGATCAACTCAGAGTAGTTTGACCTGGAGTTAAGCGCATGCACCACAAGTAAAAAAAGACAGCATCAATGGAGCCCTGATTCGACGAGTCACCATGGCAACGGGGAAGCGAAGGGCTACGCTACAACTGGAATTGGAAATATTAATGCGCTCATACGGAGAGTTTAAGCAGGTTTACACCGCTGCTGCAGCAAAAGAGAGGGAGACGGTGCTGGAGGACATTGCGGCTCGGGTCAGTGCATAAGTTTAAATGTAGTCCAGTTGCAATCACAGTAATATCACAGGGGGAACTGCATGAGTGGGAGCCTATTAATTTATTTCATTTAAGTGCAACCCCGCGGGGGAGAAGCGCAGCTTAAGATGAAACATAAAAACATTTTTCAAACAGGTAAAACCTCAGCACAGTCTCATGGTGACGCCTCATTTTGAGCAGGTTTTACATGGTAAAGTAAATATTACCGTAAGTGGCTGTTTTTTATACAACATATCAATGTTGTATAAAAAACTCCCATTTGCAAAAAAAACGCAGCGCAACACACAATATCTGCTGTGATATGAGAGCATTACTGGTTGTTAATGTTGGAAATGTAAGGAGGGATGAGATGGACTGTTACATGAAACGGTGTTGTGCCGTATTCAGCCCCCTCGCATTATAGGTGATATTCTGGATCAGAAGGCTATATAGGAGTAGTTTATATACCGGTAACCCAATTAAAAGCACACACTTTTGAACCTATGTATTGCAAGAAAAGCTGGAATTATATTTAGAAACGCTGAGTCAAATACATTCAACTTGCTCAAAAGATCCATTTCATTCATTTTGTAATTATGGCCGCAGTATATTAAGGACGTCTATGCGCGGTCTGATAATCATCTCCCAACCAATATTTAATTCTCTTTGCGAAATGCGTCACCTTCATTCACGGGATCGTTATCAAAATGACACGCCATGGTAGTGTAAATAGTCACCACCTAATATAACTTCTAATGTAGGCCTACTGAATGACTTTTATACGTTGTATACAAAAACTCCCGTTTGCAAAAAAACGCAGCGCAACACAGAATATCTGCTGTGATATGAAACGGTACCGCTCAAAAAGAGAATTGCCTGGAAATGCAAGAACATCTATAATCAATAGTCTGATAATCATCTCCCGACCAATATATAATTATCTGCGCAGTAATGCTGCAGCTTCATCCACGGGATTGTTATCAGAAGGACACGCCATGGTAGTGAAATAGTCACCACCTCATATAACTTCTAATGTCTGATGTTTGCAGTGATTTTCTGAAAAAACAGACGGAACTATAGCAGAACTATACTTCGCCAAAACTCGCCCGCTGACTGAATGAATGAGGAAATGAAACACCGTGTGTGGCTGAAAGAGGGCGGAGACAGAGAGAAACTCAAGGTTTTCTGAGAAAAACCTGGTCCCGACCAGGTTAGTTTCAGAGAGCATGTTACCATGGTAACTGACCGAGAGTTTAAGTTACCTCCCTTTGTGAAACAGGCTAGAGTTACCCCTCTGTCTCTTGTTTGAGTTACCTCCCTTTGTGAAACGGAAAACTCAGAGTTTCCCTCATTTCAGGGTTAACATACTCAGAGTTTTCACTAAACCTGCTTTGTGAAACAGGCCCCTGTTCTGTCACTCTGTGGTTTCTTTCCCCAACGAGCAGCGGCAGCTGCGGAGCTTCTCCCCCCGTCACTCACACTCACACTCACAGGCGGTCACACTTCACAGTAGCCTGGTGCAGCAACTCCAGCTGGGCCAAGGCCGTTTAAGCACCCTAGCTCTGTTGCCATTGAGAGGACACTGGTCAAGTCCCTGGAAAAGACATCTAGTTGGTACGGCAAGGTCACAGATCATTTTCTTGAAAAGGAACGAAGGGTAGAATTTACATATAAATAAACAAACACATTCATGATGTCGGCTGGAAAAATGAGCTTCCCCTCTTTGAAAGACCAGCAGCCGACACTGGTGTCTAGTCATATTTTAATTTTCTGATGGGCCTGAAAAATAGGCATATGTGGCTTCACTGGCTTGCCATATCCTTTGAAGAATAAAATGTTAAAAAGGCTATATTGGAATTCGGTCTTTCATCGACAACCAAACAGAGCCAAACTAAACTGGATATTATATATAACCGACCCATTTTGAAGGGCCTTTTTAAACTGTTGGTACATCCTGCTGCTATTGGATTGTTATTTAAAAGATTGTTTTGCTTGAAGCTTTTGAACCATGCTAATGCAGGTGGAGGAAGACGTCTTGTCAGAGCAAATACAACTCCACTCAAGAATATACAGAATGAAGAGGGGGGTCTGTCTCCACAGTAACACACAGTGATTTAGATAAGTCACTTTAATCTAACTACTGATTTGGAAATAGTAACGCATTAGACTAGCCTACCGGTTACTGAAACAAAGGAGTCAGATTAGAGTTGCTAAAGTTAGGCTAACGTGTTAGTGGCACCACAGGTCATAACTGACAGGCTGGCACAAGTTTGTGATGAATAGTTTATAATAACTTTTATTTAATGACAAGTTACCAACTACCTCTGAGGAGCTAGAGTGACACTGAAATGTCGCCGGTTCGAGTCCCTGTGTGGACCATGAATGGAGCGTGGACTGGTGGCTGGAGAGGTGCCAGTTCATCGCCTGGGCACTGCCGAGGTGCTGTTGAGCAAGGCACCAAACCCCCAACTGCTCAGGGCGCCGGTCCACTGGCAGCCCCCTCGCTCTGACATCTCTCCATTAATTGTATATAGGTCCTGTTTGTGCATATGTGTGTATTTCGGGCCTGTGTGTGTGTAACATGAATAATAATAGAGTGAAAAAAATCGAATTTCCCGTTGCAGGATTAATAAAGTAATTCTTCTTCGTCTTCTTCTTCTAATAATAATAAAACTGTGCTGTAGAGTAGTGCTAAACAGTTGATGGTTTCAGCGCTGCTAATAATGTTAGCAATAGCTGTCGCTGACAGACGGATCGGTTTTATCACACGCATTATAGATAATAATTAAATAGATAAATCAAACGTTAAATACATACAACAACAAACACACAGTTTAACATAGATGATAAACAGTAACACTTACAAGAACACCTTTGGTTCACCTATCCAATCTGTGATATTTCTGCTGTGTGTACTATAGCTGGTTGAATGGATGCATAAATTCTATGAAAAGAATCTTTTACCTGTAGCTTCCTCTTGTGAAGGGAAAACAATATTATACGGCGCAGCTATTCCACCAATCAAAATACCAGAAATATGGGCATTTTGCGATGAGCTCAGGGCTGGAGACACTTGTTCTGGCTTCAGCCTGTGCGCGTAGTAGGGTGCACAACTATACGTGTTGTTTGATCAACATTCTTTCGTTTTCTCATGTTTTTCTATATTCCATTTTCGGATCTTTCAGTCACAATTAAAAGCCAGGGACAGGTCACTGACAACGTGGACTGTCCCTGGAAACCAGGGACGTCTGGTCAACCTAAGTTACACTGCACTTTACACACCATCAGGTCTGCAGTTTGACTGGGACACTACTGCAAGACAAAGAGGAGAAGACATTCTACCATAGAAACATTTTTATCAAGCAAAATGCTGCTCCAACACTGGAGACACCAGCTAATGCTAAGCTAATGCTATTAGCTAAAGACTGTGTTGACCTGCATTAGTAGCTACACACCAAAGATGGCAGGAGAACAGCAACTTTTCCATATTACATCCATATTACAGTCAGACACTTCTGATAACAGTCTGAGTCTGTCACTTACATAGACTCATACTTTTACTGATGTATATTGTTGGTGTACAGGTGCCCCATTTGATTACATTGTAGCCTGGTTCACAGCAGCCAGGCCGCAGCACACACGCTCATTACTGGACACGTTAAAAAAAGTTGTTGCCATTAGTCACTTACACAGAAATACATGGGGAAGTAGGGTCCAGGTTAAATAATACTGACATTTTCTTTTAACATGATAAATATTTCTCCATAGTTATTATGAATGGAAATTGTATTTAAAGAGAGGATATTGTTAAAGAAATGAAATACTTTGTCTGTAGTCATTTTACTGAAACTATCAGTATTAACACTTTGCAAATTGCCAAATATGTTAAGTAACAATGTAATCTGGACAAAATTAAATTTCCTCCAAAACGTATTCGCTGTTGCAAACTAGTTAGGAGCCAGAGTTGCAGAGGACAGAGCACAGAAGAGTGAGGAAACAAAAATAAGAAAACAGATAAATTACCAGCCAACTCAATCTATTCACTTTGATTCTAACTTTGCAACAGTAAAACCAAGTGGCTAAAGCAGACATGCTTTTGTGATACAGGAATCAACAATCAGTCCCCTGAGGTCCTTTTTCTAGCCTCAGTGATTTTCTCTTCTTCTGGTTTGCACTTTCTGTCCAATGTTTGTTCTCTCATAGTAAAGTTCATTCAAGTGGATTACCAAAGTCAATCAAAAAGGATGGGAGATGCTGAGAGATATTCTGTAAAACTCAGCATATGATCCAGCACCAAAGCCCATTGGTGCTTTGTTTTTTCTGTGTAGGGACTCTTCTCGTGTGGCTGCAGAGGTTTGGTGTTATTTTAAGCAGTATTAGTGGTTTAAAAAGGTGTTTTAATGCCTTCACCGTACTGTCCCGAGCTAATCAGTGTTACTCTCCTGGATTTCTCCGTTAATAGTTAATTCACGTCACCATGCTTTATTTGATGTATGTAAGTGCAGAAATTGACATTGGGATGATTTTGTGCCGGAATTACACTTTAACATGGAAAAAAAGGCAGGATTAACCTTGAGAAGGGTTGTGGTGGAGTGTGAAGTACTAATGGAGGATGAGATTGAGCATTAGTGCTGATCCTACCTGGGAAACCGAACAGAGGTTCTGAAGCACCAGTTAGTTTAAGGGAGACACAAAAAGAGTGAGAAATCAAGGACAAGAAGGAGTTTTAAGATGATCAGGCAGATGTTTGAGTGGAACTGAAATCAAAGAGACTATGACTTTTAAGTTGAAACTAATATGTAAATGGAATGTTTCATATTCAAGACAAAATAAATATGTAACATTATTTAACATCACTTAATTTCACGTGCCTTGTGCGTCGGTATCAGATGCCAAGGGCCGTGATAAGGTGTTGGTATTAGACGAGTAGGGGAACAGTCTGTGAGAGTCATGTGGAGGCAATCCCAGTCCACTTTCTAAAAGTATTTCAAGTACAGCCCCTTCAATAGCTCTCTGTGTAGGAAACTAAATATGCATCCTTTATGACACTATTCTGTTTAAGTGCAATGGCAACTTCAGTACCACTTCTCCCTCACTATGAGCCGTGTGGACTGAGGCAATAAGGAAAGAGCAGAAAGGGATGAATATTGGCAAGAGTGTCAGTTGGCTGGATTTTCTGTGCATGACCGGGCATGAAAGAATGAGCTCAGAGGTAGACCGAGAGGATTATAGGCCGGGATGAACCTCCAAAGTCAGGGTCAAAGGTCGTGCAGCACTAAGAGGACAAGCAGAGGACAGAGGAGGACAGTGGTATTTTATATGTGTCTGTTTTTGAGTTTGTGTGCAGGCAGCTCGTTTGGTATATGAGTCTAGTTTTCATCGGTGAGTAATGCCTGGGTTAGAGGAGAAAAGATTTTTGTACGACCGGTTGTCTGTCCACATCGTATATCATTTCAAAACACCCACACTGGGGGAGTGAGGGCGGCGATGGATCTGAGATAAATATGGAGATAACTGCATATATTTTCAGTCTCCCCAAATTAGCTCTACTATAGATATCCACATTTTAATTTAATTTTCTATACTGAGGTTTCATATTTCATAATATTGATTACTAATATATTAATTCATGTCAGATAATATGATGTAATGATTCATATATATATATATATATATATATATATATATATATATATATATATATATATATATATATATTACACAATACAGTTTAACACCCGCCAAAAAAAGTAAAGTCAAAGGTTCATTCATTCATCTTCAACCGCTTGTCCCTGTCGGGGTCGCGGGGGGCTGGGGCGATCCCATCTGACATCGGGTGTGAGGCGGGGTACACCCTGGACAGGACGCCAGGCTATTGCAGGGCACATAGAGACGCACAGACACAGACAACCATTCGCACCTACGGGCAATTTTAGAGTCATCAATTAACCTAACACGTGCATGTCTTTTGGGTTGTGGGAGGAAACCGGAGAACCCGGAGAAAACCCAAGCAGACACAGGGAGACCAGGGCGACAGTGCTAACCACTACACCACCGTGTAGCCAGTCAAAGGTTCAGATTAAACTAAATGACTAAAGAGGAGGGAGTTAGCTAAGGTTAGTAAAGTAAAGTCAAAAGTTAAGATTATTTGATGTCATCGCGATGCCTCGCTTTGTTTACAAAAGCGCGGGGTCTTTTGGCCACATAATGGAAAGCAGCGCAGAAAACATGGTAACGTTTTTGGCTTTGTGGTTTTCTGACCAAATCTGCAGTAAACACTCCACCTCCGCATCACACCAACGTGAACCTTTCGCCCCAATTGTTTTAAATGTCTGCGCATGGTCCGTCCTTCTTTTTTCTATGTCCGAACAGGCGCACATAAAATGACGTCAGAACCGCCGTAGGCCTCGTGCTCGTGCTCGTACACGTGCGCACGTTCGTGCTCGTACATGTGCAAACGTGCTTTACAAAATCCCACCTCTTCCAAACTGACCGTGGTCGGCAAGCGTACGGCACCTAGGCACGGTACGGTTGCACTCACACTGGTCAAAGGAACTAGACTTTAGCCGTGAAAGGTGCTTGGGCACGGTATGGATGGACAGTGTGAGTGCGCCCTAAATGACCAAAGAGGAGGGAGTTAGAGGAGCTAAAGTTAGTAAAGTAAAACGTTCAGATTACACTAGATGACTAAAGAGGAGGGAGTTAGCTAACGTTAGTAAAGTCAAAAGTTCAGATTAAACTAAATGACTAAAGAGGAGGGAGTTAGCTAACGTTAGTAAAGTAAGGTCAAAAGTTCAGATAAACTAAATGACTAAAGAGGAGGGAGTTAGCTAACGTTTGTATAGTCAAAAGTTAAGATAAACTAAATGCTGCGGTGGTTGGACAGACTTCTGGTGGCGAGAAGAGGAAAGAGGCAGGGGATGAGGATATCGACAGAGAAACGAAGAAAATAAAATATAAATGGCTGACATGTTGAAAACGTCTTGTGTTTGATCACAAATATGTCTTCATGTTTTGTCAGGCTTGCCACATGTAAACCTCAAAAAGAACAATTTTGTCATGGGAAGTAGTAATTTTAAAGTTGAGGTAGTAAAGGACCATGAGAGTGCCTGAAGTCATCAGGAGAGCCTAAGGAATGGATAGATAGATAGATAGATAGATAGATAGATAGATAGATAGATAGATAGATAGATAGATGGATGGATGGATGGATGGATGGATGGATGGATGGATGGATAGATAGATAGATGGATAGATAGATAGATTCCAAGCTTTAAATGAAATGTTTGCACTTGCTGTGTATATTTTGTTGTATGTATGGTACTTGATATGTGTTTTTCATGCCCACAATGTTAATAAAATGATCAAATGCATTCAGTGGAACTCATACTTTCTCTTATTTTCACCGGAAAAAATGAGGCTAGTGGAAAGTCTGATTGAATCACATTGGCTGTTTATCAAAAGAGTTCCGCAATCCGATACTAAATTGTATTATAGATTATTTTTCTGAGTATCCATTTTTTTGACAACCCTCTTTGTGTAAAATCTAGTTTCTACATGCAGTAATTTTCCCACACATCTATTTATTTAGGACGTATTTTCTGTAACATTACATGTGCATTCTCAACGTATCTTCCTGAATTCTGTAATTTCTGAAATGACACAACTACCCCATGGAGATCAATAATGTTTAATCTAGTTTATTTGTTCTTGGTGTCAGCTTATACCTGAGACCTTTAAAAGACATTTGCGTGCTGGTTTATATGAGATTTGATTGTTTTTGCCACAAGAAGTTAAAAGATGAACAAGACATACTACTATAATTATCAGTATGTAAGAGTGAAGCATTGAACCATAATATCTTCAAAATGCAGAGCTTAACTGCAGACAGTTTCATTTTATCATACCAACCAATCATTAGTTTCAGTGTAATGCTGTTTCTGATTGGCTCCTCAGTCGAAAACAGTCAGTGTGGTGCCCTTTAACAGTTATCTCAGAACCAAACTGTACCTTTTTTATATTTGGATGCTCACCTAGCAATAGATCATGTATATTTATGCAAATGTCTTCATATTGTACACAGCAGCGGCACTGAGGAAAAGTAATTCTCCCTCAGGGAGTACTGAAGCAGTGGGCATGACTTTCATAATATTTATCATCCGTGAACTGAAATTGGCTCTGTAAGGGTGTTTTTAAATCGAACCTGTTTGATGCAGTTCATATAAACAGTGGTGTGTTTGCCTATTCAGGTTCATTCAGACTGCTGAGAACTCTGGTGTAGAACTCTCTTTGTGGTGCAAATACAAACTGGAGCAACCATTGGCTTTTGCAATGGTAGATCATGGGTACTCTCAGGAAAGCATTCTCCAAAGTGATCTGTAATAGCAATGTAACTAACTAACCAACTATTTTTTGTAATTTTCTAAAATAATCATCATAATCATTTGACATGGTCAGATGAAACTAGGTGCAAAGTACCAGCCCATTCTCACTCCCAGGGCATCAAATACCATTGTTTTGTCACTGTTCTTGGCATTAACCACTGACCATCTGTTTAAATTACACGAAACTTTCAAGCGGAAACCCATCCAAGGCATAATTAGACCCTCAGAGCAAGTGCCCCATGATTAAATGTAAAATATGTAATGTTCTGCCACTAGGGGTCTCACTATCAAAACAATGACAAGGGACAGGCTATTTGATGATGTTGTTTAGCATGGGATTATGTGTCAGGACTCCGGTCTTGTCAGTCTCTTCCTTTTGTGTGAGTTTGTCTCCCTCTGTCTTTTTCTCCTTGCTTGTGTCTTTCCCTGTGTGTTTGTCTGTTGGAGCTCGTAGGCATTTGTTCCGCCCAGCTGTGGCTCGTCTCCTCGTTTAGGCTATGGATAAAGAGCCGGATGTGACCCATGTCCGGTGCCAGACTGTATTGCTATTCCGTGATTCGTGTCTCTTGTTTGGTTGGCTACCTACTTGATGATCCTGTTACCTTTCCGTGTTGCTTTGTTTCATGTTAATCGCTTCTTTGTTTCTTTTGTTATAGTTTCCCGAGTTCCTGTTTTCCACCATCCGTTCGTCTTTTGTCTCCTGTTCCCTGTGTTTGGTTTTCCCCTTGTCTTCACCCGGACCCTGTATCTGTTTTCCCGTTCCCTGGTTTTTCTTTGTTTCTTTTGTGGATTAAATATGTGTTTAAATCTTACTCGTTGTCCTTGTCTGCATTTGGGTCCTGCTCCTCAGAGTTATTCCCTGCACCGTTCGTGACAGAACGGTCTGGCCATAACATGGACCCCGCAGAAAATGTGACTGATCCT
The DNA here is from genome assembly GCF_963691815.1 of Echiichthys vipera. Taxonomy (NCBI): domain Eukaryota; kingdom Metazoa; phylum Chordata; class Actinopteri; order Perciformes; family Trachinidae; genus Echiichthys; species Echiichthys vipera. The sequence goes on from NC_139835.1 coordinate 2,071,903, forward strand.
CCGGGATTTTCTGCTCAGGGAGTCCTACTCGGTCAACACTCGCAGACACTACAAGGTATCGTGGAAGGCCTGAGTAAGTTGTCCGCTTGTGTCTGTGGCATTGAGAGTAGCCAGATTAGGTCTGTCCTAGCTTCCTCTGCTAATGCTAAGTCACCCGCTACCCTGGCGTGTAATCCTCTGTCCCGCGAACCTTATATAACCGCACCTGAGCATTTTGATGGGAAGTTAGGTGAATGCAGAGATTTTTTGTTTCAGTGTTCACTTGTGTTTGGCCAACAGCCCCTTACTTACGCTAACGACGGAGCTAAGATAGCCTATGTGTTAGGCTTGTTCACTGGTAGGGCCTGTACCTGGGGAGCAGCTTTCTGGCATAACCCTCTGACTGTCCACGGCAATTTTCTGCAATTTTCTTGTGAAATGCTTTCTGTGTTTGATCATCCTGTTTCTGATTGTGACACTAGCAACCAGTTCAGCAACCCTGGCGGCTGAATTTAGATGGGATGATAGAGCACTGCAGAGTGTTTTCTTCAAGGGCCTCAACAAGGATAGAAAGGACTGCTTGGTGGGTAGATCCGAGACCAGTAGCTTTCCGGGACTCATCGGGTTAGCTATAAGGATAGACAACCATCTCCGTGAGAGACACCATGAGCGTTGACCATTACCTTCTGTTTTTCAGATGCTAACCAGATGCAGAGAGGAGATGAAGTATTAACTTTACATGAACCCGCCATGTGAAATACAACTCATTAAACTGAAAACATCCAGTTTTTAGAATAAAGTGTTACACAACCAAATACCAAATAAATATGGAAATAAGATTAACTGCATAATATTCACAGAACTTTTTACTGTGGAATTTCAGGATAAAAGGTCTTTCAAAATATACTGAGCACTAGAAGAAGAATAATTCCTTTAATTGTCCTGCAATGGGGAAATTCAATTTTCACTCTATTTTTTTTTTCATTGTACACACACACAGGCCCGAAATACACATACATATACATGCAACTAATGGAGAGATGTCAGAGCGAGGGGGGCTGCCAGTGACTGGCGCCCCGAGCAGTTGGGGGTTCGGTGCCTTGCTCAACAGCACCTCTGCAGTGCCCAGGAGATGAGCTGGCACCTCTCCAGCCACCAGGCCACGCTCTATTCATGGTCCACACAGGGACTCGAACCGGCGACCCTACGGTTCCCTGCCAAGTCACCTATGGACTGAGCTACTGCCGCCCCAAAAGTCAGGTTCCACCGAGATTTCAACTCAGATCGCTGGATTCAGAGTCCAGAGTGCTAACCATTACACCATGGAACCAAGTCCTGTGGAGAATGCGGGCTAAAATATTGTAATGGAATAAAAATTACAAACAGGCAAAATACCAGTTTTGCAGTATTGCTTTTGTATAGTTCCTATTGTAATCCTGTATTCGGGATTATAATAATTCTGGTTTCTGAGAAATAAGGCAGCTACTAGCCTAGGTGTATAATTGTATCTATGTGATAGCACTTTTATTTTTGAAGCCACCGAAAATCGAGATATGCAAAAAACTGTTAGCATGAAGTTAGCATGGATAAATTACATTTGGTAATAGATTTTCCTTTGTGTGTTTACAATTATGGCAATCAGTTGATACCTTTTTCAAAAAACAGTACAATCTTGTGCTTTTATGCCATAATTTGCCAAACTGCCTTTATTAGCTCACAGAGGACTGGAGTATATCCTGAAGCTTGTACTAATTAAAAAATCAATTTTGAATGGTTATGAAACCAGAATGGACTTTGAAACAAGAATCGTTATGAACCGAAAATCAATTCTGAATCAAAATCTAAGCCCAGGAATCTGAATCGAATTGTTAGACACCAACAGATTTCCCCCTTAAATGGAAAGCATTGGACATTGGTTTACTTTCAGCCCAGAACACACGTTCTGCTCCATAGCATTTAAGATAATATTGGTTTGGTCACTTCATTGATGAATTTAATTTCTATTTAATTTTGGATTATAATTCGATAATGTTGTGTTACCGTGACCGCCTGCTAACTTAACGTAAGTATTAAGTATGACATACTGCATAGGTACTGCCATCAGGACACAAAGACAGACAGTAAATCGACAGAGGTATGTGGTTCTACAAACAATATATGGCCATTTAAAGGTGTGTGCGCACATTTTTCAGTAAATCCAATGGATTGGTGGTTTCAGCTTGTATGTATAAAACTGTTCTATGGTTTATCAGGTCAAGAAACATTCTGTTAAACTAACACCAAAGATCTTGATCTAAGTGTTAGCGATTCCCGCAAAGTGTCCTTGGAGAAGACACTGAACCCCAAATTGCTCCCCGTGCTAAGCATGGGTGTGTGTGAATGTGGTAGGACAGGAAGTCTGAACTAATCAAAGCATCTAACCTAAAGAAGACAATTCAAGATATGATGCATGACAAAGAATATGAATTTCATGAATTGTGCTTTTGACAAACATAAAACACTGTCACATATGTTATCTCCTGTAGAAAATCATGAGGTATGGTTTAAAGCAAAAATGTTGAGTGTCACTGAATTTACTGCTGAGGTGAATAAGTGGTTGTCAAATGCAGACATTTTCAAACTTGCTGAAAATCTCACAGAGGATGATGGTTAAGAATGGGTTGCCTCTGCATTGGTCATATGAGCAAGGACTGCGCTTATCTTGCAAAGTGTGGAGCCAAAGCCATCCCGTTGTTCTTCACATCAATCAAAGAGAGATGGCAGTCAACAATGACTCAAAACAATCAAACGAACCAACCCAGGTGAATCTTGCACTTGTTTCTATACAAATATGTGGTCATTCAGGGGCAGGAAACAGTGACAGGATTCTGTCCACTCTACTAGTACAGTTGAAGTCCATCAAGGGAGACAAAGTCATACACACATGCATTTCTTAAATGTGATGAAGGAGCTCAACCTGAGTGGAAGGAAAAATCAAATCAACTTATGTACCACACCTCCAAATTGTTTGAACCATGGAAAGTAGTCAACAGTGTTGGTAAAGGATATTTGCCGTTTATGTAACACAAATTTACGGACGAAAGGCACAATTTCACTTACTTTCTGAGCATCTAACTGTATAGAGTATGAATAAATGGATAACCGCATCCGAAAATCATGAAAGGCATTTAACTGTGGTTTACTTTCGGTCCAGAACACACATCCTGAAATGATAACCCGTTTGCCCCTCGGTTGCATTTTAAAATAGTATAGGTATTGTTTAAAAGTCATTACAGTAAGTGCACAACTAAATAAATATATATATTTGATAGGTATAGTCTATGTTATGTTATGCCTATAGTCAAATACAAAAATGTTATATATTATATCTTTAAGAGCGACAAAGTCTGTGTAGGGAGGAGGTGGAGTGCTGGATGAGTCAAACAAACACAGCCTTTTGGTCTTTTGTTGGCACTGCCACTGTGAACTTTGTAAAATGATCCGTCAAAACTAATATGTTTCTCATATCTCTTCTTTCTGGCAAGATGGTAAGTGGCCAAGAGGGACGGCTGTGGCTTAGAGGTAGAGTGGGTCGTCTTCCATTCAAGACATCAGCAGTTCGATTCCAGCAAAGTGTCCTTGGAGAAGACACTGAACCCCAAATTGCTCCCCGTGCTATGCATGGGTGGGTGTGAATGGTTAGATTAGGTTAGATTAGATGGTATGTAGATGTCCTTTGCCATCATTGTGAAGGTGATGAGTAGTGTGAAAGCACCTTGAGTAGTCAGAAGACTAGAAAGGTGCTATATAAGTACAAGTTAATTTACCATCCATGATTTTTAAAGGTGCAGCCTTTTGGGGAACAGTTTTTCTTCCGCTTGCACTTTCTGCACTTTTCGGCAATTGCTTTGGCCATCACGGGCCAGTAGAATCGGGCATTAGCAAGCTGTACGAACGCTCGAAACCAAGGTAACCAACATCATTATGTACACCATGAAGTACTCTCTCTCTGAAGTGCTCTAGTAAGAGCAACTGGTAGACTGGGTTGACTCAGTCGATCCACCCCCTGCACAGTACACCATCTCTAAGTTTGAGCCTTTTCCACTCCAAGGGGTTTGACAATTGGATGTTTAAGATTTACCTCTGTGACACTGGGCTTTCATGCTCTCTAGACAAAGTTGATGACATGTGAGATAGATGGGTCTGCTTTTTGAGCAATGCACCAGTCAGTGTTTGTCATATAAGGTAATATATATTCACTAAAAACTTCCCCTACCTATTAAGGGTTGATGGCAAGAGACTCGGCAACAACAGGCAGTTCTGAGGGGGTCACCTTTAAATGTCACAAGATGACCTTGACATAAGGCATAGAACACTTCATGATTCATGTCATCCTTTGCATCCATGAGCCATCATTTCATGTGCTTTCACTTTATTTGACAAAATCTTCATCATCACATGGTAGGTCTTGAGTCCAACAGGATAAACCATCTCCATCACAGTGACACTTCTGCCGAAAGTTTTAAGCCATAATCTTTGTGACGGTACCCTTGAATCTTTCGGTGACACAAACAGGCTCTCCAAATCCCTAATGTTTCCTGCATTAAGCAGTTTTTTAAGGTGTTGCTTGACTGCCTCTCTGTCACAGGGAGGAATAGGCCTTGGCCTCTCCCTAAAAGTAGTCTCCTCCCACAACCTAATGTGATGTTTAACACCAGTAGTGTGTCCATATGACATATATGTCATCCACAGCAATGACTTCTGAAAAGGATTTAAACGTAATGGTGATGCGCTCTTTCCATTGTTCAGATATCTGACTCATCAAGGTTGAGTTTGAGATTGTCACTGGTGGGCTTGTCCTGACAAGGTGCATGTTCTCTAGGTTCAAGAGTTGTGATGTGCTGGGCTGCACATACAGTACTTGTGCGACAATGGATTTCGGCTGCAGTGGCTCAGGTTCTGCAGGACAACTGGGACCTTGGTTCCGAATATAAAAGGAATGTCAATCAAGGCTGTTTCAAGGAAGACACCACCCGGCAGCTCATAGCAGTCATGTGGTTCAAGTACAAATGTTTTGTTCTGACAATGTTTTTCAGTCTGACATCACCCATGATACAGCATTTTATTTTATTTGCAGGAATTATGATGGGATCTTTTCCATGCAATGTGACATGACATGCATAGCTGTCAACCTCATGTGTGTGGGCAATGTGCTGGAAGATCATTGCAAGGTCACTGGAGTGAAGCTTATGGATGAACCCTGAGACAACTCATTCAAGCAGGTCCTCATAAAGTCTGAATAGCACGTTGGTGCCAATCAACAGTGGGGTTCTGCTGTTGAATTGACATTCTGGGACTACAAGTGCTAACACCTCAAGCTCCCCTTTCTTGCCAATGAAGGTTTGGGGAAAAGTGACATGCGCTTCTATGTAGCTGAGGTACGGAACATTCTGTAGAGAGAAGAAGAGCATCGATACTCAACCTGTCAAGACAAATGGCCATCCTCCATACAACTAGGTCTGTTCAACGTTCTTGCCTGTTAAAAGGAAGCTTTTCGTTGCCACTGTGTGCACAAGACTGCTGAATAAATACTGTATATTAATATTAATATTATTATTATTATTATTAATAATAATAGTGCAACTTGTTGCTGCTCATGGGAGAATTGTTGGGTCTCTTTAAATCATGAATAAGTCACAGGGTTTGGTTTTGACCTACTCTATATGTAAAGTGTCTTCAGATAACTTTTGTCATGATTTGTTACTTTGGAACTGAATTGAATTGAATTGTTCCCGTGAGTAAAACAGTGACAGTAGTGGGGTGTATAGGGCTACCCAGTGCATTGAAACGAGATGACAAAGGGTCCTGAGAAAGAGGCCATAAATGATGAGCTAGATGAGGACATGTTGAAAGTACTTTCTTTCAAGCACACCCCAACATTAGACTAGATAGAATTGACTCTACAGTCGCGCAACACACATCATTAAAGTAGGGGAAAAAAGCTGTATTTCCTCTTTAACAGGTGTATCCAAAGACCTTTGAGGTCTTAAAGTCAGTTAATCAAACTAAAGACATTAGAAAACATTGTGAGGATGTGCAGCAGCCTGGCATTCACACAATGTCTACAAATTCTGTTTGAAGGAGGTGATCATATTTTTCCCCCTCCTCTTTTAGCATCTGACTAAGCCATGCATCAGACAAAACTGTTACTTCCCCTCCATCTTATAGCCGTGACCATCCTTCCTGTGATGCTCTTCCAGAAGTCTGATGGCTCCACATGACGTTATAATCATGTCATCCAAATTGAATCCCAATTCCGTTTCTTTTTTTTTTTAATGAGCGCTGCATAACATCGTGAAACACTTAACCGCAGCACTCTACAAGAAAATCAACTTTGCCTATCATCAGCTATCTGGACATCAGATTTGTCTCTCTAATCAAAATTCAAGGGCCTAATGGACATTCCTTGGTTTCTGCAAGATTATCAAATGAGAGAAGGGGGAGGTTTTAATCTCCCCAATTACTCTGCATCTCCTGGTAATACAATCAACCCGTGCAGGCAGGATGGCAAGCATTCAGTGACTGCAAATTAAAAACAAATGCCTGGGAATCATTTATTGTCTGCCGTTCTGCGCTCTGAGCTCCCTGCTTAACCACTGGGGGACAGCGAAAGGGATAGAGAGGAAGCTGGAGAGTAGGAAAGAGAGTAATAGGTCAGAAAAAAACCTTAAGTAAGTCAGATGAGGGAGCCGATAAAACGTTTTTTTTTTGGAACAGAATTCCACACCACCTTGAAATAGGATTTTCTGCCCCAATTCAAGAAAATGCAGGAGCTCCGATCACTATTTCCCCTCTTCTTACTTTCTTTTAATCTAATTTGAAGGTTTTAATGGGAGTAAGGAAAGGATTTGGGGTTGCTGGATCTTGCTCATCTCTCATTGCCTCAATGCTCATAGATGTAACTACAATCCTGCATTTATGAAAATTGCTTTCTTAGCTGGCTTCTCTGTTGGTGTAACAGTAGTTTTGGATTTAAGACTGAGAGGTGGGCCTCTCCTGGCACTACTGTCAGGCCAAACCCTTTGCTCTTTACACCCCATCTACTGACTCACCTCACACTGGAGCCAGAACCACAGAGTCGAAGCAAAGAGTGCAAAGAGATTGTGAACTGAGGGTGTAGAAAGATGGAAAGGAGATGAAAATGGTAAGAGAGAGAGAGAGAGAGAGGGAGAGAGAGAGAGAGAGAGACAAAGAGAGAGAGGGGGGGGGGGCATACTGGCAGCAGATCAATTGTAGTTTGAACGCCGGGCTGCTGCTCTTTCTCTGCTGCCCCAAGTCCCACTTTCCTCAGATTCAGATGCTGTCTGTATGATCATCTCAGTGCTGCTGCAGCTCGCCTCTGGATTCAGCTCTATCCAGTCTCCAAAGCCAGCAAATAAAACCCCCACCCTCCCCCTTCTTTCCCTCTTGCTCACTTCCTCTCTTCTCTGACCTTCCATCTCTCCATCTTTACCCTGCTGTCCTTGTAACCTTATCCTGGCTCTACTTCACAGGGACAGCAACATAAACCACGATTATGTGCTGTTGGTGTGTGCCGCAACAACCGTGAAAGAGCAGGGGATTAGGAGATAAAAGGAGGTGGCGAGAAACTAAGTTGGAATGAAGAGAGAAATAAAGAAAAGCAGGCTACTAAGATACAAAAGAGGCAAATAGAGATGACTGAGCTCTACGACAAGACTCTACAGTCTACAGCCATGCTAGCAGCTTTAAGTGATTTGAGAAATGCAAACTTTAGCATGCTGACTATATTATTGATGCTAAGGTGCTCACAGTGACATACTTACATGCTAATGCTAAGCAGGTGGAATCTTTAACACGATCAACATTTTCACTTAGCATCTCTGCACGGCAATTTGTTAATTAGCAGAAAGTACAGCTCATGGGAATTACAGTAATAAGCTTTATAAGTATTGGATGAATGAATGTGTGTACAAAATGACTTTACCTGTATGAAATAGAAGATGAAAACCTTGACTAAAATAAAGTTATAAGTATTCATCCTTTAGGGTTCCTCTGTATCAAATTTTGGAGCTAACATCACAGAAATTAGGAGCAAGATTGATAACATACAATACTCAAAGAGGGCTGGCTTGGTTCAGAATGCGAAGCGGCGTCTGTCAGACAGTCTTGTTTCCCTCCCGCCCAGATCCCCAGAAAGTGCTCTAGACTTTGAAGCCAGCTTGCCAACTCTCATCGGATGCTCAGCGTCTTTGGGGGTGTATGGGACAGTGGGCTGGCCCGGACGCTCGGCTTCTGCATGATGATTGGATGAGCTGTCTGAGGCGAAATCCTTTTTTGATTGACTGCTAAATGAGTGAATCTTGAAGAATAAACATCCAGCGGAGCATTTTCCAAGTTTTTCATTCCATTTTTCTGAGCTGATCCCTTACCAAAGGTAAAATAGCAAAAAAAAATACTTTTTGTACATGGGAACAACCTGCCCCTGCATTTGTATACTAGTAGTATAGTATACATATATACTATCACTAGTCTTATAAACTAATTTGTAACCATAAAAACACCATCAGTGGTATGTCTCGCCGTATCGTAGTTGCTATTGCCGCTACTCATCATTAATCATGTTTGCCACCATAATTAATATAATTTTCATATTCTGTGCTTATTTCTACTATTCTGCTGTATTAACTGCCATAACATATAAGTCATACTCACATTACTATAGATATTATTATAGTTACTTTTTGGTTGCTTGCATCTCTGGAATTGTGTCTGTCTTTGTCACTCTCTGTCCATCTGTCAGTCTTTTCTCTCTTTCTCTCTCCTTTTCTTCCTCCCCAACTGGTGCAGACAGATGTCCGTCCTCCATAGAGCTGGGTCTGTTCCACGGTCCTGCCTGTTATAGCTACGTGGTCTCATGGGAGGGCGTATAAATAGCACACCACTTTTCATGACTTTCATGACTTTTCACGTGCATGTCTACGCATATTAAGCTTTTCGCGTGTCATTTAACGCCCGTAGTTCCCCAGGGTTAGGGTTAGGGTCAGGGTTAGGGGTTAGGGTTAGGGTAAGGGTTAGGGTTAGGGTTAGGGCATTTCACGCCTGTTATTTCAGCCATCCTTCACATGAAATATTGATTTAAAAACAACCCTCTGACAGAAAGCTCCACCACTTCGTATTTCTCCGGAAAGTAGCGGAGATATACGAACACGTGGGTTTTCCCTCAATGACATTTGTGCGTGAAATGACAACGCCATCTCTGCACTATACAAGTCAATTGAGACTACATGGCGTGAAATGACACGCAAAAAACATGACATGCGTTGTAATTATACGCGAGATGGCTTGAGAGAAATAGCGTGTCATTCACACGCCTTTTGGTGAGACCAGGCTGGTTATAGGGAAGGTTTTCGTTGCCACCGTACTCTACGGGGGAATTGTTGGGTCTATGTAAATCATAAATAAGTCATAGAGTGTGGTTTATACCTACTCTATAAAGTGTCCTGAGATAACTTTTGTTATGATTTGGCACAATAAATAAAATTTAATTTAATTGAATGAACAAAGCCAAACAAAGGACATTTTAAAACAAAAGTGGAGAGAGTTGGTGGGTCACTTTGAAGGGAGGGAGTTTGAACCATGGTCATGGAATTGCTAGGGGAACAAGTGGGTTTATGCTGTAATTTGTTGTAATTTGTTTGTTTCCATGTATTATGTTCGTTGTTTCTATCAAATTCCACTTTAGAAAAAAAATGTCTTTAGTAATGCTTTTAAATGCTATCCTCTATACTCGATAGAGTTGTTGAGCTTTAAATCCCTGATGGAAATCAAACAATCAATTAATCAATCAATCAATTCACACTTTGTAGTTTTTAGTTAACTAATAAGGTAAAACATGTTGTTTATGCTGCATTTTGCAGAACTTTCAGTTCCCTTTGTATCGTGCATGAGGCCCCTCATTCAGCACGGCTTTCCTTGCCCTCAAAAAGCCTATTTAAGCCTTAAAGTTTATCTTCTACATAGGATATAATCTTAGGCTTTGGCTAGTGATGCCCAAACAAAGCTTCATGAAGCATTAGTTGTATTTGTTGAGTCCACTAGATGGAGCTCTTGGTTTAAAGAAAAGGGCTCAATGAATGGTGATTCAGTGTGTTTTCAACCCTCCATCTAGCTCCATCTAGTGGACTCAGATGATAATGAAAATGCTTCATGAAGCTTAATTTAGACATCACTAGTTTTGGCCAACAATGCCCTAAAAAAGTTTTTTTTCACCTTTCCTTTCAGAGCTTCTGTACTACACCTATTTATTAGAGGGTTGTAATAAAACAACACAATGGCTCCATAGCCCAAACCCCAGGCTGTATCGACAACATTTGTATTAATCCTTACAACCTTGAAAAAGTCAGTTTATATTAGAGCCACTCAAGTTCTTACTTCTCACAATATAAGCCATAGACATATAGCCTACACTGTGTAAGCAGAGGGAATTTAATTAAAATATTTTGCTAAAAGGAAACTCACTATAATATCTTGAATAGCTTTGGTATGAATATTTATACAAAATATACACCCTTTTGAGTTGTTTATATGTCACGCCCCCAAAGACTTAGTTTATATATCACAGTATTGTTTGGGATTATGCACTCTTCTTCACACATTAAAGCACCAGCATCCAGGAGAACATGTAAAATGTCACCCTGATCATTACCAGGAGTGCACATGTAAAGTCACTCCTGAAAACACAAAGAAAGAATGCTAAGTTGATGAGCTTTAAATAATGGAAAAAGAGGGCAGAAAGAAATTAAAGAGAGGGTGAGAGAGAAGTTGGTTGTACATGTGGCAGGGATAATTCACCGGTAACTGGGGCGATGGTGGCAGAGCTCCAGGTGAAGCTAATTGTTCTCATCCGTCTTCTTTAGCGCTGCCACTAAAGCACGTTAGCGAGGGCCTTGGAGCAAATCATACAGAGTGCAGGTAGATAAATAAATAAATGCTTGATATAGATGGTAAATCTTTTTCCTGTTCTCCTGGGCAGAGAGGTGCCAACATCGAAACCACAGCTCCGGCCCAGCTTTACAGCTCTGCGTTTGTCATCCCACCGACTAGAACATTACTAGGAAAAGGGACCTGTAGCTGGAAACTGTGTAAGAGGCAACAGTAAGGAATAATGTGTATATACAAATCTATTCACAATGACTTACACCACGTTTACACAGCTCCTGCAGGGTGAGCAGTACTTTTATTTAAGGGTTTCCTAATGCATGGATTAACACAAATAAATGCATAAATTAAAGATGCAGCGAGAAATAGTTTGTGTAAAAAAGTCCCACTCCTAACTGAGATTTATCCTTTTTTCCCAGATGAAAATCTATCACATATTGATGGATTAAAAACCAAAAGTTTTCTCTAAACAGCAGAGAATATGGTCCCTTCACAGATAGCTGGACTCATGCACAGATCTTTTTCTTCTCTTATCACTTTGGGTTTCCCTGGAATGAAACAACACTGACTTGACAGAAAAGTGGAGCTCTACTTTCAAAGAGACTGTCCACAGATCAGGGATTATTAACATGAATATATGTTTTTACACTTGCTAGTAAGCTAAAAAAAAAGGGCACTTCCAGACTTGTTTGACTGGTGTGGCCCAAGTAGGGCACTGACTGGGGTGGCATGAAGCATATGCATCTTGCATTTTTTTAAATTACCACCAGATAATTTATATATAACAAAAAATATATTCTAAATTCCCTCCAAAAACCACACCAAGATAATGGGACTGTGGGCGTGTCGGTAAAGAGGAGAATTGTGGGTACCCATTGAACCCATTTCATTCAGTTATCTTGAGTCTAATTTCAAACGATACCAACTACTTCACTTGACCTTTAATACCTTTCCACTGCAGCCTCTTAAGGACAGTATTCTCGGTTTAAGATTGATCAGCAGCATTCTTGTTGGTCTTTTACTGGGGTGGCCAATCAGATTTCAGGGGTGGGACAGAACCTAGAAAACCCTCTGATTGGTGCTTAAAGCTAAAAGTACACATCTTATTACCACTGAACACAAAGCACAGCTGAGGCTGATGGGAGTTTCATTAGGTTTTTTTTAAAGATATTTGGTCATAAACCAAAATATTGGATAAAAGAAAATTCTGTGCCAATGATGGTGCTTGGTGGAATGTCCGTGGGTCACTAAAGTCAGGAACAATCCTCTGGAAATCATGAGTGTCTTTGTATTTTCTGGCAATATTATTAATATTTTGCAGCGATATTTCAAATAGGTAAAAACTTTGACCTGCTGGTGGCTCTACAGGTAAGGTCAGGGGATCACCAAAGTTATCAGGCTCCATCCTCTGGGGACTCAGTATGTTATTGGAAAATTTCATCTCACTCGGTCCTGCAGTTGTTGAGAAATTTCAGTCTGGACTGAAGTGTTTGACCAACAGACTGGCTGCCTGCTAGCATTGTTAAAAACACATGCACAGTGAGAAAGTGACACTAACATTTATGCCATGAACGGTGCGGGGAAAAAACACGGAGACAGGATAAAGGAATAAACAAATATTTAATAAGGACAACAAACAGGGACTAATACAGGGGACAAGAACAATACGGACGAGACGGTAGAGGGTAACAGGAAAGGAGAAACGACAGACAGTCAGGGAAACAGGGGAGGGAAACAAAGAAACAATAATTAACAAACAATTAACACGGAGCGAAAATTTAGGTACAAACGAGAAACGGGAGCCAACCGACGAAAGGTTACCAAGTCAATGAGAACAACGGTACGGCGCCTCCGGCTTCTTATACCCCAGGGTGATCAGCGTAACTTGCTGCAACTGGATTGGACCAACAAACACACAGGGGAGACACATGCAGGGAGAAACGAAGAAGAAGAATTTCTTTAATAGTCCCGCGAATGGGGAAATTCAATTTTCACTCTATTATATTTTCATACTACACACACACACAGGCCCGAAATACACACACATGCTCAGACAGGACCTATATACATGCAACCAATGGAGAGATGTTAGAGCGAGGGGGCTGCCAGTGACCGGCGCCCCGAGCAGTTGGGGGTTCGGTGCCTTGCTCAACAGCACCTCGGCAGTGCCCAGGAGTTGAACTGGCACCTCTCCAGCCACCAGTCCACACTCCATTCATGGTCCACACAGGGACTCGAACGAGCAACCCTCCCGTTCCCAGCCCAGTCACCAATGGACTGAGCTACTAGCGCCCCAGACAGAGGGTGACAAACTCACACAAAAGGAAGAGAGGAGGGACTGACAGAACCAGGATCCTAACACTTTAGTCAGCACTGCTGCTTTCCTATCCAGTGATGTAATTAGGGAGTAATTTATACCTGACCTGTTAGGTTAATATAATTCACTTAACAGCTTTATAAAAACAACCAATTAAAAAATGATCATCGGGCACCTCTGTTAGGTGAAATTATTTTTGCCAAATAAGAGCAGCATATTGATCCCTAAATGTTAACTACGTTTTCAGCCCTGCATTCAAAACACAAGGTCAATCCCATCAGGTCATACACATTATATTGATGGGCGCTCTCCTCTAACACATTAACTCTCATTACTGCTCCAGTGAACCGCCTGGCATTTACAATGATAAATTCCTCTCAGCGCAGGCCAACCAAGACCTGAAATAAAGATCTCTGTGCCTCACACATACATCAAAATCTCCTGGGCAACCTGCAGCTATTGCAAGAGTTTAATATTCATTTCTGAGAGGGAAAAATTACATTTCTCAAATGTCTACAATTTATAGCTAAATCTTTCAATTCCTTTTGCCCGCAATTAGGTTATTAGACTGGATGTCTTATTTTTCAAATGGTTAATAGGCTAAATCACACTGGATGATCACTCTCTCTAATGAAAACAGTACTGTTAAGTAATGTTAAGGTGTCCTATATCACCAAAATCTGCAGTGATAGATACAGTTTGATTAATCTTACAGGGAATGTGGATCTGGAAAAAAAAGTTATTTATTTTTGTTCCATTTGTGTTTTAAGTTCCACTTCAGACAGTCTGTGGACAAACTGAATTGTCTTCCAAGAGAAAAGGTCCAGAATCTACTTTGTGCTGAATAATGTAGCTCAAGTATGCAAAGGAAGAAAATCTCAATTAACGCGTGCGTGTGTGTGTGTTTGCGTGTGTGTGTGTGTGTTGGTGGGGGTGGTGTAATTGAGTTAAAGTCTCCCTAGGCCTGAACTGAATTAAAAGCAGATTAGAGGCCAAATGCTGAGTGTTTGAGAGTGTGTGAGTTCCTGTATCCCTGCACCTTTGTGGGCCTGAATTGCTCCCCTGTGTGTGAGCTTGATAGTATTAAAAGATGATATCAAATGTGGTTTCAATTTAAAGGCCTCATTTATTTTTCTTTCAATTCACAGGTACCCATGAAAAAAAATGGTAGCCTACTTGTTAAAGTGTAAAACAACGAATTGATTTTCAAGGTATGAGAAGGTGAAACTTTAAAGACCCAGAAGATTTATGGAGATTAATGGTACAGCAAGTCCAACATGTTAGCACTCTTCTTAGAGCTGCACTAATCAATATTTTGTATTAATTGTATATAATTTGTATTGATCAGTGCCCATATTCACGTCACATTTGATCTCACCACCAGGACGACTCCTACACAGCACTGAAAGTTCCTCTAACATTGTCCTCTGTTCACAAAGCTGCTGAGAGCAACTCTGACTTAGGGAACGTCCACACGATTGAAAACAACCTTTTTTTATGCGTCATTCTTAAAGCCGTCCACACAGCCTCGACTCAAGAAATATCTGTGTCCACATGAAACCAGTGAAACCGACTACAAACGCTGTAGTGCTCATGCCAGGCCTGGATGTGGCGCTGTAACTGCCACAGAAATATACCAACAACAGAGAAGAAGAGACGGGGAGACGCTGTGGAGAATCCAAACACCGGAGAGTGTTTCTGGTGTTAGTGGAGACGTTTGTGCTGTTTTGGACTCTGATGGACCAATCACTCTGCAGTTAGTGTCCTAAATGAGGCCTACGGCGGCTCTGACGTAATTTTATGTGTGATATAGAAAAAAAAAAAAAAGACGGACCATGCGCCGACATTTAACAACAACAATGGCGGCGAAAGGTTCACCTTGGTGTGATGCGGAGGTGGAGTGTTTACTGCAGATTTGGTCGGATGAAAATATTCAAAAACAGTCGACAAGACGCACAAAAACTCTGAGGTCTATGGAAAGATTTGTTAACAAAGCGAAGCATCGCGATGACTTCAGTCAATGCGTGTGACGTGTTACACCGTGATGACGTATGGACAGGCCTGGCCAGCGGGGGGGAGGGAGGGGGTGACAAGTACCCTAAAGCACGGGGCACGGTACGGACGGATAGTGTGAGTGCACCCTTAGAGACTTTTTCCATGGGGGGCGTTTTCAAATCTTCCTACTCTCAGGCTCTGATAATTCTGGCTGTGTGTGGATGGTCGGCCAAAATGATACAAAAGTTGTGTGGCTACAGGAAAACACGTCCCTGTGTGGACGGGCCCTTAGTTTCATTCCACCACTCCTTAACTCAGTTGTTGTTAAGGCATGCGTCTGTGCATGCAGCCTCGGTGTGTGTTTGAATGAGTATCTACTTTGAAGTACGACCCAGCTGCCCCATTCATGTCTTCAGTGCACACCAGGTGCCTTGGATGACAAAAAGGGGGAGAGGGGGGTTCACTCTAAGTGCACCACCCCTCACAAAGGCTTTACATTCACATACAAATCTCCCGGCAACCGTCTGCTGTGATCACTGAGGTCAGTAATGAATTCTAGCAACAAATAAAAGTCTAGATCGATCTATCTATCAATCTAAAGGACAGATATATGAGTTATGTTAATGTTTGAAACAGAGAGAGACGATATCTGATGTATGTAATTATATATATGACCAAAGGCTAAAAATTGCAAAGCGCTCCTTTTATACTGCAGTCACTACTGATGCTAACCTTGAATAGAGAGATCACATTAACACAGAAGACAACAATAAACTGTCCACATAGTTCTGTCAGATAGCTAACGAGCTGTAAATATATAATGCTGACCAGACGCAGTATGATATATATTTAAAATCTTCAGGTCCATTCGCAGTACACACAACATAATTTTACGCTCAGTGACTGAAATGCTCCGTGGGAGACTCTTATGATTATTTATAAAGTATTGTACCTTTGGAAAGGGGCTCCAGCTGCCAGTCACCTAGTCCTGTCTGAGCACAACATTAGTCAGTGACTTATGTTTCCAGAAGCTTGGATGTCTGATATGACTCTTCCTACTACTCTCATCTATAGATGCACACAAGCTAAGGACATAAACATGGCATATAAATGCTGTACTTCAGTAAAGTACTCTGCCACAGATGTGCAAATTACTGCCTGAAGGTTCACGTTTTTAATAATTTATCATGTACAGGGAAGCAGTCGTTGGCAATGGAAATGTGAAGTCTCCGGCTCCCTCAAACAATTCTAATTAAATATTTATAAGAAAGAAAGGAAGATCACAGTAACAACAACTTGATAATCTAAACACAAAGTAGTGCAAGTTAGGATAAGAAATAAAGTCAAATATCACAAAATAAAATATAAAATAAGGTCATAAAAATTAGACAGTAGATGTGTGAATAAACTGTGTAACAACAGTGTAAGAAATATAAGCATTATGAGGGCAGCAGTCAGTAACATTTCTCTGTTCTCATCTTAAATGGACCGCACAGTGTTCCACTGTTTACACTGTAGAAATTAGCCTAGCTGTTAGCGAACCTCATAATTGAATCCCCACAACACTGCAGTCATTTTCAGCCTCTAAGCACATCTTTCAACCTTACACTGTTAAAGCAGAGCAGTTGATATTGTTAGTGAGAGCCACAAGTTAGAGGACTGCTGCACATTGGGTGTGCATTTGTGTTTGTGTGAGTGTGTGTCGGATCATAATTGTTCAGCTCTCATTACGTCTGTTCACACCTGCAGCAGAATCGTCTCCATGTGTCTTCAGTGTCCACCAGTGATCTGATTTCACTTACATCCTTTACAGCTACAGATATATAGAATTTCGTATTTGAATGAAAATTAGTTTATGTCATTGTTGTGTGTGAGTTTCACATAAATCATGGACCAATGGGCATAACTATCTCTCTCACAAACGACCTTTTGTGTGTGATATGTTTGGAATTTCAGGTTGTCTTTATGAACCTAAACTGTTTCATGTTGCACTATTTCAATGTCTAATTTCCTGATTTTTCCGCTTCATAATAAAAGCTTTAAATAACAAATTAATGGAGTATTTCAGTTTTGAAGAATTTATAGGAAATCAAATATGTATATCCGATCTACATATTTGTGAATTTGGGTACATTTTATGAACCTAAAAATAAGGTTATTATCCACTGGTGGCCTTTTTCGGGCAAACACGGAAAAGCCCCAGAGAGCTGCAAAAGAGCAGACACATTGCTGATCCGACAAATACTTCCAGACAACATGATTCTCTCGACTCTAACTTTCAAAATAATAATGTTTAGAAATACAAAAATGTTGTGGACGAAGCCAGTGCATGAGGACATTTTTTCACTAGTTGAGTAGACCGTCCCTCAATGTGGTCTGGAGACGGATTCCGTTAAAGTGTAATTCCGGCGTAAAATCATCCCAGGGTCTCTTTCGGCAATCACATACATCAAATAAGCCACCAAGAAATTTTTTTTCATGTATAAACTGTATAAACTTCATGTCCCTAACAGTCGGATGTGGCTAACACTGATTAGTTTGTGCAGTACGGTAAAGGCCTTAAAATAGCTTTTTTAAACAATAATACTGCTCAAAATAACAGCAAACCTCTCCAGTAGCATAAGAAGAGTCCCTACACTGAAAACGAAGCACCAGAGTTTATTAAAAGAGTGTTTTAAAGACTTACCTACTGGCCCCAGTACCAGCTCCTCTCATAGTAAAGTCCATTTAGCTTGATTACCAAAGTCAATCCAAAAGGAAGGAGCCCATTGATGCTTTATTTAGGAATTGGTCTCTTCCAATTCATTTATATATTCCGTCAATAGTTTATACACGAACAAAACTGATTCAATGGCTTATTTGATGTATGTAAGTGCCAAAAAAAGACCTTGGGATGATTTTACGCTGGAATTACACTTTAACACTGCTAGAAGAATCTCCAAACCACCTCTGAATGTGGTCTGAAGTGTTCAGTGTGTAGGAAAGGAAAGAAATGACAGTAAATGACAGAGAAAAAAAACAAAGACTCTGACATTGAGTTGATATGAGGCGTCCAATGTTCAATCCAGTCCTAATAAATATTGTTCTAAGCGATTCATTTAGATCAATTAATCACAAAGTATGGCGTTAATTCGATTAACTTTTGTATTCGTTTGACAGCACTATTGTAAACCCAAACTGTCGGGAAGTCATTTAGTGACTAATGTGGCTCTTCATAGTGATCCAGTCCTGTATTATGTCCGATATTTAGTAGAGAGGTTTGCACATATGAGTATGTGCCATGCACTTTCCAAGTATTAGACTTTCATATAATGTCATGAGGGCTTGGCTGTGATTGTCCCATTTCTGTCCTCATTCTGTCCAAAATGCATGTCAACTCACAGTGTACGAAAAGGTCAACCAGAAGAAAAAGCTGTATTCAGACCAGTTGTACAGTTATTAACTTTACCGGGGTATGACCACACCCCTGTTGCTGTGAATGTAAACACATTGACTGCAACATCCAGGAACCAACATCACTTCTGACATCAGTACCTTGAATTATTCCTGAAACCATGTATGTCTTTGTGTTAGCACCTGGAGGAAACGCACAGTCATGGGAAGGACATGCAACTCCACACAGAAAGGTGTCCTGAGCTGCACCTTCTCTGAAACCACCCACAGATGTTAAAAACCTTTCAAAAAGCCTTGTCTGACTTCCTGTTCTACTATGTCTACTACACTGTCTACTATGCTGAAAATATGGATGTCAAAGTACAAAAAAGGCGTTGGGCATGGCTGCTTTGCAGTAATGATGTCATCGTCCCACCCTGTATTTTGGCAGAATCTGGACTAGATTAGCAGTTTTTGAATTCACCAGTGAAAATCTGTTAGTCTCATTGTTCAGTGTGTGACTGGCTGTTCCTGTACACTCATACACTTTCTTCCCCACTTTGTCTGTGCTGTGTGACTGAATGTGACTATAAAAATGTTCAACAGTGAATAGATAGAGTGTGTCTGTGTGTGACCGTGTGTATGTGCTTTTGATGTGCGTGCATCGCCGGCATGTGTTGCTGAAAGAGCAGCTTGGAGCGGCTGCCTAGGGACTATTGTCCACTCCAGATTTTTCCCTGAGCCACCCAAAGTGCTGCAACCATAGAGGAGAAAGAGGCCAAAACCACCACACGCCGTAAAGCCAGGCTGTAAATTTGCTACATGCCTCTATTTGCACCTGAATAGGGCAGGCGGTTATATGCTCAAGTGGGGGGAGGGAATAGAGGAGGGGGTTCCCAACTGTTAAAGCCTACCACACACATAAACACACACACACACACACACACACACACACACACACACACACACACACACACACACACACACACACACACACACACACACACACACACACACACACACACACACACACACACACACACACACGCAAGCACACACACAAACACACACAAGGAAAACTGCTGTCTCCCCTTCACTTGCTGACCAGACTGCGCTTTTAAATGGTAATGAAAAGCAATTTTCAACACACAATTCTACAACAAGATGAGGTCAGGATGAGGTGACAGATCTGATCAGCTGCTCACTGAAGTACATCAGTGTCCTGAAAAGTGTATGTATTGCAACTGTTAATGAAACAATTCTTAACAGGGGGAACTCTGTGAATCAGTTAAATACCTTAGTCCAATAAGACTGGAGCTAGACCCACAGACTGAACTGAGCTCTGGTGGTCTGAATAAGTCGCTAAATTGGTTGCTAGTAGCTTTTTATACAAAAAGTTGCCAAGAAGGTCACAAAAAGTAAGAGACAGTGCCCGACTGTGAGTACTTTGGGACGGGGAAGGGGCTCACAGCAGCACCCTCTACTCGTTGAGGACACTAAGGGCGCACTCACACTGTCCTTAGGTTTTTCGGTTAGAGCCTAGTGTGTTTGACCAGTGTGAGTGCAACCGCGGCCAGTTGGCCATCCCCAGCCCGTTTGAGAGAGGTGGGCTTTTGTAGAGCGCGTTTGCACATGTACGAGCATGAGCGTGCGCACGTGTACGAGCATGAGGCCTATGGCGGCTCTCACGTCATTTTATGTGCGCCTGTTTGGACATAGAAAAAAAAAAGACGGACCATGCCCGGACATTTAACAACAACAACAATGGTGGCGAAAGGTTCACATTCGTGTGATGCGGAGGTGGATTGTTTACTGCAGATTTGGGCGGATGAAAATATTTTGTATACAGTCTATGAGTATCTCTCTTAAAAACATAATCCTGTTTTCATCATATGCAACTGCAGAGGCACTCAGCTGAAAGTCTCCAGTTAACAGGGTCACTGTTAAACCAAAACACCGTCACTCAGTCTGCTTTAAGTTTGATTCGGAAGTTATCACTTGTCAGTGTGTGGACGCGTCATAATTTTGTGGTTTTCACTGCTACAATGTTGCATCTGTGGCTGCTGGTAATGCAACCACGTAAAGGTCTACTATACTGGGCTATTTTCATCATTATTATGTTTTTTTTTTAATGAAGGCAGAGAGGTCCGGGGCTATTTCCAAGAGATCCGGGGCTGTAGCCCCGAATGCCCAGGTCTAACGACGCACCTGGTCTGGACGTACCCTAAATGAAGAGCCATTTGGGATCCATAAGAGAGAGCTCTTCTATGGGTGCCGAGCCAAAAGAGCAAACTTTTTGGAAAGAGCCATACTTCCCATCACTAATTTGCTGTTGAACTGCTGGTTTTCTGTGTCAAATTCCTACCGGTGTACTCTGTACTGTTTATAAATTACCGTTTATAAGTAGTGTGAAAGTGCCTTGAGTAGTCATAAGACTAGAAAGGTGCTATACAAGAACAAGTCTATTTACCATTACCATTCACCAGACTTACAAAATTATGTAAGGAATCACACTCAACGTCACCTCAGCCAGAGGGTATGAAAGCTTTTTTTCCTCGGTTCGCAAGGAGAGAGAAAGAAAGAGGGGTTGGGGGAATAAACAGTCCTTCACATCTGAGCTGAACACATCAACGTAGCAAAAAAAACCCAGCCATTCTCCTATTTAAATTTCACCTATCATTGCAGTACTACTAATTTCACTCTGCTGATTGGCGACCCAATGAAAATGGGTCCGCAACCAATTTTGGGTCCCGACCCTAAGTTTGGGAAAAGACTGGTCTAGATAATTTTAGGATAATCCGTCGACCTCACTGAAAACTGTTTTCACTGGAACCAGAGCAATGGTCCCCGTGTGTCTTAATAGCTCCAGGCAATGTCTGATCATACAATGTTGAGAAAATAATACATTAAAACAATAATATGTACAGAATGGGGAACTGTAAGTAAGACAAAAGTAAATGTGTATTACTCAGAAAAACACGTCGTCTTGCTGCGCCTTTTTTAATAGAGGAGCTTACTGAAAGTAAAGTTGCTGTTTTCTTTTAATCACACTCTGTGGCTTTCATTCACTCCCTTTCCCCGCCCCAAATTCTCTCCTCCATTTCTTTGTTTTTGCCTCTAACCCACCCACCGACCCATCCACACACACACACACACACACAAAAGACATGTGCCAGTACGTATGTTTACTTTGTTCAAGTCGTGTACTCTGAACGCCACATTAACTCCGTTTTGTCACTCATCACTGAGTAGTGTTAACGCTGTGACCTTTCAGCACACAGACTGACATATCATTACCAATACCCTGCCAGAGCCTGGGACTCACACAACATGGCTCCCAGCTACAGCCCATTACAAAGTCATCTGACAGCCTCCATGTAATGACCAAATCACTCCCTTACACAGGCATTTAATAGAACTGATTCATACACAAAGACCATCAGTCGACAGAGAGAACAGAGGAATGCCATGTGAACAAGGCAACAATAAGCAAAGCAATAGATTGAGAGCTTAAGGGGTACGCCCACTAGATCGAAAATAATCTATTTTTCCCACGTCTTCCTTAAAGAGTTTTCCGTCTGCACAGCCTCTTCTCAAGCATATCTGTGACCACACAAAACCACTGACACTGGGTAAAAACACATGCCAGGCCTATATGTGGTGCTATAAGTCTACAACAGAAATACACCAAAAATGGAGAAGAAGAGATGGAGCATGCACATAAAGTTGCACTCTATATACAATCCCAACACAACAACAAGAAGTAAACTTTAGTAAACTAAATAGGCTCAGTAGCTTCTGCAGCACAAACACAAACATGTAGTCGGCCATGGCTGTCGTTGTGACATCGTGGAGTTAGTCGCGGGGTTGTCAAGAGGTGGGGCGATGACATTTCTTTACAAAATAGGCAGACAACGCAAGGGCTGTGGGTTTTTGTTTCCACTCCGGGACCCAGTTTCAGAAAAGATATGTGCAGCTACTGAGCAAGCTCGCTAACTATTTTTTCTCTTGGATCCTTCTGTTGAATATGGACCGGACACCTGAAATTGTGCCTTTGATCCGTAACTTCACGTTACACAAACGGCAAATATCCTTTACCAACGTGTTGTTTACTTTCTGATCTTTGCCTCAACGCTGTTCGTACATCATGCGCTTTGTTGATCTGATTGGTCGATTTGGCTCGTATGTTGGTGATGGACAGATGGTTTATCCATTCAGCAACCAGTGTTTTCGCCCCTTCCCAAAAGATCTCCAAACCTGAGATCCCAGATGGATATGCTGAGCAAATAAGAATCATGCAAATCAATCAATCAGGAGGGGTCAGGTTAGATATTTGTGCCTTTCCATTGAATTAAAGCTCAGATTCGTGTCAGTTCTGACAAATGTATCATTCTAACTTTGCACTACAGAGATTCAGCAATATTCTACAATATTCCTATCGTTAAAGTAAACACAGCACCCTGGATTAGCTATTGTAAGACAAGGATCTACTTCCAAGGCTCACTAACCAAACTAGCTCATTTGTTTATTCATGTGAATCTGTGGGTCGTTGATTTAAAAACATACAGTATATTTAATTGTAATTGTATATTTATTTATTAACTTGGATTAGTGTGTGCATGTTATCCAGCACTGTCATCTTATAGTGTGTGCACTGACTTTTGAATTTGTCCTCCATTTCAGAAGAACGATTTGTAATGAAGGGGTTAGAAATGAATTAACTAAGGAGATAGTGAAACAATTTGACCCTCTTTGAGAAAAAGACGAGACACCAAGTCATTGTTCTTAAATGCTAACATCTGGACAGGCTAAGCACAAACATAATGGACAACGTTTTGTTGGACTTTTGAGAGGCTAAAGACAGGCTCGACCCTTGAGATGCTCTCTCCAGTCCAGAGAGGGCTGAGCCTGGTTTTATTATGGAGAACACAAACAAGGAATAGTGGGAATGGGATGGATTTACAGAGGCACACACTCATCAGTGAAGCAGAAGTTTAGGCACAGTAACATACACCCATTGCTCCCACTTTGGAGAATGTATGGTGCTGAACACACGTTTGCTGATTATTGTTTGTTCAAGTCACATTTTATGTGGCTGCTGGCATTCTCAATATCACACTATTGAGATCTCGCTTGTGGAACTGTTATGGCATTTTGTCACCCCATCGTACGACCTGCTCTTTTTGGGTTTTCCATTAGCAAAAGTTGAGGATAGTACCTGGTACCTGTCATTTTTTACAACGTACAAGTATTATTCCGCGCATAACTGTCCCCTGTGGAGCTCCTGTATCACTAATCACCACAACAGACAGAACACTGCCCATACGGACAAACTGTGGCCTGCCTGTCAGGTAGTCAGTAATCCAGGAGATCATTGTGTCATCCACTCCAATCACCTGCAGCTTCTCCCCCAGTAGCAGTGGCTGAATGGTGTTAAAAGCACTAGAGAAATCAAAGAATGTGATTCTCACAGTACCTCTTCCACCATCCAGGTGCGAATGGGCTCGTTGCAGCAGGTAGATGACAGCGTCATCAACTCCCAAGTGGGGCTGGTAAGCAAATTGCAGATTTTCTTCCAAAGCACTGGTATTCTCTCCTGACCAAGGCTCAGGTTGTAGAGGTGTTGTAGGACAGGAGACAGCTGGCTGGCACATATCTTCAGGATCCTGGGGCTGCTACCATCAGGGCCTGCAGCCTTATGCTGGTGGAGTCTCTCCAGCTGTCTCCTAAACTGGCCTGCAGTCACAGTCATGCGAGGGAGGCTGCTGGAATGCACCTGATTTGATAGTTTCAAATAAGAAACAACATGCCAGGCTGGTCTACACAAGCCACCAAAATCTATTTTTGAAAACATTTAATCTTCTTTTTGTTTTAAAACTGCATTGCCTAATTTGAAAGCTCTGTCTAAGCATAATGCTTAACAGATTAATTTGCATGAAGTCGAGGTTCAGTCCACTTCATGCAAATAATACGATGACACGAAAGGGGACCGCTAGTTCAAAACAATATGCCGGCTCCTAAAAAGGTTAGCTAAGGGCATACTCACACTGTCCTCCCGGACCGCGACCCGGACTTTAGGGTACTTGCCCCCCCTCCCTCTCCCCCCCCGCGCCCCAGCCCCGTTTGTACTCACACTGCCAGGGCCGGCCGAACAGGCGGACATAACGCTACTGCCGTAGGGCTCGTGCTCGTGCTCGTACACGTGCGCACGCTCGTGCTCGTACATGTGCAAAAGGGCTCCGCTAAAGCCCACCTCTTTCAAGCGGGCCGTGGACGGTCCGCTGGCCGCAGTTGAGCGCGGAGCGGGTGCACTCACATGGCTTAAAGGTACTAGGCTTTAGCTGAAAAACCGGTTTTGGCCGCGGCCAAAAGGACAGTGTGATCACGCCCTAAGAGCCTACTCACACTGTCCTTTTGGCCGCGGCCAAAACCGGTTTTTCAGCTAAAGTCTAGTACCTTTAAGCAGTGTGAGTGCACCCTCTCCGCGCTCAACTGCGGCCAGCGGACCGTCCACGGCCCGCTTGAAAGAGGTGGGCTTTAGCGGAGCCGTTTGCACATGTACGAGCATGAGCATGCGCACGTGTACGAGCACGAGCACGAGCCCTACGGCAGTATCGTTATGTCCGCCTGTTCGGACATGTAAATAGAAGGACGGACCATGCACGGACGTTTAACAACAACAACAATGGCGGTGAAAGGTTCACGTTGCTGTGGTGCGGAGGTGGAGTGTTCACTGCAGATTTGGTCGGATGAAAATATTCAAAAACAGTCGACAAGACGCACAAAAACTCCGAGGTCTATGGAAAGATTTGTAAACAAAGCCAAACACACGCGATCAATGTGTGTGACGTGTTACGGCGTGATGGCGTATAGACAGCAAGAAGCATTGGCCGAGGCCCTGGCAGTGTGAGTACAAACGGGGCTGGGGCGCGGGGGGGAGAGGGAGGGGGGACAAGTACCCTAAAGTCCGGGTCTCGGTCCGGGAGGACAGTGTGATCACGCCCTTAGATGCTGCAATAGCATCAGTTTTATCAAAGCTGGGGATCACTGAAGGCTCACACTGTCCATCCGTACCGTGCCCAAACAGGTTTTGCAGGTAAAGCCTAGTTCGTTTTACCAGTGTGAGTGCAACCGCTCCGCGCCTAGCTACGGCCAGCTTGCCGGCCACAGATCGTTTGGGAGAGGTGGGCTTTTGTAAAGCACGTCTGCACATGTACAAGCACGAGCAAGATGCCTACGGCGGCTCTGACGTCATTTTATGTGCGCCTGTTCGGAAAAACAACAAAAAAAAAAGACGGACCATGCACCGTACGGACAGACAGTGTGAGTGCACACTTAAATTGAAAAAAAGATGTTTCAACTCTTCTCCTGACTGACTTTGGTGAAAGTTTGATAGACGGATGGCTCATCCAATCACTTGCCAGGTACGTTTTAAAACACCTGCCTTTTTTTAAACAGTTCCCAATGACACCTTCTCAGATGGTTCTGTGAAACAAAACATCTCAGGTGAGTCAGGTTACCCACAAGTGCCACCTACTGTACCGGAGGAAGAGTTACTCCGTCATTTTCCCTTTCATGTATACATGGGGAACTTCAATAATCCGATTACTCCCTTAACCGGAGAAAAACTGACTGACGGGTGACTGATGTGTATGTAAACGAGTGTTTCAAATAACAAAAGTGAGCATAGCTACTATGAGCCTGTTGTTAAAAGGCACACCACTGAATACACACTTTTAAGCAGGTAGCCCTGTTGTAATGGAAATGCAAACCCCTGCCGTGCTGGGCTGATGAGCCAAGTCAAACCAAGCCGAGCCAGAACTTGTCTATAGAAACACAGCATTACATGTGTAGAGATCCTTATGGTCCAAAACCATATACAGTAATGGTGGCCTGTGCAGTCGAGCTGCTGGTCATAGAGTGACCAGTCTGGAATGTTCTTCTTGCCTAATTCTCAGAAAACGGAAAGAAAAAGTCCCTACATATTGTTGTTTTTCTCTGATGTGTCACTAAACTCGACTTAGCACCATTGCTCGCAAAAGGGAATTGGTGTTAACCTAGTGGGGGTTACACTCAAACAGCTGCACGTGAACAACACGCAACATGTTTTCTATTTAAAGTCCTGAACATAATGCCCTCTTACAGAAGTCGTCCTTTCCTCAAACATAAATCAGGAGCTCTCACCTAAACAAGTTGTTAGTTAAGTTTTCCTAATTCAAATCACTCAGCACTTTGAGAGGAACAGGGGAGTTTTGGTAATTCCTGAGTACCTTTTGCAGAGGCAGCAATATCCCCTCATAATTTAAAACCAACAGGTTAGGGGCTCTGCAGGCCAGACGTGGATTAGCTAGTAAAACAAATGCTTTAGCTCCTGTCCATGGCTATCAAAACAGCCATTAGCATTTCCGCAGCTGGTAATCGGCGGCGTTGAGAAAACAGGGAGGAAGCCCTCTCCGCTGGCTTCCCACACATTGCTACAAAGTGGGCTTAAGCACGCCTGCCACTCATGTCGGGAGACGTGCATGAGCAGCTCGTGCACACACTGACTCACTCATAAACAACGCACACTTTCTTACACGCACACATATACACACTCAACTTGCTGGAACAATCCACGCACAAACACACACACGGAGACATTTACTTGCAGACATTCACAGTCACACATGCTGTGTCACCGGATTCCATACCCTCAGGCTGATGTAGACATGGCGGGTTCCCAGGGGCAGATTGTGTTGGGCAGTTTGAAACCAATAGGAAAACAATTAAGTCATCAGCATTAGCTCTGTGAGGAGGAAAGGGAAATTGCTGGTAATAATTTAAGGGGGAAATAGGATTACAACTAGAACAATAGGACCTTCTAAGATATCAAATTAGTAAGTGTGGTATAGATCCCATTTCAGGACAAATGTCCCCAGTCGTAGAAGGGTAAGTTGGCTGTGATGTGACCCTGAGCTGAGGCCACACACACATCAGGACTAGGAAAGAACTTCTGCTCACTGTATGTCAGGAGTTGACTTTCACAGACAGGAGTCTACTTTCACAGACAGGAAATTGCTGCCTTTTTAAATGTTCAAACATGGCATATAAACATCTGAGCATAGAGCAAAGACATTAGAGTCTGCAGAAGTAAGGATATCAGATAGACAAAGAAAATGATGAAATAAAGTGGCAGTAGTTTAATTTACTGTACACAAATGATTGTGTCACTTAAAAAAGCAAGGCCCTTCCATTGTGTTATTGCTGCTATCAGGAACAATAAATCTCTAAAATACTCAACCCAAAATGAAAGTCGTGGAGACAGTTTCATTGATTTGTTTGTGTTTTTAAATTGACCTGGTACTGTAATGGACTCTTTTGTTCCTCTTGTGAGTTCACTTTGTTTGATTCCTATGGATTGTATCACTTGTTCTGTCTTCTGTGTGTAACTGTGTGCTTTTCTGTTTGTCTTGGTCTCCCTTGAAAACAACACTCTTAATCTTCTGGTTAAATAAAGGTTGAATAAAAACAGCCATACACACCTTTATAATCAGTGGCACATATAAAGCCATCCTTTTGTTGTAACTTTAGGATTTTTTTTCTTTTCTTTTTAACAAATATTTCATCTCAGTGGAAGAAATAGAAATCTGGAATGAGAAAGTTGTTGTGCTCTTCCAAAAAAAAAAGAAGAGAGGTTAAATTATTTTTTTCAAAAAAAAAAAATAATTACACAACCCACCCCAAGTTCTGACCACCTAGCCAAATCCTTTTCAAATAATCACTTAATGGCACAACTAGTCAGGGTTAATCATCACAGTGATTAATCACATGACCTGTGAACGAGTAAAATGAACACTCACAGCTGCAGGCATTTATAATTAATTAGTTATTTCTTTTTTTTTCATTTATTATATTTTCATGTATTAATGTATTGATGTATTAATTAGGTTAGTATATGTGTGAAAGTCTTTACCTGAGCATGGTTCAAGTTGTTTTAAGAAAGATCAACCATAAAATAAACAATGACTGTGGACTGGCACTTGAGTTGAGCATTGTGCTTTTGAAAAGCGGGTGTTAAAACACACACCAGAACACACTGTCACTCATGTTCCAAGTACACAAGTTCACTTTGTCTGCTCTTGACCATCACCTACTCTTTGAAGTGCTAATTGTTAATCACTTCAACATTTCTCAAGTAGCTGAAAGGCTGAGAGACCATCTGTGATTGATTGGGCCGGGGCGCTGTGTGTTCTTTGATGTTGATTTATTTCCTGATATTCACAAAGCAGAGTCAAGTAAGGGCTAAGGCTGGTATCTCAACATCACTGTTGTAAATTCAAGTTGTTTAACGACTGTGCCGCGGATGTGTTGAGCAGCATCAGGGGTTGTTTCCTCTGCAATCGGGGAAAGCATCAGTGATCTAGCATTTCTGGCATGTATGATGTTAGTTAACCATGTGAATGCTCACAACAGAGCAGATAAAATATTTCACCGGCTGAGAAAACAGAGGAACATGCATCTGAATTCTCATTCTAATAAGGACTGTTATAAGCAATGGTAAAAGTTAACTGCAGCCTTTTAGCGATAGTTTTAAGCAATTGTGGCAATGTTTGTAAAGAAATAAAAAAAATAAACAAGTGGAATTATTCAGATTGTTTAAGTAACTCATTCAGGGAAGGTCTTAAAATCATACCTGTATTAAGCCTAAACTGTATAAAAAAATGGACGTAGCATACCCGTCGGGGCCGTTCTCTCAACTTGATCCAATAATACTCGCCTACGGGAGTCACCATCTTGTCAGACTTTGACTCCGCATTTCCTTTTACCAAAAAAGGGCATGTGTGCTGTGTTCATGTCCCAAGTCTGTCATATTTCAATCTCAGATGTCAGTTACAGTCATGGATGTATTAAAACAGATGATGGTATGGCCCTCAGCCGCAATGGCTGATCCGGCTTTCGCATCCGCAGACAGCTCGAAACGGAGAAAAGTTTTTAGGACAGCACTGCGGTGACATCACGTTACCTTGATAACACTATAAGTGCGCACTCACACTGTCCTCTTTCAAGCGGGCCGCACACGGCCCGCTTGAAAGAGGTGGGCTTTAGCGGAGCCGTTTGCACATGTACGAGCACGAGCGTGCGCACGTGTACGAGCACGAGCCCTACGGCAGTAGCGTTATGTCCGCCTGTTCGGACAAGTAAATAGAAGGACGGACCATGCGCGGACATTTAACAACAATAACAATGGCGGTGAAAGGTTCACGTTGGTGTGATGCGGAGGTGGAGTGTTTACTGCAGATTTGGTCGGATGAAAATATCAGTCGACAAGACGCACAAAAACTCAGAGGTCTGTGGAAAGATTTGTAAACAAAGCCACACACGCGATCAATGCGTGTGACGTGTTACGGCGTGATGGCGTATGGACAGCAAGAAGCATTGGCCGGCCCTAGCAGTGTGAGTACAAACGGGGCTGGGGCGCGGGGGGGAGAGGGAGGGGGGACAAGTACCCTAAAGTCCGGGTCGTGGTATGGAAGGACAGTGTGAGTACGCTCTTAATTTACATTCTTTACCTTCTTTACACCCGAGGAAGAGTCAAACATCTCAGGCTCTTTGCAGAGTGGACTGCAAGAAATAATCAGTTTACACATTTTCATCAAAATAGAATTACCAAGCAAAATAAAAAAAATTTAAAAATGGTTGAATAAACCAGAAATGCTTCATTCCTCTGATTTAATGTGTTTTACATTTAGTATGCAGGCTGTTGGCTGAAAAGCCACGTGGCAGTCCTCCTTGCTTACCGTTCCCACATAACCCCTGTTTAATGTCACCAGACTACGAATTGTGGGAAATATGCTCAAGAAGGTCTGCAGAAGTGCAAACTCACTGAAAGTGTACAGAAAGGGCTCCAAATGTCTGCTAGAGAGCCCTCAAAACCTTGATGATTTGATAGTCACAGACCCACTGCCTTGCGTGAGAACGCTGAGTTCCTGCGCCTTTTCTCGGTGTGTGGTAACGGGGTCAAAAGTCTTGAGTAGCGCGGTCTGGAAATCAGGGAGAGAGTAACAGAGAGCGGAGCCCTGGATCCATTCAGCTGCCGCCCAGGCTTTGGCTCTGCCAGACATGTGAGAAATCATGAAGGCAATCTTGGAGTGGTCAGTGGGGAATGCATGAGGCAGAAGCTCAAAATGCAGCGAGCAGTCTATTAAAAAGACCTTGCAAGTTCCGGGCTCTCCCAAATACTGTGCAGGGGAAGCCATCCTGCAACTTGCGCCCCTGGCTGGCGAGGTGGACGCTGGGGTAGTGTTCACGGCCGGAGGAGGAGCTGGTCGAGCAAGATGCCCCAGCAGGTCCTGTAGCTGTGCGGAAAGCTGTCCCATGTGGTTGGCCGTGACCGTCTGGAACTCCTCCTGCTGGACGAGGCGGGCCTCCTGAGTACGCAGTGCCTCGGATAGACGATCTGCCTCCGCTGAGTCCATACTGGAC
The DNA here is from genome assembly GCF_963691815.1 of Echiichthys vipera. Classification (NCBI taxonomy): domain Eukaryota; kingdom Metazoa; phylum Chordata; class Actinopteri; order Perciformes; family Trachinidae; genus Echiichthys; species Echiichthys vipera. The sequence goes on from NC_139835.1 coordinate 2,102,966, forward strand.
AGATTATACTGTCAGACCCAGGCAGGAAAGAGGCCTCAGATGCAGAGGTTTGCGGATCAACACTGAATTTATTAACTTGACGACAGGGACGTGGCACAGGGAAAAAACCACAAACAAAAAATCACAAAATAAGAACGCCCCGTACGGGAGGAATAAACAATTACAAAGTGAACAAAATAATGAATTAAATAAAGACGCTCCAACCAGGAGGAAAAAAACAAAGTCACAAGAGAATTCAAAAAGGGAAAACGTACTTGGACCAAAACAAGGAGTACAAAAACCTGAACAATGAAACAAAGATCTCAAGAGCATGAACAAGACTGTGGAACAAAACTCTGGATACATCCGACACAGGGTACGAAATAATCTGGCACCGAACAGGGGGGAGACACGGACTTTATACACATGAGGGAAGGGGAGCCACAGGTGGAAACAATCGGGAATCAGAGAATGATGTCCTACCGGTGACACAAGAGGAAGGGCAAGTGACCTGGAACAAGAGGAGAGTTATCTTTCAAAATAAAACAGGAAATTCACAAGAAAAAAAACCCAATGACAGGACAAACCTCACGGCAACGTGACAGTACCATGTGGTTCTCATAGACACTATCAACCACAGTATTTGTAGCTACCGAAAAGAGTGTTTATTAAGTTGTATATATTTGTATAAGCTTGATGTATAGCAAACTGTTACTAAAATTTGTGTATGAGTGTGTCTTGCCAGGCACTGTGTGTGTGTGCGTTTGTGCATGGATGCATCAGTGTGTGTGTGTGTCTTTACAGTAAGTCCAGGGAGATGGTTGATCCATCTGTCCTCACCACAGTTGAACTGATAAAGCTGTCAGAGCAGCTCCCTGTGAATCCCTCCCCCTCATCATCACCTCTATGTCACTAATTACAACCTGTGTGTGTGTGTGTGTGTGTGTGTGTGTGTGTGTGTGTGTGTGTGTGGGTGTGTGTGTGTCTGTGAGTCTGTGTGTGGATGGGGGTACGTGCACACGATCGAAAAAAAACAATCATTTTTTACCCCGTTCTTTAAAAGTTTTCCATCCACACAGACTTAACTCAAGAAATATGTGCTTTCACAGGAAACCAGTGAAACCGACTCCAAAGGCAAGTACCCATGCCAGGCCTGGATGTGGAGCTGTAACAGAATTGCACCAACAACGGAGAAGAAGAGACGGGAAGACGCTGTGGAGAAAAAACACCAAAGAGTTTCTCGCCAACTTATCAAATATTCTTAGCAATTTTTTCTTTGTCAGAAGTGACTAGAGACAAATCTAGAGACTGTTTCTGGTGTTATTGGCGACGTTTGTGGTGTTTTGGACTCTCACTCTGCTGTTACTGTCCTCAAAAAGAAGCAGTTGCTGCCTTGAGCCCCTCCTCCTATCTTCTTAGCAACTTTATTTGTAAAAAGCGACTAGCTACAAATTTAGCGACTTGTTCAGACCATCAGGGAAAAGGGAGAACTTTATGGTTGGCCTAATTCATTCATATGCATGCCTCTCAGAGTAACCCAACTCTACGGTCACTGAGCTCCGTCTCTCCCTCTATCTCCTCTACACAGGAGCACTGCTCATACACTGTTGTTGTTGTTGTTGTTATGTGAGGCTGCAGGGTTAGAGGTTGGAGGTGGGGTGCTGACGTCACTGTTTAACAAAGTATGCGGTTTCACCGTCCAGGCAAAGAACGCAGGGGGGGGGGGGGGGGGGGGGGGGCGTTTCCAAATCTTCCCACATTGGGACCCAGTTTCAGAAGATCCTGTGTTCAGGCTCCAATAATGCCGGCTACTGTGGATGGTCGGCCGAAACGATACTAAAGTTGTACGGTTACAGGAAAACACGTCACTGTGTGGACGGGCCCTGAGATGTTGTATGTATGTTTTTTGTCAGCACAAGTTAACTATGTAATTAACTTTAATTTTTAGGGATGCCAACAGAGAAATAAGAAACTTCCTCTTAGTAATAAAGACAATTTGCTGATAAAGAACCATGGAAACTTTCAAATCTTCTTCGTAGATTTTGTAATACTTTCCCTCTGTAATTAATGCACCCATATCCCGTCAGTCCTGTGTGTGTGTGTGTGTGTGTGTGTGTGTGTGTGTGTGTGTGCCCGCTTACAGGTAAATGCGTCACAGATGGTGACATCACAGCAGGAGGCTGCTCTCCAAAGCTGGTAACATGGCGGTGGAGGCGGTGTTGATGAGAGAACAGTGACAGGGTCGCCGCTACAGGAGACATATATACCCTGACAACATCCTGGATATGAGCACACCCACTTTCTTCTCACACACACACACACACACACACACACACACACACACACACACACACACACACACACACACACACACACACACACACACACACACACACACACACACACAAACACACTTACAGTATACACCTAAGAGGGAGGCAGGGTGACATTTTCACATTGCTTAACAGATCCAGTGATCCTCCCGAGTGTGTTCAGCCTTGATACCATGACTTCAGGTGTCGTTGTTACTTTCATGCTTATTTTGTTGTTAACTTTTGGGTTGACAGGACACGTTGAACTCACAGCCCGCAGCTTTGGAGTCTTGTGGTTTTGTTGAAGAGACTTAGGTTAAGTCTGTGGTTCCATTGGTTTTGGTTCCTCTCGAAGATGAGCTTGTACTCACAGATGGAAGAATCATTCAAACAGAGATACTAAGAAGCAAAGCTTGAAACTGGAAATTTGATTATTCAAATGATCTGCTGAATTTGGTAATCTCTCATTGAAATTTTGAAATGGACTTAATGGATTAATTCTGTCTGCGTCTTTCTTTTTTTCTTTCAAAACTAAATAAATTTACAATAAATTAAATGTACAATAAACCTATACACAAACTCAATTAATACATTTATCATAAACACAAATTAAGACTTAGATGTATGAAGTAAACACTCTTCTCTGCTAGTCATGAATTAATTTCCAAATAAAATCAGAAACATAAACATACCGATATAGATACATATACAACATACAAACATACATATACAGTATATACAGTATATCTATACCTATATACAATGGAGGAATGAACCTGCAATGAACCGGCAAAAATAAAAATAAAAATATTTTAATTCCTTTAAATTAAACTTTAGGTCGGCCTAATTCATTCCCATGTGGCTCAGAGTCAAGTTCAGTAAACAGTCTCTCTCCTCTCACGCAGCAGCACTGTTGTTGTTATGTGATGCCACAGGGTTAGAGGTTGGAGGTGGGGCGGTGACATCATCGTTTAACAAAGAATGTGGTTTTGCCGTCGAGATGACAAAGCAGGGGGGGGCGTTTTCAAATCTTCCCACTCTGGGACCCAGTTTCAAAAGATCCCATTTTAAGGCTCCGATAACAATACGAAAGTTGTGCGGTTACAGGAAACCACGTCTCCGTGTGGATGGGCCCTAACTCAGCCTAAACCAATGCTGGGCACCTATGCACTACTAGTGGGACATTTAGGTATGTAATTAAATTTACTTAATGTTTAACTTGCAACCCGTCATCATCCCAATTGGTCACATGTAGCCATTTGGAACATCACACACATGGCCTAACACCATTCACTCTTAAAGAGGCACTATTATGCGAGTTTTCATGGTCATATTTGTATTTTCCGGGTCAGCTACAATAGGTTTACATGCTTTGATCTTAAAAAAACAAACACATTTCCCATATTGTCTATTGCTGCAATGCCTTTGTGTCAAGCTTCTGCCCCCCTCTTTATTGTCATTATAACATGTTACATGTACAGAAAAATTAAAAATGCAAAATCAGTTAGTGGACCATTACACATTATTGAAAGGTTACAATGAGTAAAAAGAGAAATAGCTAAAATAAACAACTAAAATAAATAACTTGATAAATAACCCCCCCCCCCCCCCCCCCCTTATGGTAGGTAGCGGTAAGTCTTTAATAACTATCTATATAACGACAAGGAAGTGGTAACACTGTGGAGCACATTGCAGGAGCATTAGGCTTGCTATTAATGGTAACTGATCATATTCTGATCTTTTTTAAACCAGATAAATCAAATTAGATAGCTGAAGCTGCAGCGGTGAGCTGTGGCCTCAAGGTCTCAGGTGCCTCAAGGGGCGATAACCCTCGAACACCGTGGTGGACACCGGTGGTCAGGGAAGCTGTTCGACTGAAGAAGGAGGCCTTCTGGGATATGTTATCCCAGAAGACTCCGGAAGCAGTTGCAAGGTACCGACGGACCAGAAGGGCTGCAGCCTCTGCTGTGTCAGAGGCAGCGCAGCGGGTGTGGGAGGAGTTTGGAGAAGTCATGGAGAAGGACTTTCGGGCGGCACCAAAGTGCTTCTGGTAATCCATTCGACATCTCAGGAGGGGGAAACGGGGAACCGTCCAAGCTGTCTATAGTAAGGACGGGACGCTGGTGACATCAGCTGATGAGGTAATCGGGCAGAACTCCTTAATCCGACTAACACGCCCTCCCTTTGTAGAGGCAGAGCTGGAGGCTGATGGGGGATCATCAGCAATATATCTGGCGGAAGTCACTGAGGTAGTCAAACAACTCCACAGTGGCAAAACCCCAGGGATTGATGAGATTCGTCAAGAAATGCTGAAAGCTTTGGGTTGGCTGGCTTGGTTGGCACGTCTCTTCAACATATCGTGGAAGTCTGGGACAGTGCCAAGGGAGTGGCAGACCAGGGTGGTGGTTCCCCTATTTAAAAAGGGGGACCAGAGGGTGTGTGCCAATTACAGGGGCCAATTATCACACTACTCAGCCTCCCTGGTAAAGTCTACTCCAAGGTGCTGGAAAGGAGGGTTCGTCCTATAGTCGAACCTCAGATTGAAGAGGAACAATGCGGATTTCGTCCTGGACGTGGAACAACAGACCAGCTCTTCACTCTGGCAAGGATCCTGGAGGGGGCCTGGGAGAATGCCCATCCATGGGATGAGGCTCAGCACCTCTAAATCTGAGGCCATGGCTCTCAGCAGGAAACCGGTGGATTGCTTTCTCCAGGTAGGGAATGAGTCCTTACCCCAAGTGAAGGTGTTCAAGTACCTCGGGATCATGTTCACGAGTGAGGGGACGATTGAGCGTGAGTTTGGCCGGAGAATCAGAGCAGCAGGGGCGGTGTTGCAGTCGCTCTACCGCACCGTTGTGACGAAAAGAGAGCTGAGCCGGAAGACAAAGCTCTCCATCCACCAGTCAATCTTTGTTCCTACCTTCACCTATGGTCATGAAAGCTGTGTCATGACCGAAAGAACGAGGTCCCGGGTACAAGCGGCCGAAATGGGTTTTCTCAGGAGGATGGTTGGAGTCTCCCTAAGAGATAGGGTGAGAAGTACAGCCATCCGTGAGGAACTCGGAGTTGAGCCGCTGCTCCTTTGCATTGAAAGGAGCCAGTTGAGGTGGTTCGGGCATCTAGTAAGGGCGCCTTCCTAGGGAATTGTTCCAGGCACATCCAGCTGGGAGGAGGCCTCGGGGGAGAAGATTATATCTCCACACTGGCCTGGGAACACCTCGGGATCCCCCAGTTAGAGCTGGTTAATGTGTCTCGGGAAAGGGAAGTTTGGGGTCCCTTGCTAAAGCTGCTGCCCCCACGACCTGACCCCGGATAAGCCGTTGAAGATGAGATGAGATGAGATGAGAAAGGACATTCCAATTCAAATCAGTGTATCAAAATGGTCAGAGCGGCAGGCATTTTTAGATGTACCATTGCCAAGCAATGGACAACTTCAGTATAAACTTGCAGCAAGTCACAGAGGTGAATTTTGCAGTAATGAGCAGTTGAAGATGGAGATTAGGAGAATCAGACACCAAATGACACACATTTAAAGTGAAATTCCGGCTTAAAATCATTTTATGGTCTTTTATGACACTTAAAAAAGACGTTTGAATGCCTTCACCGTACTGCCACGAGCTAATCACTGTTAGCCACATCCAGCTGTTAGCGACTGTTAGCAACTCTCCGTTATATCTCTGTTAATAGTTTATACATGAAAACTTTCTCTATGGCTTATTTGATGTGTTAAAGTGTCGAAAACATTTTACGCCGGAATTTCACTTTAACAACTTATGCTTCAACCACACGCTCTTTTCATAGCATATGGAAGCACACTGTTGTTGCCATCACCATTTTATTTCGTACTGTCAACTCACCACAGCAAACAGCTCATTTTCATTCCATCTAATTTAATTTCTATGGTTTAAACTCTACTCATCTGGCTTTTATTTTAAAATAAGAGTGCACTGTTATTCAAGATAACAGATACAACAGCATGTTTGTTAGCGCTGTGTGTGTGTGTGTGTGTGTGTGTGTGTGTGTGTGTGTGTGTGTGTGTGTGTGTGTGTGTGTGTGTGTGTTTGTCTGTCATGTTTTATGACATATATGTCTTTTGTGATGGGAACCTGCCTGTTTGTGTTTCCGTGTGTGTGTCTTTGTGTGTGTGTGTGTATTTCTGTATGTCCTGCTGTGTGTGGGCCAGTGGGAACCTGAGTGTGTGATAGTCTCCAAGGTCATTTCTTCTCCTCATGACCTCACTCTTTTCTCAGCCCCCTCCGCCACAATATCACTTCCTCCTCAGTCAACAAAGAGACTATTTTAGAGCACAATGATCTTCCTCTGACAGAGACAGAGAGAGAGAGAGAGAGGTACAAAGTCAAGTGAGCCAAAGTCTCTGCAGGTTCATACGCCTCCAACCAATAACTGGCATTGCAAAGGTACACACACATCATGTAAGCTCACATGCAAACACACAGTGATACATTCTTTCCCATTCATATAAACAAGGATCAGGTAATAAGCACTGGTAAACAAGATCAAAAATAGAGTGGAGCAGGGAAAAACTTTCAATCAATGCATCATACTAAAAGATGTATGATGCATTGATTGAAAGAAGTCTTTTGGCTGTGCTCATACAGCAGCTGTAAAAAGGAACATGTGATATTTTGTTAACCCTCTACCCCCAACTGTTCTGTCTGCAAGATGCAAACTTTCACTGTGAAAACTTTTCCTCTGTGCCATAGACATCCATTGTTGAAATGATCAATGCGCCACACTGTTGCACTAGGTAAGACACACACATACACACACCCGTAAATAGAATAAACCAGGAAGCAACGGCGACAGAAACAACTTGAAAAAAACAACAGCAATAGAGCGTTACCTTTAAAACAAAGGGAGGACTTTGCCATGTAAAGAAACATCACTACCAAGAAGACCTGTTTCTGTCGTAATTCTGTCCAAAAGTCGGCCATTTTCCCCCCGCTTGTGATTTTGACAAAGGTGAACTGGAAAATGAATCTGTATTCATTCCAACTGTATGTTGGCAGAGCTCCACCTACTGTACCAGAAGAGTTACTCCGTCATTTTCCCATTCAACCCCTTTTCATGTATGTGTGGGGAACTTCAATAATCTGATTATTCCCTTAAACGGGGAAAGACCATTTTCAGGTTACTGATGTGCATGGAAACACAGGACACAGGACATGAACAGCACATGAAACATGGCCTCCTGGGTGAAAGTCCTCTGCGGTTATTTGAGTGTCTCATATAACTGCAGACGTTGTTTACAATTGAAAGTCCGGTGCATTTAGCACTGACACACAAGGCACCCTTATCTGTGCCAAACAATGAGGGTTGTGACAAAACGTTGGTATTTGATGCTCTGGGAATGAAAACGGGCTGCCCTTACCTATCCCAAGTACATAACATTACAATCTTGAAGTTTGAGCTGTAACATTTTTTTTTTGATACAGGTGTTTTAGCGTGTTACAGGTTAGCAAGATGATCACTATTCTGAGTCCTGTTTCTAACAAAATGACAACACGATCAAATACATCCCTACAGTTGTTTTCCCAACAAAACTTGGGAAAATGTCAAAATGGATTTTTCCCCAGCTCACCTTGCTAGCATCATCATTTTCAGTGGGTACAGGCCACTACACAACTACCACTTTGTTTCCCCTAAAACAAGATCCAAAAAGAAAAGAAAAACACACATAGGAAGTTCTATATCAGTATCATCTCATCTCATCTCATCTTCATCCGCTTATCCGGGGTCGGATCACGGGGGCAGCAGCTTTAGCAGGGGACCCCAAACTTCCTTTTCCCGGGCCACATTAACCAGCTCTAACTGGGGGATCCCGAGGCGTTGCCAGGCCAGTGTGGAGATATAATCTTGCCACCTAGTCTTGGGTCTTCCCCGAGGCCTCCTCCCAGCTGGACGTGCCTGGAACACCTCCCTAGGGAGGCGCCCAGGGGGTATCCTTACTAGATGCCCGAACCACCTCAACTTGCTCCTTTCAATGCAAAGGAGCAGCGGCTCTACTCCGAGTTCCTCACGGATGGCTGAACTTCTCACCCTATCTCTAAGGGAGACTCCAGCCACCCACCTGAGAAAACCCATTTCGTCCGCTTGTACCCGCGACAATGTTCTTTCGGTCATGACCCAGCTTTCATGACCATAGGTGAGGGTAGGAACGAAGATTGACCAGTAGATAGAGAGCTTTGCCTTCCGGCTCAGCTCTCTTTTCGTCACAACGGTGCGATAGAGCATGCAATGCAAAACCCACCCTGCTGCTCCGATTCTCCGGCCAAACTCACGCTCCATTGTCCCCTCAGTCATGAACATGATCCCGAGGTACTTGAACTCCTTCACTTGGGGTAAGGACTCATTCCCTACCCGGAGTAAGCAATCCACCGGTTTCCTTTTGAGAGCCATGGCCTCAGATTTAGAAGTGCTGATCCTCATCCCAGCCGCTTCACACTCGGCTGCGAATGGATCCAGTGAGTGCTGAAGCTCACTGATCGACGATGCCATCAGGACCACATCGTCTGCAAAAAGCAGAGACGAGATCCTCAGCCCACCGAACGGCAACCCCTCCCCACCACGACTACGCCTTGATATCCTGTCCATGAAAATCAGGAACAGGATTGGTGACAAAGCGCACCCCTGGCGGAGGCCAACCCCCACCGGGCACGAATCCGACTTACTGCCGAGGATCCGCACACAGCTCTTGCTTTGGGTGTACAGAGATTGGATGGCCCACAGAAGTGACCCCCTCACCCCATATTCCCGCAGCACCTCCCACAGTATCTCCCGAGGGACCCAGTCATATGCCTTCTCCAGATCCACAAAACACATGTAGACTGGATGGGCTTACTCCCAAGCCGCCTCAAGGATCCTTGCGAGAGTGAAGAGCTGGTCCGTTGTTCCATGTCCAGGACGGAATCCACATTGTTCATCTTCAATCTGAGGTTTGACTATAGGATGAACCCTCCTTTCCAGCACCTTGGAGTAGACTTTACCAGGGAGGCTGAGTAGTGTGATACCCCTGTAATTGGCACACACCCTCTGGTCCCCCTTTTTAAACAGAGGAACCACCACCCCAGTCTGCCAATCCCTTGGCACTGTCTCAGACTTCCATGATATGTTGAAGAGACGTGTCAACCAAGACAGCCCCTCCAAACCCAAAGCTTTCAGCATTTCTGGACGAATCTCATCAATCCCTGGGGCTTTGCCAATGTGGAGTTGTTTGACTACCTCAGTGACTTCCGCCAGGGATATTGACAATGATTCCCCATCAGCCTCCAGCTCTGCCTCTACAAAAGAGGGCGTGTTAGTCGGATTAAGGAGTTCCTCAAAGAGCTCCTTCCACCGCCCGACTACCTCATCAGCTGAAGTCACCAGCGTCCCGTCCTTACTGTAAACAGCTTGAACAGTTCCCCGTTTCCCCCTCCTAAGATGTCGAATGGTTTTCCAGAAGCACCTTGGTGCCGCCCGAAAGTCCTTTTCCATGACTTCTCCGAACTCCTCCCACACCCGCTGCTTTGCCTCTGACACAGCAGAGGCTGCAGCCCTTCTGGCTTGTCAGCACCTTGCAACTGCCTCCAGAGTCCTCCGGGATAACATATCCCAGAAGGCCTCCTTCTTCAGTCGGACAGCTTCCCTGACCACCAGTGTCCACCACAGTGTTCGAAGGTTACCGACCCTTGAGGCACCTAAGACCTTGAGGCCACAGCTCACCGCTGCAGCTTCAGCAATGGAAGCTTTGAACATTGCCCACTCCGGTTCAATGCCCCCAACCTCCACAGGGATGCCAGAAAAGCTCCTCCGGAGGTGTGAGTTGAAGATCTCTCGGACAGGGGCCTCCTCCAGACGTTCCCAGTTCACCCGCACTACTCGTTTGGGCTTACCTGGTCCGTCCAGAATCTTCCCTCATCCTCTGACCCAACTCATCACCAGATGGTGATCAGTTGACAGCTCTGCCCCTCTCTTCACTCGAGTGTCCAAATCATACGGCCTCAGATCAGATGATACGATCACAAAATCGATCACCTTTGGCCTAGGGTGCTCTGGTACCACATACACTTATGAGCATCCTTTTGTTCGAACATGGTGTTAGCACAGAAGTCTAATAACTGACGACCGCTCCGATTTAGATCAGGGAGGCCGCTCTCCCAATCACGCCTCACCAGGTGTCTCCATCATTGTCCACGTGTACGTTGAAGTCTCCCAGCAGAACTATGGAGTCGCCTACTGGAGCCCCATGCAGGACTCCATTCAGGGTCTCCAAGAAGGCCGAATACTCTGAACTGCTGTTCGGTGCATATGCACAAACAACAGTCAAAGTTTTCCCCCCTACCACCCGCAGGCGTAAGGGGGCGACCCTCTCGTCCACTGGGGTGAACTCCAACACCACGACGCTCAGCCGGGGGTTTGTGAGTATCCCCACACCCGCCAAGCGCCTCACACCCTGGGCAACTCCAGAGAAGAATAGGGTCCAACCCCTATCCAGGAGTATGGTTCCAGAACCGAGACTGTGTGTGGAGGTAAGCCCCACCAGATCTAACTGGTAGCGCTCAACCCCCCGCACAAGCTCCGGCTCCTTCCCCGACAGAGAGGTGACATTCCACGTCCCCCAGAGCCAGCTTCTGCTGCCCGTGTCTGGTCCGTTGAGGCCCCTCACCTTCACTGCCCCCCGTGCAGCTGCGCACCCGACCCAAGTGGTTCCTCCTGCGAGTGGTGGGCCCACAGGATGGAGAGGAGGGAGGTGCCACGTCACTTTTTCGGGCTGTGCCCGGCCGGGCTCTGTGGCAAACCCGGCCACCAGGCGCTCGCCGGCGAGCCCTCCATCTGGGCCTGGCTCCAGACAGGGGCCCCGGGCTTCCTCCGGGCAGGGTCTCTCTTTCTCTTCCTCGTTTGTCCATTGAGTCTTTGTGAACCATTCTTAGTCCGGCCCCTCGCCTGAGACCACTTTGCCATGGGAGACCCTACCAGGGGCACTAGGCTCCAGACAACACAGCCCTCAGGTTCACAGGGACACACAAACCTCTCCACCACGATAAGGTGATGGTTCCCGGAGAGGCAGTATCAGCAGTATATCAGTATCAGCAGTACCTCTATCCATCACTAACTGCACAAAATTAATAGTGCAGACATCGCTATCTACTACTGCTGTAAAAAATATGCCTCTAAATAGTAACACATTAGTAATACTATGCACAGATGGGCAACACCAATGTATGCCGAAGAATTTGTCAATTTATAGAAGCATTAGTGCTTTATACATTGACCACAATAAATCTGCTGACTGAAATCATATGCCCCTGGTGTCAGTGTCCTCAAGGAAAGGAGTTGTTAACATTATGTACATAAATTATACATCTTGTGACCCACTTTAGGAGATTTGAATTGTCAGTATAGGACCACTGAGCTTGTGTCTGAGTGCAGTGACTCGGACTAACTCATTGTTGATGTTGGTATTTTCCTGGGATTTGTTGGCGTGAAAATGTGGTGCACTTAAAACTTATTCTACAGATCACATGGACAATGGCTACAACGGTGTATTGAAGCCATGTGTCCTCGAATAGTAATCTGACACTGAATCTTACATCATATGCCTACAGATGGGAGATTGACCATCTGGTGACTTGGTGCAGGGAGAACAACCTGGAGCTCAATGCTTCAAAAACAGTAGAGATGACTATAGACTTCAGAAAGAGCACAGCCCCACCCTCCCCCATCATCCTGTGTGACTCTCCAGTGGACGCTGTGGAGTCCTTCCGCTTCCTGGGCACCATCATCTCCCAGGACCTCAGATGGGAGCCAAACATCAGCTCCCTCATCAAGAAGGCGCAGCAGAGGATGTACTTCCTGAGGCAGCTGAAGAAGTTCAATCTACCACGGACAATGCTGGTCCACTTCTACACTGCCATCATTGAGTCCATCCTCACCTCCTCCATCACCGTCTGGTACGCCGCTGCCTCTGCCAAGGACAGGTGCAGACTGCAGCGTATCATACGTTCTGCAGAAAAGGTGATTGGCTGTTCTCTCCCAGACCTCTGCTCTTCCAGGACCCTGAGGAGAGCAAGGAAGATAGCTGCTGACCCCTCCCACCCTGGACACTATCTCCTTGAACCTCTCCCCTCTGGCTGGAGGCTCAATCCATCAGGACGAAAACCTCCCGCCACAAGAACAGTTTCTTCCCCTCTGCCATCAGGCTTTGGAATTCTGACACTTGAAGAGACTTAACCGTCATTCGTTATATTAACGACATCTGGACCTCATACGTTATATTAACGTACCCAAATCCCAAACCCTTTTTTTTTCACTGGACACTTTAACTTGCACACTACCACCTGCACTGGTCATGCAAATACACTTACTTATATTTCATGTATATAATTCAATGCGATATGTTTAGTTTGCTTGTGTTCATGTTTATATTTATGTAGGCACTGTCAAATCAAGTCAAGTTCCTTGTAATGAAAATTGCCTGGCAATAAACCTGATTCTGATTCTGATTCTGATTCTGATATAACTCCAAAGTCAATCTTGCATCATTTATGAAACAAATACCTTGCACTGAGAGCAGTTTAGCAGGAGACAAGAGACACAACAATGACAAGGAAGCCAAAAACCTGATTGGTATTTGGGGAGATGCCTCAGTTGAGACATATATCATAAGCAAAACTATCCCAATCAAATATGTTTGTCTGTTGTTCATCTGTATGTTGGATGTGGTCCTGGGGCCCTGCTGCAGTGTGTTCTACAGCTCCACCTGGGCTTCGAACTGTGACCTGCTGAAGCAAAGGTTTCGGACTCCTGTTCGGAGTGACTTTGTTTTGTAGTTTCTCTAGCTCAGTGCAGCATAAGTTTGGTTTTCAGCCTTTTGCTTTTTCCCTCCTCGAGAGTGGTTTTTCTTTACAAATAATTTTCATAGATTAATCCCTCGAAGCATAGAGTAGTCATAGAGTTTTGTTTCCTCCCTTGTGGGAGTGAATTTTGGTTCTTGTGTGAGTGTGTTTTTGTGTTTTGTTCTGTCTAGCTCAGAGTTTCATAGATGGTTGAGTTATCACTCATTCTGAAGTCGAAGCAGAAGTTTCAGAATTAAAGCCTGCATAAACTGTTCACCTTCGCATCTGAGTCCTCATTCCTGCCCTGGCCTGACAACTTCTGGGAAAAAATACCTGCAGCAGCCTGGGATTTTTTTGCATGTTTGTCTGTGTGGTCACATGCTGAGGACTAGTAGTATGCAATGAAACAAGGATGCGTTCAAAATCCCCATTAACACTACCACAGAGCTGTTCATTTCCCTGCTATATAAAGGAGGATGCAAAAAGGTTAGCATTGTGTTTTTCAACGTCCAATGATGTTACAATACAATATAACACACTTGTACAATATATGGAAACAGACACATCAATACATTTGAATAAACATTATTGCAGTTGCACACTGAGACTGAGACTATTAAAGCTCACTACAGGCCTGTTTTTAGTCATAAACCCACTGTATTGCCTGTGAGAACATGTCGGTTTCAATTTGGGTTGAAGTGTACTGCCAAGTTTCCTTGAAGCCCTGAAATACATGTGTGAAAACAAGATAAGCTAGCCCCAGGCAAAGACACACACAGACAGACAGACAGACAGACAGACAGACAGACAGACAGACAGCCACTCACTCACTCTTAATGGCTGGTAGAGAGGAGGGTCTATTCTCCCTCTCTCTGCATGGGGTTCAGAGCAGGAAACACAGGACTGGGAGTTGCTTCTCAGTGCAGGGATGGATGCAGTGTTTGTATTATTTTTCCCAGAGGCTGCTATATTTATGTCTATTGTTTTGGACAGAGAGCTCCCCCATGTCTCTGTGTGTGTGTGTGTGTGTGTGTGTGTGTGTGTGTGTGTGTGTGTGTGTGTGTGTGTGTGTGTGTGTGTGTGTGTGTGTGTGTGTGTGTCCACTCTCTATGTGTCTCTGCCAGCTGGCCAGAGTCCAGTAATGAAAATAACATGTTGACCAAAGGATGACCGCAGCGGCTGACGATGACAACAGCAACTCTCTTTCTCTGTCTTTTGTTTTCTTGCGAGTGAGACTGTGAGATTCCCACTGTAGGTCAGTATAGAGTCCTAAACAAAAAGCTGACAGGTAGCGCAGCAATGGCTGGGAAGATGCATGCGTGGCTAAGACCCCCTGTCCCCCCGTTCACCTCACCTGTGATTTTTTCTGTTAAATAAGAATGGAAAACGCTGTTTTGATTTATTTAGAATCCATGCTGTGGCACATGTACCTGAGCACAGGCTGCATTTAAAAGCCATGAATGTCAGCATCAAATAAAACAGTGGAGGTCGAAAGGTTCTCTGTGTAACCTTCAGAAAAACCCCGGCCATTAGTGAACTGCGATCCAGGATTTTGTTGTTCGCACCTGCATGCTTGAACACTCCATAGACATGAGCAATACCAAACTGTGCAGAACCCACAATGGAAACTTCATGTAAATTGGATGATATTTGTCATTTTTCATCCTGCCTATAGGGTGCACTATCACTGTGCGTCAATATTGAGATGTAGGTGGGGTCAAGACATGTCTCTTGTCATGAATGAGAAAATTGGTGCAGACTGGATAATGTATGGTTAAGTTACAACAACTTCCTGTTTTATGGAAAAATGTGATATTTTGGTGCCACACCATGGCCACACAGATCAAATATATCTTTAGATGATAATGAAGTTGATCGTGTTAAATCTCTTGAAGAAGTTCGTTAAAGTATGATTCAATTCATTTTTTTCATTTATAGTGTCAAATCATAACAAAAGGTATCTCAGGACACTTTACAGAGTAGGTATAGACCACAGTCTATGACTTATTTATAATTTACATAGACCCAACAATTCCCCCGTAGAGTATGGTGGCAAGGAAAACCTGCCCTATAAAAGGCATGAACGTCGGACAGACCTAGCTCTATGGAGGACAGCCATCTGTCTTGACCGGTTGGGGTAGAAGAAAAGGAGAGCGAAAGAGGGAAAAGACAAACGAATGGAAAGAGAGGCTCACAGGCTCATCTCTCGATCTAAATCTGAGCGGCCGTCTGTTATTAGACTAAACAAACACCATGTTCGAACATAAGGTGGTCATAAGTGTACGTGGTACCAGAGCACCCTAGGCCAAATGACGATGATCAATTTTGTGATCGTATCATCTGATCTGAGGCCATATGTTTTGGACACTCGGGTGAAGAGAGGGGCAGAGCTGTCAACTGATCACCATCTGGTGATGAGTTGGGTCAGAGGATGGGGGAAGATTCTGGAGAGACCAAACGGATAGTGCGGGTGAACTGGCAAAATGTGGAGGAGGCCCCTGTCCAAGAGATCTTCAACTCACACCTCCGGCGGAGCTTTTCTGGTATCCCTGTTGAGGTTGGGGTCATTGAACCGGAGTGGGCAATGTTCAAAGCTTCCATTGCTGCAGCTGTGGCAGTGGGGTGTGGCCTCAAGGTCTTAGGTGCCTCAAGGGTCGGTAACCCTCAACACAGTGGTGGACACCGGTGGTCAGGAAAGCTCTCCGACTGAAGAAAGAGTCCTTCAGGGATATGTTATCCCAGAAGACTCCGGAGGCAGTTGCAAAGGTACCAGTGGGCCAGATGGGCTGCAGCCTCTGCCTTGGTTAACACGTCTCTTCAACATTACGTAGAAGTCTGGGACAGTGCCAAGGGAGTGGCAGACCGGGGTGGTGGTTCCCTGTTTAAAAGGGGGGACCAGAGAGTGTGTTCCAATAACAGGGGTATAACACCACTCACCCTCCCTAGTAAAGTCTACTCCAACGTGCTGGAAAGGAGGGTTCATCCTATAGTCGAACCTTAGATTGAAGAGGAACACTGCTGATTCTGTCCTGGAGGTGGAACAACGGACCAGCTCTTCACTCTCGCAAGGATTCTGGAGGAGGCCTGGGACTATGCCCATCCGTTCTGCATGTGCTTTGTGGTTCTGGAGAAGGCATATGACTGGGTCCCCCGGTAGAGACTGTGGGACGTGCTGTGGGAGTATGGGGTGAGGGGGTCACTTCTGTGGGCCATCCAATCTCTGCACACTCAAAGCAAGAGCTGTGTCAGGATCCTCTGCAGTAAGTCGTAATCATTCCCGGTGGGGGTTGGCCTTGGCCAGGGGTGCGCTTTGTCACCAGTCCTGTTTGTGATTTTCATGGACAGGATATCGAGGCATATTCATGGTGGGGAGGGGTGGCAGTTTGTTGGGCTGAGGATCTCATCTCTGCTTTTAGCAGATGCCCTTCTCCTGATGGCATCGTCGGTCAGTGACCTTCAGCACTCACTGGATCGGTTTGCAGCAGAGTGAGAAATGGCTGGGATGAGGATCAGCACCTCTAAATCTGAAGCCATGGCTTTCAGCAGGAAACCGGTGGCTTGCTTACTCGGGGTAGGGAATGAGTCCCCACCCCAAGTGAAGGAGTTCAAGTGGCTCAGGATTTTGTTCACGAATGAGGGGACAATGGAGCATGAGTTTGGACTGAGAATCGGAGCAACGGGGGCGGTATTGCAATCGCTTTACCCCACCGTTGATGAAAAGAGAGGTGAGCCGGAAGGCAAAGCTCTCGATCCACCGGTCAATATTCGCTCCTACTCTCACCTATGGTCATGAAAGCTGGGTCATGACTGAAAGGGGGGTACAAGCGGCTGAAATGGGTTTTCTCAGGAGGGTGGCTGGAGTCTCTCTTAGAGATAGGGTGAGAAATTCACCCACCCCTGAGGAACTCTCATTTGTTTGCGTTGAAAGGAGCCAGTTGAGGTGGTTTGGGCATCTGTAAGGATGCTCCCTGGGCCTTGGGGAAGACCCAGGACTAGTTGGAGAGATTGTATCTCCACACTGGCCTGGGAATGCCTCGGGATCCCCCAGTTAGAGCTGGTTAATGTGGTCCTGGAAAGGAAAGTTTGGGGCCCCCTCGACCCGATATCAGATAAGCGGTTAAAGATGAATGAGTGATGAGTGAGTATACACTTTTTGTGGATAGCAGACTACTGCCATACTTACTGCAAAAATATTTTTGCAACCTTAGTAACGCTCAACCGTGGCCTACCCATAGCAAAAGTCTGCAGTGAGACGAGGCCAAAGCTTAGCAGCAGAATTAGAAACAAGATGCCTCCCTTCTCTGAAGACGACTGCCACATACCTCTCCAGAAAATTGCAGTACTGGAAACCAAAATCAATGGGTTAGAAGTGAATGTGGAAGTGAATGGACAATGTGGGAATGATACAACTTTACCATGGCCCCAAAACAGTGGACAAGAAAATTCTAACACACAGCTAGTTAGCACTAAGAAGAAACAGGAGGACTGTGTACAAGGTAATAAATCCACAAGTTATCGCTGGAACTCTCTTGGTGCTATGCCTAAGAGGAAATCATCTCCCTGGGGAATGTGTGGGAGACTAACAGGCAGAGCCCAGCGCGTTGAGATTTGTGATGCGACTGGCTGGCCTGCTCTACCATCCCGGCACAGCGCCTCATCAACCCCTGCTCCTAGCAGGACAGAGCCCCGGACAGCTGCCGAAAGGAGGAATAACAACAAATCCTCCCTAACAACAATGTGTACAACTGGAGAACAGATTTGCTCCACTGCTGCAGGATCCTGGATCCTATCTGATGACCTGGATCATTTTTAATCTGCTCTCAACTAGGTAAGAGCAAAAAGAAACTCAGAAAGGCCCCAGAGAAAGCTAATGCCTGGGCCTGAAACTCTTGATTGTGGGTGACTCTGTGTAACGAAGAGGACTTCGTTCCCTGGAGCTTGAGCTTGGGTTGGGGTAATATTGCACAATGCACTTAACCAGGATACATGCACTTTAATAATTGCACGGGCACTTTTGTAAAGCAGTTGCAGTAGAGTAGCCACCAATTTAGTGACTTATTCAGACCATCAGGGAAAAGGGAGAAATATATGGTGAGCCTAATTCATTCCGATGCATGTGGCTCAGAGTCCAGTTCAGTAAACAGACTATAGGTCCGTGCCTCTCACACAACAGCACTGTTGTTGTTATGTGATGCCTCGAATTAGAGGTCGGAGCTGGGGCGATGACGCTATCGTTTAACAAAGTTTTCAGGCTCCGATAACACCGGCTGTGTGTGGATGGTCGGCCAAAACAATACTAAAGTTGTGCGGTTACAGATAAACGCGTCTTCGTGTGGACAGGCCCTTAGTGTTATTGTCCCCCCTCCCTCTTCCCCCGCTTGTACTCACATTACTTGAAATGATCTGGGCCGCGACTCAATTGCTTCTTGCTTATACGACATCACCCCTCTGAGATTTAGATTTGTCTGACATTGTTTATTATATTTTAATCTGACAAAATCTGCAGTAAACACTCCACCTCTGCATCAAACCACCGTGAACCGTTGGGCGGCTACTTTTTTAAGCTCCGTCGTGGGGAACAGTCGCATATACAGTAAATAGACATCAGGACCACCCTCAATGCTCGTGCTCGTACACATGCGCGCGCTCATGTCCGTACATGTGCATCCATCCAAGTCCACCTCTTTCAACCGGGCCGCGGCCATCAAGTGTGCCGTGCCTGGGTGTGCTGCAGTTGTTCTCACACTGGTCAAACTAACTAGATTTTAGCCGTGAAGCGGGCTTGGGCACGGTATGAATGGACTGTGTGAGTAGACCCTTAGGGCACACTCACACTGTCCTTCCGCTTTAGGGTACCTGTCCCCCCCTCCCTTTCCCCCCGCTGGCCAGCCCGTTTGTACTTACACTGCCTGGGCCCCGCGCAAATGCTTCTTGCCTGTCCATACGTCATCACGCCGTAACACGTCACACACATTGATTGACGTCATCGCGATGTGTCGCTTTGTTTACAAATCTTTCCATAGACCTCGGAGTTTTTGTGCGTCTTGTCCGACTGTTTTTAAATATTTTCATCCGCCCAAATCTGCAGTAAACACTCCACCTCCGCATCACACCAACGTGAACCTTTCGCCGCCATTGTTGTTGTTGTTAAATGTCCGCGCATGGTTCGTTTTTTTTTTTCTATGTCCGAACAGGCGCACATAAAATGACGCGAGGGCCGCCGTAGGCGTCGTGCTCGTGCTTGTACACGTGCGCACGCTCGTGCTCGTACATGTGCAAACACACTTTACAACCACCCACCTCTCTCAAACAGGCCGTGGACGGCCAGCTGGCCGCAGCTAGGCGCGGAACGGTTGCACTCACACTGGTCAAACGAGCTGTGCTTTACCCGTAAAACCTGTTTGGGCCTGGTGCAGAAGGAAAGTGTGAGTGCGCCCTTAGTGTAATTCAACCCCGGAAGACTATCAAATGTTACTCACCCATTCCCCCCTTGCTCTCTCCCTCTTCATCTGCTTCCTCTTATCAGTGGTGTTTACTCTTTTAGTCTAACCAACCAAATTTAGCCACACTCTCTATCAGCCAATTATCTTCGCAGATTTAACTCTGTTCTCTTTGTCAGCTGTCATTTCTGTGTAAATTGTTTCAACCCTCCTCCGTCCCATTCACCTCCAATGCATCAATCCAGCACCCCAGTCTGAGCTCAACAGCTGCCTGCTCCCAGCATCGTCTTCATTTATCACCACCATTACCAGTGTACTTCTCTAACCTTTTCAAAATACTGTAAAGTACTCTCCAAATACATTTCTCTTTCATCATCTTTATTGTTCATGTTTCAAAAATAATTGATCACTCAAATTAAGTTGCTGGAAAGATTTTGCGGAATAAGTTCTGAGTAAACTCACAAGTGATCAGCGGTTTCTTGTCAGCCTCTTCCCAGATATTCCCAGAACATGTCTTCATATGCTTCCCTTAGGAAATATTATAAGGAAGCACTCCATAAATTTTCATTGTTATGCTGATGATACACAATTATATTTGTCGATCAAACCAGAAGAAACCCATCAGTTAGATAAACTTCAAATGTGCATTAAGGAAATAAAAAGCTGGATGACCTGCAATTTTCTGATGTTAAACTCAGACAAAACTGAAGTCATTGTACTTGGCCCCAAAGGCCTCCGAAACTCAATAGCTAAATACATTGTTACCCTGGATGATGTTGTGTTGTCCTCCAGCACCACAGTAAGGAATCTGGGTGTTAATTTGATCAGGATATGTCCTTCGATTCTCACATAAAACTAACAACAAGGACTGCATATTTTCACCTGCGTAATATTGCAAAAACTAGGAACATTGTGTCTCAGAAAGATGCAGAGAAACTTGTCCTTCATTTCTTACTTCTAGGCTGGACTATTGCAACTCCTTATTATCAGGCTGCTCCAATAAGTCTGTTAAGAGTCTCCAGTTGGTCCAAAATGCTGCAGCTCGTGTACTAACTAAAACAAATAGAAGAGAACATATTTCTCCTGTATTAGCTTCTCTGCACTGGCTACCTGTAAAATCTAGAATATAATTTAAAATCCTTCTCCTTACGTACAAAGCTCTTATTGGTCAGGCTCCGTCGTATCTTAAAGAGCTCATAGTACCGTATCACCCAACTAGATCTCTGCGCTCTGAGAATGCAGGGCTACTCGTCGTTCCTAGAGTCTCCAAAAGTAGAATGGGAGGCAGAGCCTTCAGCTACCAAGCTCCTCTCCTGTGGAACAAACTCCCAAATGTTATTCAGGAGGCAGACACTGTCCCCTTATTTAAAAGTAAACTTAAAACTTTCCTTTTTGATAAAGCTTACAGCTAGGGCTTACGATAAGACTTTATTCTGCTTAATTATGCTGCTATAGGCCTAGTCTGCCAGGGGATAATACTTTTCCTGATACTCTGAGCTTCTCTCCTCTCTGTCTGTACCATTCATGTCTCATCAATGCATGTTACTAATTCAGCTTCTTCCCCGGAGCTGTTTGTGCTTTGTCGTCTCGCAGGTCTCTGCTGATCGTGGTGGTGCCTGCTGCCGTGGTCCTACATGACGCTTCCTGCTGCTATTATCACTGTTACTCATATATACTATCACTAGTTTAATAAACTATAAAATTTGTAGCTGTATCGTAGCTGCTATTGCCACTACTCATCATTGATCATGTTTGCCACCATAATTATGATCATTTTCATATTCTGTCACCTTAGCTGTGCTTGTTTCTACTATTTTGTTGTATTAACTGTCTTAACATATACGTTATATTCACATTACTATAAATATTATTATAGTTACTGTTAGGCTTTGCTTGCATCTCTGGAAGTGTGTCTTTTCTCTCTTTCTCTCTCCTTTTCTTCCTCCCCAACCGGTCAAGACAGATGGCCGTCCTCTACAGAGCTGGGTCTGTCTGACGTTCCTGCCTGTTATAGGGAAGGTTTTCGTTGCCACCGTACTCAACAGAGGAATTGTTGGGTCTATGTAAATCATAAATAAGTCATTGAGTGTGGTCTTTACCTACTCTGTAAAGTGTCCTGAGATAACTTTTGTTATGATTCGACACTATAAATAAAATTGAATTGAATTGAATTGAATTGAATCTCCGGACAACATGAAACATGCACAATACTAACATGCTGACATGAAAGAACAGTTTTACTGAATTCCTGGAGACCTCTGCATTTCTTTTCTGCAACATTTCAAAAGTTTGCTTAAAATTCCCTTGACAACTGAATGGAAACACGGCTACTTTGGCACATATTATTATCTCTGTAATATAACAATGTGGGGCCCTGCGATAAATGAAGCATCCTTGTGAAACTTTTCACACTTTTCTTTGGAGCACTTAGTAAATCAGATGCCTGCTCAGATAGAAAAAATCTCCCTAACAGAGTTTATCAAACTAACACACATCTGGCACTTTACCAAAACATTCAAACAGCATCTTTAAATAGTATCAGTAGTGGGAAAACATTTTTACTTGTGCTAAATACATTTTTAAAGAGCAGGAAAAAAGTTGCATCACCCACAGAGAATCAGCAGAATGCTGGCATGGAAAATAACAGCTCCTTAACTGTGGTTTGTGCATCTTCTTCAAGAGTTTGTTTCAAAGATGCTGTACCACCATTTTGGGGAAACTTAAACCCTTAATACTTTTACATTGTAGTAAAGATGGTAGAGAAACTTTTAAGTTGTCCAACAGAAAACTGCAGGATATAAGTCAGTAGTTTTGTTAAGCAGGGATTTAAACTAATCATTACACTCTTACAACATGTCATACTTTGACACATTTCGCAATGGTGGAACTCAACACCACTCAATAATTGAATTTAAAGCCTTAACAATGAAAACACTTGAAGCTGTGGAGTATTGACAATCAGACCTGAGATATGAAGAGAGAGGAGAGGGGGTGAACAGTAGGCAACGCTCCACGCTAGCTGCTATAATTAGCCGTCGGCTGTGAGTCAACAGGCGTCAGGGAGGAAATGCCGTCAGACAGCAATAAACACGGACTTGGAGGGAGGTGGGAACTGGCCAAACAAGGCCAAAGACTTAGTCCTCTGGAATCGCTGCCAAGCAGTGGCGGATCTAGAAAATTTTACATGGGGCAGGTGGCAAGAGATCTTGGCAGGGTGGCATGGGACAAAGGGACACAGGAATCCCAATATGTAAAAGGTTTAAAGTCGTACTCCTTAAGATTTCCATCTATTTAATTGTATTTGAGTTGATATCTATCACAGAGTGAGTTAAATCAATGGTGATTGATAATGTGACCCACTAATGAAAGCACTTGTTGCCTTTTTGCTGAGTATTTCAATATCTGTGTCTGTGGAGACATTCCCTCTCTAGATGTAAATGATCCGCCATGTTAGTGACTCTGCTGACAGTGGTTGGTCTGTCGGCCCAGATCGTCACCAACGGTTATGCTACGTTCACTTGTAATTGGAAATCGGGAACTTCCAACTTCTGAGTCAGGCTTGTAGTAAGAGCAGAAGTGTAAAAGGAACATGTGTGTGTGTAAGGGAGCATATAGGGGATGGACTGGAAGTAGAGAGGTGAATGTGTTTCAATAAAGTTTACAAAAGAGAAAAGAAAATCCAATAGTCAACACACATAGTGACCGTGAACGTGACAAGATGGCGGCTCTGAAAGAACAGGCTCAGCTGCAGTTACATCTTACTGCCAAAGAGGCTGCTAGAAACAAAGTATCTCAATTGTTATGGAGTACAAACTATTTATTGTTTTAGCATGCACTAAAACACTAAGCACAGTGGAGTTATTGGTATAACTTATAAATAGGTATAATTATGCTGTGAAAACGGCCTGTTTAACATGGGGGTCAATGACAAACTGCTCTATTATGAAACCTGCTCCTAGTGGACACTCAGAGAACAGCAGTTTTTGGAGATGCCTTATTGGATCAACCCAGTCGCTGTGGTGGGGGCTTGGTACATATGCGTCATTACTAATCTTAGTGGCCAAATCAATCAGGTAATGTTTTTCTTTAGTGAGTCTGTTAGAGTTTTTAAACACATTTGCATGGTTATATGTTGTTAGGCTTTGCAGTCTGGCTTATTATGTATCACCCTGGAATCAGCCAAATCAAAAAGACATATATGGTTCACATATATGGCCAGCAGGAACATGGGGAAATTTACATCATGAGGACCCTCATGGCTATAGCACACCCAAAAAGTAGAATTTTAGCTTTAGGCTAAATCTACTATACTACTATACTAGGTTTTCATTCTAAAACAGCATTTCGAAACAAATGAGCTATTTCTTCATCAGAAATAAACTCTTTCCATATTAACACCCCTGAAAACAGTATGGCAAACAGTAAGAGCAAATGTTTCTTTGCTTGGACTGACAACAAGGTTGAACTGTTACTGGAAGGAAAATATGAGTATAATGCAGTAAGAACACATATTGGGAGTTTTTGCATAGCAAATCAGAGTTGTACCAGGAGCATTACCTGTTGCTGGAGGAAGCCATGACAAAGAGAAAGGAGCACCACACAAGAACGATGAAATCATAAAGGGTATATCAGCCTACCTAACTGGTAAGACTGACTGACATGGGTGTCTGTGTCATCGTTTCCAAATGTCTCTGTTTCTGCCTGTCCAGACTCAAATACAACACAGGAGTTTTCAAAATGGACCTAGCAGTGTTTTGTCTTTTAGTTTTAGGGGAGTACTGTGGATGCCAGGGATAAATCCAGCAAAATAAATTAAATTGTAGTAGTGTGGATGTAGCCATAGTTTCTCACCTAATTGCCATTCCCTGTGGATACAAACATCAACTAATGCCATAAAATGCAAATGTGCATATGTCAGCCTGTCTTGGTAGCCAGCAGAAAACATGGCCACCCACCTTGAAGAAGAACACTGTGTGTGTGCACAGTGAGCCACTGAGGGGATCCGACACAGATGTGAGCTGCAGGCCCTCACTGTTGAGTGTTATCTCAGGACCCTCCCGTGTTGTGACAGAGGACAGTGTCTGTCTTTAGCAGCTCTGCAGCGATGGGACATAGCACTGCACCCAGAGCAGGGGTGTGCTCACAAAGAGGTCAAAGCAGGGTTGACGTGTTTGGGAGCACTTGTTGGTGTTTATCTAGTAAATGTGGCTGGTTGATTGTTTCAAAGGAGGTCATTTTCAGGTTGTGAAAACAAGAGTTTTTGTGTGTGCGTGTGTGCGTGCGTGCGTGCGTGCGTGCCCGTGTGTGTCTGCATGTATCAGGATGGTTTCATGATGAATGCTCCCTTTATCCTGATCAGTCTTCCTCTCTGCACAGCCGATTGATCCCCCTCTCTATCCATCACAGCTCCTTCTCCGTCCTCCTTTACCCACAAATCCCTCCTTCTCGCATCATCCGTCACCTGCTCTCACTTTCCCACTCTTTCTCACCTTTTCACTTCTGTCTCTCTTATCTTCCACTTTTTATCCTTTTCTTGCCTTTTTGATTTCCTGCTTTGGTTGTTTTTTTCCCCTGTATACTCTGTTTCTCCTTTATCTCCCTCTTTACTCTCTCATTTCTCCTTTTTTGTCTGCCTTTATTTTTTTCTCACTTTCTCTCATTCTCTCAATCTCTGCCCAACCTTAGTTTTCTCGCTGTGGTCTAAAGTCAGATAGTTGATGATCTTGCAGCAAAACAGCCATCGCCAACACTCAGGGCAATCAATAATATGAGTTAATGCCAGTTGATGTGAGCAAGGGCAGCTCTGTGTGCAACACTGCTTCAAGCTTGAGAGGAAGATTCCAACTTCATTTAGGGTTAGCCTACTGTCTTTTAGTATCTCATCAGTTTCCTGTAATAACTTAGTCTTAGTTGTGAAACAACAGCATGAGGATTAAGTGCATTGCCTCTAATGTTTTGCACTCTTGGTAAAGCTGTTAATCCATCTCTGCCTGCCCCTAAAGTTGAATATCCATCACTGGCGATGCTGTCAGGCGTGAATGATCATCAGCTGTGCGGCAGTAAAAAGTGAGGGCAATCCAACTGATGAGTTAGCTGAAGGACCAGGGAAAGTTTAAACTTTAATTTTTCAAATGTAACTGTGTTTGTTTCCATAACCTGTGTTCAATATTTTCATTACAGAGTTTAGACTCATTTTACAATCTCTTGCCTGTGACTTAGGCCTATAGCCTGCTGGTTACAGGTTGAACAAAGAGCAAACATGTTTCCATGTGGCTACGATACCTTTGCCGAGCTGTGATGTCAGCAACCTTGACTAGACCTTGTGTTATGTACATGGTGCAGTGGTTTTCCATAGACAAGACAGCAGCGTAACAGCTGTTGATTACCCTGCAGAAATATTGGAGTTCACAGATACCTGCTAGTAAAATAGCTTGTGCTAAAAGCCTAGTGTTTGGATTGCTGGATCCACCTCTTCACATTTTGCCAAAACCCAAATTGCTACTGAAGCTCAAAACAGCACCATGTATGGCAGCGTGTGAATGAGAACCAAAGGCTAAGGCCTGCCTACCTTAGTTACTGTTGCTAGGCCAGTCAAGCACTCATGTCAATATGATGTTTTTAATGATATCAATGAAAGATATTCCAAAGGAAATAACAGCAATCTTCTGTAGAGAGATTGGCTGAAGGAAAAATGTTTTTGTAGAGCAGGATAAGTCAATATATCCTTTTATTTTAAACGCTTAGTTATGACTCAGTCAGAAACTTCTAGCCGTATGCTGTGAGAAAATGTGCAGAGGAAGTCAATCAAACAAGCCAGTACAAAAAAAATGGCAGAATTTGCGGGTTCCAATAGAAAATATGTGCCCCTCGAAATTGAGAATGCTGTTTCGTAGTATGGGAATGGAATTTCAGGAGGCCAGGCAGGCACGTAACTGTATGAAAAGAGGACTGTGTGACAGTGCTACACCGTGAGAAAAAACCCATCCAACATGCTCTGCACATTCAGCAGCATCACCAGATGGGCTGATTACAGGGGTGAGGTAAACCCCTGCTGCTTTCAAGCAGCCTGTAAAATGGAAGTGGATTTGGAGGTTCCATATGCAAACCTTCACCTTGCGCGGAGAGCTTGACAGGCTTGCCTAGTTACAGTTGTTAACTTATGATTTGACAGTGGCCATTCTAGGGAGGAACTTTAAGAACAGTAGATGATTAAGTGCTTTTGCTATATAAATATAACAACTAAAAGCCATGCGAGAGTATGCTAGCACTTGTCAGTCACGATCATCGTCACCATAGTTCTCTAAACTAGCTAGTTTACTAACTGTCAGCTAGCAAGCCTGTCTGCTAAGAGGACAATAAGTTCACACAGTTCATTAAATTTGTTCAATTGATTCAAAGTCATTCCTCCATTGTGGATCAGTTTATACTCCAGCAGAGAAAGGTTGTGTCAGGCCTGGCGAAATTAGGACTCAGATGCAGTCAGAGAACGAGTATGACAGGCTTTTATTCTGAAGCACTTGTATCTCCTTCAGAGGAAGTGACAACAAAACGGCTTTAAACTCTACCTCGTCAACAGACAGAGGATAGACAAGAAAACAATAAACAGGGCTAGAAACTGAAATTCGCTCCCGAAGGAGGAGAAACCAAAAACTCTACACTGGTCTAATAATGAATAAACTAAAAAACGTTACAACAGAAAATCACTCTCGAGGAGGAAAAGGACAAAAGGCTATAAAATTATCTACTCTTCACTGTGCTAAGAATAATTACAAAATCAAAGCGCTCCACAAGGAGGGAGGAGCAAAACAAAGGGCTATGACTATCTAGAAAACAAAAAGGGTTCACAACTGACCAAAAAACTTTATCAAAATCAAAATCACTCTTCGTCAGAGGTATACAAGGAAACAGAAAAAACAAGCAAGGCAATACTTATCAATTTACAAGGCAACTCTGTGGCAAGGCTGTGAAATGCTGGAGCTTCATGACACGACAAAATATTCTGGCGACGAGACAGGGGAAGACAAAGACAATATATACACCAGGGAAGGGAGCACAGGTGGAAACAATCAGGGATTAGGGGAGACACCAGACCGGTGACACAAGAGGAAGGGCAAGTGACCTGAAACGAGAAGATAGTTACTTTTCAAAATAAAACCATGAAATTCACAAGACAAAAGCCCAAGACAGGACATTCCTCACCGCGGTGTGACAGGTTGAATACAAGTGGATGGTGCTACACAGCTAATAAACTAGAGTATATCCCATCCATGATGGCCTCTGGGGCTCTCTGTTTACTCAGAGAGTAAGACAAGACAGCTTAATGGTCAAAAGCAGCGATTTATATGTCAAAGATCACCATGTGGACCTCAATGTAATAGACTCACAAAACTGTCCTAATTTGTGGCAATTCCACTGAAAAAAACTGATAAGGTTGTTGCTCCATGTGGCCGCTGCGTCTTTTAACATTCCCCCTTGCAATATATAGAACTGATTCCATGATCAAATAGTGATGGAATCTTGTTGCAAAAATCTATTTTTATTTAACAGTAAACATCTAACCTCTATCAAAGTTCAGCTGACCTTAGTAACCGATACATTGCACCTCAAAGGGCTGCATCTTAACTAAAGTTCCTGGTTGTGCTGGTGCATGAATAGCTTTCAAATGAAGTAGAAGACAGTAAACAGTGAGGGTTTACTGGTCAATGCTAACGTGGTATCAACAGACTAATAAAGGCAAATAAGTCTGGAACCTTTCAGTTCATTTTCAATTTCTAAGAGGTGTAATTAACAGTGCAGAGCACAAGTCCTCTGGATGCAATGCAACAGACCTACAACCAATCAAAGCAATGAAACGGCAGTGCTTGATCCATGAAAAACAATGGTCCTAATTTTTGTACAGCTAAATAGTACCCCAAAATGTGTTTCTGAAAACATCCGAGGCGAGATTCAAGCAATACAGTAACAGAATACTGCTGCCAAGTTTGACAGTTTGATCTGAGTTTCGTGAGCCTGGTAAGTTGCACTGGATGGACCTGCAGACTGTACCGTCCGACATACACCCGCCCCACATGAGGTAAATAGTTGTGGGCGGCTGTGGCTTGGTGGCAGAGTGGGTCGTCCTCTGTTCGAGAGATTGGTGGTTCGATCCCCATCTCCCCCCGGTCCACATGTCGACACTGAACCCTGAAGCGCCTTGAGTAGTCAGATGACTAGAAAGGCGCTATATAAGTACAAGTCCATTTACCAAGTCCATTGTGATTGGTCTGTCAGATCGCAAGCTACTGTAACTCTGTCTGAATGGGAGAGGGGATACACATACCTGCCAAGGAAAATGAAACATGATTGTGCAGATTTGTCATGTTTACGGGCTATGACACAGCCAGGCATGGGATGATATGAAAATTTCAATTATCCTGGCCAAAATATAGTAATTGCAATTTACAATATTATCCTGATAATCATTGAAATATACTTAAAACTCTCAAAATGAAACTGAAGCACACATTTTGTTAAGACATTTTTTTATTGCATTGCAGATAGAACCAATGTTTTTCAGTTACCATCCTTTTTGATTTCAACTCAATTCAATTTTATTCATAGGATCAAATACAAATCATTTAGAAAAGTCAATTGTACATGCAAATGACACTCACTTTCTACTTCTTTTGATACACTTCATCAAAAAAGAAGATGGATTTCCTGTAAAATGAAATAAATTATCTTCGATTTGAACAGTAGCTTATGGGCTGTGGTGAAATTAATGTTATGCTTCGAGGAAAAGCTGTAGTCAATTGACCAGGCAAGTCACTTGTGTGGATATTCGCGATATTTACCGTTACTTTGACTTCGGCCCTTTTTGTCAGTAACCACTGTGGTGCTCACCAATCACCACTGGACACAATAAATTACTTGAAGCAGTCCAACCAAACACACAGACACAGTACAAAAATCCTTACACACTACCTGGAGCCACCTGATTCCCTCCAAAGTCAAATTGAGATACCGGTTATGGTTCAATAAGAGGAGGCTATGGATAAGGCTGTGGAGTGTTATGTCAGGTTCTGCTCCTCTTTGAATATGCATGATCCCATGGCCAGATGGCACTACCCAATGGCAGAGGATGCAGTGCTGTGGGGTGTGAGGACACTGATTCTAATGATGAATAATGCTAAAATTGTGATGTTGCAAATGTGTGATATCTCCACTGCATGGCTAATGATGCTTTGGGCCATTGGACCATTTCCCAACACTGGAGTGGACTGGACCTTTCCTTTGAACAACACTTAATAAGCATTTGGGAACTGAGGAAACTCATTTCTAAAGTGAAATTTTTTCATAATGTGTCACACATTTTTACCCACACTCTTTTACTATGAAGCCATACGTCCCTGAAAAAGACATTGCTTGGATGGCAGCATATGTTGCTCCAAAACCTGTATGTTACTTTCAGCATTAAAAATGGTAAATGGACGTACTTCTATAATGCTGGTCATTTGACTACTCAAGACACTTTCATACTACTTGTCACAATTCAACCATTTTACATTCATACTGATCTAGTCTAATCTAATCTAATCACCTTGTCTTGTCTTGTCTTGCCCAAGAGCACTTCGACATCATAATCATAATAAGAAGTACTTTAATAATCTCAGGGGGGAAATTATTTTTGTTGGAAACTCCAGCTATACAAACAACCTATTACAACAACAATATATACATACAATTTACTATATATTTGGAAAAACAAAAATATAAAACAGGATATATATATATATATAAATATATATATATATATATATATATATATATATATATATATATATATATATATATATATATATTATGTATATATATATATGTATATATATGTCGTATATTTTTGTTTTTCCAAATATATATATATATCCTCCTGACTACCAGGACTGCCATTTTTTTTTTAAAATCCCCCAATCTTTGTAAGATAATTAGAATACTGAAAACATTTTTTATTTTTTATTTTTTTATTTTTTTAAGATATCATGTGTCCACTACAGTGGACTTCAGAACGCCATACATGTGAAACGGAACCTTGATGGCAACTAGTCAGTCCCAAAAGAAATACAAAAACGTCAACATAATGAGTTGTACATCTACATAACTGTCCATCCTCACTATTGTTTTGTTCTGCTTTGTTGAGCTTTTAAGATAACATGTGTCCACAGTGAACATTGGAAAGCCCTATATGTAAAACTGAACCTGTATGGCAACCAGTTAGTCCCAATGAAAATATCAATAAGTCAACATGAGATGGAGTTTAACATCGACACAACTGTCCATCATCACTGTTGTTGGGTTTTGCTTTGTTGTGCTCATTTGGTATAATACTTCAAAAAGATGGATGGTGCCATTGTGTCTCACAGCTGCATTTGGCTGCGGTTTCCACTTTTGACGTGGGGGAGTGTCATCATCTTCACTGTCACTTTCAACTTCTGCTTGGGCCAGAGTAATCAGGTCTTCACCAAGGAGCAGTTTGAAGTCAAGGAACTTCAGTGGTTTCTTCCCCAGAGACTGGCAGTCACTGAAGCCATGAGTTGGTGATTGCCAGGTCAAAGAAGTGGAAAACTGCACACGCTGTCCATTTCCGAGCACGAAAGGCCATCCTGTAGAAACTCAACATTCGGTCAACCAAGTCCACACCACCCATGTTGGTGTTGTACTCAGCAATTGCCTGTGGCCTTGACACCTGGACAAACCTTTTGTCTTTCTTGGACCATCTTCTGCATGTGCCCTTGAGGTTCAATGCCATAGGCAGAGGATGCCATGGCAACTGGCTTGTTGTCCAACCACTTTATGACAGCAAGTTCAGGAGGGCTCCGTCTGACTACCATCTATGATGCCCCTCTACCTTTCTTTTTGAAGGGTTTATCCCCTATGATCTTGCAGTCCTTTGGAACTCTGTTTTTCATGAGGGTTCCAGTACCTGTCATCCTTTTTGCCATCAGGGTGTCGAGGAGGTTGATCGTTGTAAATAACCTGTCAAAGAACAGGTAAGTTCCTTAGGGGAACAGACTCGGTCAAATGAAGAACAGCTTGCTCTACAATGCCCCTTCCTTCTGTAACTTTAAAGGTAGTCTTTCCTTGGTAGACCACAAAGTCTAAGACCAGACCAGTGGGTGCGGCCAAGACAAACACCTTCAATCCAGTTGGGTGTGTTTTGCCCGTCACATACTGGCGCACTGGGCATCAACCAGTAAATGGAACCATTTGCTTATCAATGCACAATTTTCCTGTTTTAGGCAGACTTAGACATCCTTGCCTTACTTTGGTCAGGGGGGGGGGGGCCTGAGTCTGAAACTGTACTTTGAAGTTCCACAGTGGACGCCGACTGGACATAGATGTAGACTGTTCTGCCTCAGCTGACGCCTCAGCATCTGCTTGCCCTGCCTGTGTTTCATCCTCAGAGTTCTCTGAATCATCTTCCCCTGCTTCTGGCTAAAACACTGCATCTTGATCTTCTTCATCAGACAACTCAATGTCTGAGTTTCTATCAACAATTTGCAGTAAAATATTGTTACTACCCGGCTCATGGGGAAAAGGGAAGCAACATAAACCAGAATGTTTTTGGTAAAATAACAATTATTTGCAGGATTAAAATAAAAAGAACAGGGAAAAGGGCATGTTGGATGCTGCTCAACTCAAAGAAATAAATATAACTTAAAGAGGTCTCTCCAAAATGAGAGATAACTACTAGCCACTTCCTAAAATAATTACTCAATGTCAATAATAATCAGAAAATACAAAATAAGCAGCACCCTCTCAAACCTAGTGTCTCTAACATCAAGATACTACAGGTGTCAGGTTGGTATCTGTAAACCCCCACTAAAACCTTGCCCGATTTCCCTACCGCAATTTCAGAGATAACACAAAGGAAACTCAAAGAGCGATAACACAAAGGAAACTCAAAGAGCACTACACACACACACACACACACAAGGCCAGTTGGTCAAAGACAAAAGGCCAAAATAAACTACTTAAGCAGAGGGACGGTCTGGAAGGTTGTCGGTGGTTGGAGGAGATTGCCAGACGCCGCACCAATCAAATCACCGGCAGAACCAGGAAGTAGGCAGGTTTCGTGCCAGCCAATCCTCGGCAAGGGATCCCACATCCTGCTTAGCCTGACATAGATGCACAACACAGATACACATAGATACTGGAGGAGGCCATAACAATATACAAAAGTACTGTAATAATGTTCAAAGTACCGTAAAAATGTGCAAATAACAGATTGTCTGTGGTTGAATCTGAATTACAGAGAGAGGGTGACTCTCCAAGGGATGTGTTGTATAGGTTTAATGACCACAGGCAGGAAAGATTTCCTGTGGCGCTCTGTAGTGCATCTGGGTGCGAGGAGTCTTCTGCTGAAGGTGTTTCTCTGCTGGGCCAGTGTGTCGTAGAGAGGGTGTGAGACATTGTCCAAGATAGACTGGAGCCTGGACAACATCCTCCTTTCACGGTCGTCAGGGTGTCCAGCTCCTCCCCCACGACATCACCGGCCCTCCTGATCAGTTTGTTCAGTCTGTTGGTGTCTGCGACCTTCAGCCCACTGCCCCAGCATGTAACAGCCAAGAAGATCACACTGGCCACAACAGACTCATAAAACATCCTCAGCATCGTCCAGTAGATGTTAAAGGTCCTCAGCCTCCTCAGGAAAAAGAGTCGACTTTGGCCCTTTTTGTAGACAGCCTTGGTGTTTCTAGACCAGTTCAACTTATTATTAAAGTACACCCCCAGGTACTTATACTCCTCTACAGTGTCCACAGGGACTCCCTGGGTAAAGACAGGGGTCACAGGGGTTTTCAACCTCCTCAGATCCACTACGAGCTCCTTCGTTTTAGTCACGTTGAGCTACAGAGGATTCCACTCACACCAAGTGACGAAGTTGCCCACAACAGTCCTGTATTTATTTCCATCCCCCTTTCCAATGCAACCAACTATTGCTCAGTCATCAGAAAACTTCTGAAGGTGGCAGGACTCAATAGTGCAATAGTTGAAGTCTGAGGTGAAGAGGGTGAAGAGGAAGGGAGAGAGGACAGCCCCCTGTGGGGCCCCAGTGTTGCTGACCACCCTGTCAGACACACAGTTCGTTAGGCGTACATACTGTGGTCTGCCCATCAGGTAATCCACAATCCAGGACACAATGCGGGCCTCCACCTGCATCGCAGCCATCTTCTCACCCAGTAGAGCCGGACGGATGGTGTTGAATGCACTAGAGAAATCAAAGAACATGACTCTCACAGTGCTCGCAAGCTTGTCCAGATGACTGTAGACTCTGTTCAGCAGGTAGGTGATGCAGTCCTCAACTCCCAGGGGAGGCTGGTAAGCGTAGTGGATCGGTGAAGGACCACCAGGTCAGGCGTGAAGGACACTGTAGAGGTGACCGTTGGAGGAGGGTTGAGGTCGTCAGGTTGTGGAGGACATGATGTAGAGCAGGGGGGAGGGTGGAATAGATAAGTGTAAAGTGAGGTGGTGAGAGGCAGACAAAGGGCCTGTAAGGAGGAGGAGTGGGGGGAGGTAAAGTGGCAGTAGTTAAAGGGCAGTCAGCAGCAGAGTCATGTGGGGGATGGGCCGCAGTATCAAACCTATTGAAAAATAGGTTCAGGTCCTTGGCCTGGTTCACACGATCCTCAAACCCTGTGCTACCAGTCTTCTGGAACCCGGTGAG
Source organism: Echiichthys vipera (assembly GCF_963691815.1). Taxonomy (NCBI): domain Eukaryota; kingdom Metazoa; phylum Chordata; class Actinopteri; order Perciformes; family Trachinidae; genus Echiichthys; species Echiichthys vipera. The sequence continues at coordinate 2,137,236 of NC_139835.1, forward strand.
GGTTCTGATGACACTCCACAAGTCCCTTATGTTGTTTCACTGGAGTTTATTCTCCAGCTTTCTCCTATAATTGTCTTTAGCCTCCTTGATTTTAAGTTTTACTCTACTCACCTCATCACCGTAGCCTTCTCTGAACGCTCTCTTCTTTTCATTCAGGCTGACCTTAATGTCCTTGGTGATCCAAGGTTTATTATTGGCATAGCAGGTTATAGTCCGAGCTGGGACATTGCAGTCCACACAAAAGGCAGGCAGTCGAAGCAGCCCTTCAGTGACTCATAAGCCTCCTCAGACAACCTCCTCACAGTCCTTGTGGTTGTAGGCTTCCTCTTCACGCAGAGGCACATAGCAGGGTTTGAGGTAAAACAGGTCATGATCTGAGAGAGAAGAGGAGATGTATGCATTCTTAATGTTAGCATACATCAGGTCCAGAGCCCTCTCCTCTCTGGTAGGACAGCTCACGTACTGTTGGAAGGTCGGGAGAACTCTATCCAAGGTGACATGGTTAAAGTCTCCCGACATGATGATGAGGACACTTAGGTGTTGACTCTGGAGTTTGGAAATGGTGGTGTGTATGGTGCTGTAGGCAGATGTGGGGTTTGCAGAGGGATGGATGTACAGAACAACAGTGATGACATGCAGGTTCTCTCTAGGCAGATGGTATGGAGGGAGTCCAACTCCCAGCAGTTCAACATCTGGGCTACAGAGCTGTTCTTTAATGGTGATATGACCAGGATTACACCATCTGCTGTTTACTAGAATGGCAAGCTCCCCTCCTTTCAGCTTACCGCTCTTGGTGCAGTCCCGGTCAGCCCGAATAGTGTGGAAGCCATCCACTGAGAGGCTCTGGTCCAAGATGTCCCTGTGCAGCCATATGCTCCATGTTAGCGCCGTTATTTCATCCATTTTGTTGTAGAGAGACCGTACATTCCCATAACAACAGAGGGGAGAGACGGCTTAAATCTTCTCCTCTCCATAAGTCGACCCTCCTCTATTTCCCCAACGTTGCTCTCCACCTCTGCGTCCCCGATGTGTTTTTCTCCAAAGTTCGGCTGGAATATTAGCTGGTCTGTCCGCTATGCCGGCCGGCATCAGCGGAATCAGCTGTTCTCCGGAATAAACAAAGGCAGCGTATCCCATTGTTAACAGATCAGGCCATCACAGATGTGCAAGTTACCCATGATGCACTTACACCCCCCTGTTGATAAAAGGCTTTCTCTTTGCATGGTAGAGTTTTAACTTGAAGTTGTAGTAGATGTAGATGAACTGTGTTGACTGACAATGGTTTTCTGTGTGTTCCTGAGCCCACGTGGTAATATCCTTTACAGAATGATGTCAGTTTTTAATGCAGTGATGTCTGAGGGATTGAAGTTCAGAGTCATTCAATGTTGGGTTTTAGCCTTGCTGGTTCTATATTATTTACAAAATTGCATATAAAGACCAATGATTTCCCACCAGAGGTACTTGTACCCCAGGGGGTAACCAACTTCTGCAGTTGCCATTTGGTACATGGAAAGATTGAAGAGCATTTGAACAAAGTAGGGATCATGAGTTGATTAAAAGAATATATCCACATAAAATTAGGTCAACTGTAAGACCTGAGCACTACATGTTGCTGTTATTTAAGAGTGTGTGAAAAGTAGTTCACAAGCAAGCAAAAGGACAGGTAGAAAAAAGTAATGAATGAATGGTTGACATAGTAAGCTTAAAGTATTGGATAAATGGTTCAGATAGTTAGCTCAATGTATTAGATAAATGGTTGAAATAATGTTGTTAACTCATCTCATCCCATCTTCATCCGCTTATCCAGGGTCGGGTCGCGGGGGCAGCAGCTTTAGCAGGGGACCCCAAACTTCCCTTTCCCGGGCCACATTAACCAGCTCTAACTGGGGGATCCCGAGGCATTCCCAGACCAGTGTGGAGATATAATCTCTCCACCTAGTCCTGGGTCTTCCCCGAGGCCTCCTCCCAGCTGGACGTGCCTGGAACACCTTCCTAGGGAGGCGGCCAGGGGGCATCCTTACTAGATGCCCGAACCACCTCAACTTGCTCCTTTAAACGCAAAGGAGCAGCGGCTCTACTCCGAGTTCCTCCCGGATGGCTGAACTTCTCACCCTATCTCTAAGGGAGACTTCAGCCACCCTTCAGAGAAAACCCATTTCGGCCGCTTGTACCCGCGACCTTGTTCTTTCAGTCATGACCCAGCTTTTATGACCATAGGTGAGGGTAGGAACGAAGATTGACCGGTTCAGCTCTCTTTTCATCAAAACGGTGCGGTAGAGCGACTGCAACACCGCCCCCGCTCCTCCAATTCTCCGGCCAAAATCACACTCCAACGTCCCCTCACTCGTGAACATGATCCCGAGGTACTTGAACTCCTTCACTTGGGGTAAGGACTCATTCCCTACCTGGAGTAAGCAATCCACCGGTTTCCTGCTGAAAGCCGCTTCACAGTCGGCTGCGAACCGATCCAGTGAGTGCTGAAGGTCACTGACCGACGATGCCATCAGGACCACATCATCTGCAAAAAGCAGAGATGAGATCCTCAGCCCACCAAACTGCAACCCCTCCCCACCACGACTACGCCTCGATATCCTGTCCATGAAAATCACGAACAGGATTGGTGACAAAGCGCACCCCTGGCGGAGGCCAACCCCCACCGGGAACGAATCCGACTTACTGCCGAGGATCCGGACACAGCTCTCGCTTTGGGTGTACAGAGATTGGATGGCCCACAGAAGTCACCCACTTACCCCATCCTCCCGCAGCACCTCCCACAGTATCTCCCGAGGGACACCGGTCATATGCCTTCTCCAGATCCACAAAACACATGTAGACTGGATGGGCTTACTCCCAGGCCCCCTCCAGGATCCTTGCGAGAATGAAGAGCTGATCCGTTGTTCCACATCCAGGACGGTATCTACATTGTTCCTCTTCAATCTGAGGTTTGACTATAGGACGAACCCTCCTTTCCAGCACCTTGGAGTAGACTTTACCAGGGAGTAGTAGTGTGACTGAGTAGTGTGATACCCCTGTAATTGGCAAACACCCTCTGGTCCCCCTTTTTAAACAGAGGAACCACCACCCCAGTCTGCCATTCCCTTGGCACTGTCCCAGACTTCCACGCAATGTCGAAGAGACGTGTCAACCAAGACAGACCCTCCGAAACCCAAAGCTTTCATCATTTCTGGATGAATCTCATCAATCCCTGGGGCTTTGCCACTGTGGAGTTGTTTGTCTACCTCAGTGACTTCCGCCAGGGATAATGTTGTTAGCTAAAAGTAATGTTAACTGAAATACAGTGAGCTAAAATTAATGGATAAATGGTTGAAACATTTTTGCTTCACTCCAGTCAGTTAATTAGTAGTAGTAGTCATAGTAGTAGTAGTAGTAGTAGTAGTAGTAGTACGATTGCTGACAAAATAAACCTAAATATGGACAGTTGAATTGAAATAAAAAAATAAAAATATCCACTTTTATAACCACTTAAGGAACACTTAAATTGAACCATTAGGGCTTGATAAACAAATTATTCACGTTGAAAATCTTTACTGATTTTGTATGTAATGTATATTCTATAATTTGTTGAGAACAAAATTAATTCAATTCAATTCAATATTATTCATAGTGCCAAATCATACCAAAAGTTATCGCAGGAAACTTTAAAAACTAGGTAAAACCACACTCTATGACTTATTTATGATTTACATAGACCCAACAATTCCCCCATAGAGTACGGTGGCAACGAAAACCTTCCCTATTACAGGCAGGAGAGTCAGACTCTGTGGAGGACGGCCATCTTTCTTGACTGGTTGGGGAGGAAGAAAAGGAGAGAGAAAGAGACACAAAGACAGACACAAAGACAGAGGCAGACACACTTCCAGTAACTATAATAATATCTATAGTAATGTGAATATGACTTATATGTTATGGCAGTTAATACAGCAGAATAGTAGAAACAAGCACAGCTAAGGTTATAGATTATAGCAGCAGGAAGCGCCATGCAGGACCACGGCAGCAGGCACCACCACGATCAGCAGAGACCTGCGAGACGACAAAGCACAAACAACTCCAGGGAAGAAGTTGAATTAGTAACATGCATTGATGAGACATGAATGATACAGACAGAGAGGAGAGAAGCTCAGAGTATCTGGAAAAGTATTATCCCCCGGCAGACTAGGCCTATAGCAGCATAATTAAGCAGAACAAACTCAGCTTAAAAATAACAACATTGCTAAGGGCTCGTAAGCCTTAGCTGTAAGCTTATTCAAAAAGGAAAGTTTTAAGTTTACTCTTAAATATGGGGACAGTGTCTGCATTCCGAATAACACTTGGGAGTTGGTTCCTTCAGCTTGGTAGCTGAAGGCGCTGCCTCCCGTTCTACTTTTGGAGACTCTAGGAACTACAAGTAGCCCTGCATTCTCAGAGCGCAGCAATCTAGTCGGGTGATACGGTACTATGAGCTCGTTAAGATAGGACGGAGCCTGACCAATAAGGCTTTGTAGGTAAGTAGAAGGATTTTAAATTCTAATCTAGATTTTACGGGTAGCTAGTGCAAAGAAGCTAATACAGGAGAAATATGTTCTCTTCGATTTGTTTTAGTTAGTACACGAGCTGCAGCATTTTGGACCAACTGGAGACTCTTAACAGACTTATTGGAACAGCCTGGTAATAAGGAGTTGCAGTAGTCCAGCCTAGAAGTAACAAATGCATGGACTAGTTTTTCTGCATCTTTCTGAGACACAATGTTCCTAATTTTCGCAATATTACGCAGGTGAAAATTAGTTTTATGTGAGAATTGAAGGATATGTCCTGATCAAAAATAACACCCAGATTCCTTACTGTGGTGCTGGAGGACACACAACACAACATCATCCAGAGTAACAATGTCTTTAGCTATTAAGTTTCGGAGGCCTTTGGGGCCAAGTACAATAACTTTTTCCTAATGCACATTTGAAGTTTATCTAACCGATCGGTTTCTTCTGGTTTGATTGACAAATATAATTGTGTATCATCAGCATAACAATGAAAGTTTATAAAGTGCTTCCTTATAATATTTCCTAAGGGAAGCATATATAAGGTGAAAAGAATTGGTCCAAGGACAGAACTTGAACAGAACTCTGTGACTGACTTCAGTTTGCATGGAGAATTTGTCATTATCATGTACAAACTGAGATATCTCTGATATATATGACTTAAACCAGCTCAGTGCAGTTCCTTTAATGCCAATTAGATGCTCCAGTCTCTGTAGCAGGATGTGATGGTCAATAGTGTCGAAGGCAGCACTAACATCTAGTAAAACAAGTACAGAGACAAGTCCTTTTTCTGAAGCTCTTAGAAGGTCGTTAGTAATTTTTACCAGTGCTGTCTCAGTGCTATGATTCGCTCTAAATCCTGACTGGAGGTCCTCAAATAACTCATTATTATAATCAATAAATAATAATTTATTATTTATTATTTATTATTTATGAGCGCAAAATTTAACATCAGATAAAACCTACATACAGTATAAAATGGAACAATACAATGTCAGAGAGTTTATCTTCGACATGTGAGTTTTGAGTCTGGATTTTAAGAGAGGAAGAGGGTTGATGTTTTGGATGTTCGGTGGGAGTGTTCCAGAGTTGGGGAGCAAAATAGCTGAGGCAGGCAGAGGGCACAGTGAGGTGGATGGAGGAGGAGGACTTTAAGGAGCAGGAGGAGATGATGTTGAGGAGATCTGACAGATAAGGTGAAGCGAGGTTGGGGAATGGCCTTGAATGCATATAGGAGGATTTTGAATTATATTCTGAATTTGACAGGGAGCCAGTGGAGTAGCTGTAGGATGGGATGGTGTGGTGAAATGAGGGGGTTTGGTTATAATGCCAGCGTCTGAATTCTGAACCAGTTGAAGATTATGGAGGGAAATGTGAGGGAGACCGAAGCGGAGAGAATTACAGTAGTAACGAGGCTGTGAACAAGGATAGAAATAATATGGAGGGTGAGCAAGGGGCGAAAACGATCAATGTTATGATCGGGTAATATTATTGATGTGGGATTGAAATGATACTAAGTTATCAAGGATGACACCCAGACTATTAACCTGAAGGGAGGGTGAAACTGTGGGTACCACTGATGAAGACCATAAATCAGAGCAACATAGATATAAAACACAATAACTATTATGCTTGTAGCTTTTTGCTAATTTGCTTTACTCTAAGGGTGAATTAGGCTTAGGTGACAATCAGCTTTTTTGCTAATTTAGGCTACCCTTTCCGGTTTTTCTGCTTACATGTGAATGCAGCATGATGTCAAGAATGCTGTGAATCATGTTCAAGCTATATTACATACTACAGATATGTAGCTGCTAATAATAATGCATTGCCATTTTGTTTTTACTTCATTATTCAGTCTGACATTGTGTACATGTTAGCCATTATTTTTCTTGGCAGAGGTTAACCAATCACCACATCATGGTTGCTAGTAGCAGTAGGAGTAACACAGTATTAAAGGTTGAATATGTAGAATCTTTATTAAAAGCTATATTTTAAAAAAAGAATAATAAACCAACGGGGCGTTTTGATGGGTACAGAATGAAAGTATTGCTTTTCCATAAAAAATATATTTAGACTGAATTAATATTTAAAAAACAATTTTGAAGGGCTTGACAATGCCTTTCTGTCCCGTTCTGTTTCCATTGTAGCAGCCAATAGCGTTGGGCGTTGCTGGTTGCCAGGTATTTCTGTTGTTGGGTGCAGCTACTGTAGGGTGGCACTGGGTGAAATGGAGTTTTCCAATCCTCGGAGCCTCAGTGAAGGGGATGTTATTTGTCCCAGCAGCTGAGTGACCGGAGACAGGCAAAAATCAGAGTCAATATAGGCCAAGCATTCACTCCATGGACTGAGAGAAAGGAGAGAAACACCATTAAAATGCATGCCGAAAGGGCTACGTTTCTCCTTAATCGCTAACATCACTTTCACCTTTACTTAGCTGTAATGGCTAACAGTAATGGCTAACGGTAACTTTAGTCGAAATTAGTCGTTCCCCTGAATGAATCATCACTTGACATGGCATAGGCTGATCGCTTGACACACTCGGCAACCAACCTTGCAATCCTACTGCTGGAATTATTTTTTGTTCATTCTTCATTCTTCATATTCATTCTTCATTCTTCATATTCAACCTTTAAGTAAGTCATATTGTAATTTAAGAGATGTATATCGACATCCTCAATGCATCTATGTCATCCTGGCCAGTTTTTTTTCATTTCAACCATTTTTCTCAACAGTGGAAAATTGTGAAAATGTTTTGTACTGGAGCATGTTTTCATGAGAATATGTTGACACAGGAGGTTTCAAACTGATAAAGACTCATGCTCATTATCAAAATCTTATTTTCCAGTTGAAGTGATTTTCTTTTCCATTTTTGGGGCATATACAAATTCACTGCACACAAGGCAGGAGAAGAAGCTAGTCCGGTCGTCACAAGCAGGTTTGTAAAAACCATTACCATCAGGCTATCCTGTGAGAGTGTTAATTAAAGAGTGCTTGTTAACTCCTGAATTAACACCTGTGGAATGTGCTGACTGGGGCAGATAAGACCTTTTCTGCTGTAGGCTGTAGGAGTGCTGGGCAGTGGACATTCCACAGCCAACCTTGGACATGGAAGTGGCTGAATGGTCAGCAGAAGCCCACATACTGAAGTACATAACATGAATATATGCGGCTTGTCTTCCAATAGTAAAAGACTACAACTCAGGGCACAGAACAAGCGAAACCGAGGAACATTATAGGAAGAAAAGTAGGAATCATTTCCTCAGAACGTAGTTGCAAGAAGGTCAGCAAAGGTGGCAGAGGAGCAGTGTTTTTTTCTTGCTGATTATAACGCATGGCACAGGAGGGGAATGAGAGACAGAGACAGCTGTCTGAAGCGTGGCATGCTGTTACAACCTAGCAAGAGGCTTTCTCAGGTCACAGAGAAAAGAGAGATGCACAGTCACACACGCTCCAGATGGTAAAAGTGTATTTACAGTGGCACTGTCTGGCATTCAGTGTGCCTAGAGACTTGGCTCGCTAATTAGATAACTTTGAGTTTGTGTTTGCCAAGAGTATACAACAAAAAGTGTCCAAATATGCATTTTTGATCAAAGTGGTTATATTTGATTAATTTTTGAAGTGATACATGGCCATATTTGCTGTGGAGACAATTGACATTTTTAAAAATGATGTCTTTGGGGAGGCATTGCAGGGCTGTGAATATGAGGCCTGCATGAGAAGATGACTTTGTATACCAGTGTGTATGTAGAGTACAAAATACGGACACACTAAGCCAACTTCAAAGAACTAGTGGCAACCAGTGACTGTATATAAAGATGGACAACGCGGTTCCACTTCCTCCCTCTGTACAAAAGTGAAGCCAAAATATCCCAGATACAGGTGCCATGATGTTGTAATTTCTGAGTCTGCGCAGTAGTGATCGAGCAGCAGAGTCATGTCATTGTAGTGATGTCCATACACCTACCCAACATCGCAAGTTGATCACGCCTCTTAATTTCACCCCATTTTTAGAAACAAATAACAAATTAAAACAAAATGTACAAAAGAAAGGAACAATTGAACCAACATCAGCGTTATAAAAACTACCTATATTGACAGAAACCATCTTTGGGAAAAATGTATTTACATTACATTTTATTTAGCTGACACATTTGTCCAAAGCGACTTCCAATAAGTGCATTCCACAATTTAGGGTACAAACCAGAAGAGCAAGTTATTAAGTAAGTGCGGTAGGTTCAAATAAGCTGATCAAAAGAGTGCTAAATACAAGTTGCTTTTTAAAAAAAAAATCAGTCTCCTTAGCCAAGGTGCAGTCGAAAGAGGTGGTTTTTAGCCTGTGGTGGAAGATGTGTAGATTTTCTGCCGCTTCTGCCGCATTTGATTTGACCTATACTGCAGCCACCCACCAGGGTGCAGTCGAGATACTTTGGCTTAAGTTAAGCCATCTATTGTTATATACAGTCTATGTTGGCGATGAAGGCCTCATGTCGCCTGTGTCTCATCCAGAAAGTGTCAGTTGAACAAACAGACTACAGCCGAAGTTCCATGCCTACATGAGAGGAAATAACTTCACCACACCAGCAGGCAGCAGTACTCCGTATTTGTCATTCAACAATTATATGGTGGGGTGATAGCGCTAAACACTCTGTGTCACCCAAGAGGTGTCATAGTCAATTCACTGGGTGTCAGAAGGTCACTGGGCGTGTCCAAATCAGGCTTGTACATATAATGAGCCAGTGTCACACCACTCATCCAGCTCAATACAGCTGTCAGTCACAGGAGCCCCATCTACAAAAGTCAAAAAGTGTGTGTGTGTGTGTGTGTGTGTGTGTGTGTGTGTGTGTGTGTGTGTGTGTGTGTGTGTGTGTGTGTGTGTGTGTGTGTGGAGGGGGGTTGGAGTATGTGTGTGTATGCATGCGCTGTAAGAAGAGTGTGATGTGAGGTCCTAGGGTAATACTGACTAATCAAATTCCAGCGGCAAGCTCTGGGATCAGGGACCTCATCCTGGAGGGGTCTCCAAATATGTCAGAGTAGGCAGGGGACCTCTGAGGACTCATGGGAAAGGACTGATGAGTGCAAGTGGGAGTGTGATGTGAGGTTTGAGGAAAGAATTGATTAGTCAGTGGTTCTCTGCGGGAGTTTGAAAGGAGACAGTCATTTCAGAAACGACTGAAATCCTGACAGCAATGGTTCAGATGTTTCATCTTTTACTGAGCCTGAACACCAAACCATTAATGCAGTCTTCTCAAGAGTTTTTAAGGTGCCTCGAGCCCTTTGCTCTGCCTTATATAGCCCTACACTCACAAAATATTTGACACCCGGTGCATGAGAGGGAGCGGTTTTATTATTTTATATTATTATTATTATAATTCATCAATCAAAATCTGGCTGCTATCTTATAACATGTACCAGAGCATGAGCACTAAGGATATTAAGTGATAATTAATTACAGCGCTCTTAAAGTGAAATTACCACGTAAAATCATCTCAGGGTCTTTTTCGGCAAATACACTCATCAAATAAGTCATCGGGCCAATTTTTTCGTGTAACAACTATTAACGGAGAAATCCAGGAAAGTCGTTAACAGTCGCTAACAGTCGAATTCGGTTAACACTGATTAGCTCGGGGCAGCACGGTGAAGGCATTAAAACGACTTTTTAACCACTAATACTGCTCAAAATAACACCAAAACTCTGCAGCAGCATGTAGAAAATTTTGTCTGATGATTTCAGTGGTGCTTACTGAAATGTTCCCGAAGCTGGTCCTATCTCCAGTTAGACATTTCTGTGGCTGTCTTTGTGTAAATCTAGCCCATCCTGATCTCTGAACTCCACTGTATTTTACTCTCAGATCAGTCTGGTAACATGCAAATTTGGAGAAATTTGCAAAGTGATCAAACTAATCAGTGTTGGTTTTGTGTTGGATTTAAGTGTGACGAATGAGAAGCAACTGTTCAGTGTCAACAACATGGCGGCTTCCACTGATGAGATGAGAGCAGCTATGGAACAAGCTGCTTGCTAACACTTTTTTTCTCTGTGATCCTTCTGTTGAATATGGACCAGGCACCTGAAATCGTACCTTTGATCCATAAATTCACGTTACACAAACGGAAATTATCCTTTACCCACATGTTTACTTTCTGAGCTTTGCCCCGATGCTCTTAGTACTCAAACGCTTCGTTGATCTGATTGGTTGATTTGGCCCATATGTTGGTGATAGACAGATGGTTTATCCAATTAGCAACCAGTATTTTGGCCCCTTCCCAAAAGATCTCCAAACGAGAGTTCCCAGATGGGTATGCTGAAACAATGAGAATCAATCCATCTGGAGGAGATAGTGTAAATGGCGCTTTCTCCTCAGGATGCCTGCGATGTTTGTTTTTCTCTGGTATCAGTGAGCCCCATGGTAGAAGTGTCTTCAAAAACACTTGCTTGCCATGAATACTCCGCACAATGAACGCCTGTATTCCCACATGGGCAAACTCAAGAGATTATGTGATTTTTGTACTATGGAGCTGCGAGGGTAAATTCTGTTTAATGTCCCATCCAACTGATTCTGACATTTGCATTCTTGCATGCAGCTCCACTGGGTAATGTCATGTCATGTCAATGAAATTGATCATTTCAGGGTTGCAATGCATGTGTGAAAGTTATATTTGTGTCCATCGCACTTTGTTGCATTTTGTTTTCTTTGATACAGAAAATCTACTTTAGCCATTTTTGGTGTGAATGTGGATGGAAACACTAGTAAAAATGAGTACAAATCTGACTTTAAAAGGATTTTCCCCAATATCAACATCTTGGACTAAACATTCTTCAGAGTAGTATTTTACTGATTTTCACTTTTCCTTTCCTCTTCCAATTAACATCATTTACAAGACTGGGATGGGTCACATATGAGCAGGGGTTTAGAAGGTTTTTACACTCCTAGACAGGGGTCAGCTAAACTTAGTTGCGCCCTGGAGATGGAGTGAGTGTTTCACCAGAGAGTTCGATAAAAGAAGCCCCTTCTTGCAGGAGCAGTTCGCTCCATATTGGATGTGAATTAGGGCGGGGCCCTTCCACCTCTATTGTCTGGATAAAAGAATAGCTTGTCTTTCATGTCCTGAAGTTAGCTTGCCTCTGGGTCTCCTGGTATCAACCCTGCTGATCTCTTTTCTGCAATAGGGAGGGACTTTGAAAATGCTGCATAGTCATGTGATAATTAAGCTTAAACTGAGAACTGAGAACTGACGTCTTCATTATACACTTTATTGATTATCACACATACTTAGGGCATTTTTACACCTGCCTTATTTGGTTGGGTTGAATCGAACCCTGGAGTGTTTGCAACCCGTTGGGGGATGTTTTGTTTGTGGTAAGAAACTGATCGGACCAAACTACTTGGTGTACTCTGCAAGATACTAGAAACGGTTAGCTTGGCCATAGTCAGAAACACACACGAGTTCACAACACAGGTCATTCTCTATTTACTTTTCCCAACACATCTGACCAATAAGTGGAGTGAACATTCTCATGTGATTTGTACTGATGCCTCCTGGTTCACTTGGATTTTCTCTGTGTGAAAAGAAATTGAGCCAAGTGAAAAAACATTCCAAGTTTGGAATTGCATCAACTCATTCAGAGCAGAGAAAAAAAGAAAAGAAACTATAGGTGTGAAAACATACTAAAACACACCTTGTTAGGTCTAAAGTGAACTTGCCTTCACTCCCTGCCGCTGTTAACTCAGCTTGCAGGGTGCTGATAGTTCTCAAGGCTTGCAATAGCTCCTTTTTTCCATTTGTCCCTGTCCTCCTGCCCCTCACTCTGCATGCTTATGGAACTCGTTACCAAATCTCTCTCCACCCGAACACACCAGGGTCACATATCTTTTATAAAATTAACCTTCACATTTTTTAACCTGTTGGGACTACCAGATGATGGGACGATTCATGTGGGGTCACTGCTAAACTGCCAAAATGATTTTCAATTGCTTTCCTGTAATTGTCTCAATGCTTGGTACTTCCATTGTCTTCTTTTTTCAGAAGCCCCACCCATCTGGCTCTCCACACAGGTTAAAACAAACACCCAGTGGGATGCAAACATCATTTGACCCAAGTTTGCTCCCACTTCTTTTTAGATTTACTTTCCTGCTTCTCTTTATTCTATGTCCTCCATTAAACCAGTGGCTGTCACCCACTAAGAAATCTTAGTTTGCCTTAAGATTTTGATAACATGTAAAGGAAGCTGTGAAGAAGAAAGAAATCTGAGAAAGTTCATAGAATTTTCTCCAGTTGACTCAAGTATGTCTGTTTACTGCACCAAACACAGTATCTTTGACAGTGACAGTGCAGATATTAAAGACTGAAATGCTTATATACTTTTGTGGGCGAAAAAAAAATATGTTGAACCACTTTTTGACCAACTTCCTAAGGATGTGATTCTGTTTAACTATTGAATGTTAAACATTATACCTGCTACACATACCACCTGCTCACAGTATGCCAGCATGTCATCACTAGCATTTTAAGGGGCCTTTAAATGATCAGTTTTTTGCGCTGGGCTCACTGCGAGGTTGGGCGCAGAGAACCAGTAAACGGCTAAATCAATGTTAGGACTATAACAACCGCCTCTTCACAAACCTGGTGTGACTGCTTATAAACCTCCATCATTACGTTTTCGAGATCGCACTAGCGAGGCGCCAATTTTGAAACATTTCATCAACTCAGTGGGATCTAAAAACAACTGGTGAAGTGGGCTGCCTGCCCAGGAGTGAAGAACGATTTCCCTGAACTTTCGGCTCCAGGGCCGGAATTTAATTTAATTTAACTGATCTCCCTGTGACGGTTCTGTGTCCTGGGGTGACGGATCCCAAGCACAGGCTGCGATATGATGGCTGTGTGCGAGTCCTGTCTCCCCCTGCTTTCAAAGCTGAGGGAGAACATCTCTGGCCTGAAGGCTGACAAGGACAAGAACAAAATCCTCCTGGAATTTTCCAACGTTGCCTCAACTCAAGAAGTTCCTCGCCCATCTTAAGGCTTTCGGCGCTGGTGACCGTACCATGACAGCTGCCGACAACACCACCCTGCCATGGACTGGCTCCATCACCACCGGATCTCCGGCACCAACACCCACCGAGTCCCGCTGGCACCACCAGGGAGCCAAGCCCAAGTCATCGGCACCCTCCACCTCCTGCCTGCTCCCCGCGGAGTGGCCGTGCTCCACCAGGGAGATCGGAGCGGTGGCTCCGGGTCTGGTGAGCTCAACTCCACTCGAGTGAACCCTGGTCATTGGTGAACAGGGGTTCGCCGATCTCTCCCTCCTCCGCTTCCAGATCTACCACTGAACAGGTTTGACGTCCTAAGCCTGCAGGATTTCCCCCCCCCCCGCTCGGTGCGAGCTCCTGCTCGTCCCCGGGATCTGCCCATACTCGCCGACCCAGGAGCCGGGGTCCACTCGCCCAAACCAATGATGCAGAGTCAGTTTAACACACCTCTCGGCGCTGCCCTTACCACAGACGCACAGCAAGCATAGCTGCAGTCTTACACACCTCTCCACACTCCCTGTGGATCACTTTACAGCTCAGTATCCTTTACAAACGCTGTGTGCCTCACGATCATCTACATTAATTAAATAAAAAATGAACAGAAGAGGAGCTACACAGAAAAACTTGATACAAAACACCAAATCTGCGATAATGCAACAAAATCAGAAAATAAGATATGGACTTTTAAACATCAAATCTGTCATCTAAAGCTGTATTAATAAATTAGTTGATATCAGATAACCACATTCACAGGCTTATCAGATAACCATATTGATTTACTCTGACTGAAACCTGGTTGTGTCCTGAATAATATGTTAGCCTAAATGAATCCACTCATCCCAGTCATATTAATACTCATATTCCTCGAGGAGGAGGCGTTGCAGCTATATATGACTCAGGCCTATTAATAATCCCTAAACTAAATTATAATTAATTTGAAAGTCTTGTTCTTCATCTTTCACATTCAACCTGAAAAACTGTGCAGCCTATTATACTTGTGATAGTGGACCGTGCTCCTGGTCAGTACTCAGATTTTCTGTAAAATGTAGTCCTTAAATCTGATAACGATTTAAGGAATCGATTCCATCTGCATTTAATTTAATGCCTTATCCTTCTATTCCTGCACTAACGTTTGACTCTGAAATTGATCACCTTGTTGAGTGTTGCAGGCTCACTACGTACACTTGACTCTGTTGCTCCTTGTGGAGAGCACATCGTCGCCAGTTTTGCACACATGGCACCACTCACTTTAGACTGTGTGTGATTACAGATGCACTTTAATAATTGCACAGACACGTTAAGAAGAGCATCAGCACTTTATTGGAGATTTGCACGATACATTTTAACACATTACTTTTTGTACATTTGTATTGAAATGTTTACCATATGTATTGAATGTTTGTCGCCATGTTTGTTGTCCTTTGTTAGGTCTTGGGTTTGCTGTATGGGCCATGCAGCTCAACCTGGATGAGAGGGACATGGGGTTAAATGTGCAGATGAAATGTGTTAGTTGTTTAATTGAGAAGCTAAGAATGAGTATTGTGTTGCTCCATAAGTGTATGGGGAATAAATCAAGGGTGTTGTGTACTCACCAGTCTGTTGTCTTCAGGATGTGCAGGCAAAAGGCTTCCCCAGGCAACAGACACCGCTTATATAGTTCCGGGCACAGCCAACTGTAAATTTGTGTGGGGATGGTAAATGTGTGCATTGTATATTAGCGGAGGTAATATGAAGTTTATTGGTGTATTTTCTGTTAGTGGACTAAAGTAGGATGTATATAGGTCACAGATGAGGTGGTGTGTGTATATACAGAAATAAAACAATGGTGGGTTAAACATGTTTTAGGCAGGGGATCCCGGGGAATGGATTCTTCCGGGGTAATGGGTTGACACCCTATAAATAGGCGCCATTTTGGCAACCTGGGGTTCTTTTGTTAGTGACACTGGTGTGGCTATACTTTTTGCCAGGAGCGATGAATAAAAGAACCGCCTTGGTGACCCACCTCAAACCTGGCCTGTTGATCTTTTTTTTTTGCTGTATCATCCAGCTGTAATTGTGGTCATTCTCACACTCCTTTAAAAAAGAAGATAATGAAACAGAGGAAGTTAGCTCCATTGTATAACTCACAAACCCGTGAACTAAAACGAATATAGCGAAAATTGGAAAGTAAGTGGCGTTCTACTAAATTGGATGAATCTCACTTAGTTTGGCAAGATAGTCTAAAAACATATTGGAAGGCCCTCCGTAATGCCAGAGCAGCCTATTACTCATCTTTAATAGAGGAGAATAAGAACAATCCTAGATTTCTTTTCAGCACTGTAGCCAGGCTGACAGAGAGCCACAGCTCTATTGAGCCATGTATTCCTATAACCCTCAGTAGTAAGGACATCATGACCTACTTTAATGACAAAATTACAACTATTAGAGACAAAATCAACTTGCTTGGCACCAATTTTTCTTCAAACCCAGGAACCTTAGAAACAACTGTACGACCTGATATATTCTTGGACTGCTTTTCTACAGCTGACCTCAAGAAACTTTACCTCTACTATATAGGCATCAAAGCCCTCTACTTGTCTCCTAGACTCTATTCCAACTAGGTTACTTAAAGAAGTGTTACCTTAAGTTAGCACTCCTGTATTAGATATGATTAACAGGTCTTTATCAGCAGGTTATGTTCCACAGTCTTTTAAAGTAGCTGTAATTAAACCTCTTCTTAAAAAGTCTAGTCTTGATCCTGAGGTACTAGCCAACTATATACCTATATCTAATCTTCCTTTTCTCTCTAAGATCCGCGAGAAATTAGTCACCAATCAGCTGTGTGACTTTTTACATAATAATGAGTTATTTGAGGACTTCCAGTCAGGATTTAGGGCGAATCATAGCACTGAGACAGCACTGGTAAAAACTATAAACGACCTTCTTATAGCTTCAGACAAAGGACCTATCTCTGTACTTGTTTTACTAGATTGACCACCGCATCCTGCTACAGAGACTGGAGCATCTAATTGGCATTAAAGGAACCGCACTGAGCTGGTTTAAGTCATATTTATCAGATAGATCTCAGTTTGTACATGTTAACGACAAATCCTCTATGCACACTGAAGTCAGTCACGGAGTCCCTCAGGGTTCTGTCCTTGGACCAATTTTATTCACCTTATATATGCTTCCCTTAGGAAATATTATAAGGAAGCACTCCATAAATTTTCATTGTTATGCTGATGATACACAATTATATTTATCGATCAAACCAGAAGAAATCGATCAGTTAGATAAACTTCAAATGTGCATTAAGGAAATAAAAAGCTGGATGACCTGCAGTTTTCTGATGTTAAACTCAGAAAAAACTGAAGTTATTGTACTTGGACCCAAAGGCCTCCAAAACTCAATAGCTAAATATATTGTTACTCTGGATGATGTTGTGTTGTCCTCCAGCACCACAGTAAGGTATCTGGGTGTTATTTTTGACCAGGATATGTCCTTTGATTCTCACATAAAACTTACGACAAGGACTGCATATTTTCAACTGCGTAATATTGTGTCTCAGAAAGATGCAGAAAAACTAGTCCATGCATTTGTTACTTCTAGGCTGGACTACTGCAACTCCTAGAATTTAAAATTCTTCTCTTTACCTATATAGCTCTTATTGGTCAGGCTCTGTCGTATCTTAAAGAGCTCATAGTACCGTATCAACCGACTAGATTGCTGCGCTCTGAGAATGCAGGGCTACTTGTCGTTCCTAGAGTCTCCAAAAATAGAATGGGAGGCAGAGCCTTCAGCTACCAAGCTCCGCTCTTGTGGAACCAACTCCCAAGTGTTATTCGGGAGGCAGACACTGTCCCCATATTTAAGAGTAAACTTTAAACTTTCCTTTTTGATAAGGCTTACAGCTAGTGCCTACGAGCCCTCAGCTATGTTGTTATTTTTAAAGCTGAATTTGTTCTGCTTAATGACGCTGCTATAGGCCTAGTCTGCCTGGGGTTAATACTTTTCCTAATACTCTGACCTTCTCTCCTCTCTGTCTGTGTCATTCATGTCTCGTCAATGCATGTTACTAATTCAACTTCTGCCCCGGAGTTGTTTGTGCTTTGTCGTCTCGCAGGTCTCTGCTGATTGTGGTGGTGCCTGCTGCCGTGATCCTGTATGTAGGTCTCTGCTGATCGTGGTGGTGCCTGCTGCCGTGGTCCTGCATGACGCTCCCTGCTACTTCTATAACTATTAGTAATTTATACTGTCACTAGTCTTATAAATTATAAAATTTGTAGCCATAAAAACACCAACAGTGGTATGTCTTGCTGTATCGTAGCTGCTATTGCACCTACTCATCATTGATCATGTTTGTTGTAATTATTATCATTTTCATATTCTATCACCTTAGATGTGCTTGTTCCTACTATTCTGCTGTATTAACGGCCATAACATATGAGTCATATTCACATTACTATAGATATTGTTATAGTTACTGTTACTCTTTGGCTGCTTGCATCTCTGGAAGTGTGTCTGTCTCTCTGTCTTTTGTCTGTCTTTGTCTTTCTATCTCTTTCTCTCTCCTTTTCTTCCTCCCCAACCGGTCAAGACAGATGGCCGTCCTCCTCAGAGCTGGGTCTGTCCGACGTTCCTGCCTGTTATAGGGAAGGTTTTCGTTGCCACCATACTCTACAGGGGAATTGTTTGTCACCCTTTTGAAAGGTCAGCGGCAACTAAGTCAGAGTTCAACTGATTTGAACTTTGAGCGCAGCGGCAGAGGCAAATCTGAGCGGTGCACTCTGCTACCTGGGGTGCTACCGCCTCCTCCATAGAGAATGAATGGTACGGCCTATGTAAAGTGTTTTTACCGCGTATCATGTGTAGGGGGCTTTAGCCATGAGGGTCTCATGACCGCCCATGCAAAGCCCGAAAGGTATGATGCACTGATACAAATGTTTGTATCCTGCACCTAAGCACGAATATATCTGCTTTCCACACACCTTGTTTTTCACTTGTGTCACTTTGAAAGATCTGAAGTTATAGTTTTAACATAAATCAAAATGCCTTTGTGGTTTTTGTGTGTGTGTGTGTGTGTGTGGGGGGGGGTGTACACCTATATCTACACACGGCAAAAGCAGCCCCTTAATATACGACATCTGAGGATGGATTAGTCCGACCATTTGTCTTAGTATCAAGTACAGCTGGGGGAAAAAGGGCCATGGATAGGTGTCAAAATATTCGGTAGACAAATGGGTTTGGGACATAGCAGCTCAGTTCAGGTCCATACAGAGGTCAACCCAGAGACGGGGGGGTGTCCTCAACAAGCGAACCCGTCTGTGAACAGGCTTCCTCCAGTGCACAAGGCCTCCATACATAGCTGGCAGGGCCTCCTGCTGTTTGCTGAGGGCCCTGTAGGAGCGCTAGGGGAGGCTCCTATTTCTGCCACTGTCAGTGAGATGGATGAGGGGGGAAACACAGTGAGAGGGAGAGTCCATTTAGGCCTGGTGACATCTTAGACTGTGTTTGACACGTGAACACAAAATCTCACAACCCCCCAACTTCACTCGCACTCGCACACTGGACATATGGTGTCCCCAAACACTTAAACACATATGCAAAATAAATAAGATTACCACTGATAATGATGACCAAATTACATTTGTCACACTCTCTCATGGGGATTGAGAGTGCTTTGCACACAGGAGGCGGAGACACACATGTGTGCACACACACGTGTGCAGCACAAAGGTTGGAATTCTGCACAATAGAGTAAATGGATGACACCATACTGTGCCACAGACAGACAGAGTGATGGATATGATGGATCAATCACCCTCTCTGTTTAATCTGGACATCAGTCACCTAACTGGATGAGGGTGATGGGTATGGTGGGAGAGGAGGTGGAGGAGGAAGAGTTGAGAGAAGAGGGTGGGGGAGAGCTAGAGGCTCTTCATAACCCCTTTTAACCCCTGATGGGAATCTTTATGGGTTGATGGAATAATGATGATATGTATTTAAATTGGAACCAAGTACACACTGGTCTTGCAGAGTACAGCCCTGTTGACACAGATGAGGTAAAAAAAAATATTCTGGAGGGTCCCACTCTATTAATTTTTTCCAAACTGTGTCTGCCATTTCTGTAGCCTCCTATTGGGAGCCTACTTGCGATCTGGCACCTGGTCTTTACATTATTATAGAGGTTGACACCCAGAAATGTCCCTAACACAGTCAAATAGTTAGTGAATAGTTTGTTTTATTGGCTGGTGATAGCTGGTGATTATACCAGTATTTGGCTGGTGGATGGTGTTCATTTTGAGCCCTGCTCCCACCGTACAAAAATTACACCAAAATATCTCAGATACAGGTACTGACATCTTGTAATTTTGAAACCATTACAATTTTGACCTGATAGTGAAACTCAAAGAAAAGTAAAACAAGAAAACCAAATTTATTAGGACTCACCTGGGGACCACAGATATCTGTACAAAATGTCAGATTTATAACACTGTTGGACAGCAGGATGGAAGCAGAATCACAGAATCACTTCTGCATGTTTTCAACACTGCACCTTGACTCTTTTTACAACAGTGTTCTTTTCAAAAAATGACCACAGTGACAGAAAATATTCTGGTTTTTGCTGTAAACACATATGTGCCTTTCATAACACTATGGATAGTTGGATAAAAGGTTGCAGCTTCCACTGTAAAGCCACCCATGAGCTCCAATCATTCATTTTTTGATTCAAAACACACCTTGCTAACTTTGTTCCAATATTCTACTACACCCAGGCGTGATGGAGGAGGGGTCAGGAAACATTGATGTCTGCTCGCAATATGTGTGGCGCCTTGGCAAGAGTCTCCGTCAGACCCTGATCACCATCCCAGCAGTCTCTTCAACAACCAAGCCTGACGAACACAGTGTGAAATTAGCCTAACCCCATCCTCCATGCCTTCCATCAGGAGAGCACTAATGAAAGCTAACATGATCAACCAAACAGCCAAAGAAAACAGCCCTGGCTCCGTGTCACACCCTCAATCCTTTTCCTCCATCTCCACACACACATACACACACACACACACACACACACACACACACACACACACACACACACACACACACACACACACACACACACACACACACTAACACACACACACACACACACACTGTTTATATTGTCCCCTTGAGAGCTGCACAGCTGTGACGATGTCAACTAAATATGAAAATATTGTTTATGTGTGAAAGCAATTTGCATTCACACTAGTATTCACACTGAAACCCCCAAATGTTTAAAAAGGACTTTCATCCAGTGGACTGTCATTCACTGTCTGTACAAAAAGTAATGCACTGTAATGTGTATGTTATCCACATATGTATTACTGTAGAAATTAAACCACAACTTTTTCTAATCTTTTTCACAATTTTGTTGCCTACACTTAACCGTCGCCTTTTGGTGTCTAAACTTAACAAGTCACATACAATAATGGTAGTTTTGGTGCCCAAGGGTGCACTCGCACTGTCCATTCGTACTGTGCCCTGTGCTTTAGAGTGATGGTCCCCCCTCCCTCTTTTCCTTCGACCTAGGCCCGTTTGTACTCACATTACTTGAAATGATCCGGGCCGTGGCTCGATTGCTTCTTGCTTTTACGTCATCACCTCTCGAAGATTTAGTTTTGTCAGACTGTTTTTGAACATTTCATCTGACCAAATCTGCAGTAAACCACCTCCACATCAAACCGCTTGAACCTCTGGCGGCATCTTTAATGTCCAATAGACATCAGGACTGCCATCAATGCTCTTGTTCGTACACTTGCGCACGCTTATGCTCATACATGTGCATTCAGGCTTTACAAAAGCCCACCTCTCTCAACCGGGCCACAGCCAGCAAGCGTGCCGTGTCTGGGTGGGGTACAGTTGTACTCACACTGGTCAAACAAACTAGACTTTAGCCGTGAAGCGTGCTTGGGCACGGTCCGAATGGACAGTGTGAGTGCGGCCTAAATTGAAAGGTCATGGTCACCTACTGGGGGGCGTTTCACAGCATTTAATATAATGTTATATTTCTTAAGTTATGATACAAACCCATTTTACAGCATTACATAGAATATCATATTTTGAAGGATATATTAATAGGTGTGCATAAGTTTTCGTAAAATATCATACAAACCACCTGATGAGAATTTGTTGACTTTTTTCAGCTGTCTCTCTAAATTGTCTCCAGTCTTCTTCTCATGCTGCATATGACCCAACCTCCACCAACAAGGTAGAACCATGAAAGGACAGACTTTATGTGGTTTGAGAGGCAAAATTTAGGGGCGAAAAAGTCTTTAAATCACTCAATGCACCACTTGCTTCTGCTCATTAAGCTAGTTGTGTACATAGCATGCATTAGCTTAAGGTGTCACAGATGAATGTGTCAGTGTTTTTATCATCCTGTCTTATGTCTTATGTATTTTGGCAGCTAAACAGAGAGATGCACTGTTCAAATAAATCTGTAACTATATAAGTGAGGGGGACATGTGTCCCCTAACACCAGTGGAAGTTTGGCCCTTGCCTGTGCTCATAGACGTGAATGTGGGGTGAGGGGTGGGGTGGGGGTGGGGGGGGGGGGTCACTTCCTTAGCATATGCACATAGGCTCTCTAGCGTCCGTGTTCCAGATAACACCTTTCCCACAATGCTGAGAGGTGCCACACCAACACATCTGCCCTGAACTCATGCAACCCCTCCTGAATCCCATCTCAAAGACTGGACAATAACAATTACGGCTGTTAGTGCTTTGTGAAAATGACACGACAGCTTTTTTCTCACTTAAAGCCTATGCAGATGAGAGCTAGCCTGACAAACAGAGGCATGGACCTGACGAGGCCTGAGGGCACAATGCCATGCCACTCTGGTGTACTTGTTGTTGCTCTAAAGATATCAAACTAATAGAGGGAGTCTGAAGCCTTCAGTGTTTGGTGCTTTCATCTGGGTATGAATAATTATCCCTTCTCTAACCTGAGCATGAAAGTACTCCCCATAAAAGTCACGATGAAGTGATTCCTGAACCACAGCCAGTAAGTCCATATCTAAGAGGTGAAGCTGTTCCTGCCTGTGAATAGATAGAAATCACTGCTGCGTATTTTTACTGTGCTGATTAATTTGAGTTATACGCTATTCAGAAGCAACAAACCAGTAAGCTGCACCTTCCCTTGCAAAATGTTTGTGTAATGCTAAGATGAGAAACCCTATTAATATGAAATAATTTCTCTTGTTGTGCGGGCTTCTTAAGAATAGTCCTTTGAGTGACGGTTGGATGTTGAGTAAGACCATGGCTCCTTCCTATTCGCCAGTTCTTGAGCTTTCACACACTGGCGGTCCATCGCCCACAACGTCACCGCAGCCCCAGTCTTCAGGAAACATCCATTGTTAAAGTGGGGAACAGTAGAAAGCAAGGAGAGTGAATTGTGAACAATGTCTGTGTTTGGTGGCAGAAGGAGGGGGGTGCGCGCTTGGATGCTTGGTGATGGATGTGTCTCTCTTCCTGTTTGTAGTTTCTCAGGAGAGCTCTTTTTTTCCCATGAATTGCACACACTCTCTCACAAGCACATGCAGCCTTGCTTTCTCTGTGCACACTGTGGGAGAAAAGTGGTTGCAAAAAGAAAGAACGGAGGGAAATGAAAGAGTCACAGGAGTGAATCTCATTCCCCTCAGACCCAAGGATATGCCAAAGACACACTTGTGGAAGGCTAGAGAGTCTTTTAAGTCAAATTCTTTATTCCCTCCTGTTTTGACATAAAAACCGCAGCCTCCTCAGTGAATGTGGTGTGCCGGCACACAGATCATGTTCCTGTCAATCCATTCCCCTTTCATGCATCTTTTCAGTTGAGCAAACACGGACCAACCCTTCTGCGTTCACTCACAGTTTTTAATTTCAGCTGATAATTGCTCTGATACCTAAACTTTGCTCATTTGAGTTCTGAATGGCAGGGAAGGGAGGGACCTTCTGGGTGCTGCACCAAGACGAGAAGAGAAGCAAACCCCTCATCTCAGATGAAGATAGAGACAACAGCTTAACCAGATCAGCTTCCCTGTGAGCCAGTACTTCAAACCTGACCCTTGACCTCTCCGTTTGGCCTGTCAGAATTGCCTGTCCTCCTCTCTCTTCTCGTTCAGCCCTCCCAAGAAAGATGATCCTCTGTCACATATACCTATGCTGACAGCCAAGAGTCTTTTGTCAAAGAGGTCATCTCTAGAGCTCCTCTAACACTTAATTACATCTCTTAAGGGGAAGGGGACATGGTTGTCACATGCGAGGTGGACTTGAGCTCTTTACCGACCTTGACATAAACAAATCATCAGGAGGAGACATTAGGCATATGGTAGTCGTAGTGAATGGGGAGCTCTTTTAAGGGTTAGTGATTTTGAATTGAGTGTATGGTCTGGATGGCCGTTCTTGAGTAATGGTCAGCCAGAGGATGGACATCTGGTCAGTAGTTCAGTGTGGTTGTTGGCGTAAACGGGCAGAACAAATCAGACCATAAAAGAAGAAGATAGATCCTTTGCTTGTCTCTTAAAAACATTACTTTTTATTTTGTCTATGTCAATT
The DNA here is from genome assembly GCF_963691815.1 of Echiichthys vipera. Classification (NCBI taxonomy): domain Eukaryota; kingdom Metazoa; phylum Chordata; class Actinopteri; order Perciformes; family Trachinidae; genus Echiichthys; species Echiichthys vipera. Next base: position 2,161,348 of record NC_139835.1, read on the forward strand.
GTTGTGAATACTTATATACATCATTGATCATGTTTTGCCATAATTATTATCATTGTCATATTCTATCATCTTAGCTGTGCTTGTTCCTACTATTCTGCTGTATTAACTGCCATAACATATAAGTCATATTCACATTACTATAGAAATTATTATAGTTACTGTTACTCTTTGGTTGCTTGCATCTCTGGAAGTGTGTCTGTCTCGCTGTCTTTTGTCTGTCTTTGTCTTTCTATCTCTTTCTCTCTCCTTTTCTTCCTCCCCAACCGGTCAAGACAGATGGCCGTCCTCCATAGAGCTGGGTCTGTCCTTTGCTGCCTGTTATAGGGAAGGTTTTCATTGGCACTGTACTCTACGGGGGAATTGTTGGGTCTTTTTAAATCATAAATAAGTCACAGAATGTGGTCTATACCTACTCTGTAAAGTGTCCTGAGATAACTTTTGTTATGATTTGACACTATGAATAAAATTGAATTGAATTGAATTGAAATACTTTTTGGTTGCCAAGCAGAAAGCACCGCTTTCAACTTCCTGGTCAAGACTTGACAATCATGTTTGCCTTAAAGCTACATGGAACAACTTTATAAGTCTGTGGCTCTAGCACCAAGAGATAATCATTTTTACGTACTTTTAACCTCCTGCGCACCAGCTAGTCTTGGTGTTTTGTGGCATGGATCAGATCTGGACACAATCCAAAAATGTACCCGTGGAAAACTCACCCTATTCAATGTGCATAAATCAGTTTTTACATTTTTAAGTGATGTAATCATGCTCTTCATCTTGCTCCAAAGATTTCTGCTTTCTCCTGTGATGATTCTGTACCACAGTATCAGGAATGATAGTGACACCCCTTATATTCATGTAGGTGTTACTACAACTTAATCAATCAATCCAACTCAAGTCCAAGACCAGGTCCAGTCGAGTCTGTGTCAAAACCAAATCTGCTCATAAGATTAAGAATTTGTTGTATCTTTAAACAAAGATCGGACCCAAGCACTACAGCCCTGCTTGAGACCCATGGCATCCTGTAACAAACAGCTCTCCAACAGACACACACACACACACACACACACACACACACACACACACACACACACACACACACACACACACACACACACACACACACACACACACACACACAAACAAATCAATACTGTATGATACACTCTTGACTTCTACAAGTGTCCAACTAGTGAACAAATATTAATAATTAGTGGATGGTCAGGAAATACATCATTAGTATTCCAGAGATTGCTGCAATGAAAGTCTGACTGTCCATCCCCAACTGAAGGTGACTCAACGAAATGGGTAGCAATGGTGCAGAGGACATGCTGTATGTTTCTCTGCTATCGCTGGTCAGTGCTGCAGCCCAGGCAGACTCCCTGTGAATCTCCTCCTCCCCTCCTCTCCTCCACATCCTCAATCTCTTCCCTTTTCTAAAATCTCCACCTCCACCCTCCTCCCCATTTGTCTCCCTCTACTCCTCACCTCTCCCATACCCAGCCCGAGGTGAAAGAACTCTTCTCATTCAGGGCAGTGGAGGGGGGAAAGCTTGCTTTCAGGTCTCCTTCCTCAATGGCTCTTTGTGCCAGGACCCCTGGGCCATCAACATGACAATGTGACAATGTGGCGGGGCTTTTTAAAAGAGATCCTGTGTTTGTTAAGTGTTTTCCCCCTGAAGAGCAACCACGGGGCAGGGTCAGGGGACCTAAAAAGTGCTAGTGAAAGACGAGGGGCAACTTTGATCACACAATGTAAAAGGGATGGACTTTGTTGATTAACTTGAGCAGGGAGAGCTTGGTTCTGTTTCTTTGGATTTTAGAGTGTAGTGAATCTGAGCTCAAACCATAATCAATAATTCATCAAATTAATAGGTGAAATTTGAAAGTATAAGAAACCTTTAAATGTAGAAGTTAGATGTTCTTAGAATATTACCAAGACTGACTCAGCATGCTGAAATGCTTTAAAGGGATTTAGTATTGGGAGAACTGTAACATTTTCCAGACTCATGAATCCTTTTAGAGTGTCTGTGTGAAATGATGTTGACTGGTGAGATTACTGAAGCTCATCTCAATTTATGGATGTCAATGGGATCAGTAGAAGCTCCCCTCAAGCAGCATACAAATTCTTTGTAACCACTGTTGCAGCAGTGGATGCATGTAAACATGAAGTGGTGTTATCCCATTTAATAGTTTTTAATGAAATTAGTGACTTTATAAATTACAACATTTAGACAGATCAGCTGTTTAATACCACTCACTGTTCTGCCCTCGGGACAGCAGCACAGTGACGTGTCACTGTCATTCTGGGTGAGCACCAAATAACATATTTCCTCCTATTTAAGTACTTTTTGCTATGAACTAGTGTCCAGCTGCCAAAAGTCATGAGCCAGGCTAAACACATACTCATGACAACAAAATCTGAGAAGTAGGCCTATCGTGCAAAATCATATTAGATTCAAAACTAACTTTTTAGCAAGAGGTTCTTTAAAGAACACTGTCTGCAAATGTTTTTTAGGAATCCCCAAAGGTTCCCAAAGAACCATCAAAAATGAGAAAAAAAAGTTTTTTAAGGAACCATTTTCAAGAAGGTTCGTTGTGGACCCAACTGGTTCAGTTAAAAACCTATTTTAAATGGTTCTTCAGAATTAACGGTTCTTTAAGCACATTAATAATAAAATATAATTTATTCAACTTATTTAGGCTATATGTTTCTTTGAGTATATCTGATTATCACTGTACATTGATTAATCAGTGAGTCATTATGTGACCAGGTCAATCATCATTTTGGCTAAAACTTGTAAAAAGGTGGTGCATCAGTGACACATACACCTTCAAGCCTTGCATGACACGTGCTTATTTGGGGATATATCCAAATTGTTTCTCCTGAGATTAGGCCTACCTTTGCATGGCATCCTTTCAGGTACAGATTAGAGAAATACGAAACCTGCTCTTTGGGCTCTTTGAAACCATTTTTAACAACTTTATGTTCCCTGCTCATGTTATTGCCTCTCCTTCGACATTCACCCCAAACCACCCAAGAGCAAAGCAGACAAACGCTTCAAATTCTTTCATTTACACATCAACTGCTTCTCCAATTCAGCTTCTTTTTCCCCACCGGAGCTGCACTGGAACTCTTTTCCTCTCCACCTCCATGAGACATTTTCTAATATTCATCAAAGGGAGCTTTAAGCACCTCTTGATTCCTGTTACACAAGCAAAAAACAAGACATCTCTGGCTATTAAATGGGTCTCATCCGCGGGACAGGATTTGTGGATCATTAAAATAAAACACAACCATGAGTTACAGAAAATTGATTCTTTTGCTTTTAGCACAGGAATAAGAAAGAGAGGGCGGACTGGATGGAAGAACCAAGACTTGCCCTCAATTTCTGGCACTAAAATCACATAATTTTGCAGTTTGCTATAATTCTGAGGAAATCTGTATTTCTGCAATGGTGTTCACACACAGTCTGACAATACAGGCTCATGGATGAATGCATATCACAACACAAAGGCCCTCTTCATCTGTGTGTGTATGAAAGTGATTCATCTGACAACTGTTATCAGTTCACAATAACTAAAACTATTCTTGATCTACAGTTGAAGCTGCACACAGCAGGACTACATGTGAACAAATTATTTCTTTCTACTAAAATTAGATTCAGTGATGCTGAAAGCTGCAGGTAATTAGAAAAAAAACCTAAATGACATAAAACTCCTTATGAAGTTGGAGCACTTTCATTGTATCACCTTTTTAAAACTGATTCACTGGGCTTTTAAATTATGTGTTTTTAAATATAGTAATGCCAGTTTATTTTGAGCACAGCACTCCGGGGAGAGTTATCACAATGGCCTCATTTTGAGTGGGATGGCAATCTTTTGGTGCAGGACTGTGTCATGGTCAAATCTTGTTTTTTCCCTCCCTTGTCTGTTGGTTGGTTATCTGATGTTCTTGTCACTATATTTACACGCTCAGGTAAAAGTATTATTTAAGCCCCTGATGTGCATGAAACAACATGTAAAAATGGACACAGGCAGAGTTAAATATAGGTCACATAGGGACATCAGTGTAATCCTGTTCTGTTTGCTTTAAAAAAAAATTAAGTTAAAAAAGGACAGCACAGCAACATGCAATTAAACATTACCCTAGGTTAATTTTACTCAACAGCTGAGGCACTGAGCTAGCAGAAAACTGGAAGCGACAGCTTTTTTCCCCCTCTCTCGGGTGTTTTTCAATTTAAGACATAAGTGTCATATGTGTATCTATTTTAGTGTCAAGGGAATTCATACAATGGAAACACAGCTGGATATGGTTGTGGATGGTTTGCATGGTAAGATAACTGTATTTTAAGAAGATCTTTTTGTTCAACTTCGAGTGTGTGTTTTGTCTGCAGTTTTTCAAAAGAGTGCAATCTAATCACATTCTTATAGCAATATTGGCTCAAAGCAATTCATACCTTTCTGGCATGTTGCACAGCATTTAGTTAAAATTTGAACATGAATAACTCTGCCTCCCTTCAAAGTTCCACCCTCTTCCCCCTGCCTGACCTCTAATGATCCCTCCTACCTAGATGTGTGTGGTGAGAAAGTGAGAGGGGTTGGTCAGACTGTTATCAGAAATATATGAGAACTGAATATTGATGTGTTTCAACACCTGGTGGATTTCTTTTTACATTCTAGTGTTCAATACGCCTATTAGAGCATTATAAGATTACAAAAGAAAAGTGTAAAAATGCCAGAAAGGTAAGACTTGCTTTAACCAAATTGTGAACCTACTTTTACACACACCCAGAGTTTCGGGACTGCTTAAAAAACACCATCTGGGTGCAGTGTACTAAAGAGGAAGATGTACCACAGTCTTTTAAAGTAGCTGTAATTAAACCTCTTCTTAAAAAGCCCAGTCTTGATCCTGAGGTACTAGCCAACTATAGACCTATATCTAATCTTCCTTTTCTCTCTAAGATCCTCAAGAAATTAGTCGCCAATAAGCTGTGTGACTTTTTACATAATAATGTGTTATTTGAGGACTTCCAGTCAGGATTTAGAGCGAATCATAGAACTGAGACAGCACTGGTAAAAATTACTAACGACCTTCTAATAGCTTCAGATAAAGGACTTGTCTCTGTACTTGTTTTACTAGATCTTAGAGCGTGCTCACACTATCCTTTTGGCCGCGGCCAAAACCGGTTTTTCAGCTAAAGTCTAGTACCTTTAAGTAGTGTGAGCGCACCCGCTCCGTGCTCAACTGGGGCCAGCTGGGCCGCCACGGCCCGCTTGAAAGAGGTGGGCTTTAGCGGAGCCGTTTGCACATGTACGAGCACGAGCGTGCGCACGTGTACGAGCACGAGCACGAGCCCTACGGCAGTAGCGTTATGTCCGCCTGTTCGGACATGTAAATAGAAGGACGGACCATGCGCGGATATTTAACAACAACAACAATGGTGGTGAAAGGTTCACGTTGTGTTTACTGCAGATTTGGTCGGATGAAAATATTCAAAAACAGTCGACAAGACGCACAAAAACTCAGAGGTCTATGGAAAGATTTGTAAACAAAGCCACACACACGCGATCAATGCGTGTGACGTGTTACGGCTTGAAGGCGTATGGACAGCAAGAAGCATTGGCCGAGGCCCAGGCAGTGTGAGTACAAACGGGGCTGGGGCGCGGGGGGAGAGGGAGGGGGGACAAGTACCCTAAAGTCCGGGTCTCGGTCCGGGAGGATAGTGTGAGCGCGCCCTTAGTGCTGCCTTCACACTATTGACCATCACATCCTGCTTGTCAAAATATTTCTGTTGCTTTGACAAACGCAACACAGTCAATTCTTTCAGTTGTCAGACAGGACAACACATAAAAATGTCAAAATATTTCTGTTGCTTTGACAAACGCAACACAGTCAATTCTTTCAGTTGTCAGACAGGACAACACATAAAAATGTCAAAATATTTCTGTTGCTTTGACAAACGCAACACAGTCAATTCTTTCAGTTGTCAGACAGGACAACACATTGGAGGCTTCATCAGATCAGAAACAAGAGACACCTTTAACGTATCTGACACGGGGAGAGAGGAGGTCAACGAGCACTGCTTGGCTTGTCCCTCTGCAAATTCTCTCCGACTCTCCATTCTTCCCCGTGTCCTTTTATTTGAAGTTTGCATGAATAATCATAAGTCACTCATGAATAATAATTAACTAGTTACATACAGATACTATTTTCCACACAAGAATTTCTACAAGGTCACGGCTTTTGCTCCCACAGTTCTCTTCTAGGGAGGGAACACGTTATCAAACTTTCCCCAGATGGGTCAAATATAATTGGTTAGACATGCAGGCACATACTTTGCAACAAACACTCTTAAAGAACACTTAGTATTATATGCATCAAAAGAACATTTCTGATAATATTTTATACATTTCTTTAACATTTCCCTCCTGTTTATCAGAATTGTTATTATTCTTTCTCATATCAGACACATACCATTCTCTTGGCAGAGCTTTCAGTACAGTCGTCAGGTTCGAAAACAACATTTCTTTACACTCAGAGGTAATCAGTTTAGACAATGTATTTTATGTCAGCCAGTGCACACTCCTCACAGCCATCACAGTATAAGTGTGTGTCTGCTGTGGTGGATCCTTCGTTATGTGCATGTGCAGTTATCAGGGCCAGGCTCTCGGCCGTGGTTCTGCTTATCATCTTGGACATCAGGGATTGTAGACAAGGCACGATGCACGTGATGAATACACAGCATAGGAGAAGAATCACAGTTATGGGTGTCAGAAACTTCAGCAGAATCTCACACCAGTCCCCTCCAGTAAGCCATGCCCTTCCCTGCCAATGAGGTTACGATAATAATCACCTCTAGGATGTCGTATGCGGAGTGTGTATGGTTCAACAATAGGTGTCCACATGCTATGATTACGGAACAAGTGTTTGCATGTCATCAATAATTTATTGAGAACCTGAAGTGACCAAGTACCTTCTGCTGTGAGAATAATGCAATCACTACAGTATATCAAAGTCTTACCATGACTCTGCTCGCTGTCTTGATAACATTTCCTACGTAATCTGAGATTTACAGACCTCGTCATACCAGTACTGTTACGGAGAAGAAATAAATCATCACAGTCATCAATCACAGTTTTTAACAATGGAATCATTTCTTCATCCTTCGGGTCTTGAGGTGTTGTCCATATCCACGGGGCGAAGGCAGCAAAGATCATCAGTGCGTGCATCGTTGCACCTGCAGTCCAGGAGGCCAGCCATCTTTTCTGGTATTTTGACATGGTTTCACACTTATGCTCTCGTTCCACTAACCTGAGAGGATCGTTGATTTCTTCACTGACGTTGAGACGAGTGGACCTAGGCGTTTCCAAACCCCTTTGCAGTCAGACTTCCCCTACTCAGCGGTTGGAACGAGATCACTAAGTGTCCTCACTTTGCAATGTGAGAGATGTATCCAGCTGGACCTCTCAGCGATCTTCACAGCAGTGGGTGTGGAGAGAATAACTTGGAATGGCCCCTCCCACCTTGGACTGGACCAGCACTTCCTTTTTACCACCTTCACGAACACGTGGTCACCAGGCGTCACAGTTTTGTCCTCCTGGGGGCATATAGGAAAATCAGGAAGATTATTGGTTTCTTTACATTTTCTATGGCTCAGCGCCTGTCTCATATAGTCTGCCAATGTCTTCTCAGAGTCAGGCTCGTCTTTTATTTTTAAATGTCAGTCAGGTAAATAATATGGTCTACCATACAGTGTTTCAAAAGGAGTCAATTTACATCAGCCTGTAGGCATAATGTGTAGACTTAGTTGTACTAAATCAACACATTCAGGCCATGGTCTTCCAGTTTCGTTCATGCATTTGGTTAGCTTATTTTTAATTGTGCCATTGAACTTCTCAACAAGTCCAGCTGAGGCCGGGTGATAAGCACTATGGTATTTTAAGTCTATTTTTAGGTTTTTTCCTATTTTATTTATTGTGTCGTTTACGAAATGTGAGCCATTATCTGATCGTATTCTTTTTGGTATCCCAAAGGTTGGGACAATTCTTTTACATATAGCTTTTGCTACTGTGATTGCATCAGGGTTAGCACATGGAAACATTTCTACCCATTTGGAAAAGGCATCTATTATAACTAAACAGTATTCTACACCTTTGCTTTTGTTTAGTTTTATGAAATCCATATGTATTTTCAGAAGTATGTATTCAAAAGGATATTCTGGTTTTGGAAATGCACCTCGTTTTGGACGTTGTTGTCCTGGTGAGTTATGTTTAATGCATGTTAACATTGATTACAATTTTTTTTTTTATTATGTATTAAACCCATAAGTAGTATAGTAGCTGTTCACTAAGTCTGTCATCCCCCCGTTTGAGGCATGGCAACGCCCATGGCTCATTATTGAAGCCCATTTGAACAGCGATCGAGGTAACCAGGGTTTACCATCGGGTCTAATATAAATATAATTTATTTTTGTAGCTCCTTTTTTCTGCCACATTGATTTCTCCATTTGTGGTGCTTGTTGTTGTCTTTGTCGTAATATGTCACACGTCACTGGTGTATTTTGAGAAGTTGAAACATGCAAGACAGGATGTGCGGCTAATTTAGCTTCTTTGTCTGCCATTGCATTGCCGATTGAAACCATATCTTTTCTTCTAGTGTGGGCATCACACTTGCACACTGCAATAGATTTAGGTAACATTATAGCTTTTAAAAGTTCTTGTAATAACTTGTCATGTGTTATTGGTTTTCCTGTTGACGTTTTAAAACCTCTAAGTTTCCACTGTTGGCAGAATAGATGTACTGCGCCATATGCAAATTGGCTATCTGTGTAAATTGTTACATCCTTATTTTGAAATAATTTACATGCTTCAGTTAATGCTACTATTTCAGCGGCCTGTGCCGATAAATTAGATGGTAATTTTCCTGTTTTTAGGCATTTATCTACAGTTGTTACAGCGTAGCCTACACAATTTTGTCCTTGTGCATTCTTACGTGCAGAACCATCAACAAATACTATATGGCCATGTGTCAAAGGTGTGTCTAATAAATCAGGACGTTGTTTGTACACTAACTGTGTTTCATGCAGACAATCATGTATAGTGCCATCCGTTGATACTGGTATCAGCGTGGCTGGATTTAGTGTTGTACTTCTTTCTATATTCAGATGTGGTTGCGACAAAAGTGTAGTCATGCATGACAGATGTCTGGCAGGTGATAAAAAGGTCATTTTTGTTTGTAATAACAGTGCTGCTACTGCATGTGGCACTTGTAGTGTTATTGGGTGAAATAATACTACTTCCGCAGAGGCCTGTACAGCCATTGCTGCTGCGATCACAGCCTGAACACAGGGCGGGGATGCTCTAGCCACTGGGTCCAGTTGTGTTGAATAGTAGGCTAAGGGTTTTTGTTTTTGCCCATGTATTTGTAATAACACTGACGTCATAAATCCATTTTTACAATCTACAGTTTGGATAAAATGTTTATCATAGTTTGGTAAGGCAAGTACCGTCGTTCCTGCAAACATTTGTTTTATGTTACAAAATGCTTTTTCTGACGTTTCTGTCCAAATTATTTTATCTGTTAACGCCATAGGTGTAGAGTAAATGAGATCAAGCAGAGGTCTTGTTACTTCTGCGTAATCCATTACCCATGCTCGGCAGTAGTTGCAAAGTCCTAAAAAGGACATCATGTGTCTTTTTGTTATTGGTCTTGGTGCAGACAAAATGGCTGTTTTTCTTTCTTGATTTACTGTTTTGCCATTTTGGGTCAACGTGTGACCTAGGTATTTTACTTCTTCTTTCCACAATTGTAATTTACTTTTACTTACTTTGTTGCCAGTTTTAGCAAGAAATTTGAGTAAAGCTAACGTGTCTTCTTTACAATCCTCTTTTGTTGTGGAGTTAATTATGATATCATCTACATATGAGAGGATTTGGCTCCCACTAGGGGGGTTGAAGTCTGCTAGACAATTGGCAATTGCTTCAGCGAAAATTGTGGGACTTTCGCAATAGCCTTGTGCTAGTCTTGTGAATGTATATCGTTTATTCTTAAACGTAAATGCGAACCAATGTTGGCTATCTTTATGTATTGGAATCGACCAGAACGCATTGCTTAAGTCTATGACCGAGAAATACTTTGCATTAGGATCCATAGAATTAAGCAATGTGTGTGGATTGGGGACATTTGGTGCCCTTTGTTGTACTGCAGCATTAATTGCTCTTAAGTCCTGTATCATGCGCCAAGAAATTGATGGCGCAGCTTTTCGGACAGGAAAAATAGGTGTATTACAGGGTGAATCTGGGCACGGAATTATAATTCCTGCTTTCTTTAGATCTTCAATTACTGGCTCAATGCCTTCTTCTGCATCAGGTTTTAAGGGATATTGTTTAACTTTCGGCCTATATTCTGTTTTTCCTTTAATTACTACTGGTGGGACGCCTTTCATTAATCCTACATCAGATGGACCTTCAGACCATAATTCTTTGGGTAATGAAGCCAGACTTTGTTCTTCTTCTGTCGTAAGGGATAACACATTTGCTTCTCATGTGTTTGACTCGTCCAACTGGACGTTTGGAGTGGTTGTGACCACCCACTGTAGTTTTTGACGATAATATTGCGTATCCTTATTGTATTGAACTTTAGGATCGATTGTATTTGTCCAGCTGTGAGCTGCTTTTACTCGTCTTGCTTCATTATCCAAATCTTTCCATGTTTGCTTTGAGGATTTAGTCAAAGAAACATGTGGTGTGCGTCCACCCTGCATTAAATATAATGCATCATTTGTTATATCTACTGTACAGAAAGAGGTTGAGTCTTTATAAAGGGATGAAAAGGGTACAATGTATTATATTATTAAAATATTTATTGTATTACAAGTTCTTTGAAATGTAATGTTTAAAAATGCAAATGAGGCATTAAGGTATAAAATATAAAGTATTATTTTTCTTACATATCCAGAACAGAAAAGTGAACATTTGATAAAACCAAGTTCAACGTTCTTGTTTAATTTTGACATATTTATAATATAGAGATATATTTACAGAAATCACTTTTAACCATAAATCAGAAAATACTGTTAGTTTTGTTTTCTGCATGTTTTTATGAATCAAATGTACAAACCAGGCTGAGATCACCATGAAACTTCCCCCGTTCTTTACTGACGTTAACCCCCTGCTGCCCTCAAATTTTACTAACACCGTTGGGGTGTATTTAAACATCCAGAAAACGATCAGAATCAAAGTTTGTATGTCAGGTTTTCTGCGTGTATTTGATGATTACCTAAATAGCATTTTAAATTAAACCCAAATCCCCAAACATTATACATCCAGAATACCTTTAGACCCAGTTTGATTCCTGTTGCAGTGAATGTGAAATAACATCAGCTGACAGAAAGTTAACAAGGACCAAGGCTGTTGTCTAGATTGATCTTAAATTTGATCGAGGGATATGTTTGTATATTAAGTACTATTTTGTATTATTTATAATATATGTCCCCATAAAATTAAGCTTATTTTTTATAATCGTATGTTTTATCTAATGTTAACTTTTGATGAATTAAGGAGAAATCTACAGCCACAAACGGACAAAGTGAAGTCAAATTAAATGTTTTCTTAAACTAAAAAGCAACTTATTCATTTATTTGTTTGGCAGCTTCTGTCCTCCGTACTGTGCGTCTGTGCACTGCTTTAATGGTATTTCTATCTATTTATCTATTTATTTATCTATTAGTTATCTGCAGGTAGTCCTGCAGGCACCTATGTCACATAAAAAGGTAATAAGTTTACCGTTCACATACAAAATGACCTCTTGTTTTATACTATGCATAAAGATCAGTTTAGCAGTTAGTTTAATAGCACTTCCCCTGTCCCTGTCTGTTTTGCTCTATCTGAAACCTCCTCTACCCCTTTTTGGTAGTAAATCAACTCTTCCTATCCTGAAAGAATGTACTTTACATAATCCCTGCACTACGACCTTTGGCTTTGCAGCAACCATTGGCTTTGCAGCAGCTCCTTTTTCTTCACTTTTCTCATCCCTATGTCTCTCCTGTCTGCCCGTCACTGGCCCTGTCTCTTCATCCTCCGTCATATAAACCAGCACCTCTTTTGCTTTAGCTTTCTCTACACTTACAAGTATCTGTCTTTTACTTTTTATTTTAATTGCATCTTACTACAACATGAAATGTTTTATTCAATTGCATCACGTTACTGAGTGATCCAGGACTCAGGGAAATTTCTCAAGGACCACAGATAATTCCCACTGTGTCAAGCTTCTACAAAGAACGTATTGTTCCTTGCGGACACAGTCTGGGGGTTCTATCCCAGGAATAAATCTGCGTTTTAGATCCCTAGTCCCTTCACCTAATGTCCTTAATGCAATTTAATCTATTACAGCAAGCAAATAGGCTTTCTGTTTACACCGTTAGGTTTCGGGCCCAAATACTGCCGAACAGACCAAATTCCTTTTCATACAACAATTATTCACGCACACACATACACTCTTTGCAGATCTGCAATCAGACACACTTTTAAAGACGTCTTTCTGTGGAGCCGTAATGCTCCCTAGTCTCTTCAAATCTCTGACCTTTTCGTGATGAAAGTCTCCCCTCCACTGGCTCGGATCTCGTCTGCTGCGTCAAAAGGATGGATGAGGGGTTTTTCCGTCTGGCCACGTTGAAAAGTGGTCTTTGTCCAGCGGCAGGTTTTTCCGCCAGACTTTGCTGTGCACAGTCTTTGCAGACGTCCCGTCAGTCACCCTTTTTTCTGCAGTGTTGAGATCCGGCTCGAAGGACCAAAAATGTCAAAATATTTCTGTTGCTTTGACAAACGCAACACAGTCAATTCTTTCAGTTGTCAGACAGGACAACACATAAAAATGTCAAAATATTTCTGTTGCTTTGACAAACGCAACACAGTCAATTCTTTCAGTTGTCAGACAGGACAACACATAAAAATGTCAAAATATTTCTGTTGCTTTGACAAACGCAACACAGTCAATTCTTTCAGTTGTCAGACAGGACAACACATTGGAGGCTTCATCAGATCAGAAACAAGAGACACCTTTAACGTATCTGACACGGGGAGAGAGGAGGTCAACGAGCACTGCTTGGCTTGTCCCTCTGCAAATTCTCTCCGACTCTCCATTCTTCCCCGTGTCCTTTTATTTGAAGTTTGCATGAATAATCATAAGTCACTCATGAATAATAATTAACTAGTTACATACAGATACTATTTTCCACACAAGAATTTCTACAAGGTCACAGCTTTTGCTCCCACAGTTCTCTTCTAGGGAGGGAACACGTTATCAAACTTTCCCCAGATGGGTCAAATATAATTGGTTAGACATGCAGGCACATACTTTGCAACAAACACTCTTAAAGAACACTTAGTATTATATGCATCAAAAGAACATTTCTGATAATATTTTATACATTTCTTTAACACTGCTACAGAGACTGGAGCATCTAATTGGCATAAAAGGAACCGCACTAAGCTGGTTTAAGTCATATTTATCGGATAGATCTCAGTTTGTACATGTTAATGACAAATCCTCCATTCACACTAAAGTAAGTCACGGAGTCCCACAGGGTTCTGTCCTTGGACCGATTCTATTCACCTTATATATGCTTCCCTAAGGATATATTATAAGGAAGCACTCCATAAACTTTCATTGTTATGCTGATGATACACAATTATATTTGTCGATCAAACCAGACGAAACCGATCAGTTAGATAAACTTCAAATGTGCATTAAGGAAATAAAGAGCTAGATGACCTGCGATTTTCTGATGTTAAACTCAGATGAAACTGAAGTCATTGTACTTGGCCCCAAAGGCCTCCAGAACTCAATAGCTAAAGACATTGTTACTCTGGATGACGTTGTGTTGTCCTCCAGCACCACAGTAAGGAATCTGGGTGTTATTTTTGATCAGGATATGTCCTTCGATTCTCACATAAAACTTACAACCAGGACTGCATATTTTCACCTGCGTAATATTGCAAAAATTAGGAACATTGGGTCTCAGAAAGATGCAGAAAAACTAGTCCATGCATTTGTTAATTCTAGGCTGGACTATTGCAACTCCTTATTATCAGGCTGCTCCAATAAGTCTGTTAAGAGTCTCCAGTTGGTCCAAAATGCTGCAGCTCGTGTACTAACTAAATCAAATCGAAGAGAACATATTTCTCCTGTATTAGCTTCTTTGCACTGGCTACATGTAAAATCTAGAATATAATTTAAAATCCTTCTCCTTACCTACAAAGCTGTTATTGGTCAGGCTCCGTCTCCGAGAATGCAGGGCTACTCATCGTTTCTAGTCTCCAAAAGTAGAATGGGAGGCAGAGCCTTCAGCTACCAAGCTCCTCTCCTGTGGAACCAACTCCCAAGTGTTATTAGGATACGAGCCCTTAGCAATGTTGTTATTTTTAAGCTGCTTAATTATGCTGCTATAGGCCTAGTCTGCCGAGGGATAATACTTTTCCAGATACTCTGAGCTTCTCTCCTCTCTGTCTGTATCATTCATGTCTCATCAATGCATGTTACTAATTCAACTTCTTCCCCGGAGTTGTTTGTGCTTTGTCGTCTCGCAGGTCTCTGCTGATCGTGGTGGTGCCTGCTGCCCTGGTCCTGCATGACGCTTCCTGATACTATTATAATCTATAACCTTAGCTGTGCTTGTTTCTACTATTATGTTGTATTAACTGCCATAACATATAAGTCATATTCACATTACTATAGATATTATTATAGTTACTGGAAGTGTGTCTGTCTCTGTCTTTGTGTCTGTCCTTGTCTCTCTCTGTCCATCTGTCCGTCTTTTCTCTCTTTCTCTCTCCTTTTCTTCCTCCCCAACCGGTCAAGACAGATGTCCTCGACAGAGCTGGGTCTGTCTGACGTTCCTGCCTGTAATAGGGAAGGTTTTCGTTGCCACTGTACTCTACGGGGGAATTGTTGGGTCTATATTTATCATAAATAAGTCATAGAGTAGAATATAATATAATAGAATAGAATTACTTTAATGATCCTAGACAGAGTTTGGTCTTTACCTAGTTTGTAAAGTGTCCTGAGATAACTTTTGTTATGATTTGGCACTATAAATAAAATTGAATTGAATTGAATTGAATGTGAGTGTGCTAAAAAGAAAATGACCTGACAGATTTTGTGTCACTGACCCATGCAATGTATGTAGGCCTTTTTTTTTTAGCACAGCAGATGTACGAGGAGAAAATATATTATATAGACAGTTTTTTTTAATAACATTTCTTAGATACTCATACAAAACGCCTAATCAGAATTATGTCTATGTCTGTCCAAAATCATATAGGCTACAGTATACACCATGTTAAACCAAAGTGCCTTGTTTAAATTAGCCTACATGTTACCCTGTTTACAATGTTGTGTTATCTTTGTCCTGCTATAATCGTCTGATGAAAGGTCAATTATTGTTTATTGTTAGGCTATGTTAATTTGACAGCACATATTATGTACTCCAAGACTGCAAATGTATTAGTTTAATTTAATTTAATTTAATTTTTTGAAAGCAAAAAGGTTATATTAGTTGATCGTTATTTTGCACGCCTTCCATCTAGAACTCAAACAGGATTTAAATATACTAAATAGACTAGACTTTGCTGTAGCCTACAACCTAGCCAACAAGTGCACAATCTGTATGGAGAGAATAGAATGTCCTCTGGCACAAACGTGTGACTTTGTGGTTTAAGAGCTGAATTGACAACCATGCCGAGTGGAAATATTTTTCAGGTCACCCCGATATGCGCACATTTATTTCTTGATTTGTTTTATCACGGATTGCTGCAGACCGAGGTAGTACAGACACACAGACAGTACGTTTGACCTAAGCAGTTGACCGGGCAATCCCGAAGACCAACGGGAAATACCGAAAGCCGCGGTGCCTGCTGGGAAACTACAACCGCGATCTAACCGCCATCTTTCTTCATAGAGAGTTAGCTGAGCAAAATAACAACCACTTTTGTATGATTATTTCTCCAAAATAGAATCGTTGAAGCAATTCTATTTGGTCAGTTATTGTAAATAGTAAGTTTGAAGAGGAGCGGGTGAAACGGGATTCCAGATATTGCGCACATATCAGATAAAAGACACAGTAGTCGAGACACAGCGCTCGATTAGTGGAGGTGGTCAACATGGGCCGATCTCGGAGCCGCAGCTCTTCTCGGTCCAAACACTCCAAAAGCAAGCACAGCAAGAAACGGAGCCGGTCGCGCTCCAGAGACAGAGAGAGGTCCAAGAAGCGCTCCAAGTCCCGAGAATCCAAAAGGAAAAGCCGCAGAGAATCTCGTTCTCGTTCCCGGTCTACCACAGCCTCGTCCCGCAGAGAGAGAGCAGCCTCGCCGCCGGAGCGCATCGACATCTTCGGCAGGACGCTGAGCAAAAGAAACGCGATAGACGAGAAGCAGCGGAAGGAGGAGGAGGAAAGACGGGTAGAAATGGAAAGACAGAGGAAGATGTGAGTATATTTTAACAAAAGACTCGGTACCTACAACATTACATAACGTTGCCCGTATTGAACTTCAGTATGTGCTAAGCTTAATGCTAAGCTAGCTACATTCACTTCCATAGATGAGCTTTAGCTCTTTGCACTAGAAAGCTAGCCGCCAAAGCATGCTAGCGTCAGCCAACGTTAGGCTCCACAGGGCCCTGTCTACACAAGGCACAGTATTCTCGCTGTCAGAGCACACAGCTGCACCGCAGGGGACACCGGCGGTATGGCAAGTTTTAGTTCAGTTAAAGAGGCGACTTGTTTTTTTTAACTATATGGTCTGAACCTGATAATAACACATCTTACAGTTAAAAGCTGTGTAAGCCATTCATTAAGTAACTATACCAAACAATGTAAGGTATGGCATCAGATAATCACTTTCACGCCATATACTGGAGGTGTTATGGGTGCTTAAGCAATTTTAATCGCCTTACCCTTACCCTTCCTTATAGGGATAATTCAGATTGTTTGAATCAAGGTCGTATGAGGTCAGGGCTGTCAACTAACTTATTGGCTCAACTGCCAAGGGGAAGTCATTTTTTACCGGCCAAATAATAAATAGCCTCTTTTAGTTGCATATACATCTGTTTCAGTCCTTTTTATTGAGATGCCAGTATTATAGAGCAATACATGCTTTGAAAAGAGGCCCATGTATTATTTAGAAATACATTTTAGTATTATTAATTGAATTACAAAGCGTTGCAAATTAAAAACTTTAACAGTGCAAAACTAGCCAGTAGCGGCCACTGATTGATTTTGTAGTGCTTAGATAAATTTCAGATTTAGAAGATATTGAAAATTAGATTAATGCAAAAAAATTGTGTATGGCAATAATAGTTGGAAAAATCTTACATGGAGAAACACACATAGGAAAGCTATTGACTTTGTGGTCATCATATTTACCAATGAAACCCTCAACCAATTTACATACTGAATGCATGCTAAAAAGCAAGCTTATGGTATCTAAGTTGATCATTAGCCTTTCAGCAAAGTACTCCTGATGTTTAATCATTCAAGTGTCTGACCATACTTCAATGATTGGATCAACTACTGCAGCAGTGAAGTTGCTGCAATAGGAGGTGCTGATTAAGGGCGCACTCACACTGTCCTTCCGCACCGGGCCAAAACCGTTTTTTCAGCTAAAGCCTAGTGCGTTTGAGCAGTGTGAGTGCACCCGCTCTGCGCATAACTGCGACCAACGGGCCGTCTGCGGCCCGCCTGAGAGAGGTGGGCTTTTGTAGAGCGTGTTTGCACATGTACGAGCGCGCGCACGTGTACGAGCACGATGCCTACGGCGGTTGTGACTTCATTTATGTGCGCCTGACATGTGTGGTAGCCACATGCACACAGACACCTGAGATGTGAGCCACTGCCCCACCTGGTCTTCTGAGTGGCTCTTTTTTACTGCTTAATGGCCACAGGGCCACTTAACCAGGTATAGAAATGTAAATATCGACATAGAGACTTGGTAGATAAGGAAGGACTTGGGCATGGGTTGGGAAGGCTCTCTGGTTTCCCAGTAGCTGACAGAATGAAATCAGATGCAGGCAGGCAAGGTTGTGTTTACAGTTGTGCCAGAAGCGACGTGACAACACATCTTCTAACTCTTAATAGCTTCCTGCTCAGAATAGAGAAAAAAACAGGGAACAGGGTAAACAGGATGACAGTTCACCGTCTGCTTTAACCCAGAAGTCTGCTGATGTACTGGAAAGGCTCATCAATTCCTACAGGGGCAGTAGGCTAGTGTAGTAAGTACATTTCCACACATTACCTGGACTAGATGCTAATTTGGACTTCTGACTGATATCTGACCCTCGTTAATCCATCGTTAATTGACAAGTACCGTATTTTCGCGACTATAAGGCGCATATAAACGTTTTTTTTTTTTCTCAAAATGTGCGGCGCGCCCAATAGTGCGGTGCGCCCTATGTGTGTTACTGCGGACGTTGTTGAGAACCGAGAGAACGTTCAAGGGGGATAGTGGGCGTGGCTTGTGTATAAAAGAACAGGTATGTGCTTAATGCAAAACATTGTTGTCTTAACAACCCTGAGAATGGCAAAGAGACACGCATATGAAGCACAGTTTAAACTGAAGGCTATCAGCTACGCAGAGGAACATGGAAATCGAGCAGCCGCGAGAGAACTCAAGATTAATGAATCGATGGTTCGCAAGTGGAGGAAGATGGAAAACGAACTCCGACAGGTGAAGAAGACGCTGCTGAGTTTCCGCGGACATAAGGCCAGGTGGCCCGAGTTGGAGGAAAGACTGGAGCGGTGGATCATTGAGCAAAGAACGAGTGGGGCGAGCGTTTCGACGGTCAATATTCGACTAAAAGCAGTAACGCTAGCGGAAGAAATGAAAATTGAACATTTTCAAGGAGGTCCGTCGTGGTGCTTTCGTTTTATGAAACGGTGCCATTTTTCCATCCGGACCAGGACTACAGTAGCGCAGCAGCGTCCGGCGGATTATAATGAAAAGCTGGCGAGCTTCCACTCCTTCTGCGGCAAACACATCGCCGACAAAAGCATCCAGCCAAGCCACATCACCAACATGGACGAGGTGCCGCTCACTTTCGACATCCCGGTGAGTCACACGGTGGAGAAGAAGGGGACAAGAACGGTAGCGATACGCACAACGGGGTATGAAAAAGCTTCGTTTACTGTTGTGCTTGGCTGCCACGCAAATGGACAGAAACTGCCGCCTATGGTGATTTTTAAGAGGAAGACTTTGCCTAAAGAGACTTTTCCAGCTGGAGTCATTATTAAGGCAAATGAAAAGGGCTGGATGGATGAGGAGATGATGAAAGCGTGGCTGAGGGAGGTGTATGTAAGGAGACCAGGTGGCTTTTTCCGCGCATCACCATCGCTGTTAATCTGTGACTCCATGCGTGCCCATCTCACAGCTGATGTGAAAAACACGGTGAAACAAATGAACGCTGTGCTTACTGTTATTCCGGGAGGTCTGACAAAAGAACTTCAACCGCTCGACATCGGCGTGAACCGGCCGTTTAAAGTAAGGCTGCGAGCGGCGTGGGAGCGATGGAGGACCGACGGAGACCACAGTTTCACCAAAAGTGGAAGGCAGCGCCGGGCAAGTTACGCCACAGTTTGCGGATGGATTGTAGATGCTTGGGCTAACGTGTCTGCTGGCACTGTTGTTCGAGCTTTCGCAAAAGCCGGCATCATTTCCGAGGAGCCGCACGGCAGGGAAAGTGACTCTGACAGCGAAGAAGGGGAAACTGGCATGTCTGATTTAGCGCAGCTGTTTAATTCAGAAACAGAGGATGATGACTTTGATGGCTTTGATTAAATACTTTGTAATAAATACATGTAATAAATACATGAAATACATACTCAGTTTTGCTCCCGCTCTATTTTGAAATACGCAGTAGAGGTATTTAAACGTAGTAGAGAATATGTACCGGTATATAAAACCCGCGCCCTATAATCCGGTGCGCCGTATGTGTGTGTTAAATACAGAAATGGCACACATAACTGAGACTGCGCCTTTTAGTACGGTGCGCCGTATGGTCGTGAAAATACGGTAGTGGTGCAACAGATCATCATTGATCTCTGATCCGTTCGGACCAATATCTTCGGTTCAGCACACACTTGATCCACAGGTTGATTTATGCAAAAAAGTTGTGTGCATGTTCAGTCCACACACTTGTTAAGAGCACCGTGGTCATGGCAAGCGGAGGAACAGCGGAGCTTGAACGCACAAGTTGTTTAAATCCCCTGTCAAGTATAATGATGAAGGAAAGAGTTTAGTGGATCAAACCGTGATGCTGTGTGTGCACTGTGGCACAAGAAAGCCATATGACAGTGGAAACACATCAAGCATGGCATTGCGTGCAGGGGAACATAGCATTATTTGACGATAACCGCTCACTTCATCACTGCAGACTGGGAGATGAGAAGCCTGTTGCTCCAGACACGCCCCCTCTACCACAGTCACAGGCACTCATCTGTGCAGATACTGACACAAGCAGTGGAGGAATGGAAAAAAAAAAAAAATAATGCATGAAAGACAATCTTGTTTGTCTTGTTTTTTTTTTTGATACACTCTGAGCCGACAAACGATCCGAACCGTAAGTTTTTTTTAATCTGTTGCACCTCTACCGACAAGCATGAAACTGAGTCTGCAATACATATTCTACAGGCAGCTGAAAACTTGTACACACTGTGTGTGTGTGTGTGTAGGATGGCCGATTTCAATCCCCCAGTGCTCTTTTGCTAATGCACTAGCAAGTTCACGGCTCTCACGAGCGCCTGCTGGATAGTGCTCATGACAGCCGGTTACAGAGTAACGGAGCAACACAGAGTATGTCTGCCTAGTGCTAATAAAAAAAAATGCCTATATTGAAATTCATTTTTTATTTCCTTAAACCAAAACATATTATTGATCAAATAAATGAAAAGTATCTTCATGAATAAAACAATACATTTCCTTATGTTAGCATCAGATCACTGTATGATATTTTACAGAGCAAACTAATGAAAAACAGAAGGCACTGGTACTGGAGACGAGTTGAAACTTGCAATGTGCAGGTCTGCAATGGTCTGAAACTTGACAGTTATGAGATGAGACGAAATGGTATGTCATCTCCATAGCAACAGTTCTCTAAATTCTTCTAAAATCTAAATGAGGACAGAGATAGTGAGAAACTTGCTACAGCTCCATTTCTAGCAGTGATGAAAGGGTGAAAATACCGTTTATATTTCCCTGATTCACTGTTTTGTTCTCGATTATAGCACTCCTCCATATTCATTGTACAGCTCTCTCGACCCTTTCTCTCTCACATTTTCTTTTTTACTTTTTAAATGATTTTGTTGCGGGGAACAATTGCAAATAAATAGACATTAGGACCGCCACCAGTGTTCATACTCGAGCCCGTACATGTGCAATGGTGCTTTACTAAAGCCCACTTCTCTCAACCTGGCCTTGGCTTGCAAGCGTGCCTGTGCGCGGTACAGTTGTACTCACACTGGTCAAACGAACTACACTTCAGCTGTGAAGGGTGCTTGGGCATGGTACGAATGGTAAGTGTGAATAGACCCTTAGGGCGTACTCACACTGTCCTTTTGGCCGGGGCCAAAACCGTTTTTTCAGCTAAAGCCTAGTACCTTTAAGCAGTGTGAGTGCACCCGTTCCGCGCATTACTGCGGCCAGCGGGCCGTCCACGGCCCGCTTGAAAGAGGTGGGCTTTAGCGTTTGCACATGTATGAGCACGAGCGTGCGCACGTGTACGAGCACGAGCCCTACGGCAGTAGCGTTATGTCCGCCTGTTCAGACATGTAAATAGAAGGACGGACCATGCGCGGACATTTAACAACAACAACAAAGCCACACACACGCGATCAATGTGTGTGACGTGTGATGGCGTATGGACAGCAAGAAGCATTGACCGGCCCTGGCAGTGTGAGTACAAACGGGGCGGGGGGGAGAGGGAGGGGGGACAAGTCTAAAGCCCGGGTCGCACTCACACTGTCCATCCGTACCGTGCCCGGTGCTTTACGGTACTTGTCCCCCCCTCCCACTCCCCCCCTCCCACTCCCCCCCGCACCCAAGGCCCATTTGTACTCACACTGCCTGGGCCTCGGCGGAATGCTTCTTGCTGCCTATACGTCATCACGCCGTATTGACGCGCATTGATTAACGTCATCGCGATGCATCGCTTTGTTTACAAATGGTTCACCACTGTGAACCTTTCGCCGCCATTGTTTTACACGTCTGTGCATGGTCAGTCCTTCTTTTTTCTATGTCCGAACAGGAGCACATAAAATGTCAGAATGTGCAAACATGCTTTATAAAAGCCCACATCTACCAAACGGGCCGTGGCCGGCATGCGCGGTACAGTTTCACTCACACTGATCAAACGAACTAGACTTTAGCTGTGAAACATGCTTGGGCATGGTACGGATAGACAGTGTGAGTTTGTCTTGAGGACAAATCTGGCCTGACTGGGAACGCCTGCATTCAGTGAGGAGTGACCACAGTGACCCACAATAATATGGCTCTGTGGTTGGCCCTGCTGTGAGAGGGCAGTGGGACAACACTGTTTAAGCATTCTACAGCCATCCAGTGGAAAAAACTACACTAGACTGGTCGTCAACTGAAGTCAGAAATGTGAATTGCAGTGACACCACATGTAATTTAAATGACTGACAGTGATGGAGCTGCATGAAGAAGAAACAGTGTTTCAGTATTTGTTTTATTGACTTAGTTGCTTGTTTTATTCTTAGTCTGATTGTTTTGCAGTATGCGTCTTTGTTATGAGAGCAGATCAGCTTTTTAATAAATCAGTTCCACCCCTGATTTCCTATAACCTGCCCCTTTTTCTATCTGCTCTCATTCTTCATTCTATCTATTTCTTCGCTCGGTCCCCCAGCCGGCAGCAGGAGATCGAGGAGAAGTTGATCGAGGAGGAGACAGCACGGCGAGTAGAGGAGCTAGTGGCCAAGCGGGTGGAGGAGGAGCTGGAGAAGCGGAAGGACGAGATCGAGCGGGAGGTGCTGCGGCGCGTCGAGGAGGCGAAACGCATCATGGAGCGGCAGCTGCTGGAGGAGCTGGAGAAACAGCGGCAGGCAGAGTTGGCGGCGCAAAAGGCTAGAGAGGTAACGCTCGGTCGTTTGGAATGCAGCCCCTCCATTCCCTGTCATTCCCAAACCCCCTGTCTCCATCCCCCCTCCCCCAATCACCTGCTCTGACTGGTGACTTTCTATGGGACATGTGGGGACAGTGGAGGTGGAGGGACCTCCCAATTTATGTCTCAGAATGTAATCTAGCCATGGTACAAGTTTCACTGCAGGGAAGGTATATGCAGAGCCTGGAAGTGGCCGTCCTGTAGGGAAATAACTATTTAATGGTAACAAAGCATTACCATGAATTTTTCTGCATACAAAACACAGAACATAATTATAAATTCAGAGGAATAGTGTCAGTTGTAGCAGCAAATGTTAATATTTGCATCATTCCTAATTGTCATTGTAATTGTTTATATGGTAATTTGCTACATTTTCAAATATGTGACACAAGGAACCTTGTGCATGAACTTCAGTGCCCATGTTACTCACTAGGGAACAGCGCCACAAATGACTTATAATAATGGAACTTCATGCAACATTGTGCACACAGTCACATCTCCTACTTCTGCAATTGTGGCTCCACTTAAGGGTTCTCAGAGAGAAGTTAAAAGAATGTTGATTTAGGTTTTTAACAGCAGGAGTCTTGCCTGTACACCCAAAGGTGAAATGTTAATATTGCCACCGTAAATTTTGGCATCTTGAGGGGATTTACTAACTTGCAAGCGAAGGTTTTGCCATGGCATGGTTATAAAAAATTGAATGACTTCATTCTTTGTCATAATTTATTCCCTGGTTCAGCTTGATCCGTTACCTTTCATATTTGCTAGCATCTTTGTTAATATATGTAATAAAGAGCTCTCTCTCTTTTTCTTTTTTCTTTTTTTAAAGATGACACTTCTGTTGTACATCACTGGCCATTTCTAAACTTTCCCCAAATGCCTAAAATGGACAACTAGTTGATATTAACTCTTTTGAGAAATTCTTTTTACCTTTGCATGGGGTAAGCCAGGCTTTAGAACGCCTAGGTCTTTATTTTACACTTGCCCTTCTCAGGCTTCTTTAAAGTTAGTACAAGCCTCTTTTCTTCTTTCTTTCCTTTTACGCTTTAGAGAGTAACCTGTGCCCCACGTCCCAAGGCTTCATTAAGAAAAGGGGGTTTGTTTACACTACAGTAAGAACGTATAGTGAATGAGAAGGGCAGCTAAAGCCTAGTGACCCTGACTTGTAACTGGGAGCAGCCAGTGGCTCGGTACTAATAGGCTGAGAAATGTAGTCCAAGCATGCCCCCTTTACCTACGTGGACTTAATCCATCAACCCTCTCCTGCCCTATAATCTGTATAAAGTCTGTACGCTACCACTCTTCTCTTCTCTAAATCTCCCACTCTCAATTGGAGACCCTGTTTACTTAAGGGCCCAGTAGAACTGGCAGCAGGCCCTTCTATAACCAAAAGGTCAAGATCAGCCTGAAAGGATCCAGTCATAACTCTTGTACGGGTTTTTGAAACACGAGTGGAGATTTGCTGTCTCTGTTTTCAATCAAATTTGATGTGTGGAAATGTTCATCACATTTGTTTAATTCAGACAGTTTGTCCTGTACAGGTTTTCTTTACCACCCCCTTACCTTCTCTTTAACAATCCTTGTTTTGAGAATCTTCTGTTAAAGACGCCATCTGCTCTTGGATACATAATGATGGACCACTACTTTTCCTGTTTCCTGTTCGACAAGGTTAACTATCTCTGGTCTAACCTTTATCTGTTGATTTACATACAGTATATATAAATATATTCTAATATTTATTCATTTAAAGAGCTTTTTCTCCCTAGAAACGCAAATGTACTGTGTTTTGTACTCATCACTTGCTTCTCCTATAGGGTTGCTGCTAAGTTGGATATTGTTACTTGTAAATACATTTGTGTTGTTTTTATTTTGGAAACACAACTCACCAACTTCCTAACTAGCACTTGACCAGAGCTGGCCTGCAGCCTTTCAGCTCCCCCTGTGACTTGTGTCCTGTACTGTAAGTGTACCATGGTCCGGTTCACCTCATACAAAGAACCACTTTGCACTCTTCTTCACTCTGCCATCGTATCAGTGGGGACAGAGCCACTGTAAAGACAGGAGAGAAAAAAAACAATATAAATGAATGCGAGCTGTGGCTGCAGGCGCAGGCTAAGCAGTACAGAGATCAGAGTTATAAAGAGGAATGCCGCCGGCGCGGTATGGCAGAATCCCCCCCATACCTTCCTACCCACCCACCCACCCACCCACCCACCCACCCACCCCAGGAGCGCTTCTCTGTCTCTGCAGGGGCCACACAGTCCGGACGAGACAGTAAATATTCAACCGTTTAATGCCGAATGCTTTCACCAGTTGTGTAGGTACACAGGCAAGGAAAATGCGTAGGTATACGTGCATTGGTGAGCCAAAACTATTCCCTCCTTTATTTGTATCCTTTTTTCTCTTGCTTATATTTATGTTAAAAATCAGCAATTGTATTTTCTTGTAGATTGTATTGTCTGTCATTTATATCTGTCTACTATTTATGAGTGTGATGAGTGGGTTTCCCCCTTTTATGAATTCTTGTGTTTAAATTTTAATGTCTTTCACAATAATGCAGTGAGTGCCCTAGATATGGCTTAGCTTTTACTTTTTTAGGAGGGTATTAACAGCAGGAGAGGGAGGGAAACAAATAGTGGGTTCATTTTTCCCCCACAGTTCTTTATGCTTTTTGCCCCCTCTTTGTATTTTTAAAACAATTTTGCCTGACTGCAAAGAATGTCGCAGCGTGGTCATGTGTGCAAGGCTAAACCAACTTCTCTGTGGAGTAATGCGTTTGGTGTGTGTGTGTGTGTGTGTGTGTGTGTGTGTGTGTGTGTGTGTGTGTGTGTGTGTGTGTGTGTGTGTGTGTGTGTGTGTGTGTGTGTGTGTGTGTGTGTGTGTGTGTGTGTGTGTGTGTGTGTGTGTGTGTGTGTGTGTGTGTGTGTGTGTGTGTGTGTGTGTGTGTGTGTGTGTGTGTGTGTGTGTGTGTGTGTGTGTGTGTGTGTGTGTGTGTGTGTGTGTGTGTGTGTGTGTGTGTGTGTGTGTGAGAGACAATTAGAGGGCAAGCGTGTGTATGTGTGTACATAAAGTGCGTTGTGGCTGTAGCCTGTTCGTGCGCTAACATGACACTGTGTCACCCGTCTAGGAGGAAGAAAAATCTAAGCGGGAGGAGCTGGAAAAAATCCTGGAGGAGAATAACCGCAAGATCGCCGACGCTCAGGCCAAACTGGTACGCCCTGCTCTGCTTCTTTCCTGCCTGCTTTTGGATAAATTTCTGTTATTATAGTCAAATTCATAACCCTCAATAGTTTTTGCATACTGCTGATCACAACATTTATTTTCTTTTAACACAACACTTTTAATGTTGTTAAAAACCCTGAGAAGCATGAATGGGTTTGTTTTCTTCCAAAACTGACTTCATGTTTGTATCACATTCATATGAAAAAAATATATTTGTTGTTGTTTACTTGTTTTTTTTATCTGTATTCTGAGATTTTTGTCCCCCTTAATTTCTCAATACACAAAAAATGATCTTAGTGGTAATAACAGAAGTGAAGAAGTTAAAAAAAGTTTAGTACAAACAGATAGTGAAGAAAAATTAAATAAATAAATGGTAAGTCCAGGCTTAGTGGAGGTTGTACAGCTCAGTGATGGTGGACGATTCATGCTTTGACAACACTGAGCTGTTAGAGGGGAGGTGCAAACAGTTTTCCCAGTACCTCTGTAAATGTCTCAGAAATCGAGGTCCAAAAAGGGGATAGTCTTGATCAAGCTCAAGAAGTGTGACTAAGAGGGTTTATATGTGGTTTACATACGTTACAGTTAAGATCCAAATCAGGATCGATCTTTGAAAGCTTTTAATTTAAAGGCGATGTAAACTGTATAGTCCCATTTCAAAAGCAAATGGACGTATGGAAGTTTGGACCTGGTCAAGAATCGACTTCCAATCCTGCCCCCCTTCATTTCTCACACTGCCTCCAATGATAAACAGTTTCTCTTCAAAGTTCAGTAGGAAAACTGACCCACGTCATGTCTGCGTTATGTGCTTTTAATGTCACTTATGTGTCTTTAATTCCAAATCTCTTCCTCCACTGATTTAGACCTCAAGGCTTTCACCACACCACATTACCAAATAACTTAATAGTCCTTTGGCATGAATTCTTTCTATCGAGTGGCTTTAAATTGATGGTTATCAGCTCTGTTAACAATCCAGTGGCTTGTCTTTTCTGTTGGCTATATAACCTTCAGGGTGACTAATTTGTAAAGCAGGGTTTATTTGATTCAGGCTTGATTTGGACAAGCTTAGGCTGTCGTAAACAGCTGCACACACGAAGAGAAGCAGGCACTGTGCTGCTGGATCTTAAAGGACTATAAAGACAAAGGCAGAGTTTTGCGGGCACTTGGCTTCAAAGTTATCTGTCCTTGTCTAACCCTATTTTTTCTGCTGCATGTTCTGCTTTGTGTCTGCCAGGCTGAGGAGCAGTTGCGTATTGTAGAAGAGCAAAGAAAGATTCACGAGGAGCGCATGAAGCTGGAGCAGGACCGTCAAAAGCAGCAGAAGGAGGAGCAGAAAATCATCCTCGGCAAGGGCAAGTCCAGGCCCAAGCTCTCCTTCTCCCTCAAGGCCACCGAATGAGACTGCTCCCCCTCCGTCTCCATGTCACGCCCTGCCTTCATCCCCACCCAGCTCTCCCTCCTCATCATTAGACCCCAGTCCTCCTCTGTGGAAAGCTCGCTTCGTTTTGGAAGTGCTGAAGGAAGGCCAGGGAAAGGGTTGCTACCCGTTGTGTTAACTCGCTTGTCCCCGTGAAAGGTCCACGTCGTCCTTCCCGGCCTTGAAGAGGAAGGCAGCTCTTCACTCATGTCCTTCCTAATCCCTACCGCACAGATGACTCTTGTTTGTGCTTTTTTTCAGTTTTATTTTCATTTTTAGGGAAGTTGAACTTTTAAAGTAGAATGCTATAACATGTCCCTCGCCCCGTAAGTCTTAACTCTGGTGTAACAGCGAGTAACTGTACGCCTGTGCTCTTCTCACATGTCTTCACAGACAGCAAACTACAATAGAACATCAGTCCCTGATATAGAAGAGTATTTGTAACTTTGTCTAGTTCAGTCTACTGTAAAAGCTCATGTGCAGCTTGGGAGTTGGCCTGTGGTTTTCCTGTTTTCTTTTTAAAAAATAAGGTTCCTAAAGTGGCTGAAGCACTGGTAACAAATCACAGCACAGCCTTTAAAAGCACAGCTAACTTCCCGTCCTGCTGACAGGTTTGGGTCTTCCACCTGCCTGACTCATTTTGTCCATAAGCCCTGTACACCATATCAATCTACAGCTTCTTTTCTTTCTGCTTCAGATCTTTCTGCCATGTATATAATTTTGTTTCCTAAATGACAACAGCATGTCGACCTGAGAGGAAATGTAAAGCTTGTGTTAGATTCGAAGTCGCTGCAGTGCAGGTGAACTCAGCCTCGACTCCCAAGCTGCCCATGATTGAACCAGAAACCTACAACAGGATATGTATCTGGTCTAGGATGAGGGGGCCCAGGGGTAATGAAGGAGAGGACATATCCTGTATGATGTAATTTTTTTAGCCTTGCTGTGATGTGCTGACTCCTCCTCTTCTTAGAGATTGTGTTACAAAACTGATCCACTGATTAGAAAACAAAAGTCACAGTAATGGTAAATCCTTTTATCAGACTCTTTGGGAAAACTGTGAATTGTACGAAAATATACCCGACCATTCAGTCCGCGTTCTTTCCCTGAGTTGTTGTAGTAAATGAAGTTGGCAAGGCGCTTTGCTTGGTAAGTCTTGATTCGTATAGGATGGACAAGTTCAGGTAAGACAAGGTTTGAGGTCAGCAGCAGAGAGTGTGAGTGAATGTGTGTGTTAGAGTGAGAGAGAGAGTGAATGAGTGTGTGTGTGTGTGTGTTTGTTTGTGTGTATGTGTGTGTCACTGACAGGTGGGTATTATGACTTTTTTGTTATGTTGTGGGATTTTGAATTTGTGTAATGTAATTCTCCCCAATTGTCAAGGGACTGAACAGTTCAATAAATCCATTGAATGCCTACACTGCTGTCTGTGATGCTGTGTACGAGTGAACTCTCTTTAAATATGTTCAAATGCTGTTTGGCACGGCCTTAACTCAACCTGAAGTCACTTCACACTCATTTGAAGTAAGTAGTGGTTCGACCTGGTCAATGACAAATTGTAATGGCGTTACTGGCACCACCTCGGCTTTTGTCAGCGGGTTAATGCACACTACGATCCTTTTGTGTACCCTTGAGTCGTGCGGGGCCAATGCATCAATGTCAAGTTAAGGAAACCCCTGTAAAAACACCATCTTCATCAGTTGGCAGCTCCAGTTTGAGACTTGAGCCGCGCTGGGTCGTTTCCAGGAGTGCAGATCCAATGTCAGGATTTGGGGGGGAAAGAGATTTTTTTTTTTTCCAGTACCTATCTCTGCTTAACTGTTATATTAGTAAATCGTAATTTGAAGGGTCATCTATTATCTACTCTTGAATGAATGAATATGACGATATGAAGCCCTTTTTTAAAAGCCTGCTGATCATCCGCGTCTGTGTAAGAAACTCCCAGTTCATGTGTTTTGTAGTGGAGCAGAGCAGAGATGGACGTGGAGGCAGAAATATGTTTGTCAAACATTATCTGTTCCAAAATTTAAAAAAAATCTTTTTAGATGTGAATCTAAATTTAGAATAATTTTGGGTGATTTATTGGGGGGCAATCCATGTTTTTCAGAAATTGGGGGGACATGTTCCCCCAGGACCTGCATGGTTGTTCCCAGCGAGTGAAGGATGATGAGACGGCCTGAGATCAGTGCAAACCGGCCGAGAGTAGAGCCGGCCTGGCCTCCTGCTCACACCGTGATTAATGACGTCCACGCGCACGCACGTGTTTCACTGTTGTATTTGGAGTAACTGGTTCTAAACTAATGATTCAAGTTACAGCCGTAGACTACATTCAAAGGTGCAAGAAAAACATGATGGATGGAGATATGAATATAGCCTGATGAATAATTCATCTCGGTCTCCAGAAAACCCTCCAGATCAGAGCATCGGCTCATTATTTGCATCTCTCTCATCAAATGATGACTCAGATTTTCAACCTGTGTAGTTTAGAGCCGTAGGTTTCACCACCGCCGTCCAGCACCGACCTGAACAGCTCCGGTGAAGAGAGAGAGAAGCCCGCTCAGCTCCGGTGAGCTCCGGTGCGCTGCGCTGCTGAATCCACAGCTCCACGGCGGCCTGTGTGCGCTCTCTGTCCCGCTGCTGCCAGCCGCTCAGCTCCCGCGACTCACTGAGGCAAGTCCAGTCATTCAAACAAGGAGGGGAATAAATACAGCCGGCTTTGAAAACGGTTTGTTTCACACACACACACACACACACACACACACACACACACACACACACACACACACACACACACACACACACACACACACACACAACCACACCGATTTTCGAGAGAAGTATAAAGGGGCCTTGGAAATAATAATAATAATAATAATAATACAGATGTGTACTTTGCTTGATCACAGACAGATGGAGCCTAAAAAACATGAATCGGCCTGTTGATACTTTAGAATTATTATATATTATTATTACTCAAGTTATTTAAATAATGTTTTTCCAATGTAAACTGTGAGCGTCTCTGCAAGTTCTTTCATCAGCAGAATTCTCTTGTTGAACCATCAAAAGTTAAAGTCCTGTCCAAACTGTGTGTGTGTGCGTGCGTGTGTGCGTGCGTGCGTGCGTGCGTGTGTGTGTGTGTGTGTGTGTGTGTGTGTGTGTGTGTGTGTGTGTGTGTGTGTGCGCGCGCGCGCGCGTGTCGCTCCGCAGCATTTATTGCCGGCGGGTTAGTGACTTGTTTTTGGAGGCAGGAAGGAAGAGATTTAAAAATAAAGAAGCTCCAAACTTCCTCTGCGCTGTCGTCCACACTTTCGCACTAAAACCAACCATTTCAAATCCACAAGCATCCAAATACAGCTACATTAGTCACAGATTAGAACTCACACATTGAAATCCATAACTGCATCTGCTTTGACTTCGAACGGCTCCTGTCTTTTAACTTGTTTCCTCAGTTTTCATTATTCGGTGTCACTTTACTGATATTTCGGATTTGCTCTTGTATCACATGTTTTGTGTTTTGCCTTGTCCTCACATGTTTTGTGATTTTGTCTCGGCTATAGCGCAAATGAGGTTGCTCCTCAATATATTCCCGAGTTTAAATAAAGGTTATAAATAAAATAAATAAATTGTGTTTGTTTTCATGCACTGTCAGACACTTTATTTTTTACAGATCAATAGATGTGGAGAAAACAAATCTCAATTTAAGCCAGTACATTGTTTTTATGTTTTAAAACACAAGTGCGCGACACAGAAGTGATTTTTTTTTTTTTGCCTTAATGCAACTCATACAATGCTTCATAAATCACAACTTGGTAGAGGTTCAAAATCACTGCTTACTGAACTGTTATATTAGTAAATCATCATTTCACTGAACTGTTTTATTAGTAAATCATCATTTACTTAACTGTTATATTAGTAAATCATCATTTTACTGAACTGTTATATTAGTAAATCATCATTTTACTGAACTGTTTTATTAGTAAATCATCATTTACTGAACTGTTATATTAGTAAATCGTCATTTTACTGAACTGTTATATTAGTAAATCATAATTTTACTGAACTGTTATATTAGTAAATCGTCATTTTACTGAACTGTTATTAGTAAATCGTCATTTTACTGAACTGTTATATTAGTAAATCGTCATTTTACTGAACTGTTATTAGTAAATCATCATTTTACTGAACTGTTATATAAGTAAATCATCATTTTACTGAACTGTTATATTAGTAAATCATCATTTTTACTGAACTGTTATAGTAGTAAATCATAATTTATTGAACTGTTATATTAGTAAATCATCATTTTAAGGGTCTTTAAGGGTCTTCATGTAAAGTAATGTTTTTCATAAATTGGAGGGGACATGTTCCACTCGCCCCCCGGGATCTGCACCCGTGCATGTTACTCTTGGTAATCTAATAAAGTACATGCGTTGGCTTTTCCTTTAACTCGTCTTTGAATCAAATTAATCGAATGTCCCCGCTGCTGCAATCAACACCCGTCTGTGGAGAGAGAGCCCGGGCCCCTCTGCGTGTTTATTCCGGGGACAGAGAGGAGAGCAGTGGGCTCGGACTCTGGTGCTACTACAGCCAGATTATCGGCTAAACAAACAGGCGCAATCCACAGAGACCGCCGTTCAAACCGCTCTGATTCAATTAAGTCGTTAAAAAGTGTCAAAACTTCACACGTTACGTTCGGGGACCTGTAATCTACAGTTCTCAGAGGTGTGGGTGTGTGTGCGCGCCCGCTTTTGTACTCGTCAAATTAGAGGCCATTGACTACAATCTCAGTGTTTGCAGAAAGTGTGAATGTGTGCCGTTTCAATTATGCTTTAAAGAAACTTGAATGTAAGTTGAAATACTGTTTTAATAGTTCGGAAATGAATTAAAATACTGCAAACTAGGCTTATCAACGTCATAATAATTATAACTTTTATAATAATGTGTTGGTCAGATAAAAAAAAGCAAAACCTCTAACTTTTTCAAAGTTTAAAGAACATGTCGATTCCCTTTGAAACCAGCCGATGTGTGAGGAAACAACACCTGTTTTAAATACGCCACTGTCCTGTTGGAATTGTTATATATTAACACATTCTATTGTGTCATTTTTAAGTTTCATTTGGATGTAAAATAAAACATAATCCTATGGTTTCTTATTGTTTTCCTCAGCCGTCTCTGAAGCTGATATTCCGCTAGTGGGCGCTCTTGTCCTTCGGAAAAAGCCGAAGCGCACCAGAGTGTCTCTCAGTGGGGACACATGCAGCACTGTGGCTCAACGGTCAAACGCTGTTTGCCTTACGGGGCTATCAAACAGAAACTATAAACACGCGAAAAGTGCGCGTTAGACGTTTTTTGAGGGCGAATGTCTTAAAAACAGCGTGAATTTGAAGTGTGGTGCGTTCAGGTCCTGGAGAGCTCAAGTGTCTTCAGCTATGTTTGAATTATAGTGAGACCTTTATTATCATGTGTGTATTATTGGACTAATTCCATTTCTAATATCATTTATGAGGCGTTGTATTATGTTATGATGAGACAAAGATATTTTTATATATGTATTCATCTACCTGCCTATTGACAAAAGCACGATTCATCTGTCATTTCTCCCCGATTTGCTCCCCGCCGGTCACAGTACTGAACCAGTTGCCCTCCTTTGACTGACAGCAGAGCTCTTTCTGACTTCCCCGCCGAGGGACCAATCAGTGGCTGCGGGGGGCGGGGCCTGGGCAAAACCAGCTCCACCAAATATTCCCAGTCGCGGTCCCTTGCAGTTACTTTCCATCCAGGTTTCGGAGCAGTGCTGAGACATCGTCCCTGCGTTGTTTGCGGGCCGTTTGTGGACGGATCTGCAGGATTCAACCGCAGCACTTGTTGGGGACCTCTAGTATGAGAACTTCCATTCCAGCTCCTTTGATTTCTTTCATTCTCATATTTGATCATTTTCTTCATTTTGGCCATCCGACATCATTGTTTCGCCCTTCTCATTTTTCTGCTGCTGTCACCCACAGTTTGTTGCTCACCACTACCACCACCAGCAGCAGCAGCACCAGCTGAAGGGGGAATATCTCACCATTCCACCAGCAGCACCGCTGTCGTGTTTCTCCGCCGCTGCTGCTCGGGATTTTGACGTGCACTGCTGGACTATAACGCAGGGGGATTTATATTTGTATTGATTTCCATCTAACGCCCGGCCCACAGCGGACACCACCACTTTTGCTCTCTGAGGGATGTATTACGCGCTCTGAGCACGGGAGAATATAAAGCCGCCGCTCGCCGAATGAACTGCCGCCGTCTGGAGATGCTCTGGTAGGCTCCGTCTGATCGGGATTTGTGGTCCGTGCGCATCCCCGACTGGATCGGGATATAAGGTGAAGAAATTGCCGCGGTCAGCCTTTTTCTGGAGCGTCTGTCTTCTCGTTTCTTTTTGTGTGGACATATTTGGTTCTTTTTTAGAAGGATTCTGCATCCACCCGGAGGCGCGCAGGCTTAACCATGGGGGACTCGATGTGGAGATATTATTTTGGAGTTTTGTTTATTGCCTTCAAAGTGGACTTTTGCCGGGCGCTCATCCTGGAGTCCATCTACTGGAACACAACAAATACCAAGTAAGTGGAACACAAGCCGCGCTCATTACTGGCCCCCGTAGAGCCGTGTACGCTCTCCCGTGCGGCGGCGATCTCATGCCAGACTCCGTTGAAAAATCAGGCAATTTAATATCGGCTTATGCTAAAATAATGGCAGTTATTACTGGGCAGTTTTGCACAAACAACTCTTAAATTCAGCGTACCTTTAGTGAAACAAAGAGCACCCGGAGCAGCGTGGTTTACATGTTGAATTTGTATTCGCCTGTTTCCCTGTCCTTTTCCACGACAGCGATCTGTTGGAATCGCGCCTCGCAAGTTATATTCAGTCCAAGATAGAAAAACACGTATTGTCGGTGGTCGGTTATCTGTGTGGTGACTGTATCCCAGAGAACCTTCATCCGTAAAAAGGTTCCATCTCAGTGTGTCTGCCCGCTCCACAGCTTCACTCCTTTAGTGTTAGAGTTTGGGATTGCGTTGACAAGTGTCGGGGTTAAACACGAGGAGAATGCGCCTAATACGATAAACTCATCACAAAAGAACCTGGGTGTATTTAGCTCAGCGAGCACCTTTGCTGCTTCACTGATAGATTTGCGGTTTGTCTCTGGTCGTCGTTGGGGACCATCCTCACAGGGAAGAGGCTCCTTAGTTTGTGTGGTTCGTCTGTTATTTATTGTTTATTGGAATATTGAACATGTGTGGCTCATTTTGGTTGTTTGAAGGGAATTAATTTTGAAGGTAACTCGGTCAATAATAACTTGGACTCGGAGCATTATTATTCTGACCATAACAGGTCCAAATCAATTCAAACCGCAGATCTTTGAAGCCGTATTGAGCTCATCTGCAGGCCCAATTATTCCCTCTCAGCGTTTCCACATGGATCAAATATTGGATGTAATTTTGTGCTCATTATGCAGATCATATTCATAAGAGAGACTGAAGAGAAATAAATCGGCTGTGCTTTAACATGACGAGGCGGAGGCTTCATATAGCTGGTGGTGGGACGCACCGCCCGGCCTCCGGAGCTGTGGTGCTCCGGTGTAAACGTGCAAAACGTTGTGTTGAAATGATCGAATCAGTAAATGAGCGAGGAGGCGCATTTTTACTGTGGGTTACACTGGGAAAGACGGTCGGTGAGGGGAAAACTTTGAAGAGAGCGTCGTGCGCCACAGACATGTCTGGCTCCTGGCCGAAGCCTCAGTGTAAAAGCGTCACCGGAGCGGAGGTGAGTGCGTTCGGATGTGGGATTTCTGGATACCCCGTATACTTGTGTATATCTTACTTTTTTAAATAGTGGTTACTTTGATCCCCGGTGAGCGATTATTAGAACCACGGGCCCCAGAACACCTAAACCCTCCTCCCCTGCCTGTTCGCATATCACATTCAACAATCTAAACCAACCCATAACCTTTATCTGCCTCCTGAATATTCCTACACACCAAGAACGGCGGTTAACCTCTTTTTTTCTGCTTATAAAAAGGTGTCTTTCTCCTCCTCTCCACCCCTTGGCTCAACCCGGCGGGGGGCGCCCCTCTTTGTGGCCGTTTCGTCACGGCCGAACTCCAACTCGCTCAATAATTCAGCTTTTGGCTCCAGTAGAGCCAGAGAGCCCTTCTCCCTCTCTGTCTCCTGCTTCCCCCCACTGAAACACACACAATGGAGACGTTCTGACGGTCTAACAGGTGTCTATTGTTGCACGAGACTGGAAATGGCTGGGAATGAACGTTAACTTGTGGCGTGCGCACTCGGGCCTTGTTTGTCTGTTGTGTCTTGTATTTCGGTGGACGTGGAGGCTTTGCTGCGTTGTGTGTTGGACATAGCTACGATGTAGTGCGGGCAGCGCGCTCGGCCTTCAGCCGTTCGACTGTCACGGCCATCTGTGTCCCAACGCGTTTGGTTTGAATCCGCCCTCATCTCCACGTTAACCTCATTTGAAGACAAAAGAACAGACCTTTTTTTAAAGCTTAATATAATTTGAGCTGCACTTCTCACACCTATATTTCAGCCCAAGTGGCGCTGTGTGTGTGTGTTTGTGTGTGTATGTGTGTGTGTGTGTGTATGACATAAAGCCGTGCTGGTATAGGCCTTTTATGTGTGTATAGTGCCGTTTGATGACCATTTGGAGACGGTGTCGACAAAAACACCCTAAAATGTTTGAATCAAATTTGCCTGAATATGATGTGCAGACACACACACTGCTGAACATATTTCTATTTGAAATATCACGCTATGTATAGACTTCAGTGTGCTTCCTGGCAAAGCGTCCTGTCTATATAAGGATCAGCCAACGAGTCATTTTGTGCTTTTCAAAATGCTTTTCTCACAGAGCCACAACATGGATCCGGCTCCATCCTGGAGCTGTAACTCTTTCAAAATGAGTATGTCATTTTGCTTGGCGCGTCACTTTTGATTCGCATAAATAAGGGCAGAACTGAAAAATGAAAACACGTCCACTCCCAGAGCAAGTATAGGCCTCGGGCTGCCGCAAACGAAGCGGGCATTCCGCGGAATTAGTGCGTGCGTGTGCGCATTCTTCGCGTTCTGTCTGAGTGAGGAGTTCAGAGGTAAAAGGCCACGGAGTGATATCATTGTGTGACCGGGCACCTCTTTCTTTTTTTAACTGCCTCTTTTTGGAGCAGAGCGAGAACAATACCTTCCGTTTGGAGTTCAAGTTCTCTGGCTCAACTCTTTCATACAAACTCCACATATTTGGCACAGTTCACACTTCACACTGTGACTTTTTATTGATTCTCCTGATTACTCATTACCAAGGAGGAGATGTCGATGAGGAAGAAGAGCAGACTGAGTTAGTAAAAGTTTGACATCAGAATGGGCCCAGCGGCTCATTTTCCACACAGCTAATGTCTGATAAATAGCTTTTCTGTAAGTACATTATCCATTTTCACAGTTTGTTGAAAGTCTCATGCCTGGGTGTCAGTTATTCCTCCTCAGTAACAGAGAAGCCAAAGTGTGAATATCTTTATGCAGTAGGTCAGCAGTATGCTCAACAGCCCAAGTTGTCCCTGCCTCTGTGTCTCTCTTTGAGTTTGTGTTGGTCCCCCTCTTTGACTATTCAAGGAAGGATGAATGTTAGAAATGTGAAGGCTGCAGGCCAGTCTAATGCCTTTGTGTGTGTAGGCCAGGGAGAGGATAAAGAAACAGCTAGTGTGTGTGTGTGTGTGTGTGTGTGTGTGTGTGTGTGTAGGCTACAAAGTGTGTGTGCATCTATATAAAAAAATCCCTCCACAGGCCCCACGGCTGTGTCGATTAAACCTCATTGTTGTTTGTGCTTTACTACTTTACCGCCCTTATGCATGAACCTAAGGAGAAAAAAAAAACAAGAGAATGACCCCACCTCCTCCCCCCACTCTCCCCAACACACACACACACACACACACACACACACACACACACACACACACACACACACACACCTCCTTTTTCTGGTAATCCATTTTGTAGTTAGAAGGCAGAAACAAAAGAGAGGCCTGCTTTACATGGTTTATGTAAAAGGAGCGCTCCCTCTCTTCCACTGCAGTTCATTAAGAGATTACATAGAAACCCAAAGGCCCTTTGTGATCGGGCAGTGACGGGGGCACCTCTGTGGGTCCTTTTGTGAATGTAGAGGGGGGTTAGAGAGGGGGGGGGGGCATAGAGATGCAGGTCCATCATGAATGACTGACGAGGCCTTGTGCTGAATGTCGTAACGATGCCCTCCCTCCTTCTCCCACTGTCCCTCCTCCCAAATCCCCCACGATGCCTCTAATTTTGACTTTTTCCTCCTCTTCTCTTTTTTTGGACTGGAGCTGAGAGAGAGAGAGAAAGATCAGTTGCTTCAATTTAGCTGCATCGATCGGCAGAGAGGGTGAGGGAAAAAAGAGAAATCCTGCCATGTTCGACACAGGGTTCACACTGCCGGGGTTATGGAGGTCGACATGGCTTTTTAATCATTACTGCAGAGAGAAAAGTTGATGATTAAGATCGTGTAATAAAAGAGCGAGAGAAAAGGAAAAAAGCGAGAGAAATGAAACAGAGAGGGGGAGAAGAAAGCGTTGGGGCCCCTCGGGGCGAGGAGGGTAATTATGTCTAGGCCTGCTCAGAACCCATAGGCCTGGATTACTGGATGAAAGGTTGGGCCAAAGGCTCGAGCGCAGACAGAACCACAGAGAGGACGAGGGGGGATAGTGTGGCAGGCGACGTAAAGACCTCTGTCCCCTTGGCCGACAGAGGGCGAAAGCTGCGGCTCTGTGAAGAATCGTGGGTGGATTAACCCTCACTACGCCCCGGCTCGGCCTCTTTGTCTACCTCCTTAATGAATCCTTGCATTGCAGCTAGGATTCAAAACAGTCAAGCAGTTGCTCTTGATCTGGAGCAAATATTCACCCTCCCCTCGTTTTACTTTGTTTTCTCATTCGGACTGGGGATTACACCGTGGAGGTCACCACGGCTCTGTTTGTCACACACACATCCAGCGGTTTAAATAGAAAGTCTGAAGGGGGGGCTTTATGGAGATGTGCTGACTCAGAATCTAACCTTTTTTGTTGTTTTTTTTACTGGCGACAGATGCAGCGGTCATAACCTCAGGAAATACAGTCCACCTCCTCCTCCTTTCGCCCCAAACACTCCCCCCCCCCCCCCCCACACACACACACAAACATACACTAAAAAAGACAGCAAACTTAAAGGAAAGCTGGTTTGAAGATAAATGAGAAAAGCAGATGTCACCTCTGCAGGAGTCACCCACCTGTGTCTGAGTCAGCAGGGTTTGTCACGTATGGGGAAGAAGACAGACACTTGGTTTAAAAATGTACAACTTGATTTTTCCACAAAAGATCATTTTATCGACGTGTGCGTTCGCCTTTTTGTTCGTGTTCCAGCCATCCCAAAGAGCAATCACAGGCACACGTCATTGCTTTAAAAGCCTTTTCTAAGAACGTTGCGAGGGCTTTTTGTTAAGAGAAAATGACAGCTTTCTGATTTTGCCGTCTCATTATGAAAATCCTCTCAGTGTTATAAAAGCCATTCACTCTAACTGTGACTAAGACGTGGAGATTGTGAGGAGAGAGTTGGGGCACCTGTGGCTGTTGTCATCTTCCCACCAAATGGCCTAACACCGCGATTAGAGATGAGAGAAGTGAAGTCGGTGCGTGTGTTTGTAGGGGAAGTGGAGGAGGGCAGATAAACAGCGGAGAGAGAAGGAAGGAGGGGAGTTGCTTTCTCACTGGCACTCTCGTTCTGTGGGAGTTCACTGCTCCAGGAGTGTTTGGGCCTCAAGGACAAAAGAAGCATGTCCTGACAGAGAACTGGGCTGCAATTTTTATGATCAGTTATCTTTTAAGCAATCAATTCATCGTTTAGTCTGTTAAACATGCTCATTCCACTTTCCCACAGTCTTAAGTGAAGTCTTAAAATGTCTGGTTTTGTCTCAAAGACCTCTGAGATACTCACTTTTTTACTCATAAAACAGCAAATCCTCATAACCAGCACGTGTTTGTTGTAAAAAAAAAAAATGACTTGGTCAACTAATCGATTAAATCTGCTTCTGCGTGACTATCTGAACTCGTTCATTCCACTGTTTATTTTCTTTTAAATTGGTGGAATCCGTTCTTGCTACTTTTTTGGCACATTCAGTGTTTTCTTTACATATTACATCTATTTTTCTGTACTTAATCTCAACATTACTCGTTTTGATTGTGATGAATTTGGGTATTTGTGTATTACGATTTCAGTTTTATACTCTGCCCTGGTGTGTTTTTTCGTCACAGCATGGCATTACTTTTGAAACTGACCAAAAGGAAAGAGTTATTCGATCCATATGTGTATCACATCTTCATATTCATGTCACTTACTGCCACATACTGCTAAATGGTTAACTGTAATTAATCAGGTTAGCAGGTAAACAAATTTACATTAGCCCCAAACTGTTTGCATTCAGCCTTTGATGTGTTTGATGCTCCACAACAGTGAGAAAGTGCTCTGTGCTCAGGGTTCCTACCCAGTATGGAAAATAATGGAAAAGTATGGAATTTCATTTGAGTAATTTCCAGGTAAAAAAATGCATAACATCCGACCTGCAGATGATATGAAACTAAAATTAAATAAATAATGTTCCCCTGGGATTATTAAAGTATTTCAGTTCGCCATGCAACTGTGATTCTCATTTATTGAATTTTTTCCAAACATGTTGTCTACATTTTATTTAGGATTTATTTTTATTTCTCATTATTTAATTTATTCACAGTATGTTTACTCCATCTAAAGCCAATGAAGCACAGACTCATGTTTCCTTCTGTAGTTCCTGGTTATTGTTCATCTCTACTGTTCCTGTCTGTAGAGTTACAGGTTCACTTATTAATTTAATCATCCATCTCTACTGTTCCTGTCTGTAGTGTTACAGATTCACAGTTATTAATTTAATTCTCCATCTCTACTGTTCCTGTCTGTAGTGTTACAGGTTCACTTATTAATTTAATTATCCATCTCTACTGTTAGTCCGTAGTGTTACAGGTTCAGTTATTAATTTAATTATCCATCTCTACTGTTCCTGTCCGTAGAGTTACAGGTTCACAGTTATTCATTTCACAATTTTAGCATTTAGCTTGAATAAAATGCTGTGTATTAAACATGTCTCAGTTTGGAGTTTATTCACTTATATGAGCTACAATACGTATGTAAAAATGTCTTGTAAGTACTTGGCAACATAATGGCATACATAGTCTTAATTTAAAAATTTAAAAGTTGGATTTTAAAACCATTTAGTTACATAATTAGCATCTAACAATTGGTATTCAGATGTGTAATATTGACTGAAAAATCCTCAGAGAAGTCTGGAAAAGTCTGGAATTTAGAAATGGACAATGTGCAGGAACCCTTTGTGCTTTAGGAATATTTATGGTGGGTGGAGTCTTTACTAGTGGGAGGACAGAAGGTGTGAGGGGCCAAGTGTGCCTAAAGGGGACATGGTGGGAGTGGGGGTCAAATGCATTAACAATCATGAGCTTTTATTTGTTATTCATCCTTATCCGTGCAGTAGGCTCCTCAGCCCGTCCGGACCTGCTGTGTGTGTGGCTTTGGTGGCTGCCGTACGGCCAGGTGTCCAACACACACTTTCACCCATCGCAAAGTGTCCAACTTGACGATCTCTTCTCTCGTTCTTTCCCCTCCTTTTGTGTTTTTTTTCTCTCAGAGACAATCCGGAATATCTTGTGTTTGCCCTCAATCATCTTATCTTTAAACACATTCAAACACTTTTATTCTCTTTTGTCAGCGTTTATTGAATGCTTATACAACGTGTTGCTGTAAATCAGCTGGCTAAAATACAAGAGTGTAATAGAGAGGATGGTGTGTGTGTGTGTGTGTGTGTGTGTGTGTGCTTGTCTTGTTTTTGTGCCCCTGGCTAAGGCAGAGCTCAGTTTTGAATTGTAAAGGCAGTGAAAGAACAGGATAGAGCCATTATCATAGCACATCTCCTATTCTGTTTGTGTGTGAGAGGAACAGTGACAGAGAGACGAGGACATTTCCTTTAGCTTCTGTGTGTGTGTGTGTGTGTTTGTGTGTGTGTGTGTGTGTGTGGGGGGGTGTATGTGTGTGTGTGTGTGAGAGAGAGCAATAGCTTTGTGTAGGCTTTGTCATGTTTGATCTCCTACTAGTCGCCCAATTCCTGTAGAGATAGCATTCATGCTAGCAGAGCAGGAGTTCCGACACCCTGGTTGATAGTATTGTCAGAAAGTTGTCAGTGAAATTTGTCTCAACCTCAGGAAAATGATTGAGCCGTTCCCCATGTATGCATGTGTACAGTAGGTGTGGGCCTGTGTTTGACTGGGTTGCATTGTCACGCCATGACTAAGGCTGTGTAGCCTAACTTCCACAGGCACCTGCCAAATTGCTTTCATACCCAAAATTCAATACCAGCGTCAGTGAGCCAATAAGCATGCAGCATGCACGACTAAGATCTAATAATGCTGCTGATTGGCTGCAGGAAGTATTCAACACAGAGACAGGCTTGTGTGTGTTGTTCCATTTAGAAAGGCTTTACTACAGTGTGTGTCACATAGGTTTAGAACTGCAACCATAATAATAATAATTGATTAATCGTTTAGCTCTCAACTGTGAAATTAATCACCATCTATTTTGATAATCGATTAAAAAAACAAATCCAAACTCTCTGACTGCAGCTTCTTAAATGTGAAAAAAATGAATATCCTTGAATTGTGGACAAAACAAGACATGTGAGGACATCATCTCAGGCTTTTGGAAACATTGATCGACATGTTCACCATTTTCTGACATTTTATGGACCTAACGACTAATTGATTAATTAATGACTGACCGATACATAGGCCGGCAAAAATTATCGGCTGATATTTGCATTTTTTTACACATCAGCTGATGCGTGCTGCTGCGTTCGCCGATAGTTGTTTCCCGTCATTATTTACAGACAGGCGTCCACAGGCAGCTCCGTGTTGATGGAGATGCAGTTTTGAGTTTAATAAACGTTCCTTTTTTTTAAAATTGACACTCATAACATTTATCATCATCATTGTGTAATTTTTATGATGTAAATTGAGGGAGCAAAAGTAGAATCTGTTCCAAATATCGGCTCAAGAAAATCTGCAGTCTGTATCTGTGTTAGGCTAAGGCTGATGAGAAAAAATCTGTATCAGTCTTCGGCCCGAAAAAATCCATATCATCGATCCCTACGATTAATCGACAATGGAAAAACGATCCTGAGTTGCAGCCCTGCATAGGTGTACATGATATGATAAAGAACATAAAGATTTATACAGTAATGTGTGATTTATCTTTTGATAAAATTGATATTGATAAAAGATTCTTTCAGGAGCTGGTCTGTACGTCGAGGTAACGGTGTGGAACATGTCTGAAACATATCCAGCTGTTTTGACTTTATAATCACCTTGAGTTAGATTTGAAGAGCTTTTTTCTGTTTCTCTGTTTTTATGTGTCGAAAATCTCTTTGAAAAACCTTCCCAACAAAATCAGTATTTTAGTGCAGCTATAACTACTACTAAAAGCTCCGAATTAAGTTTGTGTACAGGTAAACAAACAAGAGGTGTGTTATATTGAACTTTACACAGAGTTAGGCTGCTTCCCCATCACCTGTCCTGAATCAAGCTTCAAACCTAACGCACAGACATGAGCCTAGTGTCCATGTAAAGATAGAAACCTGTGATGCACACGGATCCTCACCAGCTGAGCACGATGTGACGAGACGATGAGGACGCACACACACATGTTTAAAATAAGCACATGCATGCTTGCATTCACCCCTGCATAAACACACATGCCCACTTGCACGCATGAATGAATGCTTGCAACCATGCGCACACACACACACACACACACACACACACACACACACACACACACACACACACACACACACACACAAACACACACAAACACACACACACACACACACACACACACACACACACACACACACACACACACACACACACACACGTGGTTCATGCATATGCACCCACAGCTCCACAGTGTTTGTGTAGGAATGAAGCCCCTAAGCCTTTTCTAAGGACCTTCCCTCTCTCTCTCTCTCTCTCTCTCTCTCTCTCTCTCTCTCTCTCTCTCTCTCTCTCTCTCTCTCTCTCTCTCTCTCTCTGTGCTCCACTTGCCCCCCTCATCCCGCTTTACTCCACACACAAACACACACACACACACACCACACACACGCAGATGATAAGATATTGCCAGATGGCGCTGCAGTGCACCCTTCCTCTCTCTCTCTCTCTCTCTCTCTCTCTCTCTCTCTCTCTCTCTCTCTCTCTCTCTCTCTCTCTCTCTCTCTCCCTCCCTGTGTCCATCACTGGACACACTGTACCACCGCTGAGTGTGTCCCCAGGGGGCAGAAAGAATATTCGCTCGGCCTAGTTAGCTGCTGCGTGCGCATGTGCGAGTTTGCTTTCATGTGCATGCGTGTGTGTGTATGTGTGTGTGCTCACCCATGCACGAGCTCCTGTGGTAGAGAAGAAGATGATGCATGCCGTTGGAGAAGGAAGGAGAAATGGTGTTTGTGTGTGTGTGTGTGTGTGTGTGTGTGTGTGTGTGTGTGTGTCTGTGTGTGTGTGTGTGTGTGTGTGTGTGTGTGTGTGTG
This sequence comes from Echiichthys vipera, assembly GCF_963691815.1. Taxonomy (NCBI): domain Eukaryota; kingdom Metazoa; phylum Chordata; class Actinopteri; order Perciformes; family Trachinidae; genus Echiichthys; species Echiichthys vipera. The sequence continues at coordinate 2,205,849 of NC_139835.1, forward strand.
TGTGTGTGTGCGTGTGTGCGTGTGTGTGTATCCTTCTGAAAAGACAAAGAGAGTGTGTGTGTGTGACAGAGATAGAGAAATGTGTTTCTGTGAGAGCCAGCAGCCAGTATATTTATATATATAAAACTGATTATGCGTTGAACCCCCCCTCACTATTTCATTTAGTGCTCTTTGTTAATTATGAATCGGCTGTGCCTTGCCACCCGTCCCCTGTGTGGAGGCTCCCCTGCCGCCCTGCGGTGGCTGTCTTTGTAGTCAGGAAAAAACACAGTGGAAGCCTTTACGCCGGTGCTCAGCAGAAGAAGAATGGGCTGTTCAGGTGCTCCTGTGTTTTCTTCCTGGAAAAAGAAGTCAGAGTTCACATGAGAAGTCAGGCCTGCTCACACTTAAAGACAACTGTATTTACAGTATATACATGCAGGTTTGTGAGGGAACACAGAAAGAGAAAGAGACACCAACGAATGAAATGAGTTGGCCTTATCAGGAGTTATGAATCATTTATGTCACTGATCAAGCAATATAATTTCTATAATCATGAAAGGAATTGCATTTGTTCATTTCAGAACCAATGAATTCCTAAAATAACCAATCTAACGCCTGCATTCACAATAGGGCTGTACCTGTCAATTCATTTGATTGTCAATCTGCAGATCTGTTTTTCAATTAATCACTTAGAACTGCAACGATAAGATGATTCATTGATTTGTTGTCAACTATTAAATGAACTGCCAACTATTTTGATAATGGAATAATCATTTTGAGTTTTGTCCATATTCTCTAATTCCAACTTCTTAAATGTGAATATTTTCTGGTTTCTTTCCTCCTCTGTGACAGTAAACTGAATATATTTGAGTTGTTTACAAGACATTTGAGGACGTCATCTTGGCCTTTGTGATATACTAAACAACATTTTGTGGACCAAACAACTCATCAATTCATCGTAAAAATGGTTAATTAATGAATTAATCTGCAATGAAAGTCATCATTAGTTGTAGCCCTAATGTAATGTGAAATGTCTTAATAGTGAAATATGACCATCACAGGTCAAAGGTGACATAGTCAAAAATCTGAAAATATATTCACTTTACTGTCACATCAATCAAATCCTCACAGTGTAAGGAAGCTAGATGTTTGGCATTTGTGCTTGAAAAATTACTTCAACTATTACTCAATTCACAAAAAAGTTTCCATCTAATCTTCGGTCAATTGCCTAATAGTCAATAGCTCAAGTTCACATTTCCTTTGCTCACACACCAAACACATGCACCGAACCACAAGTATGATCAACATGTTAAACCTAAACGGCCCCACTGGATATGCCCATCATTTCAGTAGTCAGAATTTGCAATGCATGCCTGTCTATTTACTTGCACCAGTATTCCCAGTTTTCCATAAAAAAACCTCCAGGCCATCTGAGTTTATTATTTCAAATTGTATTCAAGCGTGTGCAAATTGGTTTAGCAGATAAATACAAGGTTTCACCTCCAACTCAAGTTCCCACTGTGAATGTGTGTGTGTGCAATCGCAGCAATGCTGCAGGGGCTCTCAGCACACGGAGACTAAATGGCAACGCTATTTTACTTTTGGGAAGATTTTAGGGAAATTCAACTCCACTCCCAGACAAACTGCTCTGGGCTCTCTGTCTATCTGTGAGCGTGTTTCTGCTGCTGTTCCTGTTGTCTCGATTTTGCCGCACCAATCGGGGCTTTTATTGTTTTTTAATTTTCTGTTTTGTATGCCAACGCTGTTCTGCCATTTCCCTGGCATCCGGAAAGCATGTCGTCTTCTCCTCATTTATCCAGTTAATTATTCTCTCTTTCCGTCGCTGCCACAATGCTGAAGAAAAAGCAATGACTTTATCTTCAGATATGGGGTCACTTTGCAACACATGCACATTCTGCCATTATCCTTCATCATCTAAAATTAATGGACCCAATCAGTAATTACCACATCAATAATTAAGCCGACTACTCTTTTAAAAAAAAAGATATTATGGAGAGGCTCAATGGCAAACACTCCAATCCGTGATGCATAATGAATGACTTCTCATCAGTTTCTCTGCAGCAAAATAATATCCTCTTTCTCTGCGTCTCATTTCAGATTCGTGCCAGGCCAAGGTGTGGTATTGTACCCCCAGATAGGGGACAAGTTGGACATTGTGTGTCCTCGTGTGGATGGCGGGGTGAATGATGGCGTGGAGTATTACAAGGTATACATGGTGCCTAGGGAGCAGCTGGAGAGCTGCACCATCACCAAGGCCGACACGCCGCTGCTCAACTGCGTCAAGCCCGACCAGGATGTCAAGTTCACCCTCAAGTTTCAGGAGTTCAGCCCCAATCTGTGGGGCCTGGAGTTCTTCAGGGGAAGAGACTACTACATCATCTGTAAGTACATGGCTCGGCCTAAAGAGAGAATAAAGTAGAAGTAGTGCATAACTGAAGGGGAAGGTTCCAGAAGCAGCTGTTGGTGGCTTGATAGCTTAAGTTTGAGGTATCATCCTTTCAAGACTCACAGTTTTGACCGGGGACTTTACAGTCAATTTTGCATTCACTGGAGCTCTGCCCGGTTCATACACCTTCCAGAGACGTTGTTGATGGACATTCTGAGATATATAGGAAATAAAGAAGATGAGGCTGAGGGGAAAGAGCTGACTGTTCATTAGCAGACAATTCATAATGCTGATGAGCACATAGGTAAACATTTTAGGTCCATTTGAAGTTACACTGAAAGACCATTCAAAGAAATCTGTAGTGTTTTTAAAGATGCTCTCGGTGGGATTTGCTTCTTGCATAAATCAAGCCTTGACATACACAGAGGTTTAAAGACCTCAGTATGTTTAATTCAGATTGGGACACAGCATCTGAAACCCTGTCATCCCACACCTCTCTGACATACCTTTATATGCTTTTGGAGGACACAATGTACAATCAACTCTGATTTTAGCAAACTGAACCCTTAGTGGTCCGTAGCAGCTCATACTCTTGCCTTGCCTTGTTGTTGAATTGTGCTATACAAATAAACTTGCCTTGCCTTGCCTTGACAGCAGCCCCCTCAGTCTCATGGGCAGATATGGCCACTCCACTTTGCTCGATTGCCTGTAATGTACTAACACCGTCCCGGGAGGAAGTTCTGATGGGGTTTAGCGACAGCCCCTTGGTTTGAAACATGGGAGGTGGACTGAACCATCTGTGCGACGCTGATAGGGGTGTGTGCTGCAGATAGGACCATCTGTGAGGCTCTGCCACAGCCATCTGTGAGCTGTCACAGTAGGGGAAGGCCATATTTCTGACTGAGTAGAAAGAAGGGGAAGAAAGGAGAGTGGAGAGAGGAACGATGAGCAGGAAACACTCCCTCTTATCCAAACAGTGTATTTGTTTAGAGGAAGTTGAAATTTGCAAAACAAATATGCAAGGTGACAAATAGTTGTGTACCGTATGGATCCAAAATGCCTGCAGTAGCAGACCATTGTGAATGGAAACGTTCCTCTGAGAGATCTGTTACGCAGCTGTTTGAGAAAAACAGGTTCACCAGCACAATATGCTCTTCACTTCTACTTCAGTTAGTTGAAAACAAACAGTGGCTGCTGTGTCACTAATGTGTCATAGCTGCAAGGTATCTACATGGTGGGGCATTTCTTGTCGTGTTCCTACCTATCAGGTGCCTTCGTTGTTTGCAGGAGGGACATGTATTATATGTTGGAGCAAATAGAGTTTTGAATGCTTAAAGTGGCATCAAAAAAGCATATATGGCTTATGGCTTATTTGATGACCGAATTTGCAGAAAAAGAACCTGGGATGATTTTACGCCAGAATTATGCTTTAACAATGTCTCATATTGACACTACATTTAGTGGGAAATAAAGTATATGATTAGATTAGACCGTTTCATGCACACATAAATACACCTGTGCAAGCATGCATGTGCGTGAGCATGCACACCCAAAGAAGCCAAACAAACCATTAGATGTGGTTTGAGTGTGCACGCTCCCAAGGACTACAAAGGCTTTCGACTGAAGAGGCGCAGACAACATCACCCTCCCCTCGTCTCCCTCCACCCAAACACTGCAGTTAATTATTGATGAGGTGATGCTGGTGTTTACTCACCCCGGTTGTCCTGGTGTTCTGCCCGCGCTCCTGCAGCTGAATGTGTTTACACTGTGTTGAATCGGAATCAGAAGAGAAGTTCAGGTTAATACAGAAAAAGGATAAGAAAGTGCAGCGTAGACTGTCACAGGTACATATAGGGGAAATGTGGTTTGGAGAGACAGCGATGTGTGTGTGTGGGCAAACACACACGGACACACACACACAAACACACACACACACACACACACAGTCACACACTCATTGGTCCTCAGGAAGCTGGAGTTGCAGCGTCTCAGTGCACACACAGCTGTACCGGTGCATACGCCCTGTGACACGAGCAACAACAGTCCTCTTCACATATCTATAGATCTGTAAAACCTGTTCCTCTGTGTGGCTCTCTATCACAGCCTGAACAGATGAGAATATTCAATTTCCCACCACCTCACGTTGAAAGCCCTTCTTCTTTTTGTCAGCCTGCCGAACAGGCAGTTTCATCAGTTGGAACAGAGAGAGCGGTGGGAAAGTTCAATTCTCAACTAAAAAGATGGACTGGAAAATCCAATTTTGCAGTTGTTGCAAATTTCCTTCCCACTGACGTCCCCACTCCTCCATCCCTCTTCCGCCACCGCCGCCATCACAGATACCCAAAATGCTAATATGTAGCCTAAAGAGGGGGGAGACGGAGCTGTTCCTCCATTGGAGTGTGTCACGTTGTGCTGTTAATTGCCTCTTCTTGGCTAGCTGTGGCCCCAGTTCTGCAGCTTTTACAGCCCACTGCAGTTGCATTGATGTGCTGCGTAGTGTACTTAGTGCTGTTCCTTCTTTGTTGAATCGGCCACTTGGAGAAGCTCCAGCTGTGCATCATAAACACCAGGAGTAAATCACAAACTAACAAACAAACACACACACACACACACACACACACACACACACACACACACACACACACACACACACACACACACACACACACACACACACACACACACACACACACACACACACACGCACACAAAAGAGTGTGCAACCCGTGAATTAAAACAAATATCGCGAAAGTTGGAAAGTAAATGGCGCTCCACTAAACTGGAGGAATCTCACTTAGTTTGGCAAGAAAGTCTTAAAACCTATAGGAAGGACCTCCGTAATGCCAGAGCAGCCTATTACTCATCTTTAATAGAGGAGAATAAGAACAATCCTAGATTTCTTTTTAGCACTGTAGCCAGGCTGACAGAGAGCCACAGCTCTATTGAGCCATGTATTCCTATAACCCTCAGTAGTAACGACTTCATGACCTTCTTTAATGACAAAATTATAACTATTAGAGACAAAATCAACTCGCTTGGCACTATTTGTTCATCAAACCCAGGAACCTTACAAACTGTACGACCTGAAATATTCTTGGACTGCTTTTCTACAGTCGACCTTAACAAATTAACCTCTACTATTTCAGCATCAAAACCTTCTACTTGTCTTCTAGACTCTATTCCAACTAGGTTACTTAAAGAAGTGTTACCTTTAATTAGCACTCCTGTATTAGATATGATTAACATGTCTTTGTCAGCAGGTTATGTACCACAGTCTTTTAAAGTAGCTGTAATTAAACCTCTTCTTAAAAAGCCCAGTCTTGATCCTGAGGTACTAGCCAACTATAGACCTATATCTAACCTTCCTTTTCTCTCTAAGATCCTCGAGAAATTAGTTGCCAATCAGTTGTGTGACTTTTTACATAATAATGAGTTATTTGAGGATTTCCAGTCAGGATTTAGAGCAAATCATAGCACTGAGACAGCACTGGTGAAAATTACTAACGACCTTCTAATAGCTTCAGACAAAGGACTTGTCTCTGTACTTGTCTTACTAGATCTTAGTGCTGCCTTCGACACTATTGACCATCACATCCTGCTACACAGACTAGAGCATCTGATCGGCATTAAAGGAACCGCACTGAGCTGGTTTAAGTCATATTTATCAGATAGATCTCAGTTTGTACAAAGGTAATGACAAATCCTCCATGCACACTAAAGTTAGTCACGGAGTCCCACAGGGTTCTGTCCTTGGACCGATTCTTTTCACCTTATATATGCTTCCCTTAGGAATTATTATAAGGAAGCACTCCATAAATTTTCATTGTTATGCTGATGATACACAATTATATTTGTCGATCAAACCAGAAGAAACCCATCAGTTAGATAAACTTCAAATGTGCATTAAGGAAATAAAAAGCTGGATGACCTGCAATTTTCTGATGTTAAACTCAGACAAAACTGAAATTATTGTACTTGGCCCCAAAGGCCTCCGAAATTCAATAGCTAAAGATATTGTTACTCTGGATGATGTAGTGTTGTCCTCCAGCACCACAGTAAGGAATCTGGGTGTTATTTTTGATCAGGATATGTCCTTCGATTCTCACATAAAACTAACAACAAGGACTGCATATTTTCACCTGCGTAATATTGCAAAAATTAGGAACATTGTGTCTCAGAAAGATGCAGAGAAACTTGTTCATGCATTTGTTACTTCTAGGCTGGACTATTGCAATTCCTTATTATCAGGCTGCTCCAATAAGTCTGTTAAGAGTCTCCAGTTGGTCCAAAATGCTGCAGCTCGTGTACTAACTAAAACAAATAGAAGAGAACATATTTCTCCTGTATTAGCTTCTCTGCACTGGCTACCTGTAAAATCTAGAATAGAATTTAAAATCCTTCTCCTTACGTACAAAGCTCTTATTGGTCAGGCTCCGTCGTATCTTAAAGAGCTCATAGTACCGTATCACCCAACTAGATCTCTGCGCTCTGAGAATGCAGGGCTACTCGTCGTTCCTAGAGTCTCCAAAAGTAGAATGGGAGGCAGAGCCTTCAGCTACCAAGCTCCTCTCCTGTGGAACAAACTCCCAAATGTTATTCGGGAGGCAGACACTGTCCCCTTATTTAAAAGTAAACTTAAAACTTTCCTTTTTGATAAAGCTTACAGCTAGGGCTTACGATAAGACTTTATTCTGCTTAATGATGCTGCTATAGGCCTAGTCTGCCGGGGGATAATACTTTTCCTGATACTCTGAGCTTCTCTCCTCTCTGTCTGAATCATTCATGTCCCATCAATGCATGTTATTGATTCAGCTTCTTCCCCGGAGCTGTTTGTGCTTTGTCGTCTCGCAGGTCTCTGCTGATCGTGGTGGTGCTTGCTGCCGTGGTCCTACATGACACTTCCTGCTGCTATTGTCACTGTTACTCATATATACTATCACTAGTTTAATAAACTATAAAATTTGTAGCTGTATTGTAGCTGCTATTGCCACTACTCATCATTGATCATGTTTGCCACCATAATTATTATCATTTTCATATTCTGTCACCTTAGCTGTGCTTGTTTCTACTATTCTGTTGTATTAACTGCCTTAACATATACGTCATATTCACATTACTATAAATATTATAGTTACTGTTAGGCTTTGCTTGCATCTCTGGAAGTGTGTCTGTCTGTCTCTCCCTGTCCATCTGTGTGTCTTTTCTCTCTTTCTCTCTCCTTTTCTTCCTCCCCAACCGGTCAAGACAGATGGCCGTCCTCCACAGAGCTGGGTCTGTCTGACGTTCCTGCCTGTTATAGGGAAGGTTTTCGTTGCCACTGTACTCTACAGAGGAATTGTTGGGTCTATGTAAATCATAAATAAGTCATTGAGTGTGGTCTTTACCTACTCTGTAAAGTGTCCTGAGATAACTTTTGTTATGATTTGACACTATAAATAAAATTGAATTGAATTGAATTGAATTGAATTGTGCAGAGGTTTGCGTAGGTGGACTCAGACTCATGATTGTTTATACCTTGCAGTGCTGGAGGGAGCCAGTGTGTGAATCTCTGCCTGTGGGCGTAACTGCGTATGCCTATGTGTTGGGTGAATACACAATGGGAGTTAAAAACATATAGACTCAGGGCTTGACTTGCTCTGCGTAGCTCTACCTGAAAGCATCTCTATCTTATTCATCGTTATTTGAGCCTGTGTGTGTGTGTGTGTGTGTATGTGTGTGTGTGTGTGTGTGTGTGTGTGTGTGTGTGTGTGTGTGTGTGTGTGTGTGTGTGTGTGTGTGTGTGAGCGTTTGTGTTTTCGACCCGTGCCTTCTCTTCAGCAGTGCTGTCCAAGATCCATCGGAGTGTGACACCGCCTCACAAAGTTCACCGCAAGGATTTCATTAGTCTTTTGGAGTGGGCACTCGATAGGTAATTAATTAACCAGCGTTTAATCCTCCATTGCTTCTCACAATTGCCAAGGCCCCAACATCAATGCTACGGATCTGAGTCTCAACCAATTGGATTAGCGCTGCCTGTGCTGAGTATTGTGCCAAAGCTAGACCTAGATTAGATGGGTACGCTCAACAGCCCCCCACCCCCACCCCACAACTTCAAAAGCACCCACTCAAGCAACTGGGACATCAGGCCTCAGCATTTGACTGTACTGTAGTGAAAGCTGACAGGCGGCCGATGAAAAACAGGATACACGTGTAACCCTGTGTTTGTGTGTATTACGTGCGTTTGTGGATTTGCAACACTGTCCTGTGTTTGTGTAGAAGGGGCTGCTGTATCTCTGCAGATTCCTGTCATTGCGCCTACATGTGGGCGCATTTGTGCGTTTCCTTGTGTACGTGTTTGTGTGTGTGTGTGTGTGTGTGTGTGTGTGTGTGTGTGTGTGTACTTCTGTGTGCCTTTTTAAAGCGGCAGCGCACAATGCTGCTCCAGTTGAGAGCAGATGAGTTTGATGTGATTGTTTGCGGCAGCATGGCCTGCAGCCGAGAACGTAGTGATCTGGATGATTACATGAGCTAAAGAGAGAGAAGAGTCGAGGCAGATAGAGGGGAGGAGAGAGAGGGAAAGATAAATTAATAAGAAGGGAAAGGGGGCAGAAAGAGTGATGAAGGAGAGCTAAAGAGAAGAAGGGAATAGAGAGAGAGAGAGGGGGGAGAAATGGAGCTAAAGGGAGTAGGGGCAGAGCGGGAGAGACTGCGAGCTAAAGAGGGCAGAAGAAGGACAAGGCTGAATTTACAGTCAGAGTAGACATGCACAGGGAAATTTCATCAGAACTTTAATCACCTTTTGTCTCGGTCAGAAAATAGTCCCGTCTCCTCCCTGCTGCTCTGATTGTCTTCTGGATCTGAGGGGAAACATTCCTCTCATTAAATCGGATATGAATTTAAAATGAACTTTCAGGTTTTTGTCTGATTTGTCTGGTTGAAACTATCAGTTCTTTATCCACCCATACATCCAGGTTCATTGTATTAGATTGGTGGTGGTGAAATTATTAATTACGGGATGCAGGTTGATTCAGAAACAGTTGAAGCTGCTATGTGTGAGTCTGCATGGATAAAGTGGAGCTGGGCTTTCTGCACCTACAACTGTAATGCAACCACTTATTTCTGCTGTAATAATTAAGTGTAAGTGTAAAATGTTTGTGTTTTGGTGTATTTGTTGATTGGTAGTGGTGGTTATTATACAGCTTTGGGTATCTGGGGCGACCCAGCTTTGCCTTGACTGAGGGTCAGGGGGGTCCCTGAACACAGAGGCACCCTCTGTCACGGGTGATTAGGGCACAGGGTGGTGACGGGTATTAACCAGCCCGTAACCCCAGCTCTGTGATGATGGCTTCACGCTCCACAGCAACCTGGCGAATGGCAATTATGCTCTGCGTTTAGATCATAGCGCCCTTTGTCACACTTCTTCGTCTTCTTCTCGGGACACAGCCTCACTCTGTCCATCCATTCATCTAGCTGTGTGCAGTACACTCCCTCTCTCTCCATGTCCTGTCTTTCTGAGATGCCTCTTCAGTCTCTGGATGCCATGACTTTGCTCTGTTTCGTTATGAGTGGCCAAGCATTGTCTTTTTGCACTGCATTGTGTATTAATTAGAGCCACGGAATTTGCTAGAAAAGCAGATTGTTTTGTGGAGTTTTTCAAGCTTTACAAGGCTCTTGATACAGATATATATTTTAACAGAGTATTTGTGAAAAAATGGCCATAAAAAGGACATTAAGTTGTCCAACTTTATATTCAATTAAACTAAAACACATGCATACATCAAAATGACAACATGCTAATAATTGTTAACTGCACTCTTAATAGGACGCTCTTAGGGAGCGTCCTATGTTCCCCGGGTCCTATGTTCCCCGGGTCCTATGTTCCCCGGGTCCTATGTTCCCCGCTTATGACCGGGATGGCCCCCACTCTTTGAATGTTAGCTAAACTACCTCTGAAACGCTATGTTAGCACAAGTATCTATAGCATTGGGTTTGTTCTTGCTATTTGCCAGGAGAAAGCAGGAAACTTTACTTGGATTGCAGCTCACAACTGACTGTCTGGTTAAATACAGGGTGATTTTCCACTCTCTTGATTTGACAAACAGGAGAAAATTAAGTTAAAGAGGGTAAATGAAGCTAAGGAGGGTTAGGACGGGTGGGGGTAGGGGCGACTTGTGTTGTGTGTTTACGACGTATGAGTGGGAATGTGGTTGGATTGTTGGTCGTATGCTAGCGCTAATTTTACAGACACACAGATGCAGACTCAAATTCTTTGACACACTTCTACCATTTGTGTGAGACTACATGTGACTTGTGCATGTTTAAAAGTGTGTGTGTGTGTGTTTGCCAAGCAGTTTGCCAAGCAGTACTTTGTCACAGCAGGTAAGTGATTTTTCCTGATGGCCTTTTCCCCCTATTGCAGAGCCTGTTTTTGCATTTGTGTGTGTATGCAACTGTCTGAATGCGTGTGTGTGTGTGTGTGTGTGTGTGTGGGACCGGTCTTCTTCCGCCACAAAAACCCCATCTTAACCACATTGGCAGTCAGAAAGCGGTGAGAAAATAGACTCTGTAATTCACAGTCAGGATGGAGCTTTTCCTTTTCTCTCCTCGTTTGTGTCTAGTTGTCCCTCTCTGGGTCTTTGCAGAGGTCCACTCACAAGCTCAAGTCTGGGTTCAGCTCTCTCACTAGTTTGTCTCCCTTTTTCTTCTTGTGCCGTAATGCCAGCTTGGTGACTCAACCCATTTGTGAGGGTCTTGTGGACCAGGTCGTGCAGCCCAGACCCCCCCCCCCCCCACCCCCCCTCCTGCAGCGTGTCCCCTCAGAATTATGGATTAGCTGGTTAACTCTATAGCCAGCTAGTCTGTCAGCCGGTACAGCCTGGCCTTGTCTGGCCAGGGTTAGAAGGGCCAAGTCATTCAGCCAGCCTGAGCCCATTCAACAATCACATTCTGTTGAAATCCAAGTCAGGCTTGTCGGGAGTGCAGTCTTGGCATAGTAAGTGTGTGTGTTAGAATTCAAGGTTTAAAACCATCTCCAGATTGAAGGATTTCTCCTGACTTCTTTTAAATGTCAACAAAATGTTGCAGCCGAGATCTTCTTTTGGATGTTTGACAAAGAGGACGTTTCTACTTTTTAGCTCCAGTGTAGATGGATGTTGATGTAATAAACGATTTAATAGGGCAAAGGGAAAGAGGGAAAGAAGGGAGGAGGAGAGGGGAGAAAGGAGATGATACAAGTGGCGATATGTGTTGCAGACCTTAATACCCCTTCTGTGCACTTCCCTGTGATCCCTGACCTCAAACACAAAGACACTATCATGGTGCCAGCCATTCTCCAAAGGAACAGGCTGCACCTCGGATTCCATCAGTCGACTCGTCAGTCATTTTTGTCTTAGTCAACTAATATATGGAGCTTTTTTCATGCTGAAGCACGTCACACACGTTTAAAGGGGTGCTTTTGCATCATTCTTTATGGAGAAACTCAACTGTGTGTTATTCCAACACACATTTCTTTAATTGGGGACAGCCCCACAAAGTAAACAGCGTTAAGATGGTTAATAACATCCTGCAGGATTGTTATATGCATGTGTGTTGCACGGGTTTATAAAATGAACACATGCACAGACATGCATGTACACACACACACACACACACACACACACACACACACACACACACACACACACACACACACACACACACACACACACACACACACACACACACACACACACACACACACACACACACACACACTCACAGCAGCACAAGCCTTTAAGGAGCTTTGTCTGTAATGTGCTTTTCGGTCTCCACTGGAAAGCCATAGGTCAGCTCGAGAAGGAGACAGGGGGAGAGAGGGGGAGAGAGGAGACGAGATGGAGGGAGGGAGTCCTTGTTAACATGCTCTTTGTGTCCTCTGCCATCACCATCTTATTGAAGCAAGGGGATTTGGATCAAAATGAGGGAGGGTGGAAGAGGAAGAGAAAAAAGGAGGAGAAAGAGAAAGTGTCAGACTACGCAGAGCTTCATTTTTCAAATTTGGATCTCAGCACCTGCCTTTCAATTCAGTTGCAGTTAATGGAAAAAGCTTCAAGTGCAGCGGGAACGGGAACATGTTGAGGAAACGACGGGGAGCGTGTTCAGGGGTAAAGGGGTTTAGGGAAGAACGCAGTGGCTGCAAGGTGAAAGAGGAGGAAACTGAGCGAGATGGGGTGTTGTTCAAGGGAGGAGAAAAGAGGAGGAGAGGCTTGGTAAGAAGCAGAGGGGAGGGGATGAGGGGCAGTGTGGGGGGGGGGGCAGTCATAGTGAATGCGGGCCACTGCACGCTGGCGGGAAGCCAAGCCGCTAAGCCCTGGCAGCTCGTTAGCCTCTGTGTTACTGACCTGATAGACCACAAGCCTACTACCCCCACCTCCCTCCCTCCTTTTCTCTCTGCTCCCTGTCCTACTAAGAATCCGAGCTAGTTGCAGTTCTGCCAGGCAGCCTCCGGGGGCAGCACAGATAAAAGCAGAGAAGCAGAGAGGCGGAGCAGCAGCTATTAGGTTTGAAAGCATGTAGTTGATTGAGCTTTGGCTGGGCAGCTTTAGCATTTTATCAGTGTGTGTGGGCCACATCTGTACAAGTTTGTCACAAGCAGAGATTTATTTTATCAGAGCAGTTTCCACTTTTAAGAGGCCCTTTTAAGAGGCCCTTACAGCATCTGCTAACAGGGCCCGTTTTGTTCCTCCTGTCACATGTGGGACGTCTTGCACCGCCCCTCCAGATTCCTCTGCCAACATCTGCCGTCCTTTAAACACAGTGTTTAGCACTTTTGTTTTCTCCTGTGTTTAAAGTTTTTTTTTAGATCCTTTAAGCTCTTTTCTTCTAAGGGCCATTGAGGTATTTATCATCTCCCTCTGTTCCCTTAATTTCACTGCCTCTCCTGGAAAAGTGCCCTATTTTTTCAAAACTATTTCTCATCCCCTCCTGTTTACTTCCCTGAATATTTTTTTTCATGTTGTCAGCAGGTCTCTCCTTCTTCTTAAGCCTTCAGCAAGTTTGGCTGCTAGATCTGAGTGTTTTGAGTGTTTTTTTAAATCCAAAAGTGTGTTCTTTAATAACTGGCTACCTCTCTCTAGAGTGTTGTTAGTGCTAATGCACGATAAGTCGTCGAATTTCCTGCAGCTTTCCAAGATGGCCGCTGTCATGCACTCGTGGTTGTTTCTCTCTCTCAGTCACTTCCCTCTCCTCATCTCCCTTAACTGCCTCCTCCGTGAGGCCCATCAGCACATTTAGAGATATTACAGTCACAATTACTCAAGCTAATTGACTCTGGGGATGTGAAATATTCCACCAGTGCATCTGAGGCCATGAACAAGTGAATTGTGATTTTATTAAAGGGGATATGACTCATGTCCTTCCTCAGCGGAATGATTTTAGTGCCTCTGTTGTCTTTAGGAAGCGTCTGCTTTTCCAAGATAGGCGTAAGGCATATACGGCAACACAGTTTCCCTGACACATCTTTTCTGCTCCAGATGCTCGTAGTGACAGCTCATTCTAACCTTGTCCCTCTCTCTCTCCGCCTGCTGCAGCTACATCTAACGGCACCATGGAGGGCATCGACAACCAGGAGGGGGGTGTGTGCAAGACCAAGTCCATGAAGATAATCATGAAAGTAGGACAAAGTGAGTATTGTATTATTGAATTACGGTGGTGAGTGCCTGCAGGCATGAACAGGCAGCCACAATGCAGTGCTAGTACATTGTGCAAAATTGTGTGAGACTCTCAAAATGCCCTAATAAGGTCACAGGAGGCTGTGCAGCATGCAGCTCCACCGTCTCCATGACACCTGGGGCTGAGAGGGGGCAGGAGATGTAATCTAGCGGAAGTCTAATGCGCTGAAACATACACACACACACACACACACACACACACACACACACACACACACACACACACACACACATTATTGCGTATGCTTGCATGAACACATGCACTGAAAGCATCTGCTGTTATACACTTTTTCCACGCATGCAGATCTGGTTCAGCGGCACACAAACACATCGTTCTCATGAGTTATGACCCCATATGTGTCCCTGAGTGGGCATTCTACACACTTGCACAGTGAGCCCCACAGAGTCACGCCAGACATATCGGACCCTTTCTTAATTACGGTGATAATTATTCATAAATCAGTTGCCCAGCAGCCACCCAGAGCAGTAATTTCCTGAGGTCAACCCTGTCACCAACACCAGCTCCAGCTTTATGGAGAATCACTGAAGGTCAGGGAATCTATCAAGCCTCTGCACACGGAGGAAGAAAACACAACAGGCCTGGAAACTGGTTCTGCTGCTCCAGTGTTAAGAGCTGTTTACAAATCAGTTACTTTATTAAAGAAAATGTGCTATTACGGGTGGTGTCGAAGATGCACACAGTTCAACCTGAGATTCGAACAGCAGATGCTCAGTGAATTACTCCACCATTTAGTGCATCAGCTCACCATTAGAACCATAACACACACTGACAGACATTTCAGCAGCGTTTAGAAGCAAATGGACCCATTACAGAACCAAACACAACATTCAGCTGCTCCTTATGGTTGATTACTGTAATTTCTGGGTCTATAAAAATTGGATCAGTGTTTCCCAAAGCCCAAGATGACATCATCAAATATCTCATTTGTTCACAACTCAAAGATATTCAGTGTACTGTCGTAGAGGAGGAGAGAAACCAGAAAATATTCATGTTTAAGAAGCTGGATCAGCTTTTTCTTAAAAAAATGACTCAAGACGTTTAATCGATTATCAAAATAGTTGGTGATTATTTTAATAGTTGACAACTTAAGCAGCTCTGTTTTTTTGTGCAGAACTCCCTCTTTGGGTTTCCAAGGTTGCATGTAGGTTTGTTGCTAAGACAAATCACCAGCAGTTAACCCACCCACACCAACAAGGAACGAAGAGCCCACCTGATTTACACGGCATGAATCTGAACCATGAGCATCAACAACACAGACTTACACTGCAGTGAAAAAGAGTTCCACATTCATTCTTATGCATTTTCTCTGCCCGTTTTTCAGATCCCTCTGTCCCTATTTCACCCAAAGACAACCCCACCAGAGTTCCCTACTCTCCCAAGCACTCAGATGGCAAAGAGGCCTACAACCCTAACGATGTGCTGGAGAAACCAGGTGAGTTCACCTACTTGCAGCTTAAATCCCAGGAAATTGGTAATTGAGTGCAGGATTTATCGAAACATTTCTGGCATTTAGGCAGCAGATTTTTCGGCCAGCTAAGATCAGATAGCGCTAAGTCAGCATGTATGCGAGAGTCACTAAGGCGTGTGTTTAAAAGTGAAGGAAAGAAAGGTCAGTGATTCATCGGCCAGTAATTGAATGTTACTGGCCATAAAACTGATAGGCATCTCCAGCCTCTCAAGGACTTATAAGGTGTCTCCACACTGGCCCCATTCCAGCCTTAACCTGCCGCTTAAGTGACATTTTCAGGAAAGTGATCTGATCGCCATCTTTTTAGTGACTTGTACTTAGCACAGAGGCACGCTTGTTTCTGCGTCGTTTCACAACTCAGACAGATGTGCGGCTGTACGTGCAGAAGGCTCTTATCTCTGCTATTATATTGCAGTTTTAGAATCGCCCTACAAAATCAGACCGGCAATTTTCGCAGCGAGTTGTGTTCAGAAAAGAAACAGGAAGGGCCCAAGAACAAAAACAAGCTGACCTATATTAACAGTCCTCCGCTCCTTCCCCTGTGTCCTGGTTCTTAAGGGTGTGGCCTCACCTGACTCTTTCTGTTTTCACTTCCAAATCCATCTGACGTGGGGCATGCAGATCTGCCTGTTTAATCCATGCTGGCACCATTCTCTGCAGACATCAGCATCGTGCTCTCTCTTGCTTTTTATGCCTCATCCCTCCATCCCGGCAGCTATCAGTAGCATATGGGCGTGTGAGTGCTATGGGCAGAGTGTCTGAGGGAGCATAATCCTCTTGTAAAACAACGGAAGGGTCCTTGCTTTGGGCTGCCTGCCATCCTGTATCCACTCCCCCTACCACAGCAAAGCACTTTGAGGCCCTCAGGAGAAGAGTGGTGGACAGGGAGGCACAGTAATCCTGCCTGCTCAGGGAACACGCTCCTGTCCTGGGGAGAACACAAGAACACTCCTGCCCCTGAAGGTGCTGGATGTGAACCAGAATATCCATGGCTGGGAGTCAGAGCCCATCTTTGCTTTCATAATTGATGTCTCACGATGGCATCAATATTTCTTTCTTATTTTCTTCGCTGTGGGCTGTTAGTTAGAAAATGAAGTTACTTTTGATGTCTCTCAAAATGCAATTTATTTAAGTGCCATTTGCCTTTATCTCCCCCAGCCATTGTATCTCCTATCAGGCTGTGCCTGCCCTAGTTTCAAGGTCGCAGTCTTCAACAGCAGAATTTGAATAGCCACCGATCGAATGTGACCTTTATACAAAAGCCCTCTATAGACAGCCTTTACTCCCAGCCACTGCATGTTCCCTACACCTTTACTGTGGCACCATGAAAAGAGTGGGAGGAATGAAATGGAAAGGCAGGGAAAGCTTGTGTAAAAAAGGATCCTAGAACAGCATCTCAGACCTCCTCTCCTCCTGGTGTCAGAACTTTCCAACATGGATAATCCAAAAATCACAGCCAGTTCTCTTCCCAGTTTTCTCTCTCAAGCTCTCTTTTATTGTTAACAAGTGCAACAGCATGACTACCTCGGTGGAAAGATGGTTCAAATGCAGTTATCATTTGGATGATTATGGCGTGAAACTGGCGGTTAAGTTTAGACGCCAATCCAGCTTCGTTAAGATTAGAAAAAAGGTTGTGATTTACTTCATGGACACAAACAATGGTCCCCTGGATGAAAGTCCTGTGTTTTGGAACCCATCCACCACCCCCACTCTGCTCCCTACATGGATTTCAGCGCTCTTATACTACATCACCTGATTTCCTGCTTTGCTCAACAATGAAAAATATTTGGGTGGCGTACAAATTACAGAGAATGATAGCTTAGGTCAGACATATTGTAGAATTGAGTTTGTTTGCGCGTGGCTCATTTAGCCTTTTGACTCACTGTGCTTCCCTCTGTCTCCCAGGTGTAGCGCCCAGAGAGAGCAGCGACAGCGACAACGGCGGGAAGTCCTCCAGCGTCATCGGCTCGGAGGTGGCCATCTTCGTTGGCATCGCTTCGGGCAGCGTCATCTTCATCATCATCATCATCATGCTGGTCCTGCTACTGCTCAAGTACCGGCGGCGGCACCGCAAGCACTCGCCACAGCACGCAGCCACGCTGTCTCTAAGCACCTTGGCCACGCCCAAACGAAGCGGAGGCGCCGGGAACAATAATGGCTCGGAGCCCAGCGACATCATCATCCCGCTCAGGACTGCTGACAGCGTCTTCTGCCCGCACTACGAGAAGGTCAGCGGCGACTACGGCCACCCGGTCTACATAGTTCAGGAGATGCCGCCTCAGAGCCCAGCCAACATCTATTACAAGGTCTGAGGTGGAACTTTGAAAAGCAAGAGACGAACTGGAACAGTCCTGGGCAGAGCAGGTTTTTAGTTTTGGCCGGCGCTGCCAGCACGCCCGCAATCACTCTCGCTCTTTCTCTCTCTGTCTCTCTCTATTGACTCCTCCTCCTCCTCCTCCTCCTCCTCCTCCTCCTCGTCTCTGATGTTTGTCACTATGTTTTTCTTTATCAAAGTTTATCAAAGCTGCTCTTGGGAAACAGAGAGGACAATCTCTTCTTTCCTCAACGCTCCCTGTTTTGTTTTGTGCAGCTTTATGGAATCAGAAAGTTAGACAGATGCACAGCTCTCTTTTTCTTTTTCTCTGATGGGACGGACAGATGGATGTATGGATGTGAAGGTTTACTGGCATGAGAGGAGAAGAAGGAATTATGGCTTCACCTTAAGAGAGACTACTGCTTGGAAAAAGAGAGGGAAAGAGACAAAAAAAACGAGGGAGGAGGAGATGTAAAGGAGAATACGGGCTGACCATGAACTCACAAAATGGCTGCCCTCCCTCACAAGCCAGAGACGCTCTGTGGGTTAAGCCGTCAAACAAGGAAAAAGGAGAGAGATCGCAATCCTCTCTGGGACTTTCCTGACTGAGTCACAGAGATCACCAATTCACCCTGCCACCCAAATGCTCACCATCACATACACACACATTCACTCACACGCACCGACACACTGTCTCACCAGTCAATGTGAACTGTTTAAGTGTGGATCGCACCATGTCTCCTCATTCCCAGATACGTTTTCAGCAAATCAGTTCTTTCAGATGTTACTTGAAGGTTTTAAGGAAAAAAAAATAGATTCCCTCTGTTTTGTACTGTTAATATTTACTGATCTTGTTTTGATCTGGTTTTCACACCCCTGGTAGTTCAAATGCTTTTTATTTAGTTACGTCATATGTTGCGTTCAAACACAAGTGACCCAACAGTTGCTCAGAGTGGCGAGAGCATGAAGTAAGGTTTTGTTTTTTATTCTCAATTTTCCTCTCGCCAGGATATAGGGTGCATGTCAGTTCTGCCCAAGTGGCTCCTTGGAAGAGTGGAGGACTTTCATATACATAGAGCAGCACTTTTAACCCCTTTTTGGTCTCTCCACTCTTCACGGCAGCCAGAGAGAGACAATGATAGCTAGAGATGGGAGAGCAGCTCTATCCCGTCAGATTTAGTAGTGAGGGCTCGCCTCAACTTCTCCAGAACCTGGGCTTTTCACACGCAAAAGTGTTCCGGGCAATAAGAAATCCAATGGCCTTACTACCGCATCAGGTAAAGAAAAGGCCCGCGATCTAGTTGAGGTTAGCATAGCTGGCTGAAACAGCTCTAGGTACTGTAATATTTACCCCTGGGGGTCCAGTGATGACTAAGGGCGCCCTAGGGGTCCAAAATCAGTTTGACCGGTGCTCTCCTATTCTTGTTTAAAAAAAAAAAAAAAACACAGGGACATCTTCTTACATTGTCACTGTTTCTCAATCTCCATTAGCATTTCCATATTGTGAGTTTTTTGATTTACTTCTCTTTTTTCTCTCTCCCCTTTTTTTTTTTTACAAAATAGATGTACATTTAAAAAAGGACATTACAAAGATGAAAAACAAAAAAATAAAAAGCAGAATTTATTTATGATAGACACATAGAGCACAGGTGTTGTCAGGCGGCATGAAGAAGAAGAAGAAGAAGAAGAAGAAGAAGACGAAGAAGTAATGTTAATATATTATGGTATAAGTGCACATTATGCAATCTAGCTGGTTGATTATTTTATATCTCTCGACCCACTGAGTCCTGTATTTTCTTGAGCTCTCACCCCACAGACACAGGGAAAAAGAAGCAGGGGAGGGCAGCCAAGCCTAGGCCCCGTGGGGAGTAGAGTTATCGGACCCAAAATGGCTCACATTGGTGTACACAAGGGCAGAGTAGCTGTGTCTCCCACACTCACTCAGTGTAGCATCTCCCAAAGGAAAATTCTCATGAACACCCAGTGCCCCCTAATTCTCCTCATCAACACCTTTCATGTTCTCTGTGCATGTGCGTGTGTGTGTGTGTGTGTGTGTGTGTGTGTGTGTGTGTGTGTGTGCGCGTGTATGCGTGTATGCGTGTGTTGAGCAAGTCTATATTTCAGTGACTTCACATTCATTAATATCTTTGGCTTAGGATCATAATGGTGACTTAAGCTGTTCCCAGAGCATGTATCAGCCCATCATCCACATCACGTCATCTGTTCATAAAGAACATCAAATTTCACCGAAAAGCCAAGCCTTGTATGATCTGAGGTTTGTGCCTCTAAGAGGCTACAAAATCTGCAAATATGCAATTCTTATTTATTTTTTTAATCGATTCTGAGAAAAAAACAAACACCTATGGAAAGTGTTCTTAACCACTGAAAGATGTAACAACAAACAAATGACACAAAACTAGCAAAGTACGTCACACAAGCCTGCTGTTAGTTCTTATTTCCTGCATTATTTCTAGTATTATTTTAACCTTTTCTCTTTTAAATACCTGTAAGTTCCGTAGTATAAAGGTAAACTGTGAAAAATGAAACCATTACAAAGCATATATATCACACCTGAACAGGTATCTAAGAAAAGATAAAAAAGACACACACATACAACAGAAAAATGGCTGTTTAGTTGCTGTCAGTCTGTGACAGAATATGACAATCTTATTAGTTTCTTTGAATCTGACGTCCTTTTCTTAGCTGCCACTCGACTAACGCTCTCCCAACATTGACCAGGTTTGGTTCAACCTGTTATGAAAATGAAAAATGAGGTAGCGATGCTGTGAGAGTCTTAGCACAAAGGCTAGGAGAAGCCCCTCAGGCTACTGTAAAATGCCTTGCTCGTATGGTCAGCCCTTGGTCACTTGACTCAGTAATTTTGCACCGTACTTCTGTAGGTAAGAAACTGTAAATACATTAATGTTTGTATTGTATATGGATCCTGGGTTGTTACAATAGCCTTATTCACCTTTTTAGGAAAGTAAATGGAAAAAAAAGTTCAGAATAAATGGAATACCCTTCAGTAAAACAGAGCATACTACTTTTTTGGTATATAGCTTATGTAAATATTGACCAGAACCCAATAAAAACATTTTTTTATAAACTCTTAAAGTAAGATGTTTTGTATAAAATTTGAATTTTTTGCTATGTATTTTAGCTAGCGCTCGATGGAAAGCCCGTGTCCTCCCCACTCCCTCCCCTTTTGCACTGTTTCCATGGTAATTTGGTTTTTAAAAAAATGAGCGAAAAGTTGCCAAACCGACTGCTGCATATTTGTGCCATAAGTGTGTACCATAAATATTTATTGAATTAGTTTCTTTTTTTTCTTTTTTGTTCTGTTTATGATTTAACTTTAGTCCAGTTTGTAAGTAACACAGTATTACATTTGCATTGTTTGTTGGTCTACCCCTGGTTTTCTTTAGTCATGTCATGGTTACCGGGTGGCTGTAGCCCTGTTCTCCCCTTCCTTGCAGTATGAGATGGCCAGGCTGTGAAAAATGGTTTTAACATTAAAAAATTAAAACAAGTTCAAAGTGAGGATAAATGACACACATTCCACCAGTCTGTTACAAAACTGAAAATGTTTTTCAATAAAATGTTTTTCCTATGGACGCGCTGTCTGTCTGTGCTGCTTTGTTCTGCTTTCAAATTGCATGAATAAATAATGTCTATTTTTTAATGTCTCACACAACCTGACAGTAAAATAATTGATGTGACACTTTCATTTACTTATTTATCTCAGTGTAGAATCACTCAAGACAGACTTTATACAGCTCATCCAGTGGTCATACTGTCACTCACATGATATTTTCAAACAATGTTTGACATCACATTTGCACATTGAACGTTTTATTTTTACAAGGGCTGAAATAAGAAATCAGGGCCTGTATTTAGAAAACATCTTTAGGCTTAAAGTAGCTAAAAAGTAAAAGTCATGGTTATTGTAGCATGATCATGACAAGGCTTCTTCCATGGATACCTGAGAATTGTTAACGAACTGTCAGACATGTACATACTGGACTAGTCATAACTCTATATGACTCTTTGTTTCATGTTCAATCATTTGGTTGTAAACTCTTTATTTAGATATGGAAACATACATCCTACAGTGTTTCTAGAATTCACTGACAGAAACCCAAAACAGCCCAAGATCCAAACCAGCCAATCACAGTCTGATGAAACACGACATCACCCATCGGTTTTAAGAGGGCGCTCTTAGTGAGGAACTTTAAGTGCTATTTAGGAGCCTTCCTGGTGGGAAAATCAAATATTTTGTGAGCAGGGCCCAGGTTTTTAATTTGGTCAAACGTATATAGACAGTGAATCCCCAAATATGATCTCATTCCATATGCGTGTTCATTAATGTGCTGCTATAAAAGCCTCCATTCTTATGGTTTCAGTACAAACACAAGAGCATTAGTGAGGTCCAACACTGGTGTTGTTCAATGAGGTCTGGCTCGCTCTACGTTCCAGTTAATCCTGACGGTGTTGGATGGAGTTGAGGTCAGAGCTCGGTGCAGTCCAGTCAACTTCTTCCACATCGAGCTACCATATCTTTATGCAGCTGTCTCTGTGCATGGGGGCAGTGTCATGTTGAAACAGTGGAGGACCTTACTCAGACTGTTACCACAATTCTGGAAGCACATGCCTGGGGTTGTGAAAGATATAATATTTAATGAAGTGCAGATGTGATATCCTGACATTTATTCCCTAAAATGAAGTCCAGCCTCCAACACACTGAATCATACACTTCCACTTTCTTTTCACCCCGTCAGGTATGTCTTCCAAACTTCATGACCCAAGTTTGTAACAGGGTTCTGCTTCCTGAGCAAATCTGCTGGGTCCCAACAAAGCACATTCACACCAAACATGGACTTTTGTCTGAAAAATCTGCACTGGACTGATTTAGTGGATTCTTATGAAAGCTTGCACCCCACCATTCCATATAAATATTTGACCAATCGACCAAAACAATGAATAAGTTCACATACTGTATGTAGAAAAGGTAGATTACCTCGGGCACATATGTACTTGACACCTGGCTGGAGCAGGCAGAGAGTTTGGAGTGGGGTTTAAATTTTTGTCATTTTAAAATGTAATTTATTGAGAAATCTCACTATTTCTCTCTCTGACTGTGTCCATATGTATATATATTTGCATGTGTCGATACACAAGGCACTATGGGAAGAGTGGACGATTTATACCTTGATCAGACAGATTGTTGCCATTTGCATCTTGCGTCCAGCACAGAATCAACGAATTGCTCAGCCGTTATTTCTGCTGTGAGGTTAAATGATGCTGGGCGCTTTCCTGCTCTGAGCTGAACTGTTTTTCATCTTGACGCATTCAGGGAGTTCATGTAAAAAGGTTAGGCACAAATACGAGGCACTCAGCAATGTGAAAGCAGCGAGCAAAATGCTTCACTCTCATTTAAAACATTAGAAAAATCCTCCTCAGGCTGCTAAAGTGTGCTCTTTCTGATCACTGCCTTAACCGTTACTCATTGCAAAACATGAAGCAAAGACAGCAGCCCCAGTCAGGGTTGAAGAGGGAAAAACAGAGGGAGACGGTGTTGATTTCAATAAGCAGCTTAGACTTGTACATATTATAATATTATACGTTATTGATTACTATATATATAAAACCGCTCTGAAAGTGATTCCGAAAATATTGTTCACCACTGTGTCACTGTGTTTTTTTGTCTTGTGAAATTCACGTTTTATTTTGAAAAGTAATCTTCCTCTCATTTCAGGTCAGTTGCCCTTCCTCCTGTGTCCCCGGCCTGCTGTGTTCCCTGATTACCTGATTTTGTCCACCTGTGTCACCCTCCCTCATGTGTATATAGTCCTCGCCTTCCCTTGAGTATATTGTCTCATTGTGTACCTCGAGCCATTGCCACTGTCTCTTCTTGGCTCGTCTCGAAGTATTGCCGTGTCTTTATTTCTGTTTCCTAGAGCACCTCTGGAGATGAGTGAATTTTTTTTTCTTAAGTTGTTTGGTCAGCTTGTGTTGCTAGTTAAATTTTATAGTGCCTTTGTTTTTCCTCCTCGTGAGTGATTTTCGTTTGTGTAACTCTCAAAGATAGATATTCATCTCAGTGTAGTTATAGCCTGTAGCCTTTTCCTCCCTCAGGAGCGATTTTCAGTTTATCTGTTTAATGATTTTTGCCACGTCTGTTTTGCTTGTTAATTGCCTCGTCCGAACTGACGAGTAAATAATTTTTTTATAGCCTGTTTATTTATCAATCTGACTTAAGAGTTTACCCAGGGTGTCAGAAATAAAGCCTGCATCAATCGTTCCTTGGCTGCATTTGAGTCCTCATTTTTACCAAATCCTTACACACTGTCATTGTTGTGGTGTGGACTCCACCATCCATTTAAGTTGGAACAATTTTTAAAAAGATATATTTATAGTTGTAGCTCTTGGTGTGGACGGGTTTACAATGTCCACCTTGTGGACTTTGTTGCATGTTATTTTCCATTTGTTGTTTAGTTTGATAGAAAAGACCAGACCCCAAAAATGTATGGTTTGGTTCTAGGTCCATACAGAGCACTAGTTTCTAGTAACCGGACTCTGCTAGATGGATTGATTCGCATGATTCTCAGCATATCCATCTGGGAACTATATTTTGGTAAGGGGTGAAAATACTGGTTGCTGATTGGATAAAACATCTGTCTATCACGGAAATACGGGCCAAATTAACCAATCAGATCACTAAAGCGTATGACGTACTAACAGCGTGGAGGCAAAGGGTAAAGGATATTTTCCGTTTGTGTATCATGAATTTACGGATCAAAGGCCCAATTTCAGGAGCCCGGTCAATATTCAACAGAAGGATCACAGAGAAAAAAGAGTTAGTGAGCGGCTTGCTCCACAGCCGCTCATCTCATCTTTGGAAGCCTCCATGTTGTTTACCCTGAACAGTCTCTTCTTGTTTCGTCACTTAAGTCCACCTCAAAACCAGCGCTGATTGGACATTTGCTTGGCAAACTTCTCCAAAATTTTATCCGTTGCACGTTACCAGACTGATCTGCAAGTAAAATGGAGCTGAGAGACCAGGATGGGCTACTGAGGCTAAGTTTCTACAGGCTTTCCATTGTAATGTGTAGTTTCAGAAAATTGGTGGAATCCCCTTTAAGATTTTTGAAATCATGACAGCAGCTTCAGAGTTGTGCATGGTGGTGTCCACGTAGTTTTGACCTTGTGTTTTACAACACAAGGGATTCAAGCAGTCTTACAGCACCGTGAGTATAGACACAGAGTAGTGAAGGTGTGTGTGGCGTGGCCCAGTCTCTGTTGATGTAATGTGGAGGCAGTGATTAAGGGATCCTGTTTCCTATCAGTGGGATGATGGTTACACTCTGAAACAGAACGAGCACAGGGCCAAATTGTCACTGAGCCGGTGAGTCAGGCTTGTTGTTTTGTCAGCCAATATATCCAGGCAACTAGCCTGTACAACCAGCCATGCTGCCAGTGAGTCAGGAGGAGAACCTGCCAAAATATAGCCAGGCAGAGACACAGCCATAGTGGGCCAGAAATCCCTTCCACTATCGCAAGCTAATGTGAGTCAGCCAGCCACCAAATCAGTTCTTTTAGCCCATCAGCTCACCACCATAACTCTGTTCAGTCTGCAGGCCAGGAAATCAGCCAACAGTCAAGATTATATCTGTGACAGCCAAACACCCTGTGAGCCAGCATTCTTGACCAAGTCTAGATTAGTGCTTTATTGTAGCATCAACACTAGGTCACTTGGTCTGTATTTTGCTTTTGAAAGAGGTTGAACCACTGAACTAGAGAATATAATGAATCCAGTTCTTTCTCATTCCCAGGGTGTCAAATACCACCTTTTTCACGGCTCTGTAGACCAGGCTTTCAACTGTAAACGCGCCTGTGGTGATATTTGAAGCTCAGAGCAAGTGCTCAAGGATTTAGAGCACCAAATTCTGTGTAAAGAGGCCGGTAGGGGTGGTGGATGGGTCAAACAGACACCAGACTTTCACTCAGGAGACAGTTCGTAGCCCGCTCATGTCGCTGTAGTCAGGTTACTAATCCTAACCCCACCCACTATCTTCTCCTAACCCTAACCAAGTGGTTTTGCTTCCTTAACCTAACAACATACTTTTATTTTTATTTAAAACACATTTTTGTCTATACTCAAGAATTTCTGCTGTAATTCTGACAACATTTAACACAAATGTGTAAGAGGATAAAATGATGAAGTGATGATGTTTTCTCTCCAAAAGGTCAATGTCACTGTGACATCATGTTTTATAACTCAGGAACAGAAGGA
Organism: Echiichthys vipera; assembly: GCF_963691815.1. Lineage (NCBI taxonomy): Eukaryota > Metazoa > Chordata > Actinopteri > Perciformes > Trachinidae > Echiichthys > Echiichthys vipera. Next base: position 2,232,022 of record NC_139835.1, read on the forward strand.
GAGACACTTGGTCAGATACTGAACTGGGGACACTAATGTTGAAACTGTGATGATGTAGAGATCTGAAGAAGTGTGTGAAGCATCAACGTTTCACCAAAAACACACTTGAAACGTTTTTTTTTAATTCATTCAAAGTCTTCTCTACATATATTATGGAAGTCTGGACAATTTGGATGTAAACTGCAACCTGACTGGTTGGTGGAGGCATACATCTGCAATGTGGTAATTGTAGTTAATTCTGCAGTCTGGCCACACCACTCTGCTGCTAATGTGGCTGTAATCAGCGTTGGATGATTATAATGGGAGCTCTGTAATTTCTATAATTCTAGGATGAATAAATTGAACCTGATGTCAGATGACACCTCATACAAACTGGTTAGTTTCAAGCATCAAGCACCCTGACCTTAAAATAGTAGTTTGACATTTTGAGAAATACTGAAATGTCTTTAGATACAGTATTTGCTCGATACATATACAGCCAGCATCTGGTTAGCTTAGCTTAGCAAAAAGACTGGAAGCAGGGGAAAAATTCTTGTCACTCTGTCCAGAGTAACAATTAACACGATATATTCATGTTATATCGTCATTCTTCCATTCATACAGTTTTGGTTGCCGGCTAAAAATTTTAATTTTTAATCCATCTGGAGGCGTCAGGTTAGTAATTCTCTGCAACAAATCAAATGTGTATTTTCCAAATGTAGAAATGTTCCCTTGTGGTTTACTCAACAGCTGCATTGCACTGGAGGATTTCTGCATTGCAGGTTTTCCTGTTATTTTGGCAACCTCAGTATTTGACATTGAGTACCTCAAAACTATAACCATAACTGTAAAAAGCTATCTTGTTAGTCCTGAGAGAAGCATTAGGGCTCAGACCTGCAGTTAAATATTCCTAATGGAGCACAAGACCTCTGAGTTGCAAAGCGCTCACCGTCTTTTTTCTTCTTTTGCATCATTATCTAATACAAGGCTCTATTCTTTGCCACATCACAAGTATTAGAGATATTAAAGCCACTGGCTGTATATTCATCATTTCTAACCACATTGTCTTCACAGCCCTGTGCTTATGAGGTAGCTGAAAATGAAAACCTCTCTCTCTCTCTCTCTCTCTCTCTCATGGTGGTCCATCATCTCCTCGCATCTCCCTCACACACTTTGATGAGAAAGAGGAAGAGGAGGGAGGATGGGGAGAAAAACGTTCTGATGTTTTTCCTATTTAACGTTTCCGTTTTATCTCCCTCGCTTTCATGCCTTGGACCACGGAGTGCTGTTGAGAGGCGACGAGGCGTTGCGGGTGTTTAATGGGATTTTTTCGTTTTGAGGTGGCTGAGGAGTTTATTGGGAAGTAGTCAGTTTTTTAGGCCCTTAACCTCTCTCCACATGTTGGTAATTTAACATTGTTCAGTACCAGAGGGCCAGTGTCTTAAGGGTCCTGTGTCAATGTTGATTGCGTTTGGTAGGAAGACAACTGCTTTCCTGGTTAGAATTGTTTGAGTGTGAAATCTCTCTGAAAGCTGCTTTCAATGCAGACCTGTGTGTGTGTGTATACTGTATAACTTGTTTTGCGGGTGTGGAAAAAAAAGGAAAAACATCTGAGAACTCTTTTTGCATACTAACATAGAAACTATGCAGTCATGTCGATCACTGAAGAAAATTCTTTTGTGATCAGAGATGCACACTGGGTTTGATGTTCCTCTGCAGCCATCGTAGGCAGACGAATCAGAAGGCCTGGACTCACCCGCACAGATAAGCTCCATTGAGTAAGTTTATAACCCAACCATACAGCTGTGTCAAGTGATCTGCAATCTGCGGGTCTGCTTGGCTGAGCTCGCGTGTTTCTTGGACAATATTAATTTCCATAGTGTTGCATATGTTGTTATATGCAGTATATAGATATATTTATATTTATTGTCACAGTATGTTATTGTACAGTCTGACTGCCGTCGGGGTGAAGGACCTGCGGTAGCGCTCCTTCTTACACCATGGGTGGAGCAGTCTGTTGCTGAAGGAGCTGCTCAAGGCCCCCATGGTTTCATGCAGGGGATGGGAGGTGTTCTCAGATTTAGCCCTCTTCACAAGTTTATTAAGTCTCTTCCTGTCCCTCTCTGTGTCTCCTACCCTCCAACAGACCACTGTGTAAAAAATGGCTGATGCCACCACAGTGTTGTAGAAGGTGTTTAACAGTGACCTGCACACAGCTCTCCCACTATCAATAAAGGTTTCTAAAATGTTGAGACAATTATGAGGCAGATTCCCTTCAGCATCCAACTTTGGATTGTGAATGTACAGTAGAAACTTATGCTAGTTCCTCATATTTGGAGGGAGTGAAGAAAATGCTCTGTGACTCACCCAGGAATATGGATTCCACTCATGTGTGTACTCACATGGGAGGTATTCGTCATGTCAGTGAGGAGAACAAAGTGTAGACCATTTGTGGTCCTCTTATCACATTTTATTGCATTCACCCAAGTACATTTTAGTTTAATTCAAACACTCTACACAAACAATGGACCATGGCTTTTACAAGGAATGAGGATAATGTCTTGCATGCAAGGCGACATTGATTTTTGGAAACTTGGGGTCAGCTGTTTTTGACAGAAGTCATATCAAGCTGCACAGAGCAACTCAAGCTGGGCAGGAAGTCAGACACAGCAAAGGCATGGAGCGTCCAGTCATTTTCAAAATAAAACACCCTGTGCAAACTTCTGATCGTATATCAAATCACTGTATCAAAAAACACATTCAACTACAGAGCCTTCTTACCAAGCCCCCACCACACCATCCAATAAGGAAGTGCCAAAAACTGCAGTTCTCCGAGTGTCCACTCGGAGTAGTTTCCACAATAGAGCAGTTTCTCATTGACCAACATATTAAATGCCGTTTTAACAGCATAATTAAACCTATTTAAGGCCTGGGACAAAAAACATTTGTGTCTGTATGCTTAGGTCATATGTCCATGACAACACTGAGGGGGATGGATTTTTTTGTTCCAGGCTAGTTTATATTTATTGGAGGTTTAAGTTTATGAATAATTGGGGGCGTGGCCTCTTGAGTGATGCTAGCCGCTGGCCCTAACTTCTCTTCGGAGGTAAACGTCAGCCAGATGGATGTATCTCCCTCCCCCAAATGTCACATACATGCCCTTTTTTGGTAAGAGGAAATGAGGCAGAGTCAAGGTCTAACAAGATGGTGACTCCCGGAGGCGAGGACGATTGGATCAAGTTGAGAGAACGGACCTTGACGGGTATGCTATGTCCATTTATTATACAGTCTACGCATCTTACCCATGGTTGATCACAGGAAAAATCACAGGACAACAATCAAATCACCAGCAAGTCCACAAGAAAAGTAACCTTTTATTTGTTTACTGCTCTCTGTATACGAGATTGTAAAGATTATCACGTGATCTCACATTTCCCACAAAAATTAAATTTTCCTTGCAGGATTAATAAAAGTAATTCTTCTTCTTCTTCTTCTTCTTCTTCTTCTTCTTCTTCTTAACAGGCGGGGGCAAGGTGTGGGTCCCTGGATGAGCTGACTCATTGGCTGGCTGGTCTGTGTGTTGCAGAGGAGAATTGGTCATGAGGGTGAGGTCTACAATATGGCGAGCAGGAACCCAGGACCTTTCCTCTGGACCGTAACCCTCCCAGTCCACAAGGTACTGGAGACATCTACCCCGCCGACGAGAGCGAATCAGGCGCAGCACTGCATAAACCGGATCTCCATCGACGATACGTGGAGGGGGAGGTGGTGGTGCCTGAGGGACCGTTGTGAACTGGCTTAACCCTGGATACATGGAGGGTGTGTCATGAACGGTGCGGGGAAATAACACTGAGAGACTGGACTCAAATGCAGAAACGGACACGGGGTAAAAGTACAAACAAATATTTCATATAAACAACAGAAACGGGAATAACTACAGGGGAAACAAGAAGACTAAAGACGAGACAGTCGAGGGTAACAGGAACGAGGAAACAAAGGACGGTCAGGAAACAGGACAGAAAAACAGGAACACGGGAAACTACTGAAATAAACAAAGAAACAAAGATTAACAAACAATCAACACAGAGCGCAAATACCAGAACGAACGAGAAACGTGAGCCAACCGACGAAGAGTTTACCAAGTAAATGAGAACCGTCCGGCGCTGCATGCCTGTCACCTTCGGCTTCTTATACCCCTGGAGGTCATCAGCGTAACTCGCTGCAGCTGGGGTGGAACCACGCCTACCCGTTCCTAGACAAAACAACACACAGGGGAGAAACATGCAGGGAAAAACAGACAGAGGGAGACAAACACACAAAAGGGAGAGAGGAGGGACAGACAGAACCGAATCTTGACAGCACCCCCCCTCAACGAGCGCCTCCAGGTGCTCCACCGGGCCTTCCCGGATGAGCCCGGTAGAAAGGATCAGGGATCAAGAGACCAAGCTCCTCTCCTCAGGATCATATCCCTCCCAGTTGACCAGGTACTGGAACCCGTGCCCTCTGCGTCGCACGTCCAAAATTGAACTGACCAGATGGCCATCCACGGTATGGGGCCACGGTAGGCGGGCACAGCGTGCTGGTGGATACTGGTTTCAGCTGGGAGACGTGGAATGTAGGATGGATCTTGAGGGACGCTGGGAGCTTCAGACGGAAAGCACTGGGGTTGATAATGGTCTCGACCTCGAAGGGACCAATGAAACAGGGAGCGAGTTTCCTGGAGACGACATTCAAGGAGAATGTCGTGGGAGTTCAACCAAACCCTCTGACCCGGTCTGTACTTGGGAGCAGGGATGGGATGGCGGTCCGCCATCCTGCGGTTCTGCTCAGCCGTCCGCAGCAAAGCCCCTCGGACCTCCCTACAAATCCGCCGAACTCTCCGGAGATGATGTTGGACAGAAGGCACAGCAATCTCGGACTCCTGGGCCGGAAAGAGAGGAGGTAAGTAGCCCAACGAAGCCTCGAAGAGAGAAATACCTTTAGCAGCACAGGTTAGGAAGTTGTGGGAGTATTCCACCCAGGACAGCTGAGAAGACCACGAGGGGTTGCAGGCACAAACACAGCGAAGATCGGTCTCCAAATCCTGGTTAGCTCTCTCCGTCTGCCCTTTAGACTGAGGGTGGAAGCCTAATGATAAGTTGACCTTGGCTCCCAGGGCCTGGCAGAAGGCTCTCCAGACACGGGAGGTGAACTGGGGACCCCAGTCCGACACGATGTCCACAGGTATCCCATGGATGCGGAAAACATGGTCCACTAACAGAGATGCCGTTTCCATGGCAGAAGGCAGTTTAGGCAGGGGAACAAAGTGAACCATTTTCGAGAACCGATCAACAATTGTGACAATGGTGTCGTTACCTTGGGAGGCAGGAAGTCCAGTTACAAAATCCTAGGGGATGTGAGACCAAGGCCGACCGGGTACTGGAAGAGGGCGGATAAGACCTGCTGGAGGGCGATGAGAGGCCTTTCCCCAGGGGCAGACGGTGCAGGCCAGAACAAACTCCCGGGTAGCCGTACCCATGGTCTACCACCAGAAGTGACGGCGTAGGACTGACAGGGTCCTGGTGATCCCGGGATGACAAGCAAGTCGAGAAGAGTGCCCCCACTGGAGCACCTGGGAGCGAACACTGGCAGGAACAAACAGACGCCCCGGTGGACCACCACCGGGGTCGGGGTCAGTGCATTGAGCTTGTCTAACTGTAGACTCGATCTCCCAGGTTAATGCCGCCATAACACAAGACGCGGGAATGATGTGATCCAAGCTGGTTTCTTCCTCCTCAGCAGGTCCAAACTGACAAGAGAGGGCGTCCGGTTTTATGTTCTTGCTGCCAGGAATGTAGGTCAACGAGAAATTAAATCGACCAAAAAACAATGCCCACCAGCCTTGACTGGAATTAAGTCTCTTAGCTGTCTGGATGTAAGACAGGTTCTTGTGGTCCGTCCAAACCACAAATGGAATCTCTGCTCCCTCTAAGCAGTGTCGCCACTCCTCCAAAGCTAACTTAACCGCTAGCAATTCACGGTTCCCTACGTCATAGTTTCTCTCAGCGGGAGACAGCTTCTTGGAGAAGAAAGCGCACAGGTAAACTTTGTTGTCAGAAACTGCCCGCTGGGATAGAACCGCCCCCACTTCCAGATCCGAGGCATCCACCTCCACAATGAACTGACAAGTGGAATCAGGCTGAACCAACACAGGAGCGGACGAGAAGCATTTCTTCAGGGTCAGAAACGTGTCGTTGGCGGCTGAAGACTAGACAAAGGGAGTTGTGGGGGACTTCAACCTGGTCATAGGCGACACTACCTGGCTGTAGTTACGGATAAAGCGACGGTAGAAATTGGCAAAACCCAGAAACCGCTGTAGTTGCTTCCTGGAGGTAGGCGCCGGCCATTCTGTAACCGCCGTAACCTTAGCAGGATCCGCCCTAACCTGTCCACTCTCCATGATGTACCCTAAAAAAGTCACAGAGGAGACGTGGAATTTGCATTTCTCCGTCTGTTCAGACAAGTCTTGTCAAAATGTCATCCAGGTAAACGAAGACTGAACGATTCAGCATATCACGGAGAACGTCATTAACTAAAGCCTGAAAGACAACTGGAGCATTAGTTAAATCAAATGGCATAACGAGGTACTCGAAGTGACTGAGTAGAGTGTTGAAGGCGGTCTTCCATTCATCCCCCTCCTTTACCCTCACTAGATGATACGCGTTGCAGAGATCTAATTTGGAAAAGACCATTAGCCCATGCAACGGTTCGAACGCCAAATTAATCAAAGGAAGGGAGTACTTGTTCTTGACTGTAATGTTGTTAAGACCGCAGTAATCAATACAGGGACATAACGACTTGTCCTTCTTGGCCACGAAGAAAAAAACTGCTCCCAAAGGGGAAGAAGGACAAATAATCCCTGATTTAAGTGAGTCGTTGATGTATGACTCCATAGCCTCACAATGTGAGGGTTGTGAAGACGGAGCCATGGATACCCCAGGATGAGAGGCAGACAGGAAGGATGTGGAACTGGACTGTCTCGTGATGATTATCAGAAAGCAGAGGGTGAACCAGGGAGGTCTGATGCGTGACAGTGCCCAAGATGTGACCATCTAAGGCTCTAGCAGGAACCGGATGAGGCAAAGGAACCCGCTTGAGACCCAGCTGAAGGACCACCTCATTAATGATACAGGCATCAGCCCCAGAGTAAATGAAGATGGTCAAGGTGTGTCTTTGCCGGTTCTGTGGCCAGATTGTACTGTAACGGGTGTGGAGTGAACCCAATTGCAGCACAGATGAACCAGGTATTCGCTTAAAACAGTCTTTATTCAGCAGGTACACGGCTGACCAGGGGAGAGCAGAAACAGGGCAGGCGCCAACCAGCCACAGGCAGACGAGGAACAGAAAACAGGCAGGCAATACTCGTTGTCAGGGACAGAAGGCTGGTGGATTTACCGGGGCTTAGACGAGAGGCGAATGTCAGAGGCAAGTCGGGTCAATACCAGGTAAGCAATCCGGGAACAAGTGCTGGAGAATCAGGCATGAGAGCGAAGACAATCTGGCAAAGAGTGAGTGGAGTGAGGCTGCATAAATACTGGCTTGATTGGAGATGGTGAGCAGGTGAGAGCAGCAGATAAAAGCTGTAGACTGATCAGGGGTGTGGCTGAGCAGCAGAGCAGGGGAGGAGACGAGCAAACTGTGACAGGGAGGGCAGGAACAAAGACATTTGGAAATGATGACGCAGATATCCACGTGCTCTCCCTTATTGGGTCTTATCATCAGTCACTGTCAAGGGGCCTTCACATGATGATTTTTTTGCACTGGGCTCACCGCGAGGTTGGGCGCAGAGACCAAGTAAACGGCTAAATCAAAGTGAGGATTATAACAACCGTTAGCTTGTAAACTGCCTCATCACAAACCTGGTGTGAAGCTTATAAACCTCCATCATTACGTTTTCTTTTTATATCGTGATACGACTTTAATGTAACGTTAAATAGTTCGGGAAACTCAGACACACACACAATACGTTTTTTCCTCTATCTTTCTAACCGGCTTGATGACGCTCTCTGGTTGCCTAGGAAACATAAACGTCACTCAAAGCTTCTATCTCATTGGTTGGGCTTTTGAAAGGTCAGCGGCAACTAGGTGAAAGTTCAACTGAACTTTGAGCACAGCGGCAGAGGCAAATCTGAGCGGTGAGCGCCGCTACCTTGGGCGCTGCCCCCTTTTCCTTAGGGAATGAATGGAACTGCCACCGCAAAGCGTTTTACCGTGTATCATGTGTAGGGGCCTTTAGTGTTATCCCTTAGCTAGGTCTAGTTACATTGCAAACCTTTTGTGTTTTTCATCTATCTTGCAATGGCTTCTTCCTAATGTTACCACTACCACTCTAATATGTCGCTGTATTTGCTTTGCAACAACTCCCAAACTGTGTTTTCCACCGCTGCACACGCGATTCTTTTATATTTCAAAACAGCTCGGCTCCAGCCCCCCACGAACCCCACAGGGACAAACGGTTGAAGATGAATTAATGAACGAATGTGTTGGCTGCAGCAAGACGCACTGCAGAGCCAAAGTCATCTCCTCGGTTAGTGGCTACCCTCGATAAATTGCATTAAATCAAACAACGTATCAGATGATTTACAACTTCTAGGTGACAAAGGTATCCTCTAACGGGATACCTAATAACCCCGCTGGCAAACCCCGCTACAGAGCAAGAGCGCCGGTGTTGTGCCGTATTCAGCACCCCTGCCGTGAAATGCACCCCCTCGCATTATAGGTGATATTCTGGATCAGAAAGCTGTTGTTTCGACCTATAGGAGTAGTTTATATACAGGTAACCCACAACGGTCAGAACATTGGTTACTTACAGTCTCTTAACTATTTTAAAGAGTTTAAAATCACAAACTCTGATAATAGCGAACCCAAACCAACACCTTTTTGTTTGTTCTGTGGAAATACGCTGCAGCCATAATTACAAAATTAATTAAATGGATCTTTTGAGCAAGTTGAATGTATTTGACTTAGCGTTTCCTAAATATAATCCCAGTTTTTCTTGCAGTTAATAGGTTCAAAAGAGTGTGCTTTTAATTAAAACAACAGCCTTCTGATCCAGAATATCACCTTTAATGCGAGGGGATGCATTTCACGGCAGGGGTGCTGAATACGGCACAACACCTGTCCAACAGTGCGCACACACACACACGGGTCACAGTGGAGCGCTGCTTCGGGTTGACTGCCTCCGTTATTCTTTTCCATACAGCGTTTTTATGGGCCCCTTTTATTCCACTCTTAAGACTGCCAAAAAGCACATCTTTATTTTGCTCCATGTCGGATGTCAGGATGCCAATCTCTGTGTCGGAAAAGTTTATTTTCTTCCCAGTGTATCGTCTCTCCATGTTTGACCTCAGTGGGCGAGGCCTCCGAACCAGGAATATTTAAGGGCGTAACATGTTAATAACGATCGAATTCAGCCGCCGCATTTATCAAGGCCCGCTCATTCGTACGCTGAGATTGGTCGGATACGAATATTTCATAAATCACACGTGGGTCCTGTCATACGACCAATTCTGCGCTCAGATCTGCGCACGTTTTTACGAAAGATTGATAAATGAGGGCCGATATGTTTTTAGGCTTGCTAATATGGAAGAAGATTATTTTTGATACAGAGCTATAAGGCTTGATTGTAAGATTGTAAGAACAGTTACAACCAGCTTGGTCTCACCAAAAGGCGTGTGAATGACACGCTATTTCTCTCAAGCCATCTCACGTATAATTACAACGCATGTCATGATTTTTGCGTGTCATTTCACGCCATGTAGTCTCAATTTACTTGAATAGTGCAGAGATGGCGTTGTCATTTCACGCACAAATGTCATTGAGGGAAAACCCACGTGTTCGTATTTCTCCGTAAGGTGGCGGAGAAATACGAACAAGTGGTGGAGCTTTCTGGCAGAGAGTTGTTTTTAAATCAATATTTCATGTGAAGGATGGCTGAAATAACGGGCGTGAAATGCCCTAACCCTAACCCTAACCCTAACCCCTAATCCCTAACCCTAACCCTAACCCTGGGGAACTACGGGCATTAAATGACACGCGTAAAGCTTAATATGCGTAGACATGCACGCAAAAAGTCATGAAAGTCATGAAAAGTGGCGTGCTATTTATACGCCCTCCCATGAGACCACGTAGTTACAACATACATCTTTTAGTTCTCACTGTTAGTGGTGATGTATATGAAAGACAATTATCCATACAAAGCTAACAGAGTTTCAGATTCATTATATGATGCCGGGTCATGATAACACCCCTGTTCTTACTCATGAACCTTTGGGTGGTGACCTTGTTGACATGCCGCAGAGGTATGTAAATACAGCCAACACCTTCAGCTCATGGGACAGCAGCCTTACCGCACATGCACACACACACACACACACACACACACACACACACACACACACACACACACACACACACACACACACACACACACACACACACACACACACACACACTCTCTCTCTCTCTCTCTCAAATATGTGTTTCCATTAATTCTGTGCATGGGGAGCGTCCCTTGCCTGTTGCTCTGCTCTGGTATTGCACAGACAGACAGCTCCACCCCTCTCCTTTGTCTGGATGATTGGAAGGGGTTAGCATCTGTGGCTTATGGTGTCACATGTAGAAAAAGGAACAAACCAGGGGCCTGTTTCACAAAGCAGGTTTAGTGAAAACTCTGAGTCTGTTAACCCTGAAATGAGGGAAACTCTGAGTTTTCCGTTTCACAAAGGGAGGTAACTCACACCAGAGACAGAGGGGTAACTCTAGCCTGTTTCACAAAGAGAGGTAACTTAACCTCTCGGTCAGTTACCATGGTAACATGCTCTCTGAAACTAACCTGGTCGGGACCAGGTTTTTCTCAGAAAACCTTGAGTTTCTCTCTGTCTCCGCCCTCTTTCAGTCACACACGCTGTTTGATTTCCTCATTCATTCAGTCAGCACGCTAGTTTTGGCGTAGTATAGTTCTGTCTGTTTTTTCAGAAAATCATTGCAAAAATCAGTCAGTAGGCCGACATTAGAAGTTATATTAAGTGGTAACTATTTCACTACCATGACATGTCCTTTTGATAACGATCCCGTGGATGAAGGTGACGCATTCCCCTAAAGAGAATTAAATATTTGTCGGGAGATGATTATCAGACCGCGTATAGACGTCCTTAATATACTGCAGCCATAATTACAAAATGAATGAAATGGATCTTTTGAGCAAGTTGAATGTATTTGACTTAGTGTTTCCTAAATATAATCCCAGCTTTTCTTGCAATTCATAGGTTCAAAAGTGTGTGCTTTTAATGTGGTTACCGTTATATAAACTACTCCTATACGTGGAAACAACCGCCTTTTGATCCAGAATATCACCTATAATGCGAGGGGGTCTATTTCACGGCAGGGAAACACCGTTTCATGTCACAGTCCATCTCATCCCTCCTTACATTTCCAACATTAACAACCAGTAATGCTCTTATATCCCAGTAGATATTGTGTGTTGCGCTGCGTTTTTTGCAAATGGGAGTTTTTTTTGCAACATATAAAACAGCCACTTACGGTAATATTTACTTTACAATGTAAAACATGCTCAAAATGAGGCGTCACCATGAGACAGTGCTGAGGTTTTACCTGTTTGAACAATGTTTTTATTTTTCATCTTAAACTGCTGCCAAGTGCGCTTCTCCCCCGCGGGGTTGCACTTAAATGAAATAAATTAATAGACTACCACTCAAGCAGTTCCCCCTGTGATATTACTGTGATTGCAACAGGACTACATTTAAACTTATGCACTGACCCGAGCCGCAATGTTCTCCCGCACCGTCTCCCTCTCTTTTGCTGCAGCAGCGGTGTAAACCTGCTCAAACTCTCCGTATGAGCGCATTAATATTTCCAATTCCAGTTGTAGCGTAGCGCTCCGCTTCCCCGTTGCCATGGGGACTCGTCGAATCAGGGCTCCATTGATGGTGTCTTTTTTTACTTGTGGTGCACGCGCTTAACTCCAGGTCAAACTACTCTGAGTTGATCAACCTAACGCAAATCTGCTGTTCTGGAACCGAAAACTCAGAGTTTCCTATCTCAGAGTAGATCAACTCAGAGTTCAGGGTTAAACTCAGAGTTTTTTGAACCTGCTTTGTGAAACAGGCCCCTGGAAACTTTGAAATCACCTAATCCTCTCATCATGCCTCTTCAAGTCATCCTCCCAGGTTTAACCACTCCAAATTATCCTCCCTCCCCATCTGTTCTCAGAGTTAGTCACACAGCATGTGTCTGACATAGTGAAACTCTACAATGAGGAGCGCTCAAACATATATCATCCCTTACATTAGAGCTAAATTTGTACTATGCATTAACTCATATAAGTATTTCATCTTGTCTCACTCAGTTATAATAACAGCTATCATTGAAAGACACAACACATCTATCTTTTTTTTTAAATTCAGATTTTTGTTTTCTCTTTTTTGAGACACCTTACAGTGAGATTTCTGACTCCAACCTAATACAATTTGTGTTGTCCCCACAACAGTTTAAGTTGTAGGGACTGTTCAAGTCCTCTAAACTAAACAACAAACTAGCCTTTGTCCTTGCCTTGGAAAACAGCCCATATGAGCATTGTCTAGTCTGACGTTGTTTGTCACTGTGCTCCAGATCACCATTGCAAAAGCTTTTCTTATCTGCCACTTGTATGGTTAAGGTTTGGCTCTGTTTACACAGAACAACTATTAAAAAAAAAAATTTGATTATTGAATATACAGGTTTGTCATAAAAGCCGTTAAAATACTATACATGGTCAGAGCCGCTGAAACGTATGTACAACAGGGGTTGCTTGAGATTAGGAGGGATGTTGGTCAAGACTCATTCTCCCCAAAGACTGTTAAACGCATCATTATTATTAAGTATCATCGTGTCTAGCTCTACAGCTGGTCTGCGTGGCTGAGCTCACGTGTTTCTTGGACTAGGCGACATTGTGGGTGGAGCCCAGACCCCCGTAGGGGGGTCCGAGGGCATCCTGCCCTGGAAAAGTTTTTTTTTAGAAACAACCTCTATTCGATGCTTTTTGCATGATGGCACCTTATCCACATTTTAAAAGAATGTCTTAATTTTATTATATTACTATATGTCTTTATCATGGGAAAAACTGCAATGTGTGCCTCAATTAACAGTTGTTAATTTCTAAATGAATCATCAATTTGCATAGTGTTGCATATGTTGTTTTATTTATATATAGGTATATATATAGACTGTATATATTTATATTTATTGTCACAGTATGTTATTGTACAGTCTGACTGTCGTCGGAGTGAAGGACCTGCGGTTGTGCTCCTTCTTACACCGTGGGTTGAGCAGTCTGTTGCTGAAGGAGCTGCTCAAGGCCCCCATGGTCTCATGCAGAGAATGGGAGGTGTTCTCAGACCTAGCCCTCTTCACAAGTTTATTTGGTCTCTTCTTGTCCCTCTCTGTGTCTCCTACGGCAGTAGCTCAGTCCATAGGTGACTTGGCTGGGAACCATAGGGTCGCTGGTCCAAGTCCCCGTGAGGACCATGTATGGAGCGTGGACTGGTGGCTGGAGAGGTGCCAGTACATCTCCTGGGCACTGCCGAGGTGCTGTTGAGCAAGGCACCGAACCCCCAACTGCTCGGGGCGCTGGTCACTGGCAGCCCCCTCGCTCTAACATCTCTCCCTAATTGCATGTATAGGCCCTGTTTGTGCATGTGTGTATTTCGGGCCTGTGTGTGTATGTATGTATAATAATAAGAGTGAAAAAATTCAATTTCCCCGTGCGGGATAAATAAAGTAATTCTTCTTCTTCTTCTTCTTCTTCTACCCCCCAACAGACCACTGTGTAAAATATGGCTGATGCCACCACAGTGTTCAACAGTGACTTGCACACTCCAAATAACCTCAAGTGGGAAGTGAAGGGAAAATATATGCCTCAAAATGCAGCTCTCCCACTATCAATAAAGGTTTCCAAAATTTTGAGACAATTACAAGGCAGATTCCCTGCAGCAGCCAACTTTGTATTGTTTGGGATGTGCTCTTAGTGATTTAGGAGTCATCTTGACTACTTTTCACAGATTTAAGAAATGTGATAAAAATGCTTTGTGAAATACCTTTAGAGCAAAAATGTAAGAGTCCTAAAATCAAGACTGTTGTCCACTGTTTAAGAGTTAGGCTACTCCTAAATCAGCAAGTGACATAATGACTGTTTCAAAGATTGTGAGGCTACATTGTGATGCATATAAGAAGTGAAAAATGCTATTCTGCCTTTGCTTTTGAGAAACAGCAGTCATTAATCTCATGGCCGCAACACATTTCAGGCATTTGAAGAAAAATGCTGTCATTTGTGTGGTCAGAACAGCCTTAAACGAGCTATTCCGTTCAGAGAGGAAGCAGAAAGAAGAGCCATTTAAAAACAGTGAGGTCTGTGGACCAAGTATTTTTTCTGTAGAATATTAGTCTTTCTATGTTGGATTCTTTGAGCACCACAAAACAGAAATATCTCAAATATACAACTATCTGCATGACTAGAGACCATTAGAGGTATGTTAGAGATAGAGAAACATTATTAATGGTCTGGCCCTTTAAAAGCCTCTATTAATCAAATGATTTAACCTGAGGGTTGTCATCAGCTCATGGTGACACTTTGAAATTAACTGAACTGAAGCTGTGTCATAATCACATGTCAATCAAGCTCACTGACAAAAAATCAAGGGGTGCATCAGTGCAGGAGTCCCTCCCTTCCGCTGTCCATGACGACCCAGGAGCTGTCATTCACTCTGTTGTCATGGGACTTGCCTTGCCTTGAACTGCTCATCTACCTTCGTTTTCAGAGTCACAGCAGCATCATCAGAACCATGTCAGTCCCACCATAATGGACCCTGAGGAGCCAGTGCACTGTTTGAAGCTGTGCTCTGCTGTTAGTTACACACAAACACAGGAGACCCTTACACTCACAGTGATTTCTGGAGAGTTTTGTGTTTTTGTTGGAGGGGTGAGATTTCCATTATGTCACATTGAGAAAACTACTTCTAAAAAAAACCCTGAACTAAATAACCCTCTAATTTTAGGATTTTGAAGCCATTCACAATCTCATTGGAGGAGCTGAAAACAACAATTGTCAAGCAGAAAACAAGACCTATTATTTGTTTACAAGCAGGTCACAGATATATATTTGCATTTTCAAAGCATTTCCTAAAACAACTGGACACTATGTTTTTGAACAAATGTTACTCATACAAAAGGACATATCTTGGGGACTATTATCCACAGCAGATTAATCCAGCTTTGGACAAAAAGAAGAAGCTCTATGGCACATAGGAAGAAGATATATATCAGACTTTGGATACACACAATACTTGGTATCGGTGGAGGCGAACTGTTATCATGTTATTATTCCTTTAACCCCTTGACTTGTACTGGCCTGCCAGCTTTTTGTCTTTCAGAGGCTATAGCGGCGTACTTATTGTAACCCAAACCACAGTCATTTTTCTAAACCTAACCATGTAGTTTTGTTGTCTAAACCTAACCCTGTAGTTGTGTTGTCTAAACCTAACCCTGTAGTTGTGTTGTCTAAACCTAACCACGTAGTTTTGTTCTCAAAACCTAACCATGTAGTTTTGACGTCTTAACCTAACCACATAGTTTTGTTGCCTAAACCTAACCATGTAGTTTTGACGTCTAAACCTAACCACATAGTTTTGACGTCTTAACCTAACCACATAGTTTTGTTGCCTAAACCTAACCATGTAGTTTTGACGTCTAAACCTAACCACATAGTTTTGTTGCCTAAACCTAACCATGTAGTTTTGACGTCTAAACCTAATCATGTAGTTTTGTTGTCCAAACCTAACCATGTAGTTTTGTTGTCTAAACCTAACCATATAGTTGTGTTGTCTAAACCTAACCACGTAGTTTTGTTGTCTAAACCTAAACATGTAGTTTTGTTGTCTAAACCTAACCATGTAGTTTTGTTGTCTAAACCTAACCTTGTAAATGTGTTGTCTAAACCTAACCATGTAGTTTTGTTGTCTAAACCTAACCATGTAGTATTGATGCTTAAACTGAAGGTAAGTTAATAGTTCTCGTTTGAATTCACAATGCTAGTCATGTGTTTAAAACTGCGGCTGTGGGGCAGCAGACAGTGTAGGTAAAGTAGGGATTAGAAACATTAAGTTACAATACATCTGTGGTTTGGAGAAACAATGGCAACATTTTATTCTGGTGACAGCGTTGCAGAGAGAGCGTAATAACATCTGAAATGTAATGGCAGTGTGTGTTTGATGGCATTATCAAAGACCTTCTGTAAGCTGCTTGCTGGGCACCGGTGCTTTTGAAATTGAATCGGACCACTGCATTGCGGATTTAGAGGGGAAAAAAATTGGATTGGAGGAGAAAGTGTCTAAAATACCTCCTTACCTCATCACCATTCAAAAACTAATCTCCATCACCTCGGAGAGGAGCGTAGAGGAGGATCTCACAGTATGGAGAAAGAAGGAATGCTATTTGAGTCGTGGCCCTTCTACTTAGCTTTCATTTTGAGTCTCCCTCATTTTTTTAAAAGCAGATTGACCTTCTTACTTCCTATTCTTTCATCCAAGGCTCAAAACTCATCTCTTTAAAAAATACCTCATGCTACCATTTTCACACATAATCATATCCCTTCCCCTCTTCCTCTTCTACTACTTCTGATGTGATCGTGTCAAAAGAGAAAATCCCACCCCCTCCTCTGTGCTTCAATCATTCTTAACACATACTTTTTAAAAAAAAATTCTCATCACCTGCCATTGAAATCATCGGTTGAGGATGACAGTTTTTTTAATTACTTTGAAAGCCTAAGTCCTATTGAAACTTACTATGTCGTTGTCTTCACTCATATACTCATTTTGTCCACTCAGATGTCTGAAGGAAATGTCCTGACATTTAATTTGTTCTGACAGACACGTCTGGTACCTCTCCCACACAGACAGATACCCAGCAGTCCTGGCCCTGTGTGGACCAATCACAACTGTTTATCTCATGTTGGGCGGGTCTAAGACGATGACTGAGAGCATCACAGTCCAGTCTGCAGGTCCTTTCAGCGCAGTCTTTTAGGCTCACAAAACTCAGATCAAACTGTGAAACTAGGCAGACTAATTACATTTGAAAATATGAAGTATTTTGTTATTGTATTGGAATATTATTTCTTATATAAAATGTTTAATTTTCATCTATCATCTATCTGAGGGTTTTTTAGGGATGTAGAAAAAGGGAGAAGTTAACAAAGCAACTCAATTCTATTTGCATTGTTTTAATGGTGAGTTGTAGGGGTTTTGCATACATAAATATAAATTAATAAATTAGCTCTTTTGACTCAGAAAATGAAAGTGGCAATGACAGGTTTGGTCCATTGTGGTGGAGATAGGAAAAGGAGGAGTGAATCCAAAAACAATTGCTTGCTTTTTAGTTCCTCACACTCTAGCCGGATCATCGGCACTGATCCGTATGATTGGCTGATGATGAGGTGTCTCACTCGCACACATACGCGTCGAGCTGGGATGCAGCTCTAATCACACACAGGGTGACAGACGATTGGATATTATGGTTATATAATGAGAGGACTTGTGGCTGATGATACAGATGGGAGATGAGGTAGATTTGGATAAGAAATCAGAGGAGAGATGAGATGGACAATGGATATCTTGTAATGGAAAAAAACTATAAAAAGAGAGCAGCTGGATCAATGTGCCCATGGGTAAAGGGATATTCTTGTCAGGCCTTCTCCAACCACCTTTTGTATTTTGTGTATGTACCCTGTCTAGTGGCAGAGTGGTAATGGAGATCATTGGTATAAATTCCAGTGGGTTCCTACTGTTCTAGGCAAATTACTATGGACTTGTTCACAGAAACAAAGTTTTCAGAAACAAAGTTACAAAGTTTTTCCGTCCACACGCACTCGACTCAAGAAATATCTGCTTCCACAGGAAACCAGTGAAACAGACTAAAAACACTGTAGTACACATGCCAGGCCTGGATGTGGAGCTGTAACTGCCACAGAAATACACCAACAACAGAGAAGAAGAGACGGGAGACGGGGAGACGCCGTGGAGTTTCTTTCCAATCTGGAGGCTTCTCAAATCCTCCTCCATCCTAGAGAGAAATCTGTCCACTGTTTCTGGTGTTAGTGGAGACTTTTGAAGACTTTTGGTGGTGTTTTGGAATCTGATGCACCAATCACTCTGCAGTTAGCAGTTAGTTAGTGAGTCCCTTCCCCATCCCAAAGCACTCACTAGATTTAGAGACTTTTCACACCTTCTTGGAACTTTGCTTATAAAAAGCTATTAGTGACCAATTTAGGGACTTATTCAGAGCACCAGGGTAAAGGGAGAAATATGTGGTTGGCCTAATTCATTCCCATGCATGTGGCTCAGAGTCCAGTTCAGTAAACAGTCTATGGGTCCGTCTCTCTCCTCTCACGCAGCAGCACTGTTGTTGTTATGTGACGCCGCAAGGTCAGAGGTCGGAGGTGGGGTGATGACGTCATCGTTAAACAAAGCATGTGGTTTCGCCATCCAGAAGGCAATGCCATGGGGGGCGTTTTCAAATCTTCCCACTCTGGGACCTGGTTTCAAAAGATCCCGTTTTCAGGCTTCGATAATGTATGTGGCTGGTCAGCCAAAACGATACTGGAGTTGTGCGGTTACAGGAAAATTCGGTGTGGATGACCCCTAAGACACCAGCCATCAGGTATCATGTTGGCACGAGTAGGTCACAATTGTTCTCCAAGTTAGCTACTTTAGCTTGGTCGCTCGCTTTGGGACAATTACATACAGTTTAGACCAGACCAGGTTGGCCAGACCCGGCCCAGTAGCCTAAAGGGGACCGGAGTCTGTTTGAGTCTGTTTGAACCCATCCACTCCGGCAAATCTCACCATAAAAACAAGGATTAGAGGAGTTTGACTGACAGTTAGCGTTAGCGTTAGCGTTAGCCGTTAGCATTAGCAGTTCCAGCTAAGTAAAGATAAAAGTTATGTTAGCGATCAAGGAGAAACGTAGCTATTTGGGCGTGCATTTTAATGCTGTTGAACTCCTTTCTCTCAGCCCATGGAGGGAATGCTTGGCCTGTATTGACTCTGCTTTTTGCCCGTCTCCGGTCACTCAGCTGCTGGGACAAATAACGCCCCCTTCACTGAGGCTCCGAAGCAGCTGCAGGATTGGCAAACTCCATTTCACCCAGTGCCAGCCTACAGTAGCTGCACCCAACAACAGACAGCCCTGGCAACCAGCAACGTCACACGCTATTGGCTGCTACAATGGAAACAGAAGGTGACAGAAAGTCATTGTCAAACCCGTCAAAAAATTTAAAAATATTACATATTCAACCTTTTACTAAATGGCCTTCTAAAAAATAAAGCTACCAGATTATGGAAATAATGTAGAACCCGCCTCAATTAATACTCACTTTGAATGGTTCAAATTCTGAAATCACTGAACTAATTTGCAATTAATTAAGCAACCAATTTCAAATAAGCAAATCTGGTCTTTTGTGATCCCTGCCGTTTTCTCTTCCTGGTTGGTAATCCAGTCTTGACACACAGAAAGAAAAGCAGAAAAAAAGAAAATTCAGTGAGCGTAACAAACAAATGGCACAACAGAAAGCTACAACAAGAGGAATAAAAGACTCCAAAAGACAAAGAAGAAGGGGGAATGATAAGGGAGTATTGGGTTCATGTCTTTATCTCAATTTTTGCCTTCATTATGTATGAATTCATACAGCTCCGTCCCCACTGCAGGAGGCAGCATCTTCTCCAGTATGTGCATGAAAAGGTACAGAAAATGAATGTTCACATATGTAGCTCGCTATAAATATAATCCTTAGTGCTGTGTGGCCTATCTTAGTATATGTCTCTCTCTATGTAATCCTATAGAGTAATATGTCTAATATGTCAGAATCCCTAGAGTCTATGCAATGAGAATTATGGCCCCCTGACTGTGCTACATTAAAGTGAAAATAATCCAGGCTAAAACTGGGTTCCCATATATTACTCCTCTGAGCTCCAGTGTGCTTTATTAAGTCCATAAACAACACTGTCCACAGGACCTAATGTAGAGATTAATTTGAAGGCAGACGGAAAGTTATGGCATTATTATGGTATGACACCAAGGAAATAAATAAGGTGACTCGGCTGGGAACAGGAGGGTCGCCGGTTAGAGTCCCTGTGTGGACCATGAATGGAGTGTGGCACGAGCAAGGCACTGAACCCCCAACTGCTCGAGGTGCCAATCCATTGGCAGCCCCCTCGCTCTGACATCTCTCCATTGATTGCATGTATATAGGTCCTGTTTGTGTGTGTGTATTTCGGGCCTGTGTGTGTGTGTGTGTGTGTGTGTGTGTGTGTGTGTGTGTGTGTGTGTGTGTGTGTGTAACATAACAGAGTGAAAAAATTGAATTTTAATTATTAAAATTCTATTAATTTTCTATTATTTATTTTCTATTATTAAAATTCTTCTAGAATAATTAATAAAGTTTTAGTTAATTTTTAAACTCGCCTCAAAACCTACGCTGATTGAGAAGAATTAATAAAGTAATTCTTCTAGAAGGAGATAGATGATGGGCTCACAAGTTTCACAAACTCTCTCTAAATTGTGTGACTCAATATTAAATGTGTTTCTATGTATCTGGGCACTTTTCCCTCAAATAAAATTAAATGTGCCTGGATTAACAATAAGGTTTATCTGGTGATTTCACACCACACTTTAACTTTGAGTGGAGCAGTTTGAGGGTTTATCCTGTGATGACCTAACCTTACTCCTCCAGGTGGATGGATTCGGATGATTCTCATTTGCTCAGCATATCCATCTGGGAACTCTCCTTTGGAGATCTTGTGGGAAGGGGCGAAAATACTGGTTGCTGATTCACTAACAAACGGGCCAAATCAACCAATCAGATCAACAAAGCGTAGGATTACTAACAGCATCGAGAAAAGGATATTTGCTGTTTGTGTAATGCAAATTTATGGATAAAAGGCACTATTTCAGGTGCCCGGTCCATATTCTAACAGAAGGATCACAGAGAAAAAAGAGTTAGTGAGCGGCTTGCTTGATAACTGTGCACATCTCATCTGCGGAAGCCTCCATGTTGTTTACAATGAACAGTCGCTTCTTGTTTCATCACACTTAAACTCGCCTCAAAACCTACGCTGATTGGTTCAGCCGCTGCTGGTTACCAGACTGATCTGAGAGTAAAATACAATGGAGCTCAGAGATCAGGATGATCTCAAGAGGCTAGTGATAACCCCTGCTAGAAACACAAGGGGAAACCATGGGTTTATTCTGGAACTTGAATTCTATGGATTATCATAACATTGTACTCACCACAGTAATTGCTGAGCTGGGAACGGAGTGACATAGTTAAAAATAGATCTGATGGGACAACTAACATCAGCAGTCTAGATAAGTTGTCCTTATTTTTTTGGATAAAAGAGAGCGCTCCTGAAATGTTGCTAGTAATCTCTCTTTGCACAAGAAAACCATGAGCATACATTATTAAGTCATGTGTGGTAAGTCAAGTTGAGGTTAGTCTAAAAACTGTGATGGGTGTTTATAATTGATCACCCGCCTTTGTTTCCTCTCATGTTTCTTTGCCCACTGGACCTTTTTAGTGATGTTGCCGCATTCCAGAGCAATTACTTTGGCGAGTAACATGTTAAATAATAATGGGAATTACTGCTATTTGAAGGAAATCGCCTCTTATGGCTCGGTTCATTATTGTTTTCAAATATTTCAAAAACACTATATACAGATGTGACTTCCTGGTCAATGCCTAAGTAACTTTCCTATTTGTTGAAAGAAAGAAATATGCCCATATTGATGGTTAAAACGTGCGATATGTCAAGAATAGTTATAGTGATAGAATCAAAAAGCCTTATCAATGAAATAGTGCATCCGCTGCAAGGTACACAAGTCTAACAATGCTTGGCTCATAATGTTATCACCAAAGTGAAATGTTCCTGGATCACCTGTTTAACAAATATGCTGTAGGATCTTCCTTTTTTCTGTCTTTTACTAATTTACAAAAAAAGAACGTCTCTCAAACAGTTGCAGGTTCCCATTGTCCACTTTAAGAAGCCCCCTCTTAACTCCCTCGTGATCAAAACATCATTAGTTATAACCAACTGAAAATATGACCAGAGATGTCTGAATACAAGACAAGCGGAAGGATTAAAGCAGCAAAAATGAATTATTTTGGCCACTCAGGGACAGCAGAACAAGTTGTAAACACGATATTGTCATATGATCACCTTATAAAGTTGTTGTAAACTTATGAGCAACAGTTGCTTCTTTTTCACATCCAGCGCAGGCAGACCAACATTATTTGGTGTTGTGTTTCTGTTCCCCTTATGAATGTCCAATTTTCTCTCTCTTTTTGCTCTGTTTTGGCCTCAACCCACCAACTCCAATCCGTCTCCTATGCCGCTCAATGCTTATGCCAGCTTATGCCATTTTTCCCCTGTATACATGATCGCAGGAGTAGCTCTACCTCTGGTACATTAGGTGGCGCTCTTCTCACTGGTACAACTGGTCTGAATACAGCTTTTTCTTCTGGTTGACCGTTTGTCAAAATCACAACAACCTTGAAAGCGTGGAGAGCATGGACGACTTTTCGTCAGAACTACAACAGAAATGGGTCTTCTTCATTGTGTCGTGTTCTTACTCAAGGAAAGCCAAACTGCTTCTTAAAGTTTAAAACATTTATTATAAAAACAGAAAACGTCTTCTTCTTGGCCAAGGACTCTCTCTGGGGTCGTCCTGGCTTTCAGATAAGCTGTTGCTGCAACAACTGAGGCAGAAAGAGCCCCAAGCCCCTCTTTCAAAAAGAATTTATACAGCAATAAAGTTCATTGAGTTGTTGTGATTGTTTCAAAATGTTATTGAGGCAGTCCCTGGATCAGGCTTTAGAATATCCATCATTCTCAGACTGGCTCTCATTTGCTTACAAGTTAAATCCTTGGCCCCCTGGTCACACGGTTCCTCCACCAGCTCCTGTAGAAAGAACACTCCCTACTGTAGCTTCACTTCCTGGTGGGCTGACCCTCTCTCCTCTCACTACACCTAGTTTTCACCTGGAGTTTAACTGCAACATCCTTTAAATGGCATCTGTGTTAAGTTGATAATAATGTGAAAGCATGCTAAATCATTTTTCTTTAACTTCTATACTTACATAGTAAGAACAAAACTTAAATTATATTGTGACAAAAATAAACACTTCATGTTTAAAAATCCCCACAGTTATTAGTTGCCATGACAAAATCCTCAGTCGGTTTAAAGATAAAACTCCTGATGTTGCTGTTGTTTTTGGCGCTGTTGCTTCCTGATCTATTGTATTTCTGGGTTCAAAACCACTGCAGCTGAGTGGGAAGGGGCAGTTATAACCTACAGAGACTG
This sequence comes from Echiichthys vipera, assembly GCF_963691815.1. NCBI lineage: Eukaryota > Metazoa > Chordata > Actinopteri > Perciformes > Trachinidae > Echiichthys > Echiichthys vipera. The sequence continues at coordinate 2,255,443 of NC_139835.1, forward strand.
AGGACTCGTAACCAGATCTTACCCCAGTTACGGCTCATACATGCATGGTAAAACTTCGGTTGTTAAAGGAGTTATCTAGGTTTGTTAACTGGGGGAGGAGAACTCCTTATTTTAACCTGGGTAAGGTGTTTACATGTCGTTTGTAGAAACTGGAGTATTGCCTTAACCTGCATATTATCAGTTTTTTAACCTACATGTGAACCCACTGACTGTCTGCTGTTTGGGGCTGAGCACGTAGCAGACAGTTGTCCTGTCACTGCTTTTCACTGAAAACAGCTGCCTACTGCGGATTAATGAGAGCGGTGAGGATGAACCAAATTAGTACATTCAATCATCTGGTCAGTGGTTCTCAGAGACAAAACAAATTCAAATCGTCCCTATAATTATGTAAGACAGCATGCTGCTAGTACTGGCAGATTGATATGCATCCGGACAGACCTTTACCATGATTCTGAACAATGCCATCCACTATCCCAATGGTCTCTCACAATGGCAATTCTCAGAATGTATATTATGCCTGTTTTATCATATTTTGTGTGTGATTCAGCAGCACCTGTGATGAGTGTACCTCTCTGTGTGGATACTGTGGGCAGATATTCATATACATGGGATTATACAACATCCACACTGTGTGGTGGCCTATATTATTCATAAAATGATATGCTCTTAGCATTTAGACCCACAGTCTGTAACTGCTCCACCTGAGGCACTGCTATTAATTGTGCATGTATTCCTTTTTCTCTTGCAGGGTAAAAACACATCTCACTGTAATCTATTCTGTGTAATGTCAATTTGAGCTTATCTTATTATTTAGTTTATTGGTAAAGTGAAAAACATGGCAGCAAAATAAGGATAAAAATACCCCATACAGACAGATGGGAAGAAAAATAACAAAATGGCTCAGGTGAGATTGAAATACCCCAGGGGATAATGATGGCACTTCCAAATAAACAAACTGCACAACAAAACAAGAACAAATATTACAATTAAGATGAAGTGTAGACACAAGACAACCCGTTGTTTTATAAGGAAAGGATTATCTTTTCAAGCAGCACTCAAAAATTCTCAAGTTAAAGTATTTTGGTCATGATGAGCTCTGAAAGGTTGTGAACCTAAAATGGCTCTAAAGAAACTGTGTGTGTGTGTGTAGTGGAACCTTCCCCACTTACTGATACACCGATCTATCCATCGAGTGTCTGACAGTCTGTGGCCATGGTTGACTGAGCTCCACCAGTGATCCTCTCTCTACTCCTGACCAATCTTGGCACATTCTAATCTGTGCTACACACACACACACACACACACACACTATATATTTGTGTATTACCCACATTGAAATAGTGAAATCACGTGGTAGTTTGGTGCTGAGTGTGGGGCACTTTCAGGATTGGATGGATGGCTAATGTGCCGATACCTTAATGCCTCTTTCTGGCCAAATGGTTACAGGAACTATGGAGAGACAGGAAGAACAAAACACAAAGTTAGGCCCTGTTTAGGCGGAGACGATGTGGAAAGGAAACGCAAAAGTGGCGTTGCGTTCTCACTTTTTATTCTGAGTTCATACAATAGTATAAATGGGGGTAAATCAAAGAGTTAACCATATACTTCGATGTAGTGTGCACGTCTAGGCTAGGTGTGGCTAGGTGGAGCTGTGAAGCACTGCCACACAACAGCCCCCAGAGCTGGTGCATGCGTAGAAACTTCCTTCTCCTTCTCTCCCTAACAGCAGAGAAGCAGGACACCGGACAGTGTGACCGGGATCTGCAGCACGGTCTGCAGCCTCCCACCGCCTCTGCTCCACCCAGGACACTTGGATGACCCACTGATGGAAACAGTCCTACATGTCTGTACTCTGCACATACTCTGCACATGTATGTTAAACACATACTCGATGTAAGCCAGCGTGAGCAGATCAGAGCGCACTTTGTAAACAGGGCCTTAGTTTGAATAGAGCAGTGCCCGTAAACGTGCCTGTTGGTAACAGGACGATTGCTTGGCCTTCAGGTTTTGTGCTTTCTGGAGAACCGCTCATCCAAACAACTTCACACTTGACCTTGCACTTCCTTGGGTCCTGAGCAATACACCTGCCATGACATAGCTGCATCTCCTAGCTTTGCTAGAGTATATGCGGCAAGTACTGACAGCTCGCTATTGTAACATATCCGGTCTCTCTTTCTCTTTATCTGTTCTTGAATGTACTGTAGAGAGAGAGCTCTTCCCAGCATGCTGTGTGGCTGTGTAACAGTTAAAAGGGCCCCCTCTTAACACACTACAGAGTGTGTACATAATGCATTACTAATAAATATGTCCCGTAAATCTCAAGAGCTCACCCTCCAGACTTCACTTCCTTGAATCCTCAGCAACATACGAGTGAAGTCGAGTTGTTGAGAAAATCAAGGACAGACAGATAGACAGAGACTCACAAAGATTGAGTTGTTCCTTGTAGTTTACTATGACTGTGATGACTGAATTAATGTAATGAATGGATGCAAAGGATACATTCAGACGTGTGAAGGAACAACTGAAAACACCTTAATGCTTATCTCCAAAGTATTGACGATCTGCTGAGTGTTTTATGGTCCATTTCTGCTTCAGTACATAATTGCATTGAATGAATTTGCAGAAAAACTCTGCCCTGATAGTCACTTGGCAGTCACAATCCATGGAGCAGGGACTTTTGTGGGGCCAAGGACTCTGGCCAAGGAACTATCGTTGTATCCTAAATCACTACCTATCATCCTAATCTTCACTGTAATAAATTCCAAAGAATTTCTACAATCAAATGAAAAAAGTATCTGGCACTATCTGCTTAAAATCCCATGGTGCAATGCTTTGCCTTTGACAGATGTGAAAATTACAGTGGTGCCCTGGAGCATTTATTATGAAGTAAATAGTGAATGAGGGAGGGATTTTGGATTCAACATAAATACAGACCCTGAGTCCTGCGGTTTCTGGGTTCCTGGAAGAGTTCCTGCTGTGTAATAGGGCTTTTAAAGTGTATACACGGAAAATTGTTCCTGCACAAATTTGCTGATGCTCAGACTTTGGCTTTGGATCCCTGTCTTTTTATTAAGGGTCGAACCTAAATAAGACACTGATATGAAGTGACAGTGACATTGAAAAGATTGACAAAACAATGATAAAATATATTTTTTTAAATTCTGTTTTATTTTACTGAGGTGTCTCATTCAGTGCATTTACATACACATCAGTAACCCAAAAATGGCCTTACCCCGGTTAAGGGAATACTCCAGTTTCTCAAACACGATGTAAACACTGTACCCCGGGTAAAATCAGTGTACCCTGATTATTCATGCATGTAAACAGCCTTCCTGGGTTACTATTGGGTTTCGCCTCTGCGCATGCTCCGTGGGTTGTAACAACGTGAAAAAAAACAACAACAGAACGTTACCTTTAAACGGAGGGAGGACTTCACCATGGTAAGTGACATCACTACCAAGAAAACCTGTTTCTGTCCTAATTTTGTCCAAACATTTGCCATTTTCCCCCCGTTGGTGATTTTGACAAAGGCGAACCGTAAAATGAACCTGTATTCAGTCCAGCTGTATGTTGGTGGAGCTCCACCTACTGAACCGTAGGAAGAGTTACTCCGTCATTTTCCCATTCAACCCCCTCTCATGTATACGAGGGGAACTTCAATAATCTGATTATTCCCTTAACCAGATTATAATCAGGTTTTTAAACTGCATGTAAACACACTGACTGTCCTCAGTGCTGTTGGTTCAGCCAGCCTGCTGACAGTGCAAAGCTTATGGCAAGTAATGTGACAGTTATTGTCAGTGTTGTACCATTATCAAAATGTAGTGCTCTTGTGAATATTTGGTATGCATTAACATAAGCTTAAACACCCACAGACACACTGGTGAAAAAAGGGACTTCACTCTGCTAACCTAAATTATCTATTTACAGACAATAAAATACCAGAACAGAATTCAAACTAGAGTTATAGAATAAACAAATCAAGCACATGGATTGAGACTAAATCCGGCTGTATATTCTGTCTGTAAAAGCGTGTTTTAAGAAATGATTTAAAAGATTACAGTGATTACTGTTGCTGATCTTGGCATTCAACTCAGATTTTTAAAAATTCCCATTCAGATCTCGTTCCAGAGGATATCTATCACTTCATGAGCTGTAAAGCAGTCCAACACTAACATCTGCCTTATGTTAATACTATACTGCAAGTAGAATGACACCATCCCTGGACTAATTTCGATATACACCAGTGTTACAAGCTGGCAAAAACAGAGATATGCAAATTCCAGAACAAAGTCTTTTTTTTATCTATTTTTCTTTTAATAGATGCGTGAGGTTTAACAAGTAAGATCATTTCTCATGGTGACAGCTTTTGCAGACATTAGCCCAGTATAACCCAGTTTAAATATGAATTTCAATAGGCTCTCTGGGAGGCGATGTGACCTGGTTGTGTACACTCATACATATAGATAATATGCATCAAAGAGGCGGCAGGAGAGGCAGAGGGAGAGAGAGGAGATCTTAACCTTACAAGGCTCATAAGTCAAATCACATCAGCTACGTACAGGCCTAAACTTTGTGTTTGATATTAATGTATTCAGGCTGTGACAGGAAGAGTACAGACCCATCCACCAGCTGATTTATGTGTGGAGCACTCGAGATAATGCTGCTGTTAAAGGGACACCCCACCCATTTTACAGTCAAAGTTAATTTGCTCGTTTCTCCGAGCTGGTAGTGAAAGGATTGTTGCTGTAGAGGAGCTCCTCCATGTGTGGGGAAATATCCCTGATTATGTCATGATGATGTCATTGGTGTTATCTTAGCTTGGATTTAAAGGACAAATCATTTGTAACAGAGAGCCTGCATTACAATCTCGGAGCGATGCAGTTTAAAAGATCTAGACATTTACCAGACAGGATGTAAAAAAATCCTATTGGTTGCATTGTGGGAAATGTAGGTTAAGTTAAGATAGCTCAGTCTGGGCTGCTTTGAAAGTTCAACTTTGTAAAAGTGCAGTAGTAAATTTCTGCTCTGCCTGCCAATGCGATGGTCCAAGCTATATGCAGATTGACTGTGAGAGCACTGATGTTGAGTATGATGAGTATGCATTAAGGTAGTCAATGTGAACTCCATTAGTCTGAAACCGGAAATCAGTTTCAGGAGAAAAAAGGTATTCAGGTTACTACTGTTGTCAGTTAGCACAGGATGGATGTGAAGAAGTGAAGTATTCAATATTGTATATTTATATTTTATATTTTGTTGAATCTGGAGAAGGCATATGACCGGGTCCCTCGGTAGATACTGTGGGAGGTGCTGCGGGAGTATGGGGTGAGGGGGTCACTTCTCTGGGCCATCCAATCTCTGTACACCCAAAGCGAGAGCTGTGTCCGGATCCTCAGCAGTAAGTCAGATTCGTTCCCAGTGGGGGTTGGCCTCCGCCAGGGGTGCGCTTTGTCACCAATCGTGTTCGTTATTTTCATGGACAGGATATCGAGGTGTAGTCGTGGTGGGGAGGGGTTGCAGTTTGGTGGGCTGAGGATCTCGTCTCTGCTTTTTGCAGATGACATGGTCCTGATGGCATCATCGGTCAGTGACCTTTAGTACTTACTAGATCGGTTCTCAGCCGAGAAACGGTTGGGAAGAGGATCAGCAACTCTAAATCTGAGGCCATGGCCATGGCCGGTGGATTGCTTACTCCAGGTAGGGAATGAGACCTTACCCCAAGTGAAGGAGTTCAAGTACCTCATGTTCACGAGTGAGGGGACGATGGAGCGTGAGTTTGTCCGGAGAATCGGAGCAGCGGGGGCGGTGTTGCAGTTGCTCTACCGCACCGTTGTGACGAAAAGAGAGCTGAGCCGGAGGGCAAAGCTCTCGATCTACCGGTCATGAATGCTGGGTCATGACCGAAAAAACGAGGTTGCGGGTATAAGCGGCCGGAATTGGTTTTCTCAGGAGGGTGGCTTGAGTCTCCCTTAGAGACAGGGTGAGAAGTTCAGCCACCCATGAGGAACTCGGAGTAGAGCCACTGCTCCTTTGCGTTGAAAGGAGCCAGTTGAGGTGGTTCGGGCATCTAGTAAGGATGCCCCCTGGGCGCCTCCCTTGGGAGGTGTTCCAGGCACGTCCAGCTGGGAGGAGGCCTCGGGGAAGACCCAGGACTAGCTGGAGAGATTATATCTCCACACTGGCCTGGGAACGCCTCGGGATCCCCCAGTTAGAGCTGGTTAATGTGGCCCGGGAAAGGGAAGTTTGGGGTCCCCTGCTAAAGCTGCTGCCCCCGTGACCCGACCCCGGATAAGCGGTTGAAGATGAGATGAGATGAGATATTTACCGGCTGCGATATTGGTATAGTTTTCATGTTGAGTCGGTGTGCGTGTGTGTGTGTGTGTGTGTGTGTGTGTGTGTGTGTGTGTGTGTGTGTGTGCATGTGTGTGTGTGTGTGTGTGTGTGTGTGTGTGTGTGTGTGTGTGTGTGTGTGTGTGTGTGTGTGTGTGTGTGTTTACTGTAGCTGAAACTACCACAGAGGAGGTTTGGAGTATTTTGTCAGTTGTTTAATGTCTGTCGGATATATTTTTATCACCGTGATAGCGTCACAGCTTTGGAAGATTCAGTCAGGAAACTTTGCAGATGTGAAAATGTAGGTCAAGTTCAAGTATGAGTGTGGTCTAAGAAAGGGTGCTTTGCTATGAAATCTGAAATGAAAAGACTGAAATCCTTTGGTAGCTTCTTCCTCTGTGCCATAGAGCTCCATTGTTGTCTCAAAAGTACACACACACTGTACTTTATTGTATTATATTTTTGACTCAGTCCCACACACCTGCTGCCACAAATACTCAGCACCAAATGTGGATTCATCAGCTTCTGAAAATAGTCCCAACAAATACACCATCTCCTCCTAATGTTTGCTAAAAACTACAGTGACCAGCTGCTTTAGGAAATGACTGAGACAGATTCATATCTTCAGTAGGAACCAATGGGTTTGGGGCTCTGAACCACAGATGTCATTGAGAGAGACAGAGAGACAGACAAACATATTGCTTTTGTTGAATGTGTGAAAAATAAAGAATGATGTGGCTAGAAAACCTGTTGGATTCATATGGAGCAGGAGGATCTCTTTGATATGAATTTATATTATTAAAATGAATATTGTCACTAACATGGAGGATTATTTACATCTATAGAGGGAATGTCTCCACAGACACAGATATTGGAAAACTCAGCAAAAAGGCAACAAGTCACTCTGTGATGGATAAAAACTTAAAAGACATTTAAATAGATGAAAATCTTATGGAGTACAACTTTTAAAGCACGACTATAACGTCTCTGAAGAACGAACATCTTCATGTCAGCTGTAGTAAAAGCTGCATGTTACTGGTTTCCACCTGGATGAACCAATATACAGAAATATTATTGAGAAGCAAATACAATGGTTTTGTAGTTAATGGTCTTTCTCTAACCACTGAGACCAAATCATCAGAGGATACACTGGCCTCTGTGCTATTCATGCGTTTGTTTGCCCCCTATTGCTCAATTCTGAAGTGATTTATTTCTCTCCACACTGCACATCAGCTTCAGTTTGGGCCAGTTTACTTGACCTGTGAAGTGCAGTTTGGCCTGTGGAGACAATGGCATTTGAATCTGGCTTCAAATAACTGAAAAAGTCTCCTGCGAGGAAGATGTGGTATGGTTATTTCGAAGTGACAGCATTAATAGAAGCCAAAAGTTCACGTGGGGGTTCCCACTGTGGGTCTGAAATTAATTTCCTTGACTTCTCCATAACTTTCCATAACTAAGTGCTTAGTAGGTGAGGTAAGCATGCATTCTACTCAACTCTTTGAAAAAAAAAAGCAGCCCTTTGTAAATCTCCTTTATATTCCTTGACTTCTCCTGAGAGTTTCTGAAAACTGCAGATTTTCTCTGTCTTGATTTACACCTCTCATTATTCCATGTTTCAGAAATTCCATGAGCAACGGGAAACCTGGCGAGTGAGCGCAGCGAAAGCAGAGGAGAGAGGAGGAGGAAGAAACAAAGCCAGGCCTGTGCAGCTATAGCAGTGATAGCATCATCGCCCCAGTCAAAGACCCGGTCTGTCTCCCTCGACTCTCAGAAGCCCAGCCAGCGAGAGAGAGATAGAGCGAGAGAGTGAAAGAGCAGAAAGAGAAACAGAGAGAGAGAGAGAGAGAGAGAGAGAGGTGGATGAAACAAAACAATCCGTACAGAGATGAGACTGAGTGAGTCCAGATTCTGTCCACTCTGACACAGTGGTGATGACACTTAGACCTCATCAATTATCATTTTATTTGAATGTCATCGCAGCTTTCTGGCTCCCTGTTGATGAGAAGTCTTCATCTCTGCTACAGCAGCTACTCATAAGCTAATGTTAGCCAGGAAACCTTTTTGAAGGAAGCCAAATCTTATGTAAAAGTTCAAAAGCATTATCAGCAACATACTGTACATTTAAACAGGCAGTCCCTGATCTTGTTTTTTTTGGGCCCCTTGGGGGTAGGCTGTAAAACACAATACTGACATATTATACCATTTTTTATGCTAGCATGCTACCAAAGAGTTACATATTGGAAGGGTTGGGTCGGAATAGTTTGACATAGTCACTGAAGTGAAGTTACTGAATACAAATCACATGGCATTTTAGTAATAAGTAACACAATCAAAAAATGCAATCCAGTCTGATCAAACATATTGTACCTTTTACTTAAAACATGGATACAGCCACAATATTTGCATTTGAACTCCACGAAAATGTAAACATCTTTTTTGCTATTGCTGTTTTTTTCAATGAAAGGCCTCATGGAGGAGGTTGGTCTTTTAACGCAAGAAGAGCCCTTAGTACATTCAAAATGTTCGTCTTCCATTTTCAATGTCAATAAAAATGAATAAAAATCAGTCATCCTTAAATAAAATAAAATAGATGAAAAATAAAATACATATTAAAAATGGAATCAAGTCTTTTAAGGGGAATTTAAGTATTCTTTAATCTGGACCCTATTTCCTATGTTCTTCTGTGTAAGTGACTAATGGCAACAACTTTTAATGTGTCTAGTATTAAAGTAAAAGTATTAAATCTTATTCTGAAATCTCATTCTAAAATCTCATTCTGAAATCTCGTGGGATGTTTCTGAAAGACACTGGAGAGTATTTTGAAGTGTAGCTTTGTTTTTTCTAAACCATTTTTAATAAATGGTTAGTTTATGCCCACATGTGGAGCTCCACTTCACACAGCTTTCATTAACTAACGTTCCTGTTGTTTAGGACAAGCGGACGTTGTGTGTAGTTGTGCTACAGATGGATCCTAATAACTCCAGATACACTTCACCTTACACACCATCAGGTCTGCATTTTGACAGGGACACTACTGCCAGACAAAGAGGAGAAGACATCCTACCAAAGAAACATTTTCATCAAGCAAAATGCTTCTCCAACACTGGAGACACTAGCTAATGCTAAGCTAATGCTATTAGCTAAAGTGACTGTGTTTACCTGCATCAGTAGCTACACACCAAAGCTGGCAGGAGAACAGCAACTTTTCCATATTACATCCATATTACAGTCAGACACTTCTGATAAAAGTCTGAGCCTGTCACTTACATGCACTCATACTTTTACTGATGTATATTCACAGTGTGCAGGTGCTCCATTTGATTACATTGCAGCCCGATTACAGACAGACAGACAGACAGACAATGGTGCCAAAAATGGTTCATGTGAACATTTCTGTGATTTGCAGAAAGGAACAATGCCAACATTGTTTTGTGGCAACCAGGCTGAGTCTATGGCCACCTGATAAATCCATCCTCATTATCATCCTCATCATCATCTTCATTATCATCCTCATCATCATCATCATCATCATCATCATCTTCAACCACTTGTCCCTAATGTGGTCACAAGGGGCTGGAGCCAATCCCAGCTAACATTGGATGTGAGATGGGGGACACCCTGGACAGGACGCACCTGGTAAATATAAATCTAATATTATCCAATCCAATATTAGAGAAATATTAGTCTCTTTAGCTGCTGTATGCTCCATTGTGTTCGCCAGCTATTGCTAATGTTGTTGTTGCTGAGCAGGTAGTGTAAAGTTGGAGTTCTTTCACTAAAACCAGCTGCCTGGAGTTTGTGGGCTATAAAACTAAAACAATGAGCTGCGCTGGGGGAAACTACAGGCTCAGATGAAAATCTCATGACACATCCTCATATGATTGTTAAAATGAAAATGTTATCATTGCTGCTTTAAATACCATATTTGAATACATGTACTTTAAAACATGTGATTCAACTCTCAAACAGCTGTACACACATAATATTTCCAGTAGTCTCACCTGTCCTGCCTGAAAGGCATTCTTTTTTTGTCCACAGATGGGACATATTCACTGGAGGTTTTACACAATTGGAAAACACAATCAGCTTTCTGTAGAACTATGGACAATCTTAGGATTAACATAACAGATTTTGAGCTGTGATTAATTAAACTGCAAATCAGTGATATATTGATATCTTTCACTTCCCTATAGTTTGACAGAATTGTTTTTCTCAGACAAAAGAAAACAATTATTTAACATTTATTGATTTAGTTTATTTGTATTGGTTCTATTGTTCATTCTTTCTGTTCAAGAAATAAGTTTGATGATTTTCCCCAACTGTACGCTTTTTCTTGGTGATGGGTGTGCAGGCTAAAACAGGCTGGCTGGTATAAAACAAACAAAAAATTAAAAAAAATGTAAGGCCTGGCACACTGGAAAATATCCACACCGAGCAGCCAAGAAAATTCTGTGAGAATCTTCTCTCCTCCTGCAGACAAACCGAACCTTTTTGAAGCAGGAATTAGCGGTTGGTATCGTAATTGTTTTGCCTTAGCTTGAGCCACTGTGCTGCCAAACAAATAGAACTCCATGCGACTATATCTTCTCGGTCATCTTTGACGTTGGCAGACAAAGAAATCTGTTTATCCTCGTCAAACTGTGTGCTCCCCACAAAACCAATTAAATGCCCATTTACTCAGTTTCTCCAACAATGTACACCCACGCATAATGCACACAAACACACACACACGCACATATGCACACACGCACACGCCCACTGTACAGTTTGCTTAAACAGTCCATAGCAGATGATGGCTATTTTCTGTCAGTCTTATTGGGAAAACATTTCATAATGTCTGCTTACAAGGGGAATCCCATACTATACCATGCCATACCCATACCATCTGCTTCCATAATCTGTCAAGGGCCTACAGCCACTTACTGCCACTTCAACCAGATTTCCTAGGACTTTCTCGCCATCCCTCCCACCCAGGACACAAAGTGTTTGAAACACTCCCCTCAGACAAGATGGGGTGCCGTCCACCAGGACCAAAACCTTTAGCCACAAGACAAAGTTTCTTCCCATCTGTAGCTAGTCTCATCAACAAGGCCCGGGACCCCCACTGCAGTATTTTGCTTTGTTGTCTATTTTTATTAGCGTCGTGAGCCCATCTTGATCTCTGAGCTCCATTGTATTTTACTCTCAGATCAGTCTGGTGAAGTGCGGCAGAGAAAATTTGGAGAGGTTTTCGAAACGACCGAACCAATCAGTGTTGGTCTTGAGGTGACTGTTCAGTGTAAACAACATGGAGGCTTCCAGGGTTGAGATGAGCAGCTATGGAGCAATACGCTCACCTACTCTTTTTTCTCTGTGATCCTTCTGTTGAATATGGACCTGACACCAGAAATTGGGCCTTTTATCCATAAATTTGCGATATACAAACGGAAAATATCCTTTAGATGGATATGGATATGCTGAGCAAATGAGAATCAATCCATCTGGAGGAGTCAGGTTATATTTTTATAGCAAGGCAAATTCCTTCTATATAGCAAGGCAGATTCCTTCTTGTGAAAAAATACTTGGCAATAAACAAATTTATGATTCTGATGCTGATTGAAATTGGAATTACAAGTACAGTACATTAAATATGTATGCTTATATGCAGTACACAATTTACCAATCGTAAAGTAGAAAGTTATTGGCACATTTTTCCCCAACAAGAAACTTCCTGGTCCCTTTTCTTCACAGTGTTAGCCCTGATATACAGTTTGTATTCTTACCTGTGACCTCATTTCCTTCTTTGATCTGGATGTGATTTCTACATTAATAAATATGTGGAACACTAATTACGGTGCATTACATTAGGTATATGTACCAGCAGTGAATGAGGCCAGTCTGGTTTATTATTAATAATCATTTCTAACATTACAACCATCAAACACCATCCTCAGTGCTACACCATACAATTAACAACAGATAGGCTTACAAGTAATGATTAATTCAACATCAACTACAGTTAACCAACAAACAAGTTCTTCCTGTTTGTCCTGTTTGAATGTGGTTTTGAGACAAGAAGAAAATACTTCCTATGTTGGCACTGAACATTGACACTGGAGTAGATTCTGAGGTGCAGATTTGTCTAATATGAGTCTAAGTCTTTGGATTTTGGACTAGAGTTCCTGTAGGTGACAATGTTTTGGCTCTTCAGCCAATGGTGACTGTTGGTGTTCATACTTACAGTATTAGCCAGTTTTGGTTTTGAGTTTTGTTCAAAGGAAAATTTCGGTTAATGCTGGCTTGTACATGGATTTCCCTTTCCTTAAACACAGAAAAAAAGCAGTTCATTTAAAACATGTTCTTTATAGACACTTAAAAGCAGACTATATCCTTTCAACAGTGTCTCCAGCAATCTGATTTCTTAAATGTCAAATATTTGAGAAACTGTTTTCTGGTGGGATTAACCTAATTTCCACAACTTGATTTCTTGCCCATGTATATGAGTTATGAGTTTTTTTAATTGGCACTTTACATGTACACATGTGCATGATAAAGACTTAGGACAGGGAAGTATTTCTGAAACAGCGGTGCAGCGGGATGAGCCATAGCTCACAAAGTGATATATTCTTGTATTCAAGTTTTAGACTTCTTGACATGCAACAACACGGCATCTTGTATCACTAATACAGTTAAAAGAAAACATAATTTCTGGTGCAAGTGAGAATTGAGTTATCTCTAGAGTGCACCAGAGCAAACTCTAAACCTTACAGAGGTAACAGCCTTGATTAAACTCAATGTCTAAATCTCGACAGTTCCATGACAATAAGCAATAAAGTGAATCAAAATGGCATTTATTAATATGAAACAGTGCAGATTGGCTCCTGGATAATCAATAGACAACTTTCTCTGGACTGTGTTGGTGTGATGCCGTCTTCAACAAACAAACAAATAATAACAATAAGGAGGCAAATAATGCCATTGCACATTAGTATGGATGTTAATTACTCAGAGATGATATGCATGCATCTGAAGAGGTATGGGTGTGTGGGTGTATGTAAATGTGTGCAGGCACATGAACCTCAGAGAGGATTTATTGTTTGCACAGTATGGCCATATGCTTTCCCACATTTAATGGGCTTTTATGTGGAGCTGCAGCCACATATTTATACACCTCTGCTAATAATATGCACCTTATGTGTACATTCAGACACACCCACAGATAGAGAGGCACATAGATTAAATATGCACAACCTCAAATAACATACAGAATTTATATAAAATACACATATACTGTATGTATATGTGTGTGTGTGTGTGTGTGTGTGTGTGAGTGTGTGTGTGTGTGTGTTTGCGGTTGAAGTGTAAAGTGGGGGTTCATATGAGTGGTTCTGTGCCGTAGGAGTAAGTTGATGCTGGTGGACAGATAAGGGTCTCTTTAGACAAAGACCCCCTTTGTGTGCCAGGACCGCTCTCAGCCGTTGCAAGACGATCTGCGCAGCCCCCTGGAGCATGAAAAGCCTGCCGTGTCACAAACTGAGCGAAACAAAGTGGCTCCAGACCCTCTAACAAGAGCCAGGAGTCACTCCTGTACACTGGGGACCAGGGGTGGCTGGGAGAAAAGGATGGGTGGAAGCACTAAGGTTTCCCCTACAGTGGCAGGGCAAAGGACAATGAAAGGTTGGTGCTTTTTGGCTGGTCAGTCAACTGGTTGATCACTTTGGTCGACTTTGATCACTGAAATATCTCAACAACTATTGGATGGCTGATCACAACATGTCATTGAGATGGCCCCCAGAGGATCAATCCCAAAGACTTTGGTGATCCCCTGACATTTCCCGTAGTGACACAAACAGTTTGACATTTTTGGCTTTTACTGACACATCTCAACAACTAGATCCATGGTCCACACCCACCAATGTCCTGCATTAGGAAGCCCATAAGATCACACCCTATTTTCTTCTTCCTATTTTTTTTAACCATGAATTTACATTAAGAGGTTTTTTTTCACCGTTTTAAAATACTTCCTAATGCATTCTGTTCTTTTATTCTTTGAGAAGGAGCCAACCAGCCAACTTTGCGCACATTGCATTACATGCAAACGTAAATTGTGATTATCATTAAATCACCTAAATATGAAACCAGACTGCTACAATATAACCACACAGACCTTTACACCCCTTAAACTGCTCGCTCATAATGTGACCAGACATTTCTCCGTTCTAAGTTGAGATGGAGAGTACAATGCTGCAGTGTTTCAGTGGAATTAATACATTAGCAGCTAGCTAGTGGACTTCCTCTGCTCAATTTAAGACAAACTGTACACATCAGAAATGTGTGTTGCTAAATGTGGTGCTTATTATTTCATCGCCCATGTTAACAGGTTTAAGCAGCCACACGGCTTGACTGAGTGTCAGGTGTGGAACATCGATAGATTCAAGGTCTCGCCTAGTTTTGCCGCAGCAAAAAGAGAAAGTGGAGGGTGTTTGCACAGTCATATCGACAATATAACAGCACCTTCTCTACAGTTTCATTGGGCCTCATTTATCAAACTTGCGTGGAAACGGGTGCAGATCTGAGCGCAGAATTGGTCGTAGGAAAGGACCCACGTGTGATTTATGAAACATTCGTATCTGACCAATCTCAGCGTACGAATGAGCGGGCCTTGATAAATGCTGCGGCTGAATTTAATCGTCATTAACATGTTACGCCCCTAAATATTCCTGTTTCGGAGGCCTCGCCCACTGAGGTCAAACATGGAGAGGAAGAACGCAGGTTAGAAAAGAAACTTTTCCGACACACAGATCGGCATCCTGACATCCGAGATGGAGCAAAATAAAGATGTGCTTTTTGGCAGTCTTAAGAGTGGAATAAAAGGGGCCCATAAAAACGCTGTATTGAAGAGAATAACGGAGGCAGTCAAACCGAGGCAGCGCTCCACTGTGATCCGAGTGCGCCTGTGCGCACTTAGACAGGTGTGCCGTATTCAGCACCCCTTCCGTGAAATGCACCCCCTCGCATTATAGGTGATATTACTACCGGTGGGTCATTAGGTATTCCGTAAGAGGATACCTTTGTCATCTAGAAGAACCATACCAAGATGTTAATCATCTGATACCTTGTTTGATTTAATGCAATTTATCGAGGGTAGCCACGACCCGAGGAGATGACTTTGGCTCTGCAGTGCGTCTTGCTGCAGCCGCGCGCCAACACATTCATTCATTCAATGTCGGGGTCGCAGGGGCTGGAGCCGAGCTGTTTTGAAATATAAAAGAATCGTGTGCCCCCCCGGTCACCTGGCCACCACGTTTAAAAGCGATAGCTTAGCATCACACATCACCTGTACATTTATCGAGGGGTAGTTTTTGCGATTGATGAATGCGTAATCATTCATGGATGGTGCCTTCAGACGCGCATGAGTAGAATCGATCGCTCCAACCACAATTTTTATTTTTTTATTCGTTTTAAGAATCTGTTCTGATCTGTTCTTAATATGTGACTGCTTATGCTTAATGGCAGCTGAGCTTTGTTCATTATTTTCAGCCAGATTTGTCTGTGCTGCACCGCAAATACACAGGCTGAAATGTGCGTACACGACCTCAGACCAGACATGAGATTTGACCGTAGCTCCCGCTCACGTCCAAATTGATAAATGCCGAGGTTTGCCAGGAAATGGTCGTACGCACGTTTTTCTGCCGTACGCTCGTTTGATAAATGAGGCCCAATGTGTGTATATATGTGGAATATGTCACAGACATTAACAAAATCTAGATATTTGGACACACGTATGAAAAGTAATAGTAGCAGAGCAACAAGGGGAGCATGCTCCCCACGTCCTATGTTCCCCTGGTCCTATGTTCCCCACTTTGTATGTGAACAGGGAACATTGGACCCTTTTTTAAGAAAAGTGTCTGATGTTCCCGGGTCTGTTATTTTTTCCACAATCAGTGCTGAATTCCCCTGGAAAATAGGCCTATGTAGACCCTAACACTACCTAACCCTCACCCTAACCTCTAACCCTAACAAAATGCTAAATTAAATCAGCGGAGGCAGAGGCATAGGCGTCCTGGGTGTGCAGCTCCCTGCTGCTATAATGGGTGTCTTTTGGTTAAATTAAGGGCGTTATTTTATTTTAAGTATTCTGTTATTCTAAAGTTTTGAACATGAATATCGTAGCAAACAAATATCTGTTTGGTCCAGACCTATGCTGGTAATAAGATAAAAACATGGAGACTCTTCAAAGTTTTTTTTTTAACAAAAAGTGTAAAGATTTTTCACAGATGCTTAATTTTAGAATTAAATTAGTTTGACATAAATTAGTGAGTTATAAAAGTTGCTAAATATATTTAAGGTAGAGGTGTGTCTGGATGAATATCTGTTTTAACTGTGCTACTCTTTACAAGAGCAAGCATCTGTAACGATGGAAAGAATATCTGTTGCACACAGTTGAGGCAGGGAAGCTACAGTTACAAACCCTGTCATGTGTTCTTCTATCTATTTGTAAAGAGTCATTAGCAGATATAAAACTCAAGGATGGACATCTAAAAGTGGACAATCCCTCGTGTTTAGTTTGTTTGGATTTAACTGAATAATTCATGACACTGGAGTTGAAACAGGCATCACTGAGAAACATGTAGAGCTAGGTTAGAAAAACCAATATTTCTCTGTATGTGTGTGTGTTTGTTTCTCTTTGCTTGGAGAGTAATGGAGATACACCTTATTAATATTTGTACTGTAGTCAAACTGTGGACAGTGAATGGTTGTTGTTGTTTTTTTTGCAGACTTAGATCTTGTTTACTGATAAATTTATTAACATTACTATTCCACTAACACCATGCATTTTTAGAAGATCTACATAATTTTAATAAGGTTCCACCAAAGGACAAGAGAGTGTTCCTGTCTTCATGCATGATGATTGGAAGGGACTGGAAGTCTGCTATTTGTTTGTCTACTTGTGTTTTGCTTTTGTTTTGTTTTTGTTGTTATTTGGTTTAGTTTTTGATTGTTTTCTTGTTTGTTAGTTTTTTCTCTTTATATTGCTATTATTTGGAATATGTGTGTGTGGGTATGTATATGTTTCTATGTTAATGAGAAATAAATAAATAACTACTTAGAAAACATGTATCTTTGACAAGTATGAACAAAATAATGTTTTTTCATTCGTAATAATACTTTTTTTTCATTTTGAAATGCTAGTGGAATTAAAAATTGCCTTGGGGGGGGGGGGGGGGGGTTAATATATAATCTTGTGTTCTCTCTGTCAAATGATAAGATGTATTGCCGCTGTTAATCACAGCTTTGAAGTTGAAAGCAACAGAAAAAGTCAAAGTTCCTGGTTACCATCAGTCATTGAACTGGAACAAATTGCCCACAGTGTGAGCTATTTCTAGATGTCCTACCAGGAAAAAAGCTGTCTAGATTCTGCATGTGTGTGATGTGTGTGTTTGGCAGAAGGGTGGAATGTAACAGCAGGAAAGGTGGAGGAGGGGGTGGGGTACGGTGGTTTAGAGTGCAGGGTGGGAGTGTCATGTAGAGGGGGAGAAAAGACATGGATGCAATTCTCTTTATGCAAACGCCCAAAGTTCTGTCATTATCTTGCGTTCCCAATCTAACTGTTAAAAGAACAGAGTTTCCAAGTTGTTTTGTTCACAGTGTTAACCACGGGTCTCCTGTGCACAGTGACTATTTGAAACATGGGCAGAGTGGTTAATGTTTTGAATTAAAAAAGAAGAAAAAAAGGAGAAGATATTGTCCAAATTCTATCCTTGGTTCTTTGGGTTCTCAACAACCTTCTTGACTTCAAAGACACAAACTTTACAGACTTTATGATAATCCAGACAGTTTGGTGATAAAAACATGTTTTCTTTTCCTCCTGCAGCATAAATGTGTTGTTTTGGCATTTTCTAAAATGGAGTATTGTAATATCTGTGCATACTGGGGTCCATAAACAGTGTTGAATGTCATAAGTGGGTCTGATTGTAAAGCTGAGACTTTTGTGGATCCGTTGAGCTCAACTGTATTCATGTGATAACAACAGCCTCATGAAACTTTACAAACACAAACTAGAGACCTAGCTCATTCAACAGACATCTTAACTTTTGATTTATCACTGAGCTCACTTCAGCCTCTAAAAGACAAAGACTCGGTCGGCCTGCCAGCGGCCAGTTGGAACATTAAGAGTTTAATGCTATTCCGATGTGTGTGTGCACATGCACAAACTACAGGCCACACCTGCATAAGTCAGTGCCCCTCTTTGGCCACCCCAGTCAGAAAAAGTCTGGATTCACCACAGCTTTGAAGCCTTCTCATGTATTTTGTTGTGAAACCATTGAGCCCAATCCAATAAGTGCTAAGCTAATACTATAGCATTTGACTTACTTCTATTTAGATATGATGTTATGCACATATGCAATAAACTACGTAGATTACTGAGTGGTTTCAAACCAAACCCCTTTATTTCTGAACAAATTTAATGTACTAAAATGTGACTATATGCTTGTGTGTGTTTATGCATGTATTTTAGTTTTTCTTATTAGCATTATTTTATTGCTATTATTATTATTTTTTTCTTCTTCTTCTTCTTCTTCTTATTATTATTATGGTTACTATTATGTATTCATGAATTTATTCATGTTTCTCTCTTGTTTACTTTCTGGGTGTTATGGGAAGTTTGGGGGTTTGTTTACTTCTTTAACTTTTGTTTGCTGTATATTTGATAAAAAGAAAAAAAACAGTGCATTTGTAACAAAATGACAATGACACACAGGACATTAACTAAAACTCTGGTGTTGGTTTGGCCCATCCACCACCCTGACCTCCTCCCTACACAGTCTTTGTAGCACTTATTCCTGGAGCGCTTGCTCTGAGCGTCTAATATTGCCACAGAAGGGTCTATAGGTCTCCATCGCCGAAATGCCGCTATTTTACATGTGAGTCGCTCTATTTGCAATCAAACAGTGCCTGGAATTTTTAAGTTGGAGTGTTTTCTTTCATGTGACTTGTACAAAAGTTGACGATGTGAATCATACGGGCCACCTTAAATCAAACTAAAACAATTCAGTATTTCTGACTTGGAGGAAGAACGGCGCACTGCTGTATCACGGATCAGCTGCTCAACGGTGACCTAAACCCATTCAAAGTGAGACATCACCTCCAGAGTCTCCTAAATCTTTCTTGGGCCTTTTTTTGTAATGGAAACAGGGCGAGTGAACAGACTTTTGAGAGGGTGTGGACTGAAACTCTCTGAGCGGCCACATTTTTCCCTAATGGAAATTCTCCTTATATTTGAAGGCTTGTGCTTTCATACAGGCGCTCAGGGGCCGCCTTGGTACAAGCTGGTGCCGGGGCCAGTAGGTAAGTAGAACACTCTTTTAATAAACTCTGGGTTCACTAACTATGTTGTTGGTGCTTTGTTTTCTGTGTCAGGACTCTTCTTATGCTGCTGCAGAGGTTTGGTGTTATTTTGAGCAGTATTAGTGGTTAAAAAAGACGTTTTAAAGCCTTCACCGTACTGCTTCGAGCTAATCAGTGTTAGCCACGTCCGGCTGTTAGCGACTCTACTGGATTTCTCCGTTAATAGTTTAAACACAAAACTGTCTCGATGGTTTATTTGATGTATGTAAGTTCTGAAAAAGACCCTGGGATGATGTTATGCTGGAATTAAACTTTAACGGGAGACTGACATGGTTTCTTAAAAAGATAACCTTCCACCCAGTCAGTTCATATTCAACATGTGGTAGCTGATTTCATGACCCCCTGAATGTTTTGTGAGATGTATATCCAGTGATATGTGCAAACATCATGGCTACTGTGGTCCCTCGCCCTTACTCACACATGACCCTTTAATAGCTGTCAAATGAATGGTAAAAGCTGCACGTTTGACACCACCTAATGAGACACTTGGGCCTGGGTGTGTGCCCTGAAACAGCTGGTTTGGCAGAGCAGATATGAAACATAGATGGGGATATGACTCTACACACTGAAGTGCACTGTTCATTTAATATTCCATGACATGTTTCACACCATATTATCTGTCAATTAGAAGCATAAATTAATGACACATTGGAACACAACACATGAAAAACACAACATACAAACTGCCAAAGCCATACTAAAAGGGAACTTCCCTGCATACCAACTTGTATGTGGCTGGCTTGAGTATAAGGCTAAATGTCAGCTTTTAGGATGCTAAACAGAATAGCATCACAGCTGCAGGGCTCAAGAATGATAGTTTTGGACACTATGCTCTCTGAGCCTCGGGCATGTTTTATTTTTATCTGTCTTTTCTGAAAAGATTCAGTCTGGGCTGATGGATAGGAATCTGGACTTCAGGGACGCTGCATTTCTGTTAAATGTGCTGGCTTAAAGTAGAGCCACCTGTTTTCACTGGAACTGTCATCATGCTCATACAGTAAAAACCTTTACTGAAGCCTGCAAATGCGACAACGCATAAACACACACGCACACACAAAAAGACACACACACATACACACATGCCCTATCACAGACATGCCGATGCACTTGAATAAAGGCATACACAGGGAATAAGATGCACATGTGAACCCCCCCCCACACACACACACACAGACATATGTATGTGCCCACAGTAACACACTAGACCAAAGACGCACATAAATGCACATGAAAACATTAAGACACTTGCACATATGAGTGCTCTTCCTGCTATGCTGAAAACAATAAATAGTGTCCATGCAATGGGTCAAGTTCAAAGTTTCCAGTGTGTGTGTGTGTGTGTGTGTGTGTGTGTGTGTGTGTGTGTGTGTGATTGTGTGTGTGTGTGTGTGTGTGTGTGTGTGTGTGTGTGTGTGTGTGTGTGTGTGTGTGTGTGTGTGTGCAGTAAATGGAGCATGGAGGCTGTGGAAAGCTATAGTGCTTTGGGGTGTTCTGCTACCGCCTACTGCCCTGGTCTCTCTCTGAACTTTGCCATCAAGCAGCCTCTCAGCAACACACTACAGTGTGACTTTGTTGTTAGATTTGGAGAAAGACAAAGGGAAAGTGAGACAAAGAAAGAAAAGAAGACAGGTCGGTAAGGGAGAAGGAGATAGGAAGGAAAGAAATTATCTTGTAAGTTTTCAAAGGAACTGACTTATATTACCACATACGTGAGTGTGTGTGTGTGTGTGTGTGTGTGTGTGAGTGTGTGTGTGTGTGTTTTAAATGTATTCTGCATTGTGTTTGTGTGTGTGTGTGTGGATATGTGGGAATGTGTGGGATGTCAACCAATAAAAGTTATTAAGGTGAATGAATATATTAATTTGCCTTGAAGATGATTTCTCTGCTGTGAAATGTTGCACGATGACAGAGGGCCAGATCTGAAGGCAGGGACCTTACGGGTATAACAGCATCATTTTTAGAAAGGAGAACAGACAAGACTCATATCATGTCAGTTAAAGTACTTATGTACATAAATGGCTGTGATTAACCACTTAACAATGCAATTTTCCACTTAATTTCTACTTAAGCAGCTTTAAAGCTGCTATAATCAATATTGGGACCTACAGAGAATAATTGCCTGAATCTGCAGCTCCCCTCAGCTTCACACAGCTTTATAGTGAGTTTCAGCTCTTTGTTTATTTGTCTGGCACACTACATTAATGTTTTAGTTCACTCTTAATGCTCTCATGGTGTCTCATTCAAAAAACGCACAGGACACTACCTGCCAAGCACCAAACAGCAGACAAACAGCTGCAGAGTTGACAGGTTGGAGTTAGGACTAATTTCAGACCAAAGATATAATCAGATTATTGAAGTTCCCCTCGTATACATGAGAGGGGTTGAATGGGAAAATGACGGAGTAACTCTTCCTCCGGTACAGTAGGTGGCGCTCCTTTATTTTCCAGTTCACCATTGTCAAAATCACAAGCGGGGGGGGGAAATGGCCGACTTTTGGACAGAATCACAACAGAAACAGGTCTTCTTGGTAGTGATGTTTCTTGTCGTTGCAAAGTCCTCCCTTTGTTTTAAAGGTAATGGTTTATTGTTGTTGTTTTTTTCATTTTTTGTTTTCGATGCCGTTGCTTCATGGTTTATTGTATTTCCGGGTCTAAAGCCACTTCAGCAGAGTCGGGACGGGGAGTTATAACCCATGGAGCATGCACAGACGTGAAACCCGACAGTAACCCAGAAACGCTGTTTACAAGCATGAATAATCGAGGTACTGAAGGAGTTATCTAGGTCTGTTAACCGGTGTATGAAAACCCAGATTTTACCTGGGGTATGGTGTTTACATGGTGTTTAAGAAACCGGAGTATGCCCTTAACCTGAATATAATCAGGAGTTTAAACTGCATGGAAAAAGTACTGAATGATTGGTCTGAAAGGCCCATAAGGCTGTGTTCAGGTTAAAGTCGGCCTCCACTCAAATATCTGTTTTGCATATTGTTTAACACGTCCTTGTACCTAACTTGGACTAGGTAATTTGCTAATGCAAAATTATATATATGACCGTCGATACACGTTGGCTAAACATGTGAGCTTTTGATTGTATGTTGTGCAATGGTCAGAGTTTTAAACACATGGTTAAAGGTGGGATGGAAGGGTGGGCATACGTGTAATCATA
The DNA here is from genome assembly GCF_963691815.1 of Echiichthys vipera. Classification (NCBI taxonomy): domain Eukaryota; kingdom Metazoa; phylum Chordata; class Actinopteri; order Perciformes; family Trachinidae; genus Echiichthys; species Echiichthys vipera. The sequence continues at coordinate 2,278,327 of NC_139835.1, forward strand.
TTTCAGCCCTAGGGTTGTTATGTTAAATAATCAATAAAGATAACATTAAAAAAACAACAACATGTGGTTAAAGTCGTGAATGGTAATGAATAACACATATTATGTTTGTCCATTTAATAGATAATTTTGCAGTCACATCTACGTCATCTTGCTTGCTCTGCTTGTTCACTAGCTAGTTAACTTAGCTTTGTTCCACAACACATGTAACGTTATCTTACCCGATGTGCTTTATCCAATGACTATTTTTCTAAACCAGCAAACTAAAGAACGAGTAAGACCCGTTGATTGTGACAGTAATGTTTCATTGTAGTAAAATACACACACAGAAGAACCGTGGCTTGAGCGAGATGACACTCGACAAAATGTGGCTCTTTAGACTTACAAATTTATCTTTTAGATTGACAGACATCATATGTGTAAATTATAGCACAATTACAAATACAATAGTTACTTTTTATGTCCTTGTGGTCCACCCGAATAGGAGTGACTTCTCCTCTCTATATTACTTATTTCTCTGGTTAGCTACATAGCAACTAACTGTAGAAGAAAGTGGCTAGCCCTGAGAAAGTTGACAGGCATGAGGAGAGGGGCAGGTGGGTGGTGTGCATGTGTGGGTATTGGTCAAAAAGAAGAGAACAGTGGGAGAGAGAAAAAAGAAAGCCAGACTCTCAAGATGAAAGACTGGCATCTGCAGAGAGGGAGGACAGCGAAAAAAGAAAAAAAAAAAGGACCAAGGCACTGGATTGGAACCGGTGTGGGATATCATTTTGAAGTAGCTCATCCAACACTTCTACCCTCCCCACTCTGAGAAACACTTCCTGGTTTGTCTGTGGATACAGAGGGGAGCACATCAGTTTAGAGATTATTACACTCAGATGTTAACCATTGGAAGGACGGGGAAGCTCATTTGTCGTGTGGGACTGCTTACAGGAACAGTTTCTTTCATTTTGAAGAATAAGTTTATTTGCTATTTTTCCAAGAAGGAAATTAGAAGATTTATATAAACCTGCACCTTAAGTACAAGCTGGAGTCCTCCTGGAGGATGTAGTTAGCCTAGCTTAGCATAAAGACTGGAAGCATGGGAAACCTTTTGTTTCATTATCAGAAATACTTATATAATCCCAGGGGAAATTGTTTTTGTTGTATACTCCAGCTTGAAAAACAACATATTTAACCAATCAATCAATCAATACTTTATTTGTTAGGGACAGTGCACATTAATGAACAACGATACAACACATCACTGTAAAAGTGCCGGATTATAGCAAGATGCTAATTTGCAGGTAGATACTATGTTTGGGATCATTTCACACTTGCCAAAAAGGTGCAATGTGTCCAAAGCAGCCACTGTTAACGGGGCGTCGAGCAGCGCTGTTCACGTTTAAGGAGTGCGGTTGCCATAGTGACAACAGAAAACAGGAACAGAATGCGTTACGTTAGCTGTCCTTGTGAATGCCTCTATGTTTAGTTTTTCATGAATGTTAAAGATAACGTTACCTCCCTGATCACTCTTTAGAGTTTGGTTTGAGTAAATGTGTCGGTGGAGTTTTGTACGTTGCTTTGTTGTTATGGCAACAGGAAGAGAGCGACTCGTTCTTCCTGCTAAAATCTATCCCTAATTAATTTTCCAAATAAATCTATTTGACTTTAAACCTTAGTAAACATGTGCGTCACATACAATTGTATGCACCACTCTGGATTGTTTAAACAGTAAACTTATTCATGGTATATTGCGAGAGTATTGCCTTCAACACACACATCTCGTCTCTCTGTCTCTGTACATGTGCAAACGGGCTCTACAAAAGCCCACCTCTCTCAGGCGGTTATGTGCGGAGCGGGTGCACTCACACTGCTCAAACGCACTGGGCTTTAGCTAAAAAAACGGTTTTGGCCGGGGACGGAAAGACAGTGTGAGTGCGTCAGTAAGCTTTAGAGGTGTTGGTCGTCTTTTTATTCTGTTTTGAACAGAGCCATGCATGCTAGCTGTTTCCCCCTGCTTCAATTCAATTCAATTCAATTCAAAAAACTTTAATTGTCCCCGGGGGGCAATTCAGGGCACACAGAGCAGCAAATGCTAGGCTAACCACTCCCTGACTTCAGCTCTGTGCTTATCACACAGACATGACATTGACATCAATCTTCTCATCTCCCTCTTGGAAAGAAAGCAAATAAGTGCCTCTGTGGCAGAGAGGACGCTGTAAAGAGAACAAGACGGGGGTCTACACAAGGGCAGAGGAGCATCTGTGTCAGCAGTTTGTGCGCGTGTATATGTGAAAGAGAGAGAAAATCTGGAAAAAGTTTGGGCGTGTCTTACTTGTATGTGTATTGTTGTCTTAAGAAAAACATCTTTTTCCTGTCATCCTGGTAGTGTTCACAAGAAATGCAGATATAATTGTTTTTTTTCCCCCTTGTGCAGTGGAAATAAATGCTTGTCTGTGTTTTTTTGTTGCTTTTGTCCTTGAAGGTTGTGTATCAGGCTTCCAACCTGTGCACCCACCATGTGCTATTTTAACTTTCAGATCAATCAAATTTAATCTACTTTAATCGAATCTGACCTAATTTCCATGGCCACTATCTCCATTCTGTGTCTTTTTCTTAGTGTGCATTAGGCAAGGTTGTTCAGTCCCTGAACCCCCTCTCCATCTACCTCCATCATTTCGTTTCTATTTCTTTCTCTTTCTCTCTGAGAGTGGAGCAATGCCTTCCCTTTATCATTTTAACCTTCCGTTCTGTCCCTGTTTCTGTCCCTTCCTTTATCTCTCTAACACACCCTGCAAACCTAACCAGTTCATACTACACAGAAAAACATATGAGTCATTCAAGTTCCTGGGTTAATATAGGGATTCTGACTCTAATGATTCTATCTATTCTATCTACAGTATTTCAAAGAATTATAAGATGTGTTGAAATAAGAGACAAATCATTAAAATAGTGGTGTGGATCAGAGAACCTTCTTTTAATGCTTCCTTGAAGGGCTACTGTTGGACCATAAAGAGCTCTGCTACAGAGAAGAATATTTTCTCTGATTTTATAATAATTATTTTTTTATTATGACATTTTTTTATTTTGTGCACACAAACATGCAAACATGAGCATTACTAGGTATTTTACCTTCAATCTAACCAACAATGAATCCTGTAATCCTTTCAAGATACAGCTGATGATACTCTATAGCTGTCTGACTCCCAGCAAATCCCATGAAAAGATCCAAACCAACAATTAATTGATCCTACTAGTTTAAGTATTTAAGTGTGTCATTGAGGAACTCCCACAAAACACTGGAGATGTTAGTGTGAAGGGTGGATTTGTCCATCCACACTCAACCAAGAAGTGATGGAGAGAGAGCACAGTAAAGAGCAGCAGATGAAGGTAGAGAAGGAAGAGTAGCCTAGAATGATAACTTTGCCGACATGCCCCCCACGCTCACACTCGGTTGCATTCACACACTCTGGTTGCCATGGGGACTGGCCACAGCTCAGCTAGCTCCATAGGGGGGCCAGGGGGCCGGCTGAGATCAGAGAACCCGACAGTCGTCATTTAGGATCAATATGCCCCCCACCCCTAACTTTCTCTTCACACACACATTTGCATGGTACTCACCCAACCTTGAGTCCACCCCCAACCCACTGTCTCCGCCCTGATATCATACTCCAGTAACCACAAAGTCCCATTCATTCATTCAGCAGTGACATGCTGCTTTGCTGTCCTTCAGTACATGTGCAGTCCCTCTGATCATTCTCCTGGCAAATCAAGCTTTGTAAAAAGGTCATTTTTGTGAAAACACAAACTGACAGCAGGAGAAGTGTAGTGAATGGAAGTGTGCAGAAATAAAAGGGTATGAACCCATTAAAAGCTCACATAAATCTGCAGACATCACAGTAAGCAGCTTCAAAGTAATGCAGGTTATATGATACATCATTGATTTATGTTTGCTCATCTTCTAATGATTGCTGACTGAAGGCAACAATACACACACTTGTATTTACAGTACAGCAATATCACAGCATAGAGCTGGATAGAAGAAAGGAAGAGAAAATGTAGGGTCATTTTACCAACCTGCTGCTGTGGCTGTGGAGTAGGTTTGTAGAGAAAACACCTTCAAGGGTTCTCCAGCACTTAAGTACTGCACTCAAGAGATACATTAAAAACCTTGGTATGGGTTCATGTTCAAAATGAAAATTTAACATTTTTTCAACTGTTTGTATGGCTAATTAGACAAACATACATAGAATATAGCCAAACATGCATGAAATTAACATTTGTAAATATTCCCCTCCTCTTTACTTCCATTCTATGTGAGTGAAGGTGTGAATAAAGACGTCCCTTCTAATAGCAAGGCAAATTTGTATCTTTGCATTGTGTGGAGTTCAACTTTGTTGAACTTTACACGGTGCAAAGATAGATAGGGCGGCAGTAGCTCAGTACATAGGTGACACGGCTGGGTTTCACATTATTATCAACTTAACACAGATGGCATAATTAAAGGATGTTGCAGATAAGCTCCAGGTTAAAACTAGGTGCAGGTGAGAGAGGGTCAGCCCTACAGGAAGTGAAGCTAAAGTAGGGAGTGTTCTTTCTACAGGATCTGGTGAATCATTGGAGGAACCGTGTGATCAGGGGAGGAGGATTCAACTTGTGAACAAATGAGAGACAGTCTGAGAGTGACTGACATTCTAAAGCCTGAACCAGGGACTGCTTCAGCAATGGAACCAATCACAGCAACCCAATGAACTTTATTGCTCTATAAATTCTTTGGGAAATAGGGGCTTGGGGCTCCTTCTGGCTCAGTGGTTGAAGATAACAGGTTGACTGTGATTTTTGACCACAGAAATACCCCTTGTTCAAGAAGAATATTCTTTGCTGTTTTTATAATAAACTTTTTGAACTTCAAGAAGTAGTATGGCTTTCTTTGTGTAAGAACACAACAGGTGCCTGGCTACCTGTCCCTTACCTTGCACAGCAGCCGGATTCTTGTGATGCCACAAGATCACAAGAAAGTAATTCTTTCCAGGCTTCAAGTATTGGTCTGACCTGTGTCCTTTGATTTGGGTGTTTAGGTGTTGACACAGAGATGGCTCCTCAGTTTCATCAAAACTGGAGAGTTTTCATTGAAAGAAGAGAACAATATTTAAGGTTTTTCTTGATGGAAAATATATTTTTGCTCTTCTCCAGGCTGGATTCAACAAGATGAGGTATGTTTTCAAAGCTCCTGCCTTTTTACAAAGAGTTTCCAATGACGGCGTCTTAGATGGTTCCGTGTAACAAAGACACTGAAGCCCCAACTGCTCGGAGCGCCTTTCCATGGGCAGCCCTGCTCTGACGTCTCCATTTGATGCATGTGTATAAGTCCTGTTTGCATGTGGGAACTTCCAGCCTGTGTTTGTGAGAATTGAATTTCCCCTCTGGGATTAATAAAGTATGTCTCCTTCTTCTTTCCCGTTGCAAAACCAACAACCACACCAACTCAAATGGACTACAAACCAGCTTACTGATTTCCATGTCCATCACATCCAGCACTGCCCCCATTCAGTGTGAATATTATCTAATTAAATTAAAACCCACTTATTTAGAACCCTACTTCTTTAGTTCATAATGCATCCTTTCTCATAGGCACAGTTTGAATTTTAAAGTTGGGGGGTTCATAAAAAACAAATCTAGAGAAAATGTAGGCACTATGTTTACACAAAAAATTTAAATTAGGATATCAGCAGGTAGATTTGATGACGGAATGTTAAAATGAAATGAAAATTACAAATCCAGACAGCGACGGGGTTATTAATGTCCTCACACCATCCATGATCAGAAGGACTCATGGGACACATATGCCACACTTCGCCAATCAGTCTTTCAGATGGGGATTTGGTGCTCTTTTTGGGCTGCTACTGAAGAAATCCTAGTTAGTTTATTTTCCTCTGCTTGGTAATATGCTTTATTTCGACTGGTTGTCTCATCTATTGTGAGGTTGTGGTGGATGGCCTTTGTTGCTCCTGCCCCTCAGTGCTCCATCCGAAAGTATTGCAGAACATGTGGCTCACAGTCTCTAGAACACAGTTACATACCCCCAGAGGTGATTCTAGAGTCTGTTGGGGCCCTGGGCAATAAATTCAAAGGGGGCCCCTCGAACCAGCATTCATCTACATAATGTTATGAATAATCTGACACCAACAAAAATAACGCAATATGTAAACATTTTTTTTCCAAATGTGCATATTTTAGTAACTTTCATATTATGAATATAAACATTAAAACATATTGATATGAAGAACAATAAAAAAAAAAATATAAGTATAAAAAATGGATGTAGCAGAACCGTCGGGGTCCGTTCTCTCAACTTGATCCAAATGTCCTCGCCTACAGGAGTCACGACATGTATGTGACCTTGAGGGGAGGGACATACATCCATCTGACTGATGTATACCTCTGAGGAGAAGTGAGGGCCAGAGGCTAGCGGTTACTCAGTAGGCCAAGCCCCTAATTATTCATGATGTTTAACCTCCAATAAAATAAAAACTAGCCTGGTACAAAAAAAATTCACTCCCCTCAGTGTTATGGAGATATGACCTAAGCATACAAACTATAATGTTTTCTTTTGTCCCTGGCCCTAAATAGGTTTAATGATGCTGTGAAAATGGCCTGTTTAACATGGGGGCCAATGAGAAACTGCTCTGTTATGAGACAATCGGAGAACTTCAGTTTTTGGCACTTCCTTATTGGATCAACCAGGAAGTCCCTGTGGTGGGGGCTTGCTCCCAATGCGCATTGTCACTGCTGTAGTTTGACAACTTCCGTGGGCCCTCTACTGGCCTGGGGACCCAAGCAGTGGTCCTGTCTGCTGGCAAGTGGCACATCTAGATATCCCAACGTGGTGGAGAAGGGCTTGCAGGCTACACTACCACAGAATTAGATCAGAACAAATAGTTTATGAAAATAATCAGTTTCCCTTTGTATTATTATTATAGAGCAAGGCATTTCAATGAATTATCAGTGTAGTCATTCTGTAACTGTTCAGTTTACAGTGTATTTGTTGAATTATTAGCTCGTCAGCCACCTGAGAGACACCTTGGATTGAAATGGAAAAATGGTCTAAAATTCATGAATAGGTGAGTCTGCACTTATTCAAACTTGCTATTATGCTTACATAATGAAGTGCATGTCTATAGGGGCTGATGGATAGATAGATAGATAGATAGATAGATAGATAGATAGATAGATAGATAGATAGATAGAGAGATAGATAGATGGATAGATACATTTCTGTAGAATTTGAAAGCTTAACACAAGCAAAAATAAGAGAAGACTGTGAGAAAAAGAGGGCTATAATTGCAATTTATTTCCAGCTCGGGCCCCTGGGGTACCATGAGTGCATTTGATCCCAAAGGCGAGCAAGTGTGGAAATGGAGAGTTGCAGTCATATGTATGCAGAGGGAGAGAGAGAGAGAGAGAGAGAGAGAGAGAGAGAGAGAGAGAGAGAGAGAGAGAGAGAGAGAGAGTGGGGAGCCTGGGATTTGGAGAGAAGCAGAAAACCTTTTAATATTCTGGGCCATGGGTTGAGATGAGAGACTACTCTCATACCTTCAGGTTCATGAGCATAATGAGATTTTTATTTTGCAGAGTGCAGTCTGTGAGTGAACGTGTGTGTCTGTCTATCACACACAAAACACTTTCTGATCAGCTGTGTGCTGCAAACTCCCCCTCTAGGCCTATAGGTTTAATTTTCAGCACCTGTGAATGTGCATTTGTCTGCGTGTGTGTGTGTGTGTGTGTGTGTGTGTGTGTGTGTGTCTGTGTGTGTGTGTGTGTGTGCTGAGACACAGACACTCATGTCAATTAGGAGTCAGAGTCATTACTCTCAACACTTTCCCCTTGGCTCAGATGACATTCATTGACTACAATGGACTTAACTCTCACAATAAATAATCATAACATTAGCACACTTCCATACTTATGATCCTCCCCAAATGGTGCTTTCCCAAAACACTATCTCCTACTTTTCTCAGAATCCTTAGGGCTGAAAAATGATCTGCTTCACGACACGGGTCCCGCCACCTACACCTGATCTGTGCACACACGCACACACACACACACACACAAACACACACACACACACACACACACACACACACACACACACACACACACACACACACACTATTGTGCCCTTTTGTTTTGAATTGCCGGCTGAGCTCTTTGTCAAGAGGGATAAAAACCAAGACAGGAGTCCTATTTCTCTGTGGCGAGGTGTACGCTGCTCTACAGTGGACCTTTTGTTCACAGTGAGTGTGCACAGATATACATGCGTGTGTATGTGGTGACAAGCCATTTCTGTATTGTGTTGGAGAATGTCGGGAATAACGGGAATCACGTCTATTGAAGGATAATTCTGTTTTATTACTACTTGGGTCTTTTTTTTGTAGTTTTGGCCATCATTATTGATAAAACTGCACTCACCAAGACAAATAGACCCAACCAGAATGTCACTGATAAAACCCCCAACACAACCCCAAAGAGACGCTAATTGACAACAAATGTACACAAAATGACTACTGAGATGCAAAAATAGATAGAAAAAAATTGACCACAGATATACACAAAATGAACAGAAACATATAAATACTGACGAAAAATTACCCATAATGACAACAGAGAGACACAAATAATGACTGAGAAACAAAAATTGGCCAAAAAATAGATGCAAAACAGCTATGAAGGATGCAAGATTACAAAAAAAATAGATGCAAAACATCTATCTCTTAAGGACTTAAAAGAGACACAAGCTGACCAAAAACCGACACAACTAGAAAGTACCTAAAATTACTACGGATGCAAAATGACTGAAATTAGATGCACAATGACCAAGGAAGAGACACTATATGACTTAAAATAGGCGCACAATAACATACACATAAAGACTACAGTTCATCTAAGATGACCACAAAGAAACACAAAACAACCACAAAAATGAATGAACATCCATAAAGGGATGCAAAATGACTAAAAGTAGACTCGTTATGTGTTATATGTAGACAGGATGGGGGGGCTCTCTCTTACCCAGGGGACCCTTGTCTCATAATCTGTTCATCTTCCCATGGTCTGATAGAAGTCAAAATGGAAAGGAAAAGGGGCTTAAATCACCAATTTAGCCTCAAAAAGGAAGGAAAGCCTAATGACCCATGAGTGATTTTAGTTGACTTGTGAGCCACGTTACAGACACATTGACATCGCTGTGACAGACAGAGAATAAGGATTATTCTTTGTCTAAATCTGCCCACTTCACACACAGACTGTTTCAGTTTGCTCATTATCAAGTCTGTTGCAACACTGAGTCAGTAGTCATCAGTAGTTTAGTTATTTATCCAACCAGCCAATACCAGTACAATGGATGCACATGTGACTCCTCCTCATCTTACACATTAAATGCACATGTATTTCATTTCTTTGTGTGTCAGACTAAGCCTTTATACATAAGTGTGTGCGTGTGTGTGTGTGTGTGAGAGAGAGAGAGAGAGAATCCTTGACGTGAGGGTGACAGCCTCTCAAAACTCTCCACACCTGGCTGTGCTTTCCATAATCAAAAGCTCCATCTCTCTTTCCTTTTATTCTCCTTCTCCACAGCTGAACCACTCCTCTTCCCCAATGACACCTATTTTCATTTTCAAACTCATGTTCTGTGTTTCAGATCCACTTTCCATCTTAATTATTCATCTTCATTTTCTCCTCTCAGCCTCCCAGTCACCTCTCTGGGCTTCGCTCCTCTTGTTTTCCTCTCCAGAGGTGGTGGTGCTGGTGATGTGTGTGTGTGTGTGATCAATCCTCTGTGAGACATTGAATAATTAGGCCCTGCATGCATTACGCCTGCATGTGTTGCCCCTAATCCCCTGGAATTGTACAAAGTAAACAATCACCTCGCAGTACCTCGTAACCATGTGCCTCCCCCTCAAACCATATTTAACCCTCCATTCCAGTCTTTTTTAACCCTTGTATGGTATTCAGGTCAAAGTGGCCCGTTTCCGTGCAAGTTTTTGCAAGAAGAAAAATAGTATAATTTTTTCTACCTAAAACTTAGTAGCTTATTTTATGGGACAAACATGTTCAAACAAAACATAAATAAATAATAGAGCACACATGCTACTATTCCCCACAAATTTACATCCTTAATATGGTCTTCGCATCAGTTTTCCCTGCATACACAGAGACACACTGACACATGCTCACACACATACACAAACACACACAGACATGCACACACACACACATAATGATAATGTAACATTGTTATAATCTTAGCACAGAGAAGGTGGTTGCTCTCACAAAAGTAAAGACATACAAGGGTTAACTCTCGCCCTGGGTGTGGCCCAGCACAAAGCATATTTCCTCGTCACACCCAGCTCCCTTCAACATGCTGTCCAGTTGTAAAGAGCCCAATGTCTTTATTGCCAAAAGTGCAATATGTAGTGTTAAATTCACTTTGAGTGGGGGAGAAAAACGAGTCAAGTTTTGGGCAAAAGACTGGAGAGCTACTACCACTATCCACAGCTGTAAATCAATTGAAAATCTTTCCAAAAAAAAACAAAAAAACAGTGATATTAATTTCAGACTTTAAAGATTCTGCATAACATTTTGTGGAATCACATTTGTGCCTCCACTGGTCTAATATTATGCCACAGTTTCTCTCTCCTTTCTGCTTTCCCACTGAGTAAATACAAGATGAAATTCTAATAAAAGTGGTGTCCCTTTTGAAATAAAAGATCCTCATTTGGCTGCCCTACTTGACTCTGCTCTCAGGCCTCCTCTGTGTGGAAAGTTGTGTGTGGATGCAGACTCAAATATTTTCTCAGCATCCATTACTGTATCATTACTTGACTTATCCCTCCTTTTATCTTGAAATTTCCATTTCACCCTCCCTACTCTATACACTCTTCATCTTCCACACTCAGCCTCCGTCTCTCCTCACTCCATTTCTCTGCATCTCCCTGCCATCACATCCCTATTTGTCATCCCCCACATCCCTGCTCTTTCACCATATCCCCCTCTTTTTTGGTTTATTTTCACATCCCATCACTCCCCACTCTTCCATCTCTTCCAATGGACAGAAAGGGAGTGGGACATAGCATGCCTGCCAGTCAGAGTGACCCTCCACATGGCGCTGCATCAGTGCATTATGGGTACATAAGGATGGATGTCTGTTGTTAGGTCAACAGTGCAGTTACAGCAGAGGGTGATATTAATGGGGGCCACAGTGGCTGCCTCTGCACTACTTGCTCAATCGATTGGTTGCTCACTGACTGTTAATTCAATCAATGGTGACAGTGAGGGGGAGTTACTGTGTTTTTCCACTCTTGTGTTTTTTTTTGTGAGCTCATCAAACAGTGTGCAGCTGAGATCCAAAATGTTAAACTGTGGCAACAAAGCACAGCCTCCAGACTTCTGCAGCAATGTGTTCAACCCCAAATTAGCGTAAACACGACTGTGTGAAGTCCCAGCCTACAGCGTACAGCTGAGTCACCGCGAGCAGACGCTCAGCACCTGTTTGTATTTACAGACAGCCTTAAAGATATTACTTCTCTTCCTGCCTAAGATCAGCCGAGTAAACTGGAGGGACGGTGCACTCCATTGACCTCCCATGATTTGACGTTAGTCGTGTGTATGCAGAGGTTGGGCTGCTGTGGATAGAAGTAGGGATGCTCGATATTGGCTTTTCTGTCGATATCCGATATTCCGATATTGTCCAACCCTTAATTTCCGATACCGATATCACCCGGTACCGATATATGCAGCCTTTTTACACCAACATCACATATCACCTATTATGGAATTAACACATTATGCCTAATTTTATTCTGATGCCCCACTGGATGCATACATAGATGCAACATGGCTTTTCAAATGTAAACACAGTCTGTACAAAATAAGTTATTGAAAAAAGTGCCATTCATTTATTTGTTTGTGTTTTTAGAGAGAATATTTTGCCTCAAACAAAACTACAGACAATATCAAAACCAGGAAGATGCATAGCTTCAGTCCAGAGTAGTAAACAAACTTAGTTTTCTTTTTCCAGACTGAGTAACGACTGAGCCGTAACTTGGCAAATAATACAATCAATAAATTAGCAGTTAAGCTCAACATGCTAACCTGTATTGGATCTAACGGATACAGCACCAGAAATTACCTTCTCGACGTGACTGTAAACAATGCTGTACAATTCGGGTAAGCACTGGTCTGAGAAATACTTGCGACTGGGCGTTATACAGACATAACGTGGCTCGAGGAACTCCACACGTTTGGTGAATCCGGCATCTTGAACGATAGAAAAAGGTTTATTTTCGGTGTCGGCTGTTGCTTCTTTTCATCACTTTGCTGCACAGATGTAGCGAATAACTCCGCATGATTCTTCTTGAGGTGGGTTATCAAATGTGATGTATTAAAGGAAGACGCCTTGTTTCCTCCTCTCATAACTAACGCCTTGAATTCATTGCAAAGCGCACATTTACTGTTAGTAGGTGACATTTGGAAATACTTCCAAACCACAGACATCTCATGCACCGGGAGAGCTGAAGCTTGTTAGCCACGGTTAGCAACCTACGAGTCTAGCATGTTGTTGTTGTTATACGTCATCAAGCACGCGCCTGTAAACGTCCCATGTTGCATTCATGTACACTCGGAAATGCTGAAGCCTATAGAACTAACATCGGTTGTAAAAACCCGATACCGATAATTCCCGATATTACATTTTTAACTCAATATCGGCCTCAATCCCTAGATAGAAGTGATTAACATTCATGATGATTTTGCACCGAGCTGTTTGTATGTAGACACGATCGGTTCCTTGGAACAATCTGTCTGTGGCAAACACAAATTAAATTTAGATGACTTGCTTCCTCTGATGTTCTTTAGCACGAGTGGAAGAAATGTGTAATTTTTGTGTTCTGATTGCTGTTCTTCTCAGTCCCACAACAATGCAAGTATTGCAATCATGTAGCCTTCTGTAAGTCCTCCTGTGTACAAACCAAGCCCCCACAGCAGCGACTTCCTGGTTGATCCAATAATGAAGTGCCAAGATCTGCAGTTCTACGAGTGTCCCCTAGGGGCAGGTTTCATAAAAGAGCAGTTTCTCATTGACCCCCATGCTAAACTGTTTTTCACAGCATAATTACACCTATTTAAAGTCTGGTACAAAACAAACATTCTAGTCTGTATGTTTAGGTCATATCTCCATGACAACACTGAGGGGGGTGAATTTTTTGGACCAGGCTAGTTTTTTTTTATTGGAGGTTAAAGTTTATGAATAATTAGGGCCGTGGCCTCCTGAGTGACAGTAAGCCTCTGGCCCTCACTTCTCCTCGGAGGCTAGTTGTCAGGATTAGCATTAGCTTGCTAACTCCGTCATCTCGACCTGGGCTGTGGTCATTTGTGTGGTGGTGTTACTATAAGTGACAAGTTGGTTTGCTCTTCCATCGACTGAACCAACAGATGGTTTAGGAACACACCCTGTTAACGTTAGCTCTGTTATGCTAATTAGATAGCCGCATTTGCACCATGACTTGCTAATCTGGAGCAGCGGGAGGATTCAGGTCGTGAGGGTCGGTATTTTACAGTCTATGAGCATGGTACTGTGTTGACTATCAGTTTAAATCATAGATCATAAATGCTGCCTGCACTTCGCTCCTGGAGCTGCTGTAATCTCGCTCCCATTTCCTGTCAACCTCCAGCTGCACTATCACAATAAAGGCATGAACGGCCAAACATGTTTTTTTTTCTATTACAAGTTTTCTGAAATGCTATGTTTAAGTATGCGAATGAGGCAATTTCCGGAGAAATCTATAGGCTCAAAGTGTATGAAAAAAGTTTTTTTCTACAAATATAAATAATAAAACTCTTGAAATTTTACATGCCCTGGTTCCTACACTCATGTTTGTAAAAGCACTCAGGTTTTACAAAACAACAAGTAAGTAAGAAAGTAAGTAAGCAGTGTACGGCAGTAGCTCAGTTGGGGCGGCAGTAGCTCAGTCCATAGGTGACTTAGCTGGGAACCATAGGGTCGCTGGTTCAAGTCCCCGTGAGGACCATGTATGGAGCGTGGACTGGTGGCTGGAGAGGTGCCAGTTCATCTCCTGGACACTGCCGAGGTGCTGTTGATCAAGGCACCGAACCCCCAACTGCTCGGGGCGCTGGTCACTGGCAGCCCCCTCGCTCTAACATCTCTCCCTAATTGCATGTATAGGCCCTGTTTGTGCATGTGTGTATTTCGGGCCTGTGTGTGTATGTATGTATAATAATAAGAGTGAAAAAATTAAATTTCCCCGTGCGGGATAAATAAAGTAATTCTTCTTCTTCTTCTTCTTCTTCTACCCAGGGCGTCCTTTTGTGTGCCAAATGTATTTTTCTCTTGAAATTAATGACAAACATACGGTATTTACTATTTGCCTGTGAATGTTCTCATTCGTCCAGGTCATCGTTATCCTCAAAGCAATTTCAGTCAAAAACAACTGGACTGGTTGTTTGTCTAGGAAGACGTTTCACCTCTCATCCAAGAGGCTTCATCAGTTCATGTACGCATCTGACCAGGCTGGGACTGGTCCAACTAACTGGTGTGGAGATCCAGGTATTTAACCTCTCACAAGGCCGATGATGTCACTGACACCCTTTGTGCTCCAAGTGCCCACGCCCGTCGTTAGAGTGACAGTCGTTGGTGGGCAGTTGGTTTCGACTTCGTTAGTGCTCTATTGAGTCTGAACGACAGTCGTTGGGGTCACCCGGGCCATGTGTGAACAGTTGTCCTTTGAGGTTAGATTGTTGAATCTCCTGGGAAGGGATGAAAGGGCGGCATTGTAAATTGGAGATAAGTGGTGTCTCAGACCCCCTCCTCTGTTTAGCGATGGTTTCTCCACTTTTACATAGATGGCTTCTTTTACTCCTCTTTCAAACCATCTGTCCTCTCTGTCCAAGATTTGGACATTGCTGTCATCAAAGGAGTGGGCTTTCTCCTTGAGGTGTAAGTGGACAGCCGAGTCCAGGCCTGAGGAGTTAGCTCTCCTGTGTTGGGCCATGCGTTTATGCAGTGGTTGTTTTGTTTCACCAATGTAAAGATCTTTGCATTCCTCGTTGCATTGGACAGCATAAACCAGGTTGCTTTTGTGGTGGTGTGGTGTTCTGTCCTTCGGATGTACTAGTCTCTGTCTGAGTGTGTTACCGGGTTTGAAATACACAGGGATGCAGTGTTTGTTGAAAATCCTCCTGAGTTTCTCCGATACCCCAGCCACATATGGGATGACTATGTTGTTTCTCCTGTTATCTTTTTCTTTCTCAACCACTTTGGTTTTCTTTTTGGAGGCAGCTGCCGTTTTAACAAAGGTCCAGCTGGGGTAGCCACAAGTTGTGAGGGCGCCTCTCAGGTGCTTGCGTTCTTCCCCTTGAGCTTGTGAGCTAGTGGGTACGTTATCAGCTCTATGCTGCAGTGTTCTGATAACGCCAAGCTTGTGTTCCAAAGGGTGGTGAGAGTCAAAAAGTAGATATTGATCCGTGTGAGTGGGTTTTCTGTATACCCCTATGTGGAGGCTCCTGTCATTCTCCATATGGACGTCACAGTCCAAGAAGGGCAAGCTGTTGTCCTTAACTTCCTCTCTGGTGAACTTGATGTTTCTGTCCACTGAGTTGATATGTTCAGTAAAAGTTTGCACCTCTTTGGATTTGATCTTAACCCATGTGTCGTCCACATATCTGAACCAATGGCTTGGGGTTACTCCTTTAAAGGAGTTCAAAGCCTTGCCCTCTACCTCCTCCATGTACAGATTTGCCACAATAGGGGATACTGGTGAACCCATGGCACAGCCGTGTTTCTGTCTGTAAAAAATGCCATTAAACTGGAAATATGTGGTATTCAGGCACAAATCCAGAAGTTGGCAAATGTGGTCTGGTTTGAGATTTGTTCGGTTTTGTAAGGAAATGTCCTGTGTGAGCCGCTCTCTTACTGTGGCCAAGGCCTCCATGGTTGGAATACAAGTGAACAAGGAAGTCACATCGTAGGACACCATGGTTTCATCTGGATCCATTTTTAGGTCTCGGACTTTGTTCACAAATCCATGGAGTTTTGGATGTGGCGTGGGGTGTTTCCCACCAGTGGTGCCAGAATATTGGCAACATGCTTGGCAATGTTATAAGTGACCGAGTTTATGCTGCTGACAATGGGCCTGAGCGGGGCCCCTTCTTTATGGATTTTTGGGAGTCCATGTAAGCAGGGGGTTGAGTCCTGGGGGTAAAGCCTGTAATACTGTGGTTTGCTAATGACTCCTTCTTTTTGTAGTTGCTGTAGACATTCTATCACCTTCTTTTTGTAACCGCTGGTAGTGTCTCGTTTCAGAGTTTCATAAGTGTTAGAGTCACTGAGTAATGCAGAGATCTTTGCCTGATAATCAGTTGTATTGAGAACAACTGTGCATCTACCCTTGTCTGCTGGAAGGATAGTGATGCTGTGGTCTTTGCTCAGTGCCGTTACTGCTTTTCTCTCCTCAATGGTGAGGTTGGATGGGGGGACCTTAGCCTGGGACAACGCTGCTGACACTTTCAACCTTAGCTGTTCAGCCTCAGTTCCATTAAGGTTGTTTTTCTTTATAGCTGATTCCGTAGCCGTAATCAACTCCACAACGGGTACCTCTTTTGGTGTCATGGCAAAGTTCAAGCCCTTGGCTAAGACCTCCTTCTCTGGGTGGGAAAGATCTCTGTCCGACAAATTCTTAACCCATCTGTTTTGTGTTTCTTCCTTTGCTGGAAAGTCAGTTTTTTGCCTCCAAGTGAGTATTTTTGTGTTTTTGCCAGTGTCCCGGGATTGCAAATTGTGAAATTTCTTGGTTTGTCTCTCTTTGCTCTTGTTGTGCTGAGATAGTTGGGCTTTCTGGGTGAAATCCACAACTCTTTCCATGATAGAGACAGGTAGGATTGATGTCAGTTTCTGGAGTGAGAGGTCCGCTTTCTCTTTAAGCCCTTCAATGGTGAAATTGACCTGCCTTATTCGCTCACCGAGGAGTTGGTTTTGAGCCTTTTCTATGATTTTCTCCACTCTATGCCCTCTCATAGTGGAATTCAAACATAGGCTAGTTGGTGTAAGCCTTTGTTGTTTGCATCTCAGACTGAACCGTAGGTGGTTTCTGTAATCTGCAATTTTCCGAGCCAACCTTTCATGTTCCCGCACCGTTTTCAGGGTTGCCGACCCAAATTCTTGTGCAACAAGCCTGTGATGGTCTCATTCGTCCAGGTCATCGTTATCCTCAAAGCAATTTCAGTCAAAAACAACTGGACTGGTTGTTTGTCTAGGAAGACGTTTCACCTCTCATCCAAGAGGCTTCATCAGTTCATGTACGCATCTGACCAGGCTGGGACTGGTCCAACTAACTGGTTTGGAGATCCAGGTATTTAACCTCTCACAAGGCCGATGATGTCACTGACACCCTTTGTGCTCCAAGTGCCCACGCCCGTCGTTAGAGTGACAGTCGTTGGTGGGCAGTTGGTTTCGACTTCGTTAGTGCTCTATTGAGTCTGAACGACAGTCGTTGGGGTCACCCGGGCCATGTGTGAACAGTTGTCCTTTGAGGTTAGATTGTTGAATTATCCTGGGAGATTTTTTGTGCCTGAATACCACATATTTCCAGTTTAATGGCATTTTTACAGACAGAAACACGGCTGTGCCATGGGTTCACCAGTATCCCCTATTGTGGCAAATCTGTACATGGAGGAGGTAGAGGGCAAGGCTTTGAACTCCTTTAAAGGAGTAACCCCAAGCCATTGGTTCAGATATGTGGACGACACATGGGTTAAGATCAAATCCAAAGAGGTGCAAACTTTTACTGAACATATCAACTCAGTGGACAGAAACATCAAGTTCACCAGAGAGGAAGTTAAGGACAACAGCTTGCCCTTCTTGGACTGTGACGTCCATATGGAGAATGACAGGAGCCTCCACATAGGGGTATACAGAAAACCCACTCACACGGATCAATATCTACTTTTTGACTCTCACCACCCTTCCGAACACAAGCTTGGCGTTATCAGAACACTGCAGCATAGAGCTGATAACGTACCCACTAGCTCACAAGCTCAAGGGGAAGAACGCAAGCACCTGAGAGGCGCCCTCACAACTTGTGGCTACCCCAGCTGGACCTTTGTTAAAACGGCAGCTGCCTCCAGAAAGAAAACCAAAGTGGTTGAGAAAGAAAAAGATAACAGGAGAAACAACATAGTCATCCCATATGTAGCTGGGGTATCGGAGAAACTCAGGAGGATTTTCAACAAACACTGCATCCCTGTGTATTTCAAACCCGGTAACACACTCAGACAGAGACTAGTACATCCGAAGGACAGAACACCACACCACCACAAAAGCAACCTGGTTTATGCTGTCCAATGCAACGAGGAATGCAAAGATCTTTACATTGGTGAAACAAAACAACCACTGCATAAACGCATGGCCCAACACAGGAGAGCTAACTCCTCAGGCCTGGACTCGGCTGTCCACTTACACCTCAAGGAGAAAGCCCACTCCTTTGATGACAGCAATGTCCAAATCTTGGACAGAGAGGACAGATGGTTTGAAAGAGGAGTAAAAGAAGCCATCTATGTAAAAGTGGAGAAACCATCGCTAAACAGAGGAGGGGGTCTGAGACACCACTTATCTCCAATTTACAATGCCGCCCTTTCATCCCTTCCCAGGAGATTCAACAATCTAACCTCAAAGGACAACTGTTCACACATGGCCCGGGTGACCCCAACGACTGTCGTTCAGACTCAATAGAGCACTAACGAAGTCGAAACCAACTGCCCACCAACGACTGTCACTCTAACGACGGGCGTGGGCACTTGGAGCACAAAGGGTGTCAGTGACATCATCGGCCTTGTGAGAGGTTAAATACCTGGATCTCCACACCAGTTAGTTGGACCAGTCCCAGCCTGGTCAGATGCGTACATGAACTGATGAAGCCTCTTGGATGAGAGGTGAAACGTCTTCCTAGACAAACAACCAGTCCAGTTGTTTTTGACTGAAATTGCTTTGAGGGTATTTACTATTACCACCTCACAAAATGAGGGATTTTTGCAGTAAAAATCTAGGGGCAGATATGTATGTGTCCAAAGCTTATCAGAGGAACTTTACAAGAGATGCACTGGAAAAAAGATCTGCTTTTATTCTTCTGGGTACAGAAAGTACTTCCTGCCTGTTGGTGTGTTGTCCCAAAAATCAGCTTACATCAGTTTCAGGCACAGGAACAACATAACCAACACAAGAAACAACACACACAAACATCATTAATAAGAAATAAGATGGGTCCTTCTAGAAACAAGCACATCCATGTTTTCACCATACTGTACGGATTATGCTGTATTTAAATATGAATGTAGTTTTTAGTTCTTTGGCTGGGTCAATTTTCAAAACTCATGGTTCCTACTCTTCCCATAATGCAACTCATCAGACCCTGTGGCTGGGAAATGCCCACATGTCCCTAGTTTGTTACACAGGCTCTTTGTTATACATAAGAAGAGTGAACCCAAATATACACCCTCTGGACTTGCAGACAGAGCCCTCACAGACTTTGGTAAACATGTTCACATTAGCTATATTGCCAGGAATCAATGGTTTATTCCTCACAGTGAAGTCTGTTGAAGTATGAATCCCAAGTGTGCTCAAGGCCCTGTGTGGACTTGTGGGTTTGGATAGCCACTGGCATTTTCAGATGCCCCGGAACACTTTCATTAAGTCTGTTGAATCTGCAAGTGCACAGAAGTCTGGAGTGAGACACAGGGTACGTCCACACGATCAAAAACGCTTTTTTTGTTTCTCTGTTGATCTCAAAAAGTTTTCTGTCCACACAACCTCGACTCAAGAAATATGTGCTTCCTCAGGAAACCACTGAAACTGACTAAAAACACTGTAGTACACATGCCAGGCCTGGATGTGGCGCTGCAACTGCCCCACAAATACACCAACAAAGGAGAAGAAGAGACAGGGAGACGCTGTGGAGAATACAAACACCGGAGAGTTTCTCTCCAAATCTTCAGACTTCCCAAATCCTCCTCCATCCTAGTGAGAAATGTGTCACTGTTTCTGCTGTTAGTGGGGACTTTTGTGCTGTTTTGGACTCACTCACAGTCGCCACTTTCTCACTAGATGTAGAGACTTTTCACACCTTCTTAGAACTTTATTTAGAAAAAGAGACGAGAGAGCAGTTTAGCTCCTTATTCAGAGAATCAGCTCTGCCTAATTCATTCAGAGTCCATTTCAGTAAACAGTCTATGGGTCCATCTTTCTCCTCTCACGCAGCAGCACTGTTGTTGTTATGTGACACCGCGGGGTTAGAGGTCGGAGGTGGGGCGATGACAGTATCGTTTAACAAAGTATGAAGTTTCACGTCCAGACCACAACGTTATGGGGGGCGTTTTCAAATCTTCCCTCTCTGGGACCCTGTTTCAAAAGATCCAGGTTCAGGCTTCGATAATGTCGGCTGCTGTGGATGGTCGGCCAAAACGATACCATTTCTATCTAATGTTTTAAGAATGTAGCCCAGTGAAAACACATCTAAAACGCTTATTTCCAACATGATTCCAGGATTTTAAAAGAGCTCTGAAATCAGGTGAGGTTAACCCTTGTGTGGTGTTCGGGTCTGTGGGACCCGTTTTAGTTTTTTATTAAAAGAAAAATGATAGGATTAATTAATTTTTCAAACTGAGACTCACTGGCTTTGGCTCATTTTCTGTGAAGAACATAAATCAGATTACATTTTTAATGACCACACGCCATACACCCCCCCTACACATTTCTATTACATATAAGGTGTCCGGGTCCACTGGACCCGGGGCTCATAGAAGTGTGGATATTGATGTTTTGTGTACCACACACACACACACACACACACACACATACATACACATACACACACACAAACACACACATATACACACATACACACACACATACACATACACATACACACACACACACACATATACACACATACACACACACACACACACACACACACACACACACACACACACACACACACACACACACACACACAGAGCAGGCCTAGACAGGCGGAGGACAGTGTTGGACAAGTGGGTGCACCGCCTCCCCCTGCTGTACAACCCTGGGCCAAATGTCAGCATTGATGAACAGCTGATGCCATTTAGGGGCCGCTGCCCCTTTCAGCAGTATATACCATCTAAACCTTCAAAGTATGGTATAAAGATCTGGGATGCCTGTGATGCCACTTCCTCATTTGCTTGGAACTTAAAAGTCTACACAGGGAAACCTGATGGAGGAGCCCCCGAGAAAAAGAACAAGGAATGAGAGTTGTCCTCGACATGTCTCAGGGACTCATTTTTTTACCTCGCACAAACTGGGACAGGATCTCCTAAAGAGGAAGCTGACCATGGTGGGAACAATAAGGAAAAACAGGTCAGAGCTCCCACCTCAACTGCTGACTTCAAAGAACAGGCCTGTCAAGTCTTCCAAGTTTGTATACACGGCTGACACATCCCTGGTATCCCATGTGCCAAAGAAAGGCAAGAATGTGGTACTCGTGAGTACACTGCATGGGGATGGAAGAATCTGTGACCAGGAACATCACAAACCAGAGATCATCATGGATTATAATGCCACAAAAGGAGGGGTAGACAACATGGACAAGCTGGTGACGGCCTACAGCTGCAAACGGAGGACTCTATGCTGGCCACTGGTGATATTCTTTGACATGTTGGACATCTCAGTGTACAATGCCATTGTCATTTGGATGGCACTGAACCCAGAGTGGAAACGAGTGAAGCTCCAGAAGAGACGGCTCTTTCTTGAGGATCTGGGAAAGGCATTGGTGAGACCACAAATCGAGAGAAGAAAACATATCCCCAGAACCCCAGCCTCTACAGCCATGGTGAGGTGGATTCAGGGGGAGAATGCTGGTGCCCTGTCCACCCAACCTACAGAACCACAATCTGCAGAGCCTAGAGTAAGTGTGTGATGCTGTTGCAGTACATGTCTGGCACTCATGTCTTGTGAGGGAGAGAGAGAGAGAGGTGTTAGTATATCTGCAACACACACACAGTAAAGCTCTGCCCCTCATGTGTTGTATAGGCTAGTCGCTAAAGGCCATGTGTTCAATGGGGCTGATGTGTTGTCTTGACTATGTTTACTCTGTATTCTTGTGTTCAGCTTGTGTTGTGCACCTGAATGGGTTAAATTTCAAGTTTACAGAAATAAAAGTCAGTAGTTTTGAAAGACCTTGCTTCACTTGTAATTTTTTTTCCACTCATATCTTGATTTTAATTGATTTTCTTTATTACGTTTTACATAATAAGTTACAAATGTGACCTAACAAAGGTAAAGGGCAAATATTAACCATTTATATTGTTTAAACTGCTTGAAATTGGGATAAGGTAAACATCTGTTCAGTATTTTAACATAAAAATGTTCAATTGTGAGCATTAAAAGCGACAAAATGCAACGGGTCCATCAGACCCACAAACACTGGCTGAGTAACAACAATATGAACATAACACAAGGGTTAAAAAAAAACTGTGTTGCTCAGTCTATGAAGCAGCCATCAAACAGCGGCTGGAAATATGAGGGCGGTGCAGGTGACTTATCTCCATAAGTGGGACACAAGATCAACCCCAAACACTGCTCTTGCCAAAGGCACCGGTGATGGAAATTCCCCTCTTGTGGCCGAGCCAACTCTTGTTGAACCCTGACGTTGGCACCTTTCCTCCTTTTGTCTCCTACACTTACCTGTGATACCTTGTTTCATATGTAAGGTGGCCGATTAAAGGAGGATACAACTCGACAGCTTCATAAATTATAATATATCTGTAAGTAAACAGGAGAGGAGATAAGATGTTTCTCGGAAGAAAAACACTATTATCTCCAGTCTTGATAAACAGATTCATAGACAAGCGGAGAGGGATGCCAATTACCCATGAGCCTCCGTTCTTACCCGTCAGTCTTGGGTTTAGATTAGTTTTGCATTTTGCTTATTATCATTCGAAATCAAACAAGTGCAACAGCCTCTGTCCATTTTGATTCCCAGCCAGATCGTAGAGCTGCGCAGTCTGACCCCGCTGGTTTCAGTGTGTTCTCTTTGCTGTGTGTCTGCTTTATTCACACAAAACACCCGGGGGGTGTGCTGGTTTTTTCTTTTAGTTTTTTTTACCATCTTTTGCATGGTCTGACCCTGTGCTGAGATGGGGAGCTAATTATGTGTGTGTGTGTGTGTGTTAGTGTGTGTGTGTGTGTGTGTGTGTGTGTGTGTGTGTGTTTGTGGAGGGTGCAGGTTGCCTGCGGCTGGTGTTTGGAGGTGGTAATAGTGTGTGTGCGGGGTCTTTGGGATACGTCTGACCTGGGCAAGCCTGCCAGCATGGAAGGCGCCAGCGTCTGATTGGCACCTCGCCCACACACACACACACACACACACACACACACACACACACACACACACACACACACACACACACACACACACACACACACACACACACACACAAACACACACTTCACTCTGGGAGGGGGATGAGGTGGTGAAGGATGACAGAAAAAAGGTTGTATAGACACAGTCCACATTATGCATTCATTCACACACACACACACACACACACACACACACACACACACACACACACACACACACACACACACACACACACACACACACACACACACACACACACACACACACACACTTCACTCTGGGAGGGGGATGAGGTGGTGAAGGATGACAGAAAAAAGGTTGTATAGACACAGTCCACATTATGCATTCATTCACACACACACACACACACACACACACACACACACACACACACACACACACACACACACACACACACACACACACACATAAAATACAAATAAATGCCCAAAACATCCATTTTGAACCTGAAAAAAACTTGTATTATATAGGAGAGAACTTCAAACATGTAAATGCACATATTGAACACACACACACGCACACACAGACACACGCACAGACACGAAATATGGCCAAGAAAAACACGAAGGCAACTCAGTCACCATGGAAACCCACCACTCCATCTCCAGCCACTACCATTTCCTTTCTGTATTTTTCCTCCTTTTTACCTCCCCACTCTCTTATCTCAGCAGTAGCTGCCAATCGTCTATATTTCCTGTTGTTGCCTTTCCCACCTCCCTCCATCTCTTTCTGCTACTTGTTATTATTTCTGTTCTTTCCAACCATTTTGGTCATCTTGAGTAAAGAGCACAACCTGTTGATTACTCAAACACGCTATAATATCCTTTAAATAAGACACATTGAAAGCAAGTTAAATTACCTTTGTGCCTTTGACATTTTGTCAAAGTAATATTTCAATATGAAATCATGAATCATTTAAACATAATTGATATTTTTTTGCTCAGTCTCTTTTTGTGTTCATCTTTCCTGCTTTATCTGCCCTTTAGTCACCAGTCGTCTCTGCATATTATGCCTGGACTTGACCAAGTGGCTCACTGAAGGTCAGTTTTGTTTGTCACGTTTTTTATTTTAAAATTATTTTTAAGAGCTTACAGTGACTTTAAATGTGACTTAAGGCACATATACCTCTGAATTCCTGGTTATGTACCTGAGAGAAGGAGAGACAAAACACTTACATGTTGTCAGTTTCATACTGAATACTTGTGTGTGTTAAAGCTAAATTGAACTTCTATTCAGCATTCTCCAAAAGAGGTTTAAAGGAAAGCAAAAAAATAAAAAAACAGCTCAAGGTTTCAGGGAAGGGAAGGGAAGTCAAGAAGGGATATAATATATAATATATACAATACATACTGTATATAATACAATATATAATTTGACCACAAGATGGAAGAAAACCTACACAGTGCTCCTTTAAGTCATATGTGTGGTCCTTGCTTTTCGCATGTCATTTCACACCAAGTAGTCACACCATGCTTTGAGCAAAGATATACTTTAAAGTCCGAACATTCTGTTTAGGGTAGACTGGAGGGGCGGTGGATGGGTCCAACAAACACAAGACTTTGACTCCAGGAGACCAGAGTTTGTTAACTTAACTGTGTGATTATTTCGATGATTATGTAATTTCCGTACGTAAGTTAATTCTTGTAACAAATGTCGTCATTTAAACCACAATGATTTTCTAAGGTTTTTAAGCGTAACCACCTAGTTTTCTTGCTTAAACTTAAATAGTCAAATAGTGAATTACAACAATGATGATTGATCATATGACCCACTAATGAAAGCACTTGTTGCCCTTTTCAATATCTGTGTCTGTGGAGACATTCCCTCTCTAGATGTAAATGAACCACGTTACTTTAGTGACAATGCTGACAGTGGTTGGTCTGTCGGCCCAGATCGTCACCAACGGTTATGCTGCATTCACTTGTAATTGGAAATCGGGAACTTCCAACTTCTGAGTCAGGCTTGTAGTAAGGACAGAAGTGTAATAGGAACATGTGTGTGTGTGTGCGTGTGTTTGTGTGTGTGTGTATGGATTTTAGAGGGGAACATATAGGGGAAGCACTGGAAGTAGAGAGGTGAATGTGTTTCAATAAAAAATACAAAATTCAACACACATTGTGACCATGAACGTGACAAGATGGAGGTTCTGAAAGAACAGGCTCGCCTGCAGTTACATCTTACTGCCAAAGAGGCCGCTAGAAACAAAGTATTTCAAATCTTATGGAGTACAACTTTAAGTTTCGCTTAAATCCACGAAACTGTGAAGCACTTGGTGCATAAGTGACATCAAGGAGTCCTGAAGCTTCTACATGTGATGAAATTGTGAATAGAGAATAGGTCATAAAATTACAGCCAATAAGCTTAAAATGTTTCATATGAAATGCGAAACATGACAGAAAGTTGCATGATATTTATACACTCTAGCATGAGATTACGTTGAACCGTCTACTTACTAGGTTAGACAGGAAAAAATTTAAAATTGGCTTGGGTGCAGTTAATGCGTAAATAACGCAATTCATTGTAAAATAATTCTGTTTGAATTTGGCAAAGAAATTGGCTCAATATAAGGGTTCAATAAAGGATGCACACATAAGACACGTTCTAGAAAAAGTGTATGTGCATCTAAAATCATTACCTCCTACACAGTATGATGATTACACACTT
Organism: Echiichthys vipera; assembly: GCF_963691815.1. Lineage (NCBI taxonomy): Eukaryota > Metazoa > Chordata > Actinopteri > Perciformes > Trachinidae > Echiichthys > Echiichthys vipera. Next base: position 2,304,450 of record NC_139835.1, read on the forward strand.
TGAAGCTTCATACTGCTTCTATAGTTGTATAATGTGATTCTTTGTTTCACTGATTCCATTGATATTTTCATCCACCTTTCAAATTCATGAATCAAAGACCAGACCGTGACAATGTATCACAAAGTGTTCAAGTTAATAAATAACACTTAATGCTTTAATATTGTAATATTAATATTGCAGGCATTTATGGCAGAAAAAAAGAATATTATAATGCAAACAAGATACCAGAAGTAAGTCAGAAAATGCAATATTATTGTGTTGTGCCACATCACACGTTTGTTTTTTTTGCTGTTGAACAAACTGGTGCTATAGTGTTTTCATGCTGAGGCATGCTGCTCTCTGTGTGGTTATTCACAGGTCCCTTTACCCTTCAATTGTGGTAATATGAATGAATATATAATATGCCTTAATGACTGTCTTGAAACATGGCTGACACACAGACACCCACACACACACCCACACACACACACACACACACACACACACACACACACACACACACACACACACACACACACACGCACACACTCTCTCACAGAGGGAGACTACATAGTCAACACATGCAACTTGAGCTTTGTTTTATAGATGACACATGAAATGCCCACGCCCTCTCTCTCTCACACACACCTACACGTTCCCTCTCCCTCTGTCACACACAAAGTGAGGTAGGACGAGAGAGAGTGAGATAAAGCGAGCACGTCTTATCTCCATCCATCACATCCATAAAAAATAAGTGGAAAAATGACTTTGCCCCCCGGCCACTGCCTCCTACCCACTGTCTCACACTGTCATTCAAGCTGTGTCTGTACTTATCTCGTTGCTTTGATGTTTGCGTTTCTGCTAGAATAAGTATATGTCTGTGTGCGTGTGTGTGTGTGTGTGTGTGTGTGTGTGTGTGTGTGTGTGTGTGTGTGTGTGTGTGTGTTTGTGTGTGTGTGTGTAGGCAGCTCCAACTCTCCAAGTCCAGACAGGACTTTAGCCCCTACAGCGATGTGAGAAAAGATGAGAGGAGAGAAGCAAGGACAGAGGAGGGATGACAGGAAGGAGGAAAAGGGAGACATAACTCATTTGAGATTCAGGTCCTCTTATCTCTGATAAGGGATATTTGTAACATCTCACTATGAAACCGTGCTGTACGAATGGGCGTGTGTGGTTGTGCCCGGCACTGAACTCATATTCAAAAGCAGCTTCTTAAAAAGAGAAGACTTAGAGAGTGGCTTATTCATTGGAAGACAGCATATTCATGTCATGATTCACCAAGCTATAGGCCTAGCACTGGCCTACAAGTTTATGTGGATATAGTATTTAGTAGCTTTTATTTAAATTTTTAAAGTGTTATTGTATCATAGTAATTCAATTCAATTTAATTTTATCTCAAGACACTTTACATATAGAGTAGGTCGAGACCACGCTATGATTCTCATAATAATGTATAATAGCATTTTGGTCTCTCTTTTACAATTGATACTAACAGTTTAGTGTTTAGCCCCTCACGCATGCTCTGCAAACTTGAATCTATCTAAGCATTGCCTGGAGGAGCTGTATGTGAGAATAAATATGTCCAGATCAGTTGGATCTGACATTAAACCGACTTTACTCTCCCACCTCCCTAGTACAAAGTCCGTTCTTATTCTTGTGTGGGTCATGGTGAGCGCATGTATCACGTTTCTATTATAAATAGGAAGAAAACATAAATCACTGAAGACAGTGAAGAGGAAGGGTGACTGACGCTGGCTTTAGATTAAGGATATTGAGTCTGTGCTAGCACCTTAGCACATTAGCAGCTCCACCAGTGAACCTGAAATTCTATCAGCGCTCTGGCTTGGCCATGGTTCGGTCCCGTCCTCTGTGCGGCAGCAACGCTCACCGAGCGCTTTTCAGAAGCGGAGCGCCAGCAGAGCTCAGCTGTATTTTGCAAGACTATTAACCTTATGAGATCACAGGATAAATGTGAGATCATGTGATAATTTGTACAGTCATGGATGTATAAAGAGAACAGTAAACCAATAAAAGGTTTCTTTTCCCATGGGCTTACTGGTGATTTGATTCTTTTCCTGTGATTTGTGTTTCAACCATAGGTAAAAAGGCTATGTAGTTGAATGTGTGTTTGTTGTTATAGTGACTTGATATACAGTCACCTGACTGCACGGATGTTTTAGTTTGAAAACTCAGAGGAAGATCCATGCCTTTCCTGTGTATGACTTCCTGCCCGATTCAAGTTGCCCTGTGCACCTTGACGTGGCTTCTGTCAAAAACATACTTAGCGCCTATCTATAGCAGAGCGGCTCGTCTTTAATGCCTCTGAGACGTGCTGCAGCACGCCTGGTGGAATCACAAGACTAGAATGGCTGCGATTTGCACCGACAGCCGCGGGGATGCTGAAACGCCCCTCCGCTCCACCAGGAGTGTCTGTTTTGCTTGCTCCTCTCTTTTGTGTTTCAGGACCCAGCACAAGGCAGAGGGTGGTTATCATTATCATGAGCCACACCTGGGCATGGTGTGGTGCTGGATATAAAAGCTCACCACCTTCCTGCAGACTCTCACATTCTCACAGATGTCCTTTTGGTTTTGTGTGGCACAGATATTTACACACGTCCTTGTGGACATGACTGAGTTTTACGTTCCCTCAATTTCCTCAAAATCTCATGTCTTATCACAAAACTCACTAAAATTCCACACTCTGCTCAACCTGTCTAGAAAGGGATATTACATTGAAGATCATAGTATTGTTACAACTGTCTTTAACAAACACCATTCCTACACTACAAAGCCGATATAGGTTTGACTTGACCCCTGAGCAGAGTCAAGGGGTCATGGCTACAAGAATGGACCTAAGACGCCAGACACTACAACTAAAATACTGGAAAGATTTCATTGGTAGATATAAACAAGGAAGAAGTATGATAATTTGGACACAAAGAAAGAATGTATAGTTCTTGCCGATTTTAATTTAAATTGGACTGAAGAAGCAACTAGAACGAAGCTAAAAGCACTTACAAATCAATTTGAACTGACTCAATTAATAGACGGACCCACAAGAATAACAAATGTCTCAAAAACCCAAATTGATCTCATCTTTAGTAACCAGCCTGAAAGAATTACTAAATCTTATAATCTTCTCACTGGTTTGTCGGATCATAATATGACTCTTATTGCAAGGAAATTAACAAAAAGCAGGTTTATTTACCAACAAGAGATAATTAAACACTCCTATGGAATAAGCAAACAAGACATGAATGCATTCAAGGAAGAACTACGTCAAATTGATTGGAGAGATGTTTTACTCACAGATGATATAGATGCCTCCTGCGAGTCTTTTGTAGATACAATAAACAGAATTAAAGAAAAATACATAAAAACATTTTAAAATGGACAGCGTAAGAGTAACCTCCACTAGTTTAATGAACACCTGTGGGACTTGATGAAAAAACGTGATTTTGCTCTCAAAGTAGCAATGAAGTCTAAATCAATTACTGACAGACACATTTTTACAAGTCTTCCTATCAAAGTAGTGAATGAATTAAGGAAATCAAAGGCAAAATTCTTTATGGATATTATTAAAGATGGAAAAGGAAATAATAAATTGATATGGAGTAACATAAATAAACTAGCTAAGAAAGACAAGCAAAATCAGAGAAAGGGACATGAGCTGAAAATTCTGGGAAATTTAACTAATGATCTCAGTGAAATTGCCTCTGCATTCAATACTTATTTTACTGCATCAGTGCATAATTTATCTCTCACATTTGGTGCAAGAATTAAAACCATAGCTTTAATAGTAATAATAGTAATAGTAATAACCAGATTTTAATAAGCCGATTTTTAAGACAACCGAAGTCCCTGAAAATAAAGTTTGTAAAATCCTAAGCACTTTAAAGTCCTCAAAGGCAAAAGACACATTTAAGTGGGATTCAACATTTCTAAAGAACAATATTCACTCCCTCAGCACCCCCATTACACATCTAGTTAATTTGTCCATAAAACAGTCAATTTTTCCAGCTGCATGGAAGGTTGCAGTCGTTGTCCCCATTTTTAAGGCAGGTGAACCAACTGATGTAGCCAACTATAGGCCCATCAGTATTTTGCCTGTGGCATCAAAGATTGCAGAAAAAGTGGTAACTGAACAACTAACTGACTTTCTAAATTCTGGACAAGCCCTCCTTCATCAAAATCATAAATGTTCTTCATTCAAAAATGTCAAATTAAAATTTTTCTGATGTAATGAAAGGGTTAGAATCCTATCTTACTATGAGAAGACAATGCACCAGAGTTGGGAATAAAATGTCATCATTTATTAACTGCTCTGTTGGTGTTCCACAGGGCTCAGTCTTAGGCCCTTTATTATTTAGTTTATATGTTAACGATCTACCACTTGCATGTCCAGAAGCTGAAACTCAAATGTACGTAGATGACACGGTTATCCTGGCACATGGAAGAGACAGATGTGAAGTAGCAGCCAAATTAACAGCAGCGATGGCCAAAATTGCCACCAGGCTTTCAGAGTCCTGCCTGACACTAAACGTCAGTAAAACTGCACGCATGTACTTTTATATAAGAAAAAATGGAAATCAGCCAGATATTTTTGTAAATGAGGAAAAGATCCAGACTGTGTCACATTATAAATACTTGGGAGTTACTGTTGATTCACAGTTGTCTTTTAAGAAACACATAAAGCAGGTGTGTAACACTGTCAAATTCAACCTAAGAAACTTCAGATACATTCATCATATTTGTGTGATGAGCTTTTTTATTTTTTATTTTTTTTTATGTGCTTGTCTGTGTTAGATTTAAGTTATTTGTTCTTGCCCAGGGACTACGGATGAAATTTAGCGAGGAGCTAATTCTGGTACGGCTGAGAGCTGTGCATTGTCCTTGTTAAATAAACTAAATTAAAAAAAAATAATAATAATTGGCTCTATTGTGTTGTTAAAACCTGGAACACTAAAAATGAATTGCTAACTTTGGTACAATTGTTACAGGTTCAAGAGGTTAAACAATAGTAAGAAAGCGTTACACAAGCTGGAGCAGCAGCGAGCCTGGAGGTGACCTCTGGACTCTCAATAGGATCCATGCTAACAGAATAGCATTTGCCTACACTTTGGTCAGCAGGCTATGACTGCATGCACTAGACCTGACTTTGACAAGTTCATATCCAGTAATTTGTGTAAATGCTATGCTAAATCTATGCTAGTGTTTACACATTGACAGCTATCACTCAACATTGCTGAAATGTTAGCATGTTAGCTACCAGGTGGGGCATTAAAGGAGTGGGATAGCCACACACTTACACATTTTCATAAACCAGTAAATTCCAAACTAAAACTTAAACTTAAACTTTTAAGCAAAGGGAATTGTCAGTGCCACAGACAAATGCACACACACATCATCCAGCAGCAATGAAGTGCTTTGTTCTCTTCCCATAGCCTAGTACTGTCTGTCTGACTGACACCATCATTTCACATCCCTGGTGTCTTTTGTGTGCGTGTCCCAGGCTCATCACAGTTGTCAGGGGTGAAGTGGCATGAAGAGGTAAGGGCACACTCATAGCGTGCTCACACTATCCTTTTGGCCGCGGCCAAAACCGGTTTTTCAGCTAAAGTCTAGTACCTTTAAGTAGTGTGAGCGCACCCGCTCCGCGCTCAACTGGGGCCAGCTGGCCCTCCACGGCCCGCTTGAAATAGGTGGGCTTTAGCGGAGCCGTTTGCACATGTACGAGCACGAGCGTGCGCACGTGTACGAGCACGAGCACGAGCCCTACGGCAGTAGCGTTATGTCCGCCTGTTTGGACATGTAAATAGAAGGACGGACCATGCGCGGATATTTAACAACAACAACAACGGTGGTGAAAGGTTCACGTTGTGTTTACTGCAGATTTGGTCGGATGAAAATATTCAAAAACAGTCGACAAGACGCACAAAAACTCCGAGGTCTGTGGAAAGATTTGTCCACAGCACACACACGCGATCAATGCGTGTGACGTGTTACGGCTTGAAGGCGTATGGACAGCAAGAAGTATTGGCCGAGGCCCTGGTAGTGTGAGTACAAACGGGGCTGGGGCGCGGGGGGGAGAGGGAGGGGGGACAAGTACCCTAAAGTCCGGGTCTCGGTCCGGGAGGATAGTGTGAGCGCGCCCTCAGAGCGTGATCACACTATCCTTTTGGCCGCGGCCAAAACCGGTTTTTCAGCTAAAGTCTAGTACCTTTAAGTAGTGTGAGCGCACTCGCTCTGCGCTCAACTGCGGCCAGCTGGCCCTCCACGGCCCGCTTGAAATAGGTGGGCTTTAGCGGAGCCGTTTGCACATGTACGAGCACGAGCGTGCACACGTGCACGCGCACGAGCCCTACGGCAGTAGCGTTATGTCCGCCTGTTCGGACATGTAAATAGAAGGACGGACCATGCGCGGACATTTAACAACAACAACAATGGTGGTGAAAGGTTCACGTTGGTGTGGTGCGGAGGTGGAGTGTTTACTGCAGATTTGGTCGGATGAAAATATTCAAAAACAGTCGACAAGACGCACAAAAACTCCGAGGTCTATGGAAAGATTTGTAAACAAAGCCACACACGCGATCAATGCGTGTGACGTGTTACGGCTTGAAGGCGTATGGACAGCAAGAAGTATTGGACGAGGCCCTGGTAGTGTGAGTACAAACGGGGCTGGGGCGCGGGGGGAGAGGGAGGGGGGACAAGTACCCTAAAGTCCGGGTCTCGGTCCGGGAGGATAGTGTGAGCGCGCCCTCACACTGTCCATTCGTACCATGCCCAAACAGGTTTTACGGGTATAGCCTAGTTTGTTTGACCAGTGTGAGTGCAACCGCACCGCACCGCCTAGCTGCGGCCAGCTTGCCGGCCACGGACCGTTTGGGAGAGGTGGGCTTTTGTAAGCGCGTTTACACATGTATGAGAACGAGCCTGCGCACATGTACGAGCACGAGCGCGAGCACAAGGCCTACGGCGGCTCTGAAAAAAAAAAAAAAAACGGACCATGCGCTGACATTTAAAACAATGGCGGTGAAAGTTTCACGTTGGTGTGATGCGGAGGTGGATTGTTTACTGCAGATTTGGTCGATGTAAATATTCAAAAACAGTCGGACAAGACGCACAAAAACTCCGAGGTCATCGCGATGCATCGCGATGACGTCATCAATGCGTGTGACGTGTTACGGCATGATGACGTATGGACAGGCAAGAAGCATTCGCCGAGGCCCAGGCAGTGTGCGTGCGTGTGTGTGTGTGTGCGTGCGTGCGTGTGTGTGTGTGTGTGTGTGTGTTTGTGTGAATAATTGTGTGTGACAGTTTGAGATTAAGAGTGCATAAGGGATTAGGTCAAAGCAGTAGGTATTTTCTGAATCTGTGCTCTGTGAAGTATCATGAGATTCTGAGAGATTCTTACGTGCAGTTATTGCATAATTGAATCTCAAAGCAAGGTGGAACATCTCACAAAATGTTGCTCTGTGTTTCAGTATCTTTACCTATTTTTCAACCTGAATACTTGCCATGTATTTGTGTCGAAGTGACTAATGGGAACAATATTTTTCGATAGTCCAGTATTGAGTGAGAACCCTGCAGCCACTAACTGAATGGGGCAACTATGCGCATCCACTTAAAGTACTTGTTTTTGCTGCTGTCAGGCTCAGAAGGTATAATAAGTGTCTGACCACATTATGGAAAGTGAAGTCTTGTGCCAAAGTTCTCAAGAGGCGAAGTACAAAAAGCTTTGTGTTATCTTAAAGGTGTTATATATAAAAACAATGGTTTGTGTTAGCTTGACGTTCCGTTTCGATGCAGACAGGCAGAAGTTGTGTGTATTTGTGCTACAAATGGATCCTAATAACTCCAGATGCACTGCACCTTACACACCATCAGGTCTGCAGTTTGACCAGGACACTACTGCCAGACAAAGAGGAGAAGACATCCTACCAAAGAAACATTTTCATCAAGAAAAATGCTGCTCCAACACTGGATACACTAGCTAATGATAAGCTAATGCTATTAGCTAAAGTGACCTGCATCAGTAGCTACACACCAAAGATGGCAGGAGAACAGCAACTTCTCCATCTCTTCATGATACAGTCAGACACTTCTGATAACAGTTTGAGCCTGTCACTTACATACACTCGTACTTTTACTGATGTATATTCACAGTCATTCTTGCCTATTTTAGACGTTCCCATTAGTCACTTACATACAAATACATAGGGAAATAGGGCCCAGGTTTAAAAATACTGAACTTCCCCTTTAAGACTTGATCCCTTAGTGACACAGACTTTAAAAGTGTTCTTGAACTGACTAGTAAAACTTCTCCAATGACCAATCATTTGTTGTTAACTGACAATGCGGTCTGCCTTCCTAGAAGTCAGTCAAACACACAAAGGTCAACTGATTCATTGTCATTGTGTTACAAGATCTGTCATCAACAGAGAGGTTTCCCATATACTCCTGCTAATGAGATAGGTTGATTGGGATCAGCCCTTCTAGCTGCCTCCTGTTTGGGAGAGATTTGTTTTAAAAGCTGGTGCACAATCACATCTTGGTGTTGGGAAGGTAAATGTCAGCCTTTTGCACATGAGCATTTGAATATGAATAAAAAAATGGTTTGTGGACTATTCCCTTTGAGTAAGAAATAGAGCAGGGAAAACAAAGGTCAACCTTTTCTGAGACTGTCATAATTCAGGAAAGAATGTCTATCTGTTTCCAACAGGTGAGGCAGTCTGGCAGTGAGGCATCACCTCCCTACATGATTCCCTTAAATATCCCTACAGATTGAAAAAAAAAAAACACAGAATGTTTTGCATGGCAGTTCCATTAAGAGAGAAGAATTAGAATGTCCAGATGGTTGAGCCATTTATTCTTGGCTGGAAGTATAATCATTTTCTAGCAAAAAAAATGTCACTGTAATTGGCAGCAGAAACAATCTACTTAATGAGAAACTTGAGATGCTTGCGAATGGTTCAAGCCATCTTATGATCAGGTCTTATACAACATTTCAAAAACCTACAAACTATTAGGTTCACCAGAGACTTTTTCAACACTCACTCATGATTTGTTCTTAAAGTGTAATTCAACTGGTCCATGTACCAACTCCTCTCATAGTAAAGTCCATTAAAGTCTGTTTAAGTCCATTCAAAGTCAATCCAAAAGGAAGGAGCCCTTTGGTGCTTTATTCAGGAATCGGTCACCTTTTCCAATTTGTTCTGGGGATATGAAAAAAAAAGTGTCCAGTAAGGTGCGATTGATGAGTGATGGGAAATTGAATGATTCTGTAATAACAACAGAGGCTAGCCCAGGCAAAATGTCACGACTATATTTATATGTACATTTTTACTATAACTATTACATGTTTCCTCATAATACTTTGCTAAAATATTAGCGCTTTTGTCTTCACTACAAGGATCCAGTGTTCAAAACTGTTAGCAATTCTAAACTGTATATGAGCAGTGCTGGATTGGCTGCTTGAAGGGTCACAGCAGACAGTAGGAAAAAGCACAGGTGGTGGAACAATGGCTCTGTTCTATTCAAGTGTCCCTGTAAGCCACGACAGTGTGACAGTGAGTCAGCATGAACAATACCAGGACCCTGAAACTGAAGCAGCTAAAAGGAATGCAGCCATCATTCATTTCAGTATTTACAACTGTGCTTTTCCTACTGTGACATGTCAGTATGTCCTCCATGAAAAAGGCCATTAGTGGAATGGAACTATTTGAAGGGAAACAAGAGTAGTACAGTGAATGTAGGGCCAGTGAATTGAGGATGTAGCATATTTTCAGTGTTGCCTGTAGCTCTCTCCATAGGCTGGATTGTGTTTTACTGTGTAGAGCTTTAAACAGAGATTTGTGTCTTTTTTTTTTTTTATACACACTCTGGTGAGGTTGCACAGATTTTCACACTCTCTCAGCTCACAGAATCATAGGCTTGAACACCAAATCATCACAGCACAGCTGGGCTCAATCACTGACATCATCTTTATAAGCACTTGTGTTATACACTCGCTCTCTCAGTATCCTTCCATCTGTTGATGTCTCTCTACCTCTTTCTCTTGATTTAATACCTCGTCTGTCAATTGAAGTGAGCAATACTCATAACAAAGACAACAAATCTCTATTGTGACTGGATGTCTGTCAGGCATCACAATGCTGCTCAAGTAAACCCTTTATAAGTGTGTGTGTGTGTGTGTGTGTGTGTGTGTGTGTGTGTGTGTGTGTGTGTGTGTGTGTGTGTGTGTGTGTGTGTGTGTGTGTGTGTGTGTGTGTGTGTGCTCTTCACCAATCCGCCACTGGCAAGGACAATTAGTAATCAAGTCTGCTCGCTATTCTTTGGTGCAAACCATTACTGTAACTTTAGAGTGACGTAAAACGAGGACAGGGCACATGGAACACACACAAACACACATGCATCAGTGTGTGTACTGTATGTTCATGCTCAGGTGACATGATGATGCAGATTTCTAATTAATGTATCTGGCTGTTAAGGTGAAAGGACTCACACATTGAGACCTCTATACATGCCAACTTGGACATATGTGTGTATGTGTGTGTGTGTGTGAGTGTGTGTGTGTGTGTGTGTGTGTGTGTGTGTGTGTGTGTGTGTGTGAGTGAGTGAGTGGAGGTGGCGACAGGCTGCTAGTGATACCTGAGTGCCTGAGTCAGGGCTGGGAGTATGTGAGAACCAGAGTGAGCTGATGGGAGGGTGTGGGAACCTGTCATTCTGTGAGGAAGACACAGCTCCTGTTACTAGAGGATCAGGCTTTTTTGTAACCCGAACCTCACCCTCCTTTCCCTTTCGCCTAAACACACTCCTTCTCAAATATACACACACTTCCTCAGACACACAGTGTTAAACTGGCAGGATTGAGGGTTTTGTTACGGCAGACGGCCTAGTCAGATTAGGCAGGTGATGATATCTATCACATTGTCACTGAAATCTCTCACTAAGAAGATGGATACATTCTATTTTTTTTCTGCATTATCCCCCAAGAGAAGATGTTATTCTCATAATCTGTTGTTACACAGTGTGTGAGCCAGTGGCGATTGCTCTAAGACTGCAAGGGAGGCTCAGCTTCCCCTAACATGTTGTCACCAAAAAAAAAAAAAAAAAGTGGTGAAATATGTACTGCTGTGTGTACATTTCATTGAAGCGCTAGAAAGCCTTCATCTTTAGTTCAGAATCATCAACTTATCACAGGTAACCGGAGCAACTTACTTAAGAAGGAGAAGAATTCCTTTATTAGTCCCGCGAATGGGGAAATTCAATTTTCACTTTATTATTTTTACACACACACAGGCCCAAAATACACACACATGCTCAGACAGGACCTATATACATGCAACCAATGGAGAGATGTTAGAGCGAGGGGACTGCCAGTGACTGGCACCCCGAGCAGTTGGGGGTTCGGTGCTCAACAACACCGAGGCAGTGCCCAGGAGATGAACTGGCACCTCTCCAGCCACCAGTCCACACTCCATTCATGGTCCACACAGGGACTTGAACCAGCAACCCTCCGGTTCCCAGCCCAGTCACCTATGGACTGAGCTACCACCGGCCAACTTCTAATTCATCCCCACAGCTCCACAGCGCTTTACACAGTCAGACACTCAGCTTCTACTGACTTCAATGGGGAAGTGTAGAGCGGATTGTTCCACTGCAGCCAAACCATTGGATGCTCAGCGTCTCTGGGGGTCTATGGGGCAGCTGGCTGGCCCGAACGCTCGGCTTCTGCATGATGATTGGCTGAGCTGTCTGAGGCGGGATCCTTTTTTGATTGACAGCTAATTGAGCAAATCAGCGATCTTGAAGAATAAACATCCAGCGGAGCATTTTCCAAGTTTTTCATTCCGTTGTTCTGAACTGATCCGGAGACTTTACAAATCCCCAGAGAATTTGTCTTTGTTAAAATCAACTAGCGTTGTGTTTGGTGACTCTGTGGTTTCTTTCCCCAACGAGAAGCAGCAGCTGCGGAGCTTCTCCCCCCTTCACGATCACTCACACTCACAGGCGGTCACACTTCACAGTAGCCTGGCGCAGCAGCTCCAGATGGGCCAAGGCCGTTTAAGCCGCCTAGCTCTGCTGCCATTGAGAGGACACTGGTCAAGTCCCTGGAAAAGACGCCTAGTTGGTACGACAAGGTCACAGATAATTTTCTTGAAAAGGAACAAAGGGTAGAATTTACATATGAATAAACAAACACATTTATGATGTAGGCTGGAAAATTAGCTTCCCCTCCTTGAAAGACCAGCAGCCGCCACTGGTGTTAGCAGACAGCTCAAAGCTTTATAGTGCCCCCAGGGGCAAACTGTGGGTGGACTGGGCAAAGTGTGACCCCAAAAAGATATGTTTTAGGTCATTACCCGTGGCACAAATATGCTGTGTCATGAGAGCAACAGTAGAGAAGACACAGGTCTTTCCTACATGTGCTCTTCACAAGACACTTTGAACATCTCCTACTACAAATTATATCTGGTAACTGCATATGACATGACTTATAAAAAGATCTGTTCAATAATTAATAGAACAAGGAGAGAAAATTAACTTACTACATTACAGCGTTGAGATGTCTGCATAGAGGCAGGTGATGTGCAGTGATGGAAAGTACTTTTACTCAAGTAGTGTACTTAATGACTTCACTTACATTCACTTACTGTATACCTCTTCACTGCATTTGAGGGTAATATGCATTTATAACTGCACTACGTCTTTGATAGCCCTACTGGATATGGATTGGAGTTCATAGTTGGCTAGACAGTTTTTTTGTACCAGGCCTTAAACAGGTTTAATTATGCTGTTAAAACGGCCTGTTTAACATGGGGGTCAATGAGAAACTACTCTATTATGAAACCTGCCCCTAGTGGATACCAGGAGAACTGCAGTTTTTGGCGCCCCCTGATTGGATCAACCAGGAAGTCGCTATGGTGGGGGCTTGTATATAACACAGTATTTTTATTTTTAGAATATATACTACTGTAAAGTTTGCTGATACTAATGCTGTAATGTTATTTCAAGTTACAATAATCATAATAATCATCATATTTGTTTATAATAACCATGAATCCCAATGACTGTGTTTAATGTGAACTGTTTGTAGCGACAAACCCACAGAGAATTATCACTAACTCTGCAGCTTTTCTCTACAGGCAGCTTCTTTAAGCTTTTGACCTTGGCGTAGATTGAACTGTGAGTCAGACTTAAGCTAGACGTCTAAATTCACCTGCATACCATGGCTCTTAGAGCAAAGTTAGCCTGGGGCAGGGTAGCTAACTAAAAAATACTCTTTAATGTCTAGACTAATCTAGCAGCAAAATGACTGTGTAAAGATACTGTCTAACCGTGCATTCACACCAAAAGCGATGGAGGCGATTAAATCGCCCAGAACGCGGGTATTGCATCGCTTGCTCACATTTGTCACATTTTTGATCATAGCTTCATTAGCGTCTATCGCAGGTAGCAGCCAAGGCTAGACTGAAGCTAACCCCCGGCTCAGCCTACTCTGCTGTAGTGCTAAATGGAAATGATGCTAGTGCTAACAGGGAACTGAATGCTTCAAAAAGAACTGAAATGAGCTCCCAGAGGAAGTGTGTGGCTCTTTAAAAAGCCGTTGTGTTGTAGTGAGATCAGGCCATCAGGGATTTAACCTCTGAAGCCGTACAGGTGCTGCCCGGTCTTCTCAGCTTCACTCTGCATTGACAGCTTTCTTCTTCTTCTTCTGGATTTCTGGCAGAATAGATGCCGAAAGGCACGTAGCTGCCATCCACAGTTCATAGTTTTATATTCATTATATTATATCCATAGGAACAGTCTAGTTTCCCCCATGGACTGCAACAATAGTGGCTTTGGTGAGCCCGGTGAGTCCCTGGATGTTATCACTGAGAACTTAGATGACGCCTACCACAATCTGAACACTGATTGGCTGTCACGGCACAGCTTCACGCAATGTCGCTTTAAAAGTTAAAATTTTTCAACTTAAAGCGACACAGGCGATGAGGCGATGGATGCCTCATCGCATCACTCTTATCGCTCAGAACGCAGCGCCCGATGCGACATCCCGTGTCATTGCGTCATTTACATTGATTTTGAATGGCAGCTTGACGCTTTCATCGCCTCCATTGCTTTTGGTGTGAATGCACAGTAGGACCGGTCAAACTCTAAAGAACAGTGTAAAATATCTTTGTGAAATGGGTTCCTGGTTCCAACAGGCACAACCCATCAACTATCATCAGATTCTGATTCAGATATTACTAACTCCTGATTGGTGCACAGAAATACATGAAGAGGTTTTGGGGCCTTTGAGTAAGATTTGGAATTCAGGTCGTATTATTTTTTATTTTTGTGGAAGTCCTAGAACCCAGAAATGAGTCAGCATTTTTTTTCTTCCAGCTACCTCGTCTCAAAGTCAATGGGTTTTTGGTTAGATGCCTAAAATAATTGAATTTTGCTAACAATTGTCTAAATGAGACTACAAATGTCATCAAGAGTACAGACAGAGTCTGTTGGAAGATGATGGAGTTGGTTCATAGTCTAATGTTAGCTTTTTACTTTTGGTGATTGCATTTACCTTTCAAAAATAATTGGTCAATATTATCTTTCTGAACAAAATATGTAAGAATCATAAACTTTTGTTTGCCATGGATCTTATATACTTCATTAATTCAACATCCAATGGAAGAATCCCATTGACTTGTGGTCGAGGGGACCAGGGCTAATAACTTGAGGGTCGGCCTACAAAATAACATCACCCCTGCAGCACTCAGATCTTACTCTGGAGTTATGAACATGCAAAGAAAGAAACCAAAAGAGCAAAATATGTAAGTAGACAGATTAACCAGATGACTCAAGTTCTCCTTGTAGTTTTCACCTGGGGCACTGTTCTATTTACTCAGAGTTCAGTTATGAGTTCAGCGAACAATATCAGTGCCTTCATTTCAGGACTCCTGGTCAGGTAATGTTCAACTGACAGGGTGGAGTATGTCCCCTATGTATCTGGATCCCGACCTGTCTGAACCCCCATTTACGGAAACGAAAAGTCATCTAAAAAAGGTGCTCTCAACCATGAATCAAAATAAACCTTTCCTTGTTGCAAGAAAAGCCACACACAGATTTTGTTAGTGCATTTAACGGTAAACTAAACTAAAACCAGTGTGGGATATCATCTTTTCGGTCCATTTATCACATTGAGGGATGGGTTTGCATGTGGCTGCACTCAGTAATGGCAAACTGCTTCGCTGTGACCACAAATGTATTAAAATATGAGCTTCCAACTTCATCAAGCTGTGCATCCATTCAAACACAACTTCACTTGGAACTGGCTTGCAGTTATCAAAACTACTGCCTCGCTTTAAAAGGGAAGTTATTTCCAAAAGTTGCATTAATGTCTCAGTTGATGGATTACAGGTCGGACCTGACACTGATGCCTGATTACATGTCAAACTGAACTGGAGTGTAATGGAGCAGTTAAGATCATGAGACTTTGCATTGTATATGTCATTAGATGCTGTGTTCAGAACACTCCAGGTGGAACAGTGCAGACACGATAGAGATCAGCCAGAGGCAAACAAATCAACAGCACCTGTGCTTTTGTGTAATGCTGTTGTCTGTCTCGTCGGTCTCTGGGGACATGTTGGTACTGTAGCGTCTCTGGTATGCTGCTAG
Source organism: Echiichthys vipera (assembly GCF_963691815.1). Classification (NCBI taxonomy): domain Eukaryota; kingdom Metazoa; phylum Chordata; class Actinopteri; order Perciformes; family Trachinidae; genus Echiichthys; species Echiichthys vipera. The sequence goes on from NC_139835.1 coordinate 2,320,089, forward strand.
TGAGTGTAAATGAAACAGGCCCCAGGTCAGTGTGTGTGACAGGAGTGTATAATGCAGTTGTGTGAATGAGACTTTCTTCTTTCTTAGAAAGTCAACTTCTATCAGCTGCCAGCTACTTCACAGTGGAAGAGCTCCAGCAAAGTGACTCTAAAGAGGAAATGCTGTTGTTGTTTTAGCTTTTAGATAAGTTTCACTGAGATCCAAGCTCTTTTGCAGAGACACATTAACAACCCTGGAAGCTGCCCAGTACAACCACAGCATGTCTGTAAGCCACTAGTCTTGCATTACCAGACCATACTTCACATCACTGTGAATGATCTGGCTACACCAGCATATCAATCTGGGATAGGTGGTTAATGCTCTTGCTTGTTTGTATTTCTTTAAACCGGTTACAATTATCCTGGGCAACACTAAGCCAACAGTAACATGACTCATCACCATCTGAGAAGAATTAGAATCTGATTGAGAAAGGGCAGGCGCTTTCAAATCTTGCCTGGCAAGTGATTGGATGAACCATCTGCCTTCAAACTCTCACTGATGTCAATCAGGAGAAGAGAGTAAACATGTTTTCCTTAAGTGTCGTTCTGATAAAACTGATGCTTTTGCAGCATCCAAGTTAACCTCTCTGCCATTGTTGTTTTGAACGACTGGCCACCTCCCCTGCTCTCCCCTCAACTGCCTGTAGCTCCTCACAGGACCCTGATAGGCCAAATGACTTCTAGCTAAAACACAAACGCCTGGCAAGATGGATTTGCGTTTGACATGTGAATGCAATTTTTACGTAATCTCGTGAGAATCTGTGCAAGATGAAGCCACCGGTGCCTTTGCAAAATGTTGTAGACAGAAATGCTATACATCCAGTGCTGTACATCCGGTGAGGCAGATAAGAAAGCCAAAGGTCAGTTACACCAAACAGCTGAGTTAAAGGCTTTGCTCAAGGGCACCTCAGCAGTAGTAATGGGGTCGCAAGTTCATCCTTTAAGCCACCACTTGTTGCTTCCTCAACTATTTTTGAGCAAATGCACACTACAAAATACACAATTACAACAGACTCAAACTATCAAGACCTTATCCATGTGCACATATTTGTGATGAAATGAATGAAATTGTGAAAACCTGCGGACATACAGGAAAGTTGTGTTTCCCTTTTTTCGGTAAGTATATGATATGCACCCATACTATAAAGTCTTAACAATCAGTCCTAGAACACATGGTGATAATGACTTTTGTTGCAAGGCAAAACAAAAAAACACAAAACTGAAAAAGAGGAGGCTGATGCAGTCACTTCTCTATCTAATCCTATCCCAAGCCTAGGCTTGCTGTTAAACCCCGGCATTCGAGGCTATAGCCCTGGACCTCTGTGCTGTAACATAAAAATAAAACAAATTCTAATGATGAAAATAGCCCAGTACAGTAGACTTTTATGTGGTTTCATTAGCAGCAGACACAGATGAAACATTGCAGCAGTAAAAACCGTAAAATTGTGTCCACACTGACAAGTGATAACTTCAAAACCAAACTTAAAAGCAGAGTAACTTTACTGGTGTTTGGGTTTAACAAGTGACCCTGTTAACCCAACCTTCAGCTGAAAGTGTTTACGGTTTCCGTAGTGACTGCAGATGTTAATAACAGGAAGAGAATGCATAGCTGCCCTTATGAATGCCTCTATGTTAAGTTTTTCTTTACAATGTTAAACATAATGTTAACTCCCTGATCAGTCTTTATAGTTTTGTTTGAGTAAATTTGTCAGTTACGTTTTGTACGTTGCTTGTTGTTACAGTAACAGGAAGAGAGCAAGTTGCTCTTCCTGATAATATCTATCTCCAATTCATTTTCTAAATGATTCTATTTGTCTTTGAAACCTGCTTGAGTAAAGACTTGTGTCAAGTAGAATTGTATGCACCACTTTAAAAATGAAGAAAAAAAAAACTTTTTGAGAGATTCAAAATCATGCCGTTGCGGTAAAAATAAACTAAAGTCAAGCATACCTGTTACCGCGGTGTAGTAAAATATATATCACGGGGTACTTCTCTTAAAAACAGAAACCAGATTATCTTGTGACCAGTGCATGTAGCCTATGTTAATAGCATAAAGTCTATAGCCTATTTAAAGGTGAAAATATTAGAAATCCATAGTATATAAGATATATATCAAATCTTTATTTAAAATACATTATAGATACTCAGCCATAGAAAAACATACACTATCAGAGCAGCCTGCTCTGTATTTGTGCAGGGATCATGTGTTTTCTCATAAGGTTCGCATAAGGTCGCCCTCTTCTCCCCATGTGTATTGTTTCCGTGAGGTTATCATACACAGATTGTGATGCTATCTGGGAAAAAAGTAAATATTTCAACATGTCCTGAATAAAAGTAACTTGACTGTGCGACGTCTCTGTGTTCTTGGCTGGATTATAAACAGTTGAAGGGACCTTAATTCTGTGAATTTCCTGTCTGAAAAACATGTGTTTATCATAGAGTAGCTACTATTACTAGCCTTGTTACTGCCATACCAACAAAAGCAATTGCACGTTGGTCTGGGAAGGCTGCTGTCTTTTTCTTCTGCACAAGTCGCGGGCATAGTTCAAATGGCTGCACGCAATTGGACAGTCCTTCAACCAATCAGACCAACGATCCAGATGATGTACTCCATTTGTTAGGCCCCCAGCAGGACTAACTGGTAGATTAAACTTTTACCAAAACCAGTCGTCAGTAAAGCAAATACATCCTTTCTTTGGAGGAATTGCTCCAGGGAAAGTTTCTGCTCAGTTTCAAAGTAAATTTGCCTCTGAAATCATTTAAAACTGCAGGTACAGCTGCATCAACGGGTAGCGGTTGCTGCGCTTTGGTGGCCGCCATGTTGAATGGAACTTGAATGGAACAAAACTGCTTGCAACACTTCTGTGTCGTCATCGGGTTTAACCAGCCAATAGCGTGCCAGGTGAAAAAAAATCCAGCTTGGTGATTGAATCAGAAAATAGAGATAGGAAACAGTAGGAATAGATCGCTCTGTTCCAGACCCAGGTGCAAAGCAAATTTAAACCGCGGCAGAAAGGGGTTGGGTTACCCAGTCTATACTATTACCACATAAACTAACATTTGCTTCATTGATTTGTAGCTCTGCAATTAGGTTTTGAATGAACTGGTTAAGGCCTAAGTCATGCATGAACAGTGTGGTCACAAGATGATCTGTCGACCTCGTGTTTTTAAGATAGGTACTCTGTGAGATCTGTTTTACTACACCAGGGGGACAGGTATGTGGCTGGTGGCGTAGCAAGTTAATCTCTTGACACAAAGGCATGATTTTCTCCTAAAAAGATTTTTTTTTTCTTTTAAAGTGTTGCATACAATTCTACATGACACAAGTGTTTACTCAAACCGATTTCAAAGACATGTAGATTAATTGAAAAAATTAATTAGAGATAGATATTATCAGTAAGAGTAACTCGCTCTCTTCCTGTTACCGTAACAACAAGCAATGTACAAAACTCCACTGACACATTTACTTAAACAAAACGATAAAGACTGATCAGGTAGGTAATGCTATGTTTAACATTGTAATAAAAAACTAAACATAAAAGTTTTCACAAGGACAGCTACACATTCTCTTCCTGTTATTAACATCTGCAGTCACTACGGCAACCGCAGCAGGGACGTCCTCTAGTTGGCACAGTTTCAGGAGACCTGCAGTGGATTCAGCCCGGTCCACTTGACATCAGGTCGGTGCATGTCAGTGTTTCTGAGGCTGTAGGCTGTTCTCATGTCTCATTCTGCTGCTGGGGTCTGTGCTGACCTTTCCTATCATTAACAGAAACTTAAATCTACTCAGTAGACCTGCCCCGACGGGAGTCACTCATGAACATTGGTCTTTCCTGTCCTTCTCAAATTATGTCACAATTGCATGTTCATCAGCCCGATTTAAAAGAAATTCCCGTCTGTAAAGGGCTCGAACCTGGATCTCTATAACTATAATTACTTCATTCTACCCCTTGCCTTAACCCCTATTGTTTTATGTGATCAAAATAGTTTGAGCTACAAAATGCAACATGCAAGTCATCCCACATTAATCTAAAAGAAAAGTGTCTGTCTGCCTTTCTATATGTCTGTGCCTGAGGCGTGAGGTGTATCTGAATCTTTAACCTCTGTGACTTTATACAGTTCCCACAATCATGTGACACTGCTGGTATTTCTCCCTGAAGTCAAACACACACACACACACACACACAAACACAGAGCGGGTGGGGTCATATTGACACAATAATTCAGAAAGACAGCTGAGGACACCGTCTGTCCACCATCGACGTTACCTCATCATTGTAGCATTCATGCACTCTACTGTGATCTCTGACCTCTCTATGGTCTCTCTTAATCCCTGCCTCACTGTCTGTCTCTGTATGTCTCTGCCCTCCTGGTTAAATTATATAATCCTCTATCTGTTCATCTCTCTTACTCTCTATCTGTCTCTCTCTTTATCTATCTATCTATAGCTCTCTCTCTCTCTCTCCATATATATATATATATATATATATATATATATATATATATATATATATATATGTGTATAATCAAAATTAGAGAACAAGTTATCACTTCTTGATTTATTCTGAAATACGTTTATTTTTTACTGTTCAGAATTTGATAGAATAGCCACTGTGTCTATACCACTACTGTCCTAGCATCCTAGCATGTTTTTTTAAATAACCAAGGCACTTTAACAAAAACCTTTATTTTGTGAAAAAAAACAGTGATCAAAAGTAGAGAACACTTTCAGATACCTCCCAGTTACTGGTGTTAATCTGCACCTGGTGACAATTGACTTGATTGTTGGACACACTCTATTTATCTGCAGCTCTCCTGGTTCCTTTGTAAGATGGTGAGCTGCTCTAAGGAGACTGAAACCCTGAGATAGCAGGTTGTCCAGATGAATGCCAAAGGGATGACCCTCTCAGTCATCAGAGAGAGGTTGGGCGTTCACAGTCTGTGATTTCAAGAATATTGAAACTTTACAAGGACACAGATTAATTTAAGTCCCTGAAAAAAGGCTGGTTGTCCACGTAGAACAAGTTGGGGAATCGGTTCAACTCTGCAGGTGAAGTTAGTCTGCAGTTCAGTACTGAACGGGGCAAGGATCTGTCACTGCTCACAGTGTCTCACCGTTTGAGACTTTTTGGACTGAAAGCCCACTCTGCAGTGACCAAACCTCTTATGAGCAGGAAAAATAAAAAGACTAGACTTGCCTTTGCTGAGGAGCATGTTGTGTGGACAGAGCGGAACTGGTCCACAGTGAATTCAGTGATGAGAGGGCGTTCAGTTTATTTGGGTCTGATGGGAAAGATTATTTTGGGTGTAGGACTGGGGAAAGACTCAACCCAAAGTGTGTAAAGAAGTGTCATGGTTTGGGGATGTTTTCTGCAGCAGGAGTTGGGCCTCTTGTACAGCTACATGTCAGGATGAATGCAAATGTTTATGTGAACCTCCTTCAGCAACATGCAATACCTTCACTGCAATTGTCTTCCATCAGCTGCAATTTTCATGCAACACAATGTCCCCTGTCACATTGCAAAACAGGTAAAGCAGTTCACTGAAGCTAAGAATATTGAAGCAATGAAATGTCCAACCCAGAGTCCAGATCTAACGCCCATAGAGAATCTCTGGAAAATCCTTGGCTACAAAGTAATGTCTCAGAAACACACTACATTTACTGAACTGTGGAAGAGAGTGAAGAATAATGGACCCAGATCAAACCAGAGCAGTGTGAGGAACTAGTGATGTCACAGTGGGCACAGATGTGCTGAAGTCATTCAAAGCTGTGGCCTCTACACTTCCTATTCATTTTTTAATACTATAACCCGAAAAAACATTGTTGAAATCTTACCTTCAGTCTGATAGTGGACAGGGCCTGGATACAAAAGTGTATCAGCAGCGGCGTTTGACAGTTGACCTGCACACCTGCATGTTGCCTCTGCACATGCCTTTTGCATATGCATATTTGCACATGTATCCCTGTGTGTACTTTTATATGTGCCCATCCTTGACTGCTGTGTGGGGTCAGACATCTTTCATTGCGCTCCCACTGACTGACTGACTGACTGACTGACTGACTGAGATTACATGCATGACCACAGCCTGCACATACTGCATGCTCACTGGCCCACTCTGCTCTGCTTATCCATACCAATGCTGCTGCAAAATCATTACCCTATAAAGCGGGGGTACTCCTCCTGCACTGTTTCACTCCTCTCTCAATAATCCATATTTATACAGTATTTCTGATGAATGGGAGTGAACAGGCAGAGCAGCTGAGGCCATCTCTATCAGCTTCACTGGCTTTGATGTTTGGGGAGATTCCATTGTAATCGATCTGGAGGAAGGCGGCGGTCTTTAATCCGCCAGAGGGGGCCTAATTATTCTGTTGCCTCAATCAATGTCTCTGATTGTTCTGCATGACGTGGCATGACTCAGCATTGGAATAAAGATTTGTTTTAAATAGTTTCAAATGAGATGATGGAATTAAATAGAAATTATTACTTATTGTTAATGGAAGAATTATAAAGTAGACTATATGGCCATAAGTATGTGGTGATCCCTTCTGTGTAGTTTGGACTGTGGCTTCTTTCATGGTCCGGGCACACTACTGGAACCTCTTAGTTCCAGTGGTGGGCTTGTGCTGCATTCTGGGGATGACCAAGTCCTGTTTTTTTTGTATTATTATTTCAGGGCTTTTTATGCCTTTATTAGAAATACAGCTGAGGATTGATAGTAAAGGGGGGAGAAAGAGGGGTGGCGACATGCAGAAAAAGGCTGCATGCTGGAGCAAGGACTCAGCCTCATTATATGGGATGCCCGCTCCCCCAGTTCACCCCTACCAAGTCCTGTTCAACATAACAATTCCCCCATTCATAAAGCCAGGTCCATACAGAAACCGTTGACCTGACTGGTCTGCACAGAGCCCTGACCTGACCTCAAGCCCTATCACCCAGCATCAGTGACTGACCTAACTGACAGTGACTGAACATTACCTGATGCAAAATCAAGGGTTTCAGACTTTAAAATGTTGTATACAACATGATTAAATCATCTCTAAGAATTGTGCTCCAATTAAATTACCCTCCTACGTGAGACGACAGCAGTATATTGTCGTGGGAGTAGCCAACAGCAGTGTCCCACAGAAATGAAATGGGTAGAAAAGACATTTTCATTCAGATCAGGTTGTGTCTAGATGATAACCTTAAATTTGTGAAAACTCATGAATGCTCTTTACAGTCTTATATAGAGACTATCTATGGTAACCTTTACCATTGGAATTCAATGCCTAACCTTAAAGTCATAATCAGTAAGAATTGATACCTTGTTTCTAGCGGCCTCTGTGCCAGTAAGATGTAACTGCAGGTGCGCCTGTTCCTTCAGAGCATCCATCTTGTCACGTTCACGGTCACTATGTGTGTGTATTTCTTTTTTTTTGCTCTTTTGTACAATTTAGTGACACCCACTCACATTTCTACTTCCAGTCCGTCCCCTATATGTTCCCCTCTTAAATCCATACACACACACATGTTCCTATTACATTTCTGTCCTTACTACAATAAGTTGTAAGTTCACGATTTCTGACTAAAAGTGAACGCAGCATAACGGTTTGTAATTACAACAGGCTAACTTTGGTATAAACTTCCATATGAACTGACTTGCAGCAAGTAGTGGTGAGGTTTTGCAGTAACATCAAAGTAACATTATAAGGCATTGAGAGGCAGACGTTGAATGACTCACATTTGACTTTTAATTGAGTACTTTGAACTAAGTAAAATTAACATAAAGCTTCATCCATCGCCTGGCGAGTGACGACTATGTTCGACTTGTTTTCTGTGACCTCTGTGGTGTTTGGGCACGGTGGAGTTAGCGCGCTGTCCACTGTCTGTCTGGCTGGCTTGCTGGTTTCGCCTTGCAGGAAAATAAAGGCAGCTATACTGATTTCAACACAATCCTACAGAAGCAAAACATTTGTTGAGAAGTGGCAGAGGTGGTTTTGCATACGTTGAATAGGCTGAATAGGAGCAAACCATAAGGTGTTGAGATGTTCAACAATCACATACTATAGGTGAAATGGTTAAATGTTTGTATTTCCATATACTTTTCTCCTTGTGATTTCATGATATGCCATCCTCATTTAGTGCCAGGTAGGATAATGTATTCAGTAGGTATTAGTGAAGTCGCAGCATTAACTCTCACACTTGACCACATTGCAAAGCTAAACATTGTTTTCCTTCCCAGCACTAATATCCTCCTCCTCAACTCATCCTCATGCTAATCTGACGGCACAAGTCAGCACTTTTCACTCAATCGCACAGCACTTACTTAACTCCACAGAGATGCTCAGTATCTCCCGAGCGCTCAGAACCCTACTTAATGTAAAGCGTGACCAAAACATTTTACAGGGAGTCCACAGATCTCTCTGCAAATAATCCCTGGCTCACATTAACAGGATTTTTGAGGTGCTTAACAGTAAAAACCTCTATTACTTCTCCCATTCTCCAGATACTTATCAGTGACGCCGAAGTGATTTGGTAATATCTGTCAGGCTCTCTTCACTGCTCTCTGCATCTCTCAGCTGATCCATCTCTTTCCCCCCATCTCCCCATTTTACATATAGACAGCATGCACAGGACCTGGAAATGCTTGGAATTAGTGGTAGTCAAGCCAGCCATTTTGTAAATCACTGACTGGCTCTTAATTATACAAGGCTTCTACAGTCGCACAACACTCGAGGCCTCCCTAAAAAGCATAATTTCGGCTAACGGCTTGTTGTGATAAGTTTCACAGCTTTGAAATATAGATGGAGCTACTTTGTTTTCTCCAGCAGAGCCTGAGCAAAGCCTTATAATCAGTTTATTTTTGTTGTATCATGGAGAGGGGTCATAGAAGAGGCTTTGTGGATGTGCCAGTATGTGAGGATGCTTTGCACCCTCAAATATTTTTCATAATTCTTTCGTTTGCAGAAAATCACCCACTTAAGTTTAAATCCACTGCTTCCAACTTCCTCATGCTGTGAAAAAATAAATAAAAAAAACTTTAGATGCGGACGTTCCACTGCAAAAGGGAGTGAACCATGAGGCAATGAGCTGTTTAAATAAGAATGAGTGTTGTGTGAATGCCTCTGCTGTGATATTTAGGCAAGAACACATCCCTGTGTGCTGTTGCTGCATCTTTAGCAGTAGCTCAAGGGTATGTTGCTGCTCTTATGGTATTTTACAGGGTGGAAATACTCTAAAATGTTTATGTTTCCATGAGCCCTGGGAATCCGGCAAAAAAAAATTGTATCTTCATTGACTTCAAGACAAATTCCATCCAACATGCCTGGTAAACCACTGTTTCATTTTGCTGCACACTGGCCTGAAGGAATAGTTTAGAATAACTAACGTTTTATCCATTATAGGCTCAGCATGGTTTCAAGGCCGATCCATGGATTCTCTACTCTGCATCAATGTCTTATAATTGTTAATGTGTCCACATTCCACTCTCAACCATGCTGGAGTTGCCATTGTACTCAGACCAAAGAACCACCAGGAATGTAAAAAAAAAAAGGTATACCCTCAAATTATGCATCAAAGTTCATTCTTGAATTTGGAAATAGTAATTTGACAAAACTTTAACTTTGTGCTTTGCCCACTTCTACAATTTTTTTTCATCTTTGCTCCTTTCAACCTTGAAAAAGGATGTGCATACCAGATCCACTCCTTTTGTTCCTTTCACACAAAAAAGCCTTGCCACTTTGTGACTGTTGAGCCGAACTGACATAACCGATATAAATATTGGCAGGCAAGCATTTTGCATTTTTGTTTTGTTTGTTCATTGCTTAAAGATCAGGCAAAATGATTGAAAGCTCCAGAAGGAGCTACTAGTGAATCTTGAGTTGGTATTGTTTTTCAATCTATCCTAGCCCTAGCCTTAACAACTTTTGCGCCTTCAGATCCATCTCAATGAAAAACTGAGTCCAGTGCTGAAAACAAAACTGTACAGTTGAAAGCACTGAGAAAGGCTTATACCGTAAGTGACCTTGAGTTGGGATTGCTTCGTGACTGGATATATTTTCCTTCTACTTGCTGTCACTCCGGTATCATGTTTCAACCAAGTGACTAATGTTCTAATTCGAGTTGGCTAACTTGACAATAAACGCCACCGGTAGCTGTCATGAGCCTGAGCAATGGTAGCCCAAAAGTTGTTCTGTTGTCTAAACCTAACCATGTAGTTTTGTTGCCTGAATCTAACCATGTAGTTTTGTTTTGTCTAAACCTAACCATGTAGTTTTGTTGTCTCAACCTAACCATGTAGTTTTGTTGTCTAAACCTAACCATGTACTTTTGTTGTCTAAACCTAACCATTTAGTTTTGTTGTCTTAACCTAACCATGTAGTTTGGTTGTCTAAACCTAACCATGTAGTTTTGTTTTGTCTAAACCTAACCCTGTAGTTTTGTTGTCTAAACCTAACCATGTAGTTTTGTTGTCTAAATCTAACCATGTAGTTTTTGTTGTCTAAACCTAACCATGCAGTTTTGTTTTGTCTAAACCTTACCATGTAGTTTTGTTTTGTCTAAACCTAACTATCTACTTTGGTGCCTAAACCTAATAAAACTGCAGAAATAATAAGTCAACAAAACTTTAGATTACATCCCAGGTTGGATTCAAACCGAGGTCTCTTGAATAAGAGTGGGTTGCTTAAACCACTCACCCACATCCTCCCACAGTTGGCAAAGGGTATTTATCTGAAACTGGACACATGCCCAGGGCACATGCAGCATGTTCTCAGCAAAAAGATGTTTGGGAAAAATGCATGAGCCGCACTAATACTAAACTTTGATGTCAAGTAGGGGTCCACAAAATATGGTCCCATGGGCCAGTTCAGGAGTTTGAGATCCCTGCAGTAACGTGTGAGTCATGCTGACTGTTTGCCCAGGCCAGTTTAATCTGTGTTGAACAACACAATCACTGGAACAGTAGATATAAATACAAATGCTGGATGTCAACACTATACATCTGGTATGAGAGATTACTATCAGCTCAACTATAAATACAACAAAAACGGACATTCAGACACCAGTTTAAATATGTGAATAATTAAACAAAACAAAAGTTTATAGTTTATGCTATTACCAACAATAAAACTCCAAGCTTAATATTGAGACAGTGACAAAGTTTGAGCACTGGGAGGTATTCCTGCAGGTCCCTGATACAGTAAACTCCATAGTATAACTTTCCTGGATCAGGGATATGCAGAGGCCATGACAAAGAATAAATATGTTACTCTTTTGGGATATGTTTCTATTAACTTTGCGTTCCTGAAAAAAAAGTTCATTATCAACAATTGATTGAAAAAAACTATTTTCTAAATTGCAAGATTTGTAGATTTTGCAGGGCACTTCTGGTATGTTGGAAGTCAAAAGGAGGTTTCTGGGTTGTTGTTGTTGTTGCTGTATTTAGGGTTCAGGAGCCTGGGAATCAGTCAGTACAGATGTTCAGGCCCACCCTAGTGGTATTTACACTAGTGCTTCCACCCTGGAAACATGGCCCACTTCTTATACACTGGCTTCAGACAGGAAGGACGTAATGGACTGCCAGGAGCAACACGTGCATGCACACATCAGTCAACAGCAACACGCACACGCACACACACATACACACACACGCACACACAAGCACACACACTGATGCCTCTAAGGGTTACAAGAGTCACTTCAGCAGACTGCAGTGAACAGCAGTGACTGGCAACTAAACCCAAATCGGCTCAGCTATCCCCTGATGAAACGGGATGGAGGGAATCAGGAGGACAGAGAGAGAGAGGGATGTGGAGGGAGGGCACTGTTGGTTTGCGGGGCACCAATGGGGAAACAGGAGCTGATGATTGGAGGCGAATGTGGAGGGAATCCAGCTTGTCGGTGGGGTAGGGAATTAGAAATGAGAATCAGAAAACGGGATGCGTGAAAGAGCGATCAGTGAACTGAAGTGAAAAAAGAGACTGGAGGATTTGACAGTTACAGTGAGAGAGCGAGAGAGAGTGACGGATAACGATGTGAGTGAAACTGAAAATTATTGCGATAGCGAGGGAGAATTCAATAGGGGCTGGAGAGAGAGGAAGCAAAGGCACGGATGAGAATAAAATAGGGAATTGTGTGGTGCTATTTACATAAATTAAGAAGGAAATTGCATTTGTATATCTTTACTATTAATGTTGCTCAAAATTTTCTTCATATTATTATTTTTTTACACTTTAGTAAGTTACATTGTACGATGATATCAAGCTCATTACATCCTCAAATAAAGCTAGGAATGGGTAATGTGTAAAAGTTAAGGTACAAATACCAAAACTATATTTTGTTGATACCTTATTTTACACAAAATAACCTATTCGTCTATTTTTCCATTTAACAAAGGAGAGCAAAGTTCTCAAATGTTTAATGTTTAAGCACAATGGGATATATCTGTGCCTAAATAAAGCCATGTGTGAAATTAGAAAGGCCATGCATGCATGGGGCTGTGAAACAAAATAGGGCTGTGTGGAGGCAATCAAAACCCCTTTATTTCAGCATTTTGAGTAGACCTCCTGTAAAAAAGGGAAGCTTCTGCCCTGTCTATATGACTATAGACTATGCAGTAAGTATGGAGCTGGAGCTAGGAGGCAATTAGCTTAGCTTAGCATAGACTGAAAGCAGGGGGAAACAGGTTCGATTTCTACAAAGTTCAAAATTGTACCTACCTGCACTTCTAACACTAACCTCATGGTGCTGACTAGACTCTGCATGGGAACTGCTCACAGCTGTTGTAATAAAACTCCCAGTAAAAACACTAATGTTGTTTTTACATTTCTTATAATCACAACAAAGAAATGGTATTATTGATATGAATTATAAATAATGATAGTGATTAGCTAGACTGTCTGCCTTCTTTTGGTCTTTATGCTAAGCTAAACTAAACTAATCTACTCCCATTTTGAAATTTAGAGTTTCTTCTAGTCAGACAAATGAGTTCTATGGTAAGGGTGTCCTCTTACCTTTTCTTAGCAGTTTCGGCTGTACTCCAGCCTTCCTCAGAGCTGCTGTTTTCTTCTGGGTATGACGTGTTTTATGAAAACCGCTGACCGTTCCTCGCCCTGGTGCGCTTGCAGAAAATTGTGTCCCAGGTGTGTGGAGAACAGACAATCGAAACTCTAAATTTCAAAATGGATGAATAAGACATTAGGAATACAATCGATCTAATCTCCTCCCAGCTCCAGCTCTGAACTTAGGGCACATGCAGCTCAGCCAGCTGGTTGTGAAGCTCTGCCCACTCACTCCACGGCTCCAGGACACCAGACAGTCTGGCCCAACCATCTCAAAACAAAAAGAAAACCATATCATACATTTGAACGAAACCAACATGTCACAAAGTAAATTACAATTTTATTTGGCCCCTAAACAGAGAGCACATGGTGGCAGACTACCTGACCACTGTGACTGATAGAAAACTAAGTTGACTATGTGCACACTGAGTGGACACAGAGAGATTGAGTCAAAACTGTGACAAATTTGAAGGATTTGAGAAGGTTTTTTTTGAAAAAATAAACAATATATGTATATCCATTACCCCTATCTATGTGGGGAGGAAAGGCCCTTCCGAAAGAAGAGACAGGCCACAGAAGCTTTGATGCAGGAGGTCGTGTTGATGGTCAGCTCAACAAAGAATTTGACTTTTACAATGGAGACCGATTTCAGTAACATATCTCCTACCGGCTGCATGGTGGTGTAGTGGTTAGCACAGGTTCGCATCCCGGCCTGGGTGGAGTTTACATGTTCTCCCCGTGTCTGTGTGGGTTTCCTCCGGGTTCTCCGGTTTCCTCCCACAATCCAAAGACATGCACGTGTTAGGTTAATTGATGACTCTACAAAATTGCCCTTAGGTGTGAATGGTTGTCTGTCTCTGTTCGTCTCTGTCCAGGACGCCTCACGCCCGATGTCAGCTGGGATCGGCTCCAGCCCCCCGCAACCCTGACCCCGGGATAAGCGGTTGAAGATGAATGAATGATCTTCTACCGTACTTCTGTTCCAGCAGTCAACAATGATTCCATCTTCCCCTAACTTTCAGCAAATAATTTGAGGTCCCTCAACCAAACCAAACCATAGAGGTGACCCATCAGAACATGATTCTATTGGCCATTTTGAAAGGCATTACATCCCAGAACAACTATTTGGTGAATTCTAATTGGACACATGGACCACCTACCACATTTTCAAAGTCTGGGAAGTGATGTGGCTGCAGTGTGTGCAGGAGAGAGACCTTTGTGTTGTGCTGTAATTAGAACAGCTGCCCTCCCATCATCCCCTTCAGTTCCTCCTCTCACCCGAGCTGAGGGTTGGGCTAATCCTCCAGAGTTGCCCTCACTGGCTTGGACTCCTTACCAAGCTATTCAAAATACAACACACAGTCGCTCCTATAAACACATGCACACACACACACACACACACACACACGCACGCACACACACACACACACACACACGCACACACACACACACACACACACACACACACACACACACACACACACACACACACACACACACACACACACACATTCACCTGCCAAAAAGCTGCTCTATTATTGATTTCCCCCAAGTTTCACGGCCACAACACAAGAATTGTAATGTTATCATAAAATAATGATGATGATGATGATGATGTGGCAGTGATTATGCTAATGATGTTTGATGATACTTATTGTGATGGTTCTAAAATTGCTGAGGGGTATTTAAATAATGAATAATGATAAAATGGCCTAAATAAAGCAAAGAACAGGTTGAATACAGAGAGTTTGAAGTTAGCATTATCTGTTTGACACCATGCAGTAAACAACAGCATCAACACTGAAGAATGAGCTGAAATCAAGCAACTGGCAAGAGGAATGAAAAACCGGACATTACTCCAATCAGCCTGTAAGAAGGTCTGAAGTAGTTTGTGTAGTTGGGGTGAGAGAGAGAGGGGGCGACATGCAGCAAAGGGCTGCAGGTCGGAGTCAAACCCGTGGCCGCTGCCTCAAGGACTTTTAGCCTCTGTATATGGTGAACCCGCTCTAACCACTGTGCCACCAGCCGCCCCTGAAGTAGGTTTTTATTAACAGTGTACAGGAACTGGCTGTGTAAGAACACATGCTTGTTTTGTATTGTTTTTTAAAGTTTTATTAGATGTTAAATTTAAGATTGGCTTAAAGTGTAATACTACAGCAGCATGAGAAGAGTCCCTAGACAGAAAACAAAGCACCAACAACGTAGTAAGTGAACCCAGAGTTTATTTAAAGAGTGTTTTTAAATACTTACCCACTGGCCCCTGTACCAGCTCCTCTCACAGTGAAGGCCATTCAAGTGGATTACCAAAGTCCATCCAAAGGAAGGAGCCTATTTGTGCTTTATTAAGGAATTGGTCGCCTCTTGGCCTCTTAAAGGTAATATTTATAGTTGAATTTGTTTTAAAAATATATTTAATCAATGTTTTTCGAAAAAAACAACAACGTCCAACATATAGCTAAATCAAATGACACATAGAAACAATGCATAAAAAATGTATCACAAAAGCAAATACTGCTTGTTATGGCAGTATCCATATGCTGCTGTATCGCTGCAAAGTTCTCATGCAGGACTAATAACAGATTCTCTTAATACATGTTTAATGTGGAAGCTGATGATGTCACTTATGTTTCAGTCATGCGACATGGGTGAGCTTCAGGGCTGTTTTGGTACAAACATTATACAGCACCGTAAACATTGAAAAGTGATACAGCCTCCAATGATTTGTGTGATATAATGTCATCATCATCAATATTGTTATAAAGGCATCAATACAAGAGAGTAACTTGTGTGTATAAAAGTATTGACACTGCAGAATTGATCAGCCCATAGTCAAAATGTGACAAACACTGTTAATGCAACTTATTCATTTAATTCAAGTCTTGAATTGATTTTTGCCCAGAAACAGTCCACCAACAGCTGTGTTAACCTGTAAAACAGCTGTAACAACACAACAAAAGAAAAGTGAATTAGTGGATACTGCAGGAGTCCATTACCAAGAGTCAATGCATCTACCTTCATGCATTTAGAACGTTCCAATTGTGAAAAGTTACTTAAAAAAATAAAACTGATGTTATTGCATATATCCTAAGTCATTGCCTAACAAGTAAATGTGTTCATGTGTTTAGGGCAGGAATAAATGATTTGTTTCACAGGTCACAGGAGTCACAGGACTCTGCTCAATGATTGGTTGCGGGTATTAATCTGATCCCTCTTCACCAGAGAATCACATGGCCACAGCTCAGACATTTCATGGCAGCTCGCCACAGGCCACACTTTGCCTCTGCTGGTTTTCGAAGAGAGACTAAAGTGAGCTGGTCACTGTAGATTCCAGAAAACATACATAAACAAATATTAACATATTAGACATCTGATATTTTATTCATACATCTTAACTCCTGCATTATTTTGTGTTAAGTGTCTTGGATTCTCATATTTAATTGTTTACTTTAATTTTACTGTGCTCTTTTCGTTTTATACATTTTTCAGTAGCACTGTTTGAGTAGTACAGTAAAGTATTTATGTACTCTGTTTTCTAAGTCTTGACAGAGATACATGAATATTATTATACAGGGCTACTTTTGGAGATTTTAGACCTAACAGTAATCGTGATTATATCATTCAGTGATGGGGAAGAGCAAAAGCTCCCCCCTGCAGTTAGAACACTGTATCTCAACAGCCTTTGGTCAATAATGTGTTTGTAGTTAGCTCAATTCCTGCTGTTGGTGTTCCAGTCCAACACTTTCCTTACACTTTGATCAAGTGTCTCGTTTAATCCGACCACTGGATTTTTTCCCCCGTGCTCTCAGAGCCTTTCAGTCGCCCCTTTGCAGAATTGAGGCGTGCTGCCATGTGTCTCTCTTTCAGGCATGGCTTCCATCTGGTTGCTCTGCCATACTATTTAGATCACAAATCCAATCAGTTCTGCCACTCCCTCAGAGTGCCTTTGCTTTTTGGTATGCTCGCTGACCAAGGCTCTTTGTGCCAGATTTGCAGACTCTAGAGAGAGAGTGGTTTTTGTTGCCACTGTACTCTACAGGGGGATTGTTGGGTCTGTGTAAATCATCAATGAGGTGGCCTTAAGTGGAGTGCAGCCACCATCCTGCTGCCAAAGAGTCCAAAACAGGGAGACTGAACATAATTGATTTTAATGAATTACAGTCATATTAGCATTAACACTAGCATGTTGTTTACAAATCTGTCCATTAGCCAACGCCACAAAGTAACTGACAGCCGAGCCACAGCCAGCTTTAGTTTTGGTAGGCTAACATTAGCATGCAAGCTAACATTAGCCAGCTAGCTGTAACTTAGCTATGCTGCATGGATCTGGCGTTTTTTGCTCCTTAACGTTAGCTGATAAGGTCATTTGCATGTGGAAAGCGAGCCAGCCCAGCCTTGGAGTCTGGATCAATTGGCTGATGTTATCCACTCAAGGCATTATTTTGTTACGTCAGCTAGCACTTCAAGCTAACATCAGCTAACATAAGCAGCTAAAAGCACAGTAGAAATCACATGTCAGTCTTTCCTCTAGGATTGTTATCAACACCAGGGGAAAAAGTTTTGTACCACAACACAGTCCACACATGTTGTGCCTCCACTACACACACTCTGCAGTGACCGCTGTTTATGACAGCCAGCATAAATCCCAGCACCGGGGGTCTGATCCCATTGGCCCATTCCATGGGTTGAATAATTTCTGAAACTCTTGTGTTTTGACTTTCATGGTCCTCTTCTGAAAAATCTGAAAACAATGAATAGAAACTGCAGACTTCTTTACATCTTTGGCACACACTGTTATATATTCCAATGGCTTTTTGGCTGATAGGTGGGTATACCATCAACTGCCAGAAAAAGAGGTGGGTATGCTTGGTATACATGCGTATACCCTCCACCACACCACTAAACACCTGCAATCAATGATGTGGTCGAAGTCAGAGACCTAAGGATAGGATGACCAGATGTTTCCAGGGACAGTCCCCGTTTTCCAGGTTGTCATTCAACATGAACTGTGTCATTTTCCATTTCAAACTCTTGTGAAAATCATTTGGTGTAAGGAGGAGGCCTTAGTTTGGGTAAAGTGTCTGGCTGATTATATATATACCTATATATATATATATATATATATATATATATATATATATATATATAATATGTTTAAATGTATATAAAGTAATTCAATTATTTCATTTATTTAAGTATAAGTAAATATACTTTTAATCAAATATGTAATCTAAGTAAATATGTTGTGTTTAAACAGTTAGAACTGTGATGTTAGGATGGGCTAATAAAAGCAAGTTGCTTCAGCCCAATCCTTTTTTGGGTTGAAATTGTGAAAATATTAAATCCTTTTATTTAACATCGGATGTATAACCAAAAATAAATAAATTCATTCATTCATTCTCCAGCCTGGCTAAAGAGTGTTGGGTTTTGTTATTTTAGGGTACGTCCACACGATCAAAAACAACCTTTTTTTCCCTGTCGTTCTTTTCCGTCCACACAACATTGGCTCAAGAAATATCTGCGTCCACAGACATATTTATATATATGTATATATATATATTCATAAAAAGCTACTAGCGACTATGCAGAGCATCAAGGAAAAGGGAGAAATCTGTGGTCAGCCTAATTCATTCTCTTGCATGTGGCTCAGAGTCCAGTTCAGTAAACAGTCTATGGGTTCGTCTCTCTCCTCTCACGCAGCAACAATGTCGTTGTTATGTGATGCCACAGGGTTAGAGGTCGGAGGTGGGGCCATGACACCATCCTTTAACAAAGTATGAGATTTCACCATCCAAACAACAACGCTATGGGGGGCGTTTTCAAATCTTCCCACTCTGGGACCCAGTTTCAAACGATACCATTTCCGGGTTCTGATAGCGCCGGATGCTGTGGATGGTCGGCCAAAAACAGACTAAAGTTGTGCGGTTACAGGAAAACGCGTTTCCGTGTGGACGGGCCCTTAGGGCGCACTCACACTGTCGATCCGTACCTTGCCCAAGCACGTTTCACGGGTAAAGTCTAGTTCGTTTGACCAGTGTGAGTGCACCTTCCACGGCCCGTTTGGGAGAGGTGGGCTTTTGTAAAGCACTTTGCACATGTACAAGAATGCGCACGTGTACGAGCACGAGGCCTACGGTGGTTCTGACATCATTTTATGTGCGCCTGTTCGGACATAGAAAAGCTAAGGACGTACCATGTGCGCACATTTAAAACAATGGCAGCGAAAGGTTCACGTTGGTGTGATGCGGAGGTGGAGTGTTTACTGCAGATGTGGTCGGTTAAAAATATTCATAAACAGTTGGACAAGATGCACAAAAAACTCTGAGGTCTATAGAAATATTTGTAAACAAAGCGATGCATCGCGATGATGTCAATAAATGCATGTTGCGTTTTATGGTGTGATGACATATAGGCAGGCAAGAAGCATTCCGCCGAGGCCCAGGTAGTGTGAGTACACGGGGGGAGAGGGTGGGTGGGACAAGTACCCTAAAGCACGGGGCACGGTACGGATGGACAGTGTAAGTGCGCCCTTAGTTTAGCTTGGAAATAGGCTACTCCAGTTGTTGTTGATGGTAAGGAGGATGAGTTGGGTACGACAACCTATTGAGACTTCTAGCCCCTTTTGTTTGTTTGTTTGAACTTTAGGTGAGATGGTCCAAGTTAAAAATGTGTTAATACCCCTGTCAAAGCCAAAGGTCTTGGCATCCTTCATATGTTCTGGTCGCCTTTTAGAGTCTTTGTGTGTTTAGAGAGGCTGTAACACACATACTGTAACTCGGCCTATCATTCTTCTCTTTGGCTCTCAGCGGAGGCGGTCGCATTTTTCCTTCCCTCCTCTCCCTTATCTTTCCCTGCTTTGCTTCTCTTGTCTCGTCTAGTCTTCTGTCTTATGTATTTCTTTTGAGAGACTCTCTCCGCACTGCTCTCCGAACCTAAAGAATTATGGAATTGATCAACTGGTCTCTGCACGCTATTGACACCATCTTCTCGACGAGAAGCCCGGGTTCGGGGGAACCTGACTGTCCTGCCGGAACGTTTGCAGCTGGCTACACGATGGACGCGTGGGAGAGGTGGCGGGTCGTGTGCCTGGCGGCTCTTTCTGTGGAGGACGTCGAAGACATCTACCTATTCGGAACCGTGATAACAACTTCCCTGCTGATTGGAATAGGCACGGGCCTGGTTTATCAGAGAATTCGGGAATCCATGGCAGCTGCCAAGAGCCCCACATGGCGGCCTGGAATGATTGAGGCGGTGCGAGTCATGGGCACTCAGACTGTGGCTTTGCACCGTAACGTGGACAACTTGAGCCCGGATGTAGGTACCATCAAGGAGACGCTCATGGCTTTGCAAAGGAAGTGGATCGTATTGCTGACCAGAATGGACAAAGAGAGTAGCCGCGACATTGGAATGTGGCTGCTCGTCCCAAACCCAAACAACCCCAATCTTATCCTTTTCGGCCTCCCCAACCAGCAGTGGCCTTGGCCAAGGCTGCTGCTGGAACAACATCTCCCCTGGAGAACACTGCAGTGAGACGCTCTTCATTCCTTCCCCCACCTCCCACAGACACCTGCTGATTGTTGACTCTGCCTGGGTCATGATCAAGGCTGTCTCCGTTGGATCAGACTGAGGCACCGAGGCTGTGACGCCGGGCGGGGTGACGACCCAGGCTCACACATACAGTGACATTATACATTTATACAGATATGCATCCACCCTCCTCCCCCTCTCCCACGTCTCTGCAGCTTTGTACCCCCCCAGTGAGACAGACGGGTCCGTGACCAGCGCCGAATATGGCTGCAGGTCCGGGTGGGTGCTGTCTCCTGGGGTTACACCCCCCACCCTCACCCCCTCCCTGTTGCTAGTCTTGAGTTTTTCTGTTGTAAGAGTGATTATGTGCTTTTGTTGCTGAGGTGTTTTTTTTTCCTGTTCCCACACTGCACTCCCTCTGGAGTACAGTCTGGGGGTTGCCTTTTTTTCTCTCCTCCCTCTCCTCATGTTATGCTGTAACTTTCTCAATCCAATTCCTGCCTCCTGTCCTGTCTACCCCTCTGTAACATTGTATGTACTGTACATGTATGTTTGGACAGGTGGCGCTGCAATTTCGCTGGTACTTGTGACTAGTGACAAATAAAGGGCTTCATCATCATCATCATCATCATCATCAACCTTTTATTAAAGGGGCCACAGGGCCTAGCAGGAGAGCTTGAAAATGAATGAATCCAATAACTGAGTGTAACCTAACTTTGTCTGTCTTGTCTAAGCGCCTGAAACATGGTGTTTCTCCTGAACTGACAGGGGAGGGGAGGGCTTACTCTGATCTGAACACACAAAACATTCACAGACAGACCCATGGTTTTCTTAGAGATTCACAAGCACATGCAGGCTCAGTGTGAAGTTGTTTGTTTGTGTGTGTTGGGAGGGCATTGTTGGTCTACTTTAGGCCCACAAGCTGACTCTGATAGTGGTACAATCACACGCTGCAGTTTGACAGGAATAAGCTGAAAGCAGTGCGCAGTAAATACTCATACACTCAAATACGCACATTCTTTCATGCTCTCACAAACTCACAAAATCATTCTCACAGAAATCTGAGATTTAAGATGAATACTGTCTTCACAAAACCTGCACTAAAGGCTTGACTTAATCAATTCAATGAATTAAGCAATGACTCAAGATATTATCGTCGATAACTGAGAAAAATACACTTCCTTCCCCCATGATGTTCAGCATCACCATCTCCGTAGTTTAAAAAAATCAAAATAGTTGCAAAATTCCACTGTGGTCAACCACCTCTGACCAAATCTGAGGGCCATTCTCTAATAACAATTAGCATGCTCTTTCAGTGCATTTAAGGAAACTGGACATTTGTTTACACATTAGGCATTAGTAATTTGTATGGACACAGCTTTCAGTGAATTTAAGGACAGGGCTATTGTTGGGTTCATTAAAGCAATTCTTACCTTTCTGGCATGTTGCACAGCACAAAATTTTAACATGGACCCCCCCGCTCTGCCAGAGAGGCATGCGACTCGCAAGCAGTGACAGCGGTAAGCAACTGGAAGGGACGCTGTGATGGAAGACGGGCAGGAAACTCTGCTAATCATTTTATTTGGACTGAATAAAATGATTGTTCAGACTTTCATTAGAAATATATGAGAACTTAATAATGATGTTATGTTATTGTTATTTTTGTTTCTGCCATATGTTTATTAGGAGCATTTTAAGATTACAAAAGAAAAGTGTAAAAAGGTAAGACTTTAAATGTTACAGCCATAAAACAGTATGAGACACACAACCAAGTGCTTCCATCTCTATGAAATGATTGTTGGCATCTTCCGACTTATCCTCTAGCACCATGAGGTTAACGTTTTTGGTTCAGAGTTAACTATTAGATGGATTGCCATTATGTTTTCACAGAAAACCATCTTCACCACAGTATAAATTGTAATATCTCAGTGTTTCCTATACACAGACCAATGTGTGGCGCTGCGCCAGAGAATCAACCCAAATTTCACGATATTGAAATGTAAATATTGTTTCGTTTATTCATCTTCGCATTGCACTCTTTCTCCCTGTCATTCTCATTCATAAACACACACACAGAGAGAGAGAGAGAGAGAGAGAGAGAGAGAGAGAGAGAGATAGAGAGAGATAGAGAGAGAGAGAGAGAGAGAGAGAGAGAGAGGTGCACCTCACTGCAGCCTGCGTTTGTGTGTGTGCACAGTTTCACTCTCTAACTTCTCGTTGGTGCTGAAATCTGAGCTAGGGATGTAACGATGCATCTTGAGACAGTTAAAATCGATTACAATGTGTGACGATTCAAATTGGTTGAGATGAAAAATGAATAGTATCGCTCTATCTACTTTTGACTTTGTTTGTTGACATCAGCGCAAACATGGCGGCGAGCGCAGTGGGTTGCACTGGTCTGTTTTATCAGAGGTTCTAACTCAGTTTTTTGGAAGTGAACGAAGTTGTGTATCTTCATCCACTGATTTCCTTTTCTACATGCTGTTAGTGACACAGGCTGGCAGCGGTGTGGAGCAAGTTATTACGTAGATCATTTCAAGAATAGCTCAGTACGCTACGGAGGCTAGTCTGTGTGTGTGTGCAGGTGAAGAGAGACGGAGGATGAACTTAGAGCAGACAGCTGTAGCTGCTGATGGTTGGAGCAGAGGAGTAATTAGCAGTTAAGTTGTTATGTTTTAGTAAATGTTTCATATTTCCTGATGCTGGTTTGTTTCTATAAACAGCACCTCTGCTAACAGAATGGTGTTCATCATGTGTATGGAGATTATGAATAACCTGAGTTCTCTGTGCTCATGTAAACACCATATCCTGAATATGATCATAAGCCTCATAAACTGGATATTCATGTCCATGTAAACACACTCATTTGTGAATGTGCAGAGATCTCAGCTCCTAAAAAATATAAATATGCTGATATTCCTTAAAACCATGTCAATTTCAAATTTCACTGTAAGCGTGAACTTGTTGAGGACTGGAATAGTGAACTTCCATTGGTGCAGCATAAAGCAGAGGATGGTGTTTTCCTGTTCAAAGTCTGCAGTACATGTTGGTTTGATGTGGTCAGGATAAGACTGGTAAGGAGTGTTAGCATGTAAGAGACATCGCTTACTAAAAGGTGTATTTAAATTATACTTATTATTGTTCAACAGGTTTTTGTTTTTTTTCTGGCAAGTGAACATGACATTCGGGCAAGTGGAATATGACCTGTACTTGCCCGATTGGCATGTGCTTTTGAAACCTTTGTGTCAACCCCTGTTTTAAAGAATTAAGGTTGAACTGAATAATTTAAAACGCCAGTCTCACTTCCTTGCAGAACTGTGAATTTCAGAACATTTTGGCTGAATGTCATCGTGCTGTCTATCATCTATCATCATCTGTTGTCAGAGTCTGCACTGGGGAGAGGTCAGAGCCCCAGCCCCTCAAAAGGTCTCTGTACGGCCCTGCACCACACACTACTACCTGCTCTGTGGGAAACACTGTATCTTCTATCTGATTTATGATCAAATACCAGCAAAGGTAATGACATTCCCATCAGCCTCAGCTCTATTTTGTGTTAGGGGCTAATTAGCAAATGTTAACATGCTAACATGTTAAGCTAAGGTAGTGAACAGGCTCTGCTAAACAGCACCATATTAACAGTGTCATCACTGTGAACATTGTTAACATTGTTTCTGCTTACCATCACCATGTAAATGTTGTGGCCATTTTCTTTTGTTTTTTAAGAGGGAGAGAGAGAGAGGGATGACATGCAGCAAAGGGGCAAAAACAATGAGCCACTTTGGTACGGACCCTGCTTTTTCATACATGGGCCGCACACTCTACTAGGCAAACTACCGAGAGGCTCGCTGGCGGCATTTCAATGGCAAGTTTTTTTATAGTTTCTCCAGCTCTGGCACAGGAGGATGACTCTTTTTGGCCAACAAAACTCTGAGTTGTTTTCATTGATCAATGAAGCTGTGTTTTTATAAGATAATGAGAAGGTAAAATCTTTCTGAAATAAATTTGACTAAAATTACAAGATTATTGGTTTTGGCAAGACTAGACTAACTGAAATGTTCAATGTGCTACATAGGCTACATCTTAATCACCAAAATAAAATATATACTGTTCAGGTATACTATGTATATACTGTATATAATATATAGCTGTACACAGTAGTTGTATGTTTTACCTTTGTCCGGCTTTGTTGTCCTTGTTGTACTTTGAGAGTAATGAAACACCAGAGTTAAATATCCTGTCTCCCACATGCTTGGCCAATAAAGCTGATTCGGATTCAAAGCAAATACCCATCCTTGTGTTATCGTTGTATTAATGTCTGGGATCTCTCTTTCTTTGGAGATACATTTTTAATATGCATTGATCTAGTGTTTTTGCAGTGAACCTATTTTAGAAATTTGCGATGTCAAAGTCAAGTTCAGTTTCCAATTTTTTGCTAGGCTTTAGTTCTTCAGAGGGCTTTCAGAGTCTCCCTGCTGGAGTCCAAGCATCCTTCAATTTCACACACACCGCCTCCACCATTTGTTTTTCGTCTCTTCTCCCCTCAGTGCTATCCTAAGTTTCTCTTTGGCAGTGCCACTTGACAGGCCGGTTGCTGTGGAGGAAAGCAGTGCTTTCAGGATCCCTCAAACAGGAGCTTATTCGCCAGGTTGGCTTTTTGATGTCTCGATGCTGCCTGAGCTCTGTGGTACTTCTCTGTGTTGTCAGGTAGTTAGCCAGAAGAGGCATGTGGTGTGTGCACAACTGGACAGCCACTCAGTGCACAGGAGAATGGGTCCAAGAGGGATGTTTTTCTTTCACTGTCTCTCACACTGCCAGTCCCCTACCTCTGCTTTGTGTTGACATCTCCTCCTCTCTACCTACCTCCCTTGTTTGTCTCAACTTTATCTGCATTTTTCCTTTTCCTTTTCCTGATAGACTCCTCTTTGGATGTCTCCACATTGCCACATATTCTTGTTTCCCTTCATCTCTTCCTTCTGTCTTTTACTTTAAAGGCCCTTTCTCCTTTCACAGTTCAATGATGCTTGTCATTTGCATCACACAGGGACCTCAGTATAGAGACAATAGCCTCGGCCACCAGTAGGAAGCCATAATGTAAAACTATTTGTAGCCACATTGTGATGGGCTCAGACTATGGACATAATAGATGAGTTCATCCATCACAAGTGAAATGAGTTAACTGTAGATTGAGTTGCAATGCAGAAAAGCTTCATGGAGTATTATTGGTAAAGGTACAGCCAACCCGCTCCGTGCATAACTGCGGACAGCAGGCCGTCCACGGCCCGCCTGAGAGAGGAGGGCTTTTTTAGAGCGCGTTTGCACATGTACGAGCATGAGCGTGCGCACGTTTACGAGCACGAGGCCTACGACGGTTCTGACGTAATTTATGTGCGCCTGTTAGAAAATAGAAGGACGGACCATGCGCGGACATTTAACAACAACAACAATGGCGGCGAAAGGTTCACGTTGGTGTGATGTGGAGGTGGAGTGTTTACTGCAGATTTGGTCGGATGAAAATATTCAAAAACAGTCGGACAAGACGCACAAAAACTCAGAGGTCTATGGAAAGATTTGTCAACAAAGCGACGCATTGCGATTACGTCATCAATGCTTGTGACGTGTTACGACGTGATGACGTATAGGCAGGCAAGAAGCATTGGCCGAGGCCCAGGCAGTGTGAGTACAAACGGGCTGGCAAGCGGGGGGAGAGGGAGGCGGGGACAAGTACCCTAAAGCCCGGAGGCGCGGTGCGGAAGGACAGTGTGAGTGCGCCCTTACTTAAATGTATGTCTTCTTGATGGGAACGTCAACGTGTTTCCTGTCAGGAGGTGCTCTTTCCACTGAGTAGTCATAAACAAGCCACATGAAATGCCCCTTTGTACTGAGACAGAGTAGATAAAGTCAGAAGACAGTCGAAGGTGAAAAGTGAAGTTTGTGAAAGGTCTCAGAATAAGTCCACCACCCAGTTGAAAGACTACAATTAGGCATGGACATTTTATAGAAAATTCCTCAATTTTTCTAAACAATGCAATTTTAAAAGCCTCTATTTGTGGACTGCATGGTATTAAACATAACATGTTTTACCAACATTTATAACAGACTTATCTTGCTTCTTTATAAATTAGCAAAATAAAAATATGTAAAATTTGATTAGTTTAACCCAGATTTATTAGGATAATAGGACAATAACATTCACTTATAATGTTGACCTAATCATGGCAACCAAAAGTGGCATTATATTGACTGAGAACAGCTAAATGGTACCTTTTGCCTCTGCTGGCTGTGGTGTCGCTGGTCTCCTCGCAGTTTAAATCTCAGCAAACTACCGGCTTCTATTTGATATCTGTCCCGTGAGTTGAAAGTGCCGGCGATTAACAGAGAACTGCTGATCATGAAGTTTTAATGATGAATTATCTAAACAAGACCACCTCATTTAACTACCAACCCTAAATAAATGTGTTGTTTCTATTTGATATCTGTCCCGTGAGTTGAAAGTGCCGGCGATTGACAGAGAACTGCTGATCATGAAGTTTTAATGATGAATTATCTAAACAAGACCACCTCCTTGTTAAACACATTAGGAGTGCGCTTTTTTTTTCTGAAGATTTTCTTTTTTGGCAGTTTTAAAGCCTTTATTATAGAGGACAGACAGGAAATGAGGTGAGCGAGAGAGGGGAAGACATGCAGCAAAGGGCCACAGGTTAGAGTTGAACTCTTGGCCGCTGCCTCGAGGACCTTCAGCCTCGTTACAACTGACTGCTCTAACCACTGAGCCACCGGCCGCCTCTGGCTGGACAGACACCGTTGATGTGACCCGGTCTGACGCCCGCGTGCTGTTAGGACACGATGTAACTCCTGCATTCTGTTTTCATTTTCAGTCATGACTTCCTGCTACTCTGAATTAAAAATGATAGGATGAGAAATATCAATGCCTGTAGTTCACTATGATTGGTTGATCGGCATGTCTTTAGGTTGAGAATGAAGCAGACTAGCCAATAGTGTGATTTGGCTGAGGAAAAAAAAACCTGGTGTGTCTGTGCAGAGCAGAGAACAGCAGTGGATAGAATGTGCACATCATCAACACATTCTGATCCTTCACCATCTTATATCGTCATATTGCAAACCCCTATGATGACCTGTAACAATTCCTGCATTCCAAAAAATAAATAATGAAAACTACCACGAACAATGAAAAATAGGAATGTTTACCTGTCCTCAGCCTCTACACTACACTTCATCATGAAATAGAATGATTCGAGTCTTAAATCTTACTTTCTTATATTATTGTGTGACTGTATTTCCTCATTGACATCAGGACAGCAGAAACCCTACAAACCTAATGTTGCAATGGTGGTATCTTCATGGTTGAATGCACTTAGGGTAATTATTAGTGCAATATAGATAAAAGTAATATAATGTAATGCAATTTTACAAATATAAAGAGTCAATGGGTTACAAATTCATAATAGAAAGATTCATGATTGACCTTTGCAGGTTGAGGTGTCCTGTCAACAGTTTTACAGACTTCTCTTTTACAACACTGGTCTATGGAGAAAATGCTTTTTTTCGGCCACAGGGGGATTTTTTTGTTATTGTAATACCATGAGTGGCCACTGGAAAAACCTACTGTGGTGATGCCCTATCCAGTTCTAATAATAGATCCATGATTCCCCCCTAAAAATAGTGGGGCTTCACAAGTCCAATGTTCAACGGTAAGAAACAATTTTTATTTTTTTTTTAAGATAGTTTTGGTTATTAAGGGCTGAAAAAAATCTTTTGAAAACCTTTTGAACAGAACATCCAAATGGCAGTGATTTAGCAGAATGGTCCTTAAGCCAACATCAACGTTAGCTTCACAGATGGCTTCACACCCTGGAACCCCATATTTCCTAATTCACAGTTTAAAACAATGAAGTGTAAGTGTAAATATGTTGGGTTTTTTTCAACAAGCTGCCACTAGCTGTCAGCCATCCACACTTGACACCTACCTGCTAACTACCTGTGTGAAACCTAAATCATTCATCATTGTCACACTATTGCTGTTTTGAACAGGAAAAAGACACTGCCAAACTAAATGGCTACTTTGGTAAAATCATTTAATAAAATTAAACTCTTTTTTCCTTTATATAAGAAGGATATGAAAGGAGGGGTATTAATCTTCCAGCCCTGACTGTAATGACTCATTGGAATAAAATGGAACATAATTCTGTTTGATGTTGAAGCAGAATCACTTTCATCTTGGCCAAGTCTATATATGATTCTACTGCTTTGATAAAGATCTGTAGGTCAATTTTGTTGCTTTTCTTTCTCTTGTTAGCGACGGTGACTCCACTATGTTATTACATTATGGCCCAGGTGAAACTCTACCGTGTCCTTTACCTTTACATTACCTAAACAAGGTCCAAGAAACCTATTATTTCTGTAAAATTCTTTATATTTTAAATCACACTGGAAAAAAAACAAAATCAGCAGAATGAGAAGTACTTTCTCAACAGTGAACTTTCTGGAAATGTGATGTTTTTATTGGGCGGTGTGTGTATATTTTCTGCTCTGTGGGCTGCCTGGTGGGCCTCTTGGGTTTGCCTTAAAGGCCTTATGACTAGATGATCATTAGCAGCTTGGCTGGGACACTGGGAGGCACACATAGAGATACACACACACACACACACACACACACACACACACACACACACTTTCTCATTTTATATCCATTAAAATAGTCTCTTCTGATCTTGGGTCAGCTGCATCAGCAGAACTACAAGTTCTGCTTTCTTTTTTGCAGCTTATCAGCACATCATGATATGGGCATTACAAAACACACAGACACAGACACCGACACAGACACCGACACAGACACACACACACACACACACACACACACACACATACACATACACACACACACACACACACACACACACACACACACACACACACACACACACACACACACACACACACACACACTCATTTGACTGGATGTCTGTTAGCCAATGACAGTGTTACATTAGTATACATATAAAATATGCATATCATATCATATAATATCATATAAAGGATTTATGGCTGATACTTTGACAATAATTCATGAATGTATTCAGTCTCAAAAGAAAAGGACAAGTAGCAAAAATGCTCTCCAAAGTCTTGTTTTTAAGGTTTCTGTATTTTTATTTAACCTGGACCCTGTGTTGCAGCCTGGCTGCTGTGAACTGAACACCTGCATACTGTCAATATCCATCAAGTATTAGTATGAGTTTATGAAAAAGTAACAGGCTCAGGATCAGAAAAGGATGCTGTTATCCTGCCATCTTGTGTGTAGCTACTGATGCAGGTCAACAAATGTACTTAGTTATTTTCCACCCCTGCAATCTAGCTACAGTCAAACTAATGCAGTAAATCCCTCATGACTCAACGTTATGGTTATGGGGTGTTGTTGATTTGTTATACTATATACTTGCACTTTAGGGTGAATGTAGTAATGTTTTAGTCAAATGAATTACTTGAAAAATGATGACTGTGTGTAAGAAGCAGAGGCACAGCAGTCCTTGTAATCATAATTTGGTGCAGGCCAGGACCATTAAGGAAATAAGTTATATTAACTGTTTTTATTACCCTGTGTTCCCTGCTTCTGTTGCGTGTTATTTAAAGGTGGATTCATTCTATTACATTTTTATGTTTTGTCTTTGCATGGCAGGGTCCCACGTTGAATATAATTTGTTCTGTTTATTATATTTTTCTTGTCTTGCACAAATGCATTATGTGTATGTTGTTTATGAATAAAAATACTTGATGAAGGGAGGATTTTATTTCAGGGCTGGTGTATAAGACTATTAGTATTAGTTTCCACTGCTTCGACCTATTAAATGGGTGTGATTTCATAAGCACACTTACAGCTTCAACACTAAGAATGTGTTTTTACTGCCAGAGACGAAGCTCCCTACCGAGATAAAAACACATTCAAGTCAGAATGCTCACACTGATGTCCATCACATACAAAAGAAACAGCAGCACACTCTCGTGCCACGCCAGTTCCTCCACAGCAGGTCTCCAGCATGCTGCCATACTGTCCATAACACACCAAAGAGTATGTGAGTTTCTTTGAATATTGGAACCACATGTACTTAGGCTGATATGACATGACCCATTGAATCTTATTTTTTCAGTCACAATATTTGGTGATCAAACAAATAAGATGCCATTCTGCTGCTGTCCTCACTGTAAATCAGTCTGATCAGTAGCTTTAAGGACACATAAAAGTGTGTCTCATGCTTATGTGTTTGCTAATGTGTGTGTGAGATGAAAGACAGTTGAGGACAGTTATGGACCTTGAAATGTAGTCCAGAGGCTGGTAGCAGAGTAGAATCCTGGGAAAGGTCAAGGGTCAGGCTGCTGCGGCCCTCTAGGGGACATTAACCCTTGAGCTGTGTGTGTGTGTGTGTGTGTCTGTGTGTGAGAGAGTGAAGGCAGACAAGGTTAACTGGCATTTTTAAATGAAAGAAGTTGATAGAAAACGGGGAAGACAGTAATCATGGTAGCATGTGTGTGTGTGTGTGTGTGTGTGTGTGAATGTGTGTGTGTGTGTGTGTGTGTGTGTGTGTGTGTGTGTGTGTGTGTGTGTGTGTGTGTGTGTGTGTGTGTGTGTGTGTGTGTGTGTGTGTGTGTTACTTGGAGAGTCTATTATTGACGAAACACAAATGGCTGATGACCTGGACTCCTGGTATGTCACACACAGTGTGCTGAGTTGGACAAAGAGAGAAAGACACGCAGACAGTGTGTGATGGCTGTGATACGTCTTTCAACACATCTGTCATCAGGTAAATTAGCTTCAGTGTGCAGGAAGAGTGTGTGGTACAGACAGCAGATAGACGACAGAACCCAAACATCTTAAGTGCACCTTTTTGCTTCTCTTTCTGTCTTTGTCCATGCATTCATACAGAAAAATATGTCCAGTATGTCCACTGGAGGACCGGAATCAGTTGAGGTCCAGATTATGTTCAGTAACAATCAGACCTTGTTATGTCCCATTGTACTGCAAAGGTTTTCAGGTCTGTGTGTCTTATACCTGAGTGGACCTCCGATCAGGTCTGGACACGAAGAACATCAGGATCATAACAGGAGAACTATACTGCTCCACAAAGCTTAGTGCAGTAACTACGAAAACACTAATAACATGATTTCTGCAGTTTTGGGCCTGAAGGTTTGGAGGTGAGGATTGATTCATATTCATAACAATTATTAAATGGCAAACTAGTAAACCATTATCAATCATCAATGTGCCACATTTTCATTTGGTGGGACTGTAAACACACTTTTAATCATTTTTTTTTATTAAATATTTTCATAGTTACTGCACTTAGTGTTGGGGCAGTAGAGGCGTTTTCAGACCGGAGAAACATTTGATAGATCTAAGAAAATGGTTCTCCAACCCTTTTTTATTGCATCTGCACTGAAAGAACTAGGACTATGACTGTAGTTCTTAGAATGCCATTAAAAGCCTTTTTTAGTTGCTACTTCAGAGTAGGTACTCTCCCAGCACAAGAGGAACTACTTGCCAGACGTCAGCTGTTAGCTTGCCTGCTAAGGCCATCATACATTCATGCTACAGAGGTTACAGAAAATGAGCCGAACAGTGGGCTGGTGTCAAGCTGCAGCAGTGTGTCTAACGGTCCCTCTGACTCACTCCCCACCGCTGACTGAGCAGACTACAGCTAGCCAGCACCGAAAAGCTGTAGCTGTATGTGAGAACACAAATATATGATTCAGTCGGATCAGACATCTAACAAAGTTTACCCTGTCAGCTCCATAGTACAAAAGCCGGGTAATCTCCGATTGGGCTCGTGTGTATACCACTGCTCATTCTCCGGGCTGTTGTCATAAATTGAATGTGGCATCTTGATGCCGTTTACATGGTGCAGGCTCTATTTAGCCTCCCCCCAACCAAAGAGTATTTCCAGTTATGTGAGAACACGTCTTAGACGGAGAATCTCCTGTTGTGTGCTGCATGTAAGAAAGAGACATTGTCCACGGTTCCATGTAAAACTGCCTTGACCTGTGACGTGGAAGTTGGGCTACGCTTCTTCCTTGTCCTAAAAACTTCCCTTTTTTCACTTGTTTATGCTGTTTTTAAGGTTTGAGTGGTTCTAAAGGGGGCAAACAGTTTGGTTTCCACTCCGGCTGAGGTCGTTTTGGTGAACACAGATGGAAACCACCCAGACGAAAACCACAGTCTCATGCATTAACAGTGTAAAACAAGTTAGAACATTCTGGCATATTGATTTTGGGTGACGCATTTAGAAAAGTCCTTATATTTCCTTTCTTCCGTGGATGATCAAATTCCCCCTTTTTCACTCTCTGCAACACAACCCCTAAATACTTCCTGAAGTTGTGGGTGGGACATGTGGGATCCCTTTATTGCTGACACGTTTTGGCCTCCATTGGTAATGGACTTGCATTTATATAGCTCCTCTCTAGTCTTCCAACCACTGAAAGTGCTTTACAGTACACAAACACACATTCACTCACTGATGGCACTGAGGGTGCCGTACAGTGCTCATCAGGATCTAAACTCGATTGACCATCTAGTTTGTTCAGTTGTTAAACCATGCAGAAAATAACATACCTGCAAGAATTTAGTTACCCGGGGCTGACATGAATAACACCAGAAGGCTGAACAATGGCATTATAAAGTGAAAAAAAATGCTGTTGACACATCCCAGGCAATTCACAGACACAGTGAAAGACACATTATGCAAGTTTCGCACAGAGCAAAGCGCTCAGCTAACACTGTGTGAATTCATAGCTGTGAAAACCATCAGCGCTTCCCATTATCCACTGACAGAGGAACCTCTCTTCGGGATCACAATAGCAGACCTGTGTCAAGTAGCTGTCACCACATTCCTGGCATTTGTTTTGACTTGCTTACACGGCTAAATGGCCAGGATTTACTGCAATGGAAGGATCCATATTGCAATTTTAATAACAGGGAGTCAGATCCGAATTGTGGCAGAGGCCATTACATAAAGTATAGCCATTTAACGTATAGATCTGCCCTGGCCCAGTTAAAATTGACAGTCTAGAACAACAAGAGCATTGATTCATCTCATTGAGACATTAGTCCCCCAGTACAGTCAATAATGTTAGCTCATAAATATGGCCACAAACATGCACAGCTATCAGTTTACAAAGTCGCTAATCAGGCCAGAGTTCATCAATAGAGCTGTGACATCATTGTAAACAAACAA
Source organism: Echiichthys vipera (assembly GCF_963691815.1). NCBI lineage: Eukaryota > Metazoa > Chordata > Actinopteri > Perciformes > Trachinidae > Echiichthys > Echiichthys vipera. The sequence goes on from NC_139835.1 coordinate 2,353,934, forward strand.
ACTAATGGTCTTCTCAGACCACGTTCCTGTTTAATACAGACATTTACTTTTAAACGCTCTGCTATGGTGCTATGTGGTGGCAGAAAGAGTAGCAACAGTGAAGTAAAGCTGGTGATAATGAGATTTACATGTAGAGCTAACTGATAGCAATTAGCCATATGGTCTGTCATGGTAGCTACTGATATCATGAACCCTACCCCAGTTCAGCAAAGCTTAATTTGAAGCTACTCCAATCAATGTTTTTAAATAAGTGGTCTGAAGGACAAATCTGCAGTGTTAATAGTACTGAGTGGCGTTACATTATGTGTGTGCGTATGTGTGTGTGTGTGTGTATGGAGGTCCATACGTTTCCCAATACTTACGCAGCTGTCAACTGAGCGTGTCACAAGCGTGTGTTTTTACTGTACGCGTGTTGACTGCTGCACGCCGGTAATCACACTACGCAGAGTGACCACACGTAATAGTAATGCGTTTTTTGCGAACGCACACATAAACATAAACAAGATAATCTGATTTTTTTACATGTGCATGCATGTGTGCATTGTTACGTATGCGCAGACTTCATCAAGCGTGACAAGAAGCAGTGTACTACAAATAGAGCGTGTGCACGTCTGTCACAGATGTTTTCTTTCAGGCGATTACACGCACGTACGTTCGTATGTTTTGATTGTTCGAAGAGGAAGTAGATCTGGACTGAGCGCACAACTTCGGGTACATGAGCCTGTAAGGTAGTTTCTCTGTGCTCCATTTTCATCCAGCAGATAGCGCTACCGAGAAAATTATACACCAAACAGACAATGAACTATTGTGTTGTTCATATATTTCAACGCTTGTAAATGACTAATGTAAGCACAACTGTCCTTAAATGAATAAAGAAAGAAAGAGAGAGATTCCTTCGTTTTGCCAGAGAAGGCATGTGGCTACTTAATGTGCTGCTCTACATGCATTCGACAGTCAACCACAACATTCTGTGGTTGGAGAACTTTGTGGCACTCTGGCACAGTGTCACTCCGGTCCTCAGATATTTTGCACTGTCTTCCTTTCAGTCAAAGAATTGATTTGAAGGTGCTGTTGATGGTTTATAAATCACTGAACTGCTTAGGGCAAAAATACATTTCTGATCTGCTGGTACGTTATGAACCAGCTTTCTTCTTCACACACTGCACTGTAATTTTTATTCTGTTTTATTTGTCTTCTGTTGAGATTTGATTTCTGTTGTCTGCCTTGTGCTTTCTTTTGCTTTCTTTGGCCCCCTGATTGTCATCCCCCTATTCTTGTTTTTGTTTTTTATTTTCTTGTCATTGTAAGAGTCTTTGAAAATCTGAGAAGCGCTATATAAAATAAATAAATTATTATTATTATCATCATTATTAGTAGTATTATCTAGGTTTTAATTCTAACTTAAGTATGTAACATTAATTAGATTTATATATTTCTAAGTTGCCTTTTGCTTTTACTTGCTGTATATTTTATGTAAAGCACTTGAAATTGTCTTGTTGTTGAAATGTGCAATACAAAGAAACTTGCCTTGCCTTGTGAGCTTTACCATCATTTATTTCAGTCAAATATTTTGTTCAAAAAGTGGGCTGAGACTGAAGAAAATAAATATTTATTTCAGACTTTTTGTTCTTCTTTTGCAGTTTGATCTAATATATACACAAAAACACAAAGCACCAATGGGATTTGATCTCACTGTGTTTAAACTCTAGGCCTAGCACCCTAACCAGTGAGATATAACTCCACTATGAGAAACTAAAACCATAGTGCAGTCTATTAAATCATACATCATTCAGTGTAGTGATGTCAGAGGAGCAGGAGAATATGGATCAAAATTGTTCAAAATTTAGCTTTCATTTCAAGATTTCTATTTACATAAATAATAAACAAGTCAGACACCTTTTTAAACAGAAAATCAATAGCCTCATTTGAACGGATGCTTTATTTATTAATTAATTTAAGGACAGTTGTGCTAACATTAGTCCTTTACAAGTGTTCAAATATATGAATGTTTCCAGGGAAATATGTTTCCCCTGGTCAACTGTAGTTTGATGATTTCTCAATCATCTTTCTGGTCAAATATATAACAATGGATGAAGTCTGTTTGGTGCATTATTTTCTCAGTGGGGCCATCTCCTGGTTGAAAATGGAACACAGAGAAACTACGTTACGTATTCATGTATGCGTAATGGTGCGCTCAGTCCAGATCTACTTCCTTTTGCGAACAATCAAAACATACGAACGCACGTGCGTGTAATCGCCTGAAAGAAAGACGTGTGCACGTCTGTCATTAATCACACGGGCACATGCACGCTGCTGTGCACGCATTTCCTCTAAAAGATACTGATGGAACCTCATAGTGTGTGTGTGTGTGTGTGTGTGTGTGTGTGTGTGTGTGTGTGTGTGTGTTTGTGTGTGTGTATGTGTGTGTGTGTGTCTATGTGTGCGTGTGTTCTATTGCCTGATGAGTTTTGTGGGAATACTTGATGCATTGGATTTATGTGTTATATAAGTGTTGTGATGGCATATGGCCTTGCTGGGCTATTGTTGTGGGGTCGTTTTGTCAGTCTATGTGCTGCTGCTGTGCAGAATGATTTTTGTTCTAACATTTTGAGTTTTGTGTTTGGACTGTGACCTTAACTGCATGTTGTCATTTGTGAAGTCATTGAGGGCAGTCAGAGGGCTACCATTCAGAAGAAATAAATGCTCGGGACAAAACTCTGTGACAACAACTTGGAAAACAGAGGGCAGGGCAGCGACAGTGACAGTGTGGGAAAAAGTAGAAAAATACATCTTACTTCCCATATTTGCATCAGCTGCATTTTGGGTTGCTAACCTGCGGCAAAGGTCGAAGGTGACGTGCTGTCTCTCCTGTCATCTCTAGCCCTCAGAGCACACACACATACATTTGTGGTGTTGCAGGCACCAGAGCGCTCATGCCAACAGGAGGACCCAACACAGCGGTCCCACACTGTATGTCAAAGGGCGTTCCTCCCTCCCCAGGGAACAGGATCGGTTGAACTTAAACAGGGACTGAGGAAAAAATTTTAAAAACTCACACACTGACCTCCTTTTAACAATGAATGTGCACTGGATGAGCAGAACTTTGATCATTTTCCTTGTGTTCTGTGTGTGTCCGCAGGTCATTTATTCAATCTGCCTTTGAATACATTTCTGTTTGTTTGTCTGTCTGTCAAACTCTGCCTGCTTGTTTGTGTATGTACCAGTCTGTTTGTCCTGAATTTGCCATCTTCAAAGACTGTTTTCACAGCATGAGAGAGTTCTGATAAAGACCTGCTAGCTTCATAGTCATAGGGATTCTTGGAATTCCACAGAAAACATTAAAATAATTTCTTCTGTGGATAATTACTCTGAGATGATTTACTGTCATCAAAAGAGCGCAAGGGAGTGGATTCAAAATGGAGGTAATAGAGAGGCAATAAAAATACACAGGGAGAGGAGGAGCAGTTAAGCAGGGCAGCAGGAATGTGACATACAGTTACACGCCTAAGGTGACTTGGGTCAATGGTAACTCAAAGGAGAACAAAAGGAACATATCACCAGAAGACTGATGATATAGTTGTAACATATTCACACAGTCTTATGTTCCACATTTTATTACACGTAGTTTGACTAAACTGTATTAACTTTGATATCAAACTAATGCAAAAGAAAATTGATATACATTTGGATAGTGCAGCACAGCTAATATTATAGCTCCCTCAATTTGGACTCTTCAGGTCTTTGTTCCCTTAAAGGTTAGCTCTATGAAGATAGTTTGCAGTTGGTCAAATGTACAGTGTAAATTCATATCAAAGTTCACCCAACTCAAAAATGTCGATTTGTTTCGTATTTGTCAACTAATTGTTGTAATTCAAATAACAACAATTAGACAATTACTACATTGATTTTAGCCTAAGTTATAAATGCTGGTGATTTGGCCAGAGTCTGCTTTACTGGGATTAAAGTGTGATCCCGAGATTTTTGTGTAATTTTGTGATATTGTGAGAATCCAGTTGCCAAGCAAAATAAGCAACCCCAGACATTTTGAAGCTTAAATGCACTGCAAACCATAACATAAAGCATCAACATCAAGTCCCATTTGAAATGGAAATTTTTTTTTTTTTAAACACCTGCTTAATGTGGCAACGGCTAGCAGTTGTGTCTAGATGGTAACCCAAGAATTGCAAAAGACTCTCAAGATGGTTAAGGTGAGGCATTGAACTCAAATGGCTATAGTTAGTATATGTTGTGTGTCACTCAGTCTCTCATCTGGTACAGTGGACACTCCATATAGACAGGCTAAGTCCTTGCTGCATGCCATCCCTCCTCTTCAGTTGTACTTAAATATAAAGGCTGAGAGAGCCGAAAAGGTTAGTTAAGTATAGTCTTGCGACTGTTTTCGAGCGTTTTCACAAATTTAGTATTACTAGCTAGACGCAATCATGGCTAGCCTTTGCTAAAACCAAATAGGTGAGTTTTTGAAAATTCAAGTAAAATTCACTGAGGCTTTTTGACCTGTGCTCCGTGTAGAGTGACCCCTTTTAAGTGATCACTAGTTCTGCCTGAAATAAATTCAGTTCATGAAGTAAAACAAGCCTTCATTGGTATATTATCACTTGAAGTTGTTATGGTGAACATCAGAATTGATGGATATATCTGACTCCGTAGCTGCTAAATGCTACAGTGTGTTCACCAGCTAGATGCTAACGGTGCCTGTCTACTGTTTGGTGCTGGACAGGAGGTGTGCAGTGGGTTTATCAGAATTTCCGGTTGCCTCCTGTTTCTGCAAACAAGATTGATGAGAGCAATTTGCCAAAGAAAAACAAAAAAAAAACAAGTGCTGCTTTAGGCTGAGTCAAACTGCAGATTGGGCAATAATGTTCCATAGCTTTGTCAATGTGAGTGACACCTCTTATATAACACACACTTATTTGATTGCTAATGTAGAAATATCAGCTTTAGCTTTTAGCCATCTATATTGTTTTCAGACAATACTTTTATCAATGCTGATCCTGGGCAGTGATGATGGTGAAGTAGCACCATGAACCCTGTCGTCATCTGTAGCTGTCACTGAGTGACAGTAAGTCCTCTCCGACAGCAAGCTCACAATCTGAGGGAGTGCATCTGTCATCACCACCTGCACTGATGCTAATACTCAAACTGAGCTCAGTTTCTTCATAAATCACCCACATTTACACCCAATTGCAACCGTACCATTGTGAAAGAAGACGTAGCGCGTAAAGCTTTGAGCCTGAGCGCCTGGTGGGCACTCTGATGGGGCCAGCTTTTTTATCAGTTTGTAGTGGAGTGTCAGTTTATGGAGCCGAGCAGGAGTGAAGCACAGCTTAACTAGGACACATAAAGAGCAAGGACAAGCAGGTGAGCTAGATTGGTGCGATATCACAGGAATGGCTCCAGGGCTGGAAGTGTGTTTGTGAGAATGACGTGAGGCAGCGGAGACTGATACATTAAAAAGAGCCTTTCTTCTTCAAAGACTTCTGATCACAAACACACACACACACAAACACACACACACACACACACACACACACACACACACACACACACACACACACACACACACACACACACACACACACACACACACACACACACACACATATGTGAGTGTGAACACACATCTTTCAATGCCCTCTCCTTTCTTCTCTCCTCACCTTTCTTGCTCTGTCACAAACACACAGTCCTCATGTATGTACAAAGAATGCCTGTTTGTCAGGAGCCTTGGGGGACATGGCTCTCATCACCATGGAGTACACTGTGATGGTAAAGGCTCTAAAAACACAATACAGGGAATCAGAGCTTAAAAACTAAACTTCAAATTCACCATGACCTCTACAAACAAACTATTTGTAATTTTAACCATGGGTTATTAAAGTCTAGATGGCAACACTTTTCTGAAATGATTACAGTTTTTCTCAATTGCTAAAACACTAAACTGTTGTCTGAACCAATTTCTCTGTTGCTTGAACACACTGATTGAATCAATCACTCTTTTGGCAAAACCATGAGCACTTTTCACCTGTTTAGACACAACTTCCCAACACATTTTCATTGTGATTCACATGTGCTGCATAATGGTGAGCACAGGTGGCAAAAGTCAAACACAATTAAAGCACAGTTGTCACTACTTGAACACAACACTTGTGGCGAATGATGTGAGGGAATATATAAAGCCAGTTCAGAGAGCACTGATTTGTGAGGCACTACAATGGACAGAAATCTAAGAGGAAGAGTTTGTGTTGAGGTCAAGGTGGTCAGCGAAGACAAAGAACAGCAATATCTGATGAAATCAGAGCTACTGTGATTGACCATGTTCTTGTCCATGGTATGAGCATGAAGGAGGCCGGACAAAGTGTACAACCTAACATCGCTAGATAAACTGTGTCCACCATAATCCGAAGATTTAGAGAAGAGAATAGGTAATTATCTTTTTTGACATTATAGTAAAGTATGTACATGTTGAGAGCAAATTACTGTATGACATATTACAGTATATACTGTACCACAGTATACTGTAAGTAAATATATGTTTCAGTACATCACTGTGCCAATGTACTGTAGTATTGTAATGGAGGGTTAGTCTAAATGTCTGTAGGCCTAGTATTCCATGTATATGTTTTGTAACTGCATGTTCTCCTTTTGTAGAATTGAAAGACTGTCACATAAGGGTGTGAGGACAGGTATGTTCTCCCCACACCAAGAGACCCTAATTGTTGATATGGTCCGTGAGGACAATGCCGAACTGTACACAAGTGGCAAATGCATACGGTTTCTGTTTGTTTTGAACAAATAATATGTGTACTGTAAATGCAAAAGATCTTTGTTTTTTGTACTGTACAAGTGCTGCGTGTAAATGCACAAGATTTCTGTTTTTTGTCTTTGTGTAAAGTGCTATATTCAAGTTTTTTTGTTTTGCAACATGCATTCAGCTTCATGTCCTGAGCATTGTGTTTTCTATTTTTCTATGTAGTGTTTAGTGGCTGCTCAGTAGTGTTTTTAATTTTGATTGACTTGGGGCACGATTTGCCAACAAAGTTCAGTTTTGGGCACAGATTGAACTGTTTTTGTGACGGATTGAATTATCTGTGTTGCCAGCATACTGAGCGGTGGGTATTATCAGCAGCAGAGTAACAGTTGGTGTATTAAGTGTGAGTATGTTCCTTTAATTTGATAGTTGAAAGTCATTAATCTTTAGGTAGTACATCCAGACTTATTGTCATTTCAAAATAGTTATTATGTTGATATTATATTCAAGAGATAGTTGAGTTATCAGTATGCCAGCTTGTGTTCCAGAGTTAAAACCATTCTAATTCATTTGAGGTGATAAAAACATCTGTATAGTGACACCAAGTCATTACAGTGCGCTTCGGATCTGTGTTCTGTGATCGATTAGTTTTGCCTGCAGGCCTGAAGGGGGAGCCCTTGCAGCACGTTGCTTCACTTATAATGAAGCTGGCAAAAGGTTCAACACCGTGTCTGTTTTATTCATTCACATTTCCCTCTTCAGGTACGGAAAACACGGTCAATGCATAATGTGGTTGTGCTGTATTTTTGTTTACAATGCATGAATGCCCTGACGTGAAGCAGAGTCGCGCAGAAAAAGTTATTTTGTTGTTTAGTTCTCGTGCAGCTCTTAGTGTAAGTATGAGCTAGTTAGCTAGCGACATGTGGCTCACGGAGTACTGTTTAGGTCTGAGAAGACACGGTGTGTGCGCGCGTGTAGAGAACAAGAGAGAGAAGCTAAGTAGCGAGATGTTTATACATAATGGTTATGTTGAGTCATATACAGTATACTCACGGGTATTATTTATTAATACTGAGTATATAGTATGTGTAAGTAAGTATATTAAGTGCAATATGTATACAGTTATTTTTGATACTTTGTATTGATGACGCCATGTTGATACATGTGAATGTAATATGGATAAATAATATTTATGTTTTTGACTTATAATGAAGCTGGCAAAAGGTTCAACACCGTGTCTGTTTTATTCACTCACATTTCCCTCTTCAGGGACATTACATTTTGAGGTGAAAGTTTGGTTTTGCAAGAAGAGTCTGAGGTTTTGTGAATGTAGCTTGAAAATTGGGGTTTGTGTTCACAGTTTAGAGAAAAGGAGAGAATCGTTCAAGAAATGTGTCTTAGCAATCAAGAAAAACTGTAATAGGAACATCAACAACACTTGGGCTCTGTTTTATATGGTTGATAAGCTTACATCCCCCCCCCCCCTTCCCCCCATCTGACTTTTTTAAAACTATTGTAAGCTCAGTCCAAACAGATCTGCAGCAAATAATAAATTGCTCACTTCAATCAGGCACGTTTCCTAAACCCCTAAAAGTAGCTGCCATCAAGCCACTCTTACCACCATTTTAACAAATTACAGACCCGTCTCAAATCTTCCCTTTATAGCCAAGGTTGTTGAGAAAGTGGTGTTTAATCAACTCTGCAAATTCTTGAGCTCCAGTGGACTTTTTGACAAATTTCACTCAGGCTTCTGACCTCACCACAGTACAGAAACAGCTCTTATTAGAGTGTTAAATGATAAGGTTGAACACTGACTCAGGCAAGGTTTGAGTTCTGGTCCTGTTAGATCTCAGTGCTGCCTTTGACACTGTGGATCACAGTATACTGCTGAACAGGTTGGAAATCTGGGCAGGACTCAGCGGGACAGTCCTAAAATGGTTCAGGTCCTACTTGGAGGAGCGTAGTTATTTTGTGACCATTGGTAGTTATAAATCCGATCGAGTGGCTATGACATGTGGAGTTCCTCAGGGGTCAGTCCTTGGACCCCTTCTGTTCAACTTATATATGCTACCTTTGGGTCAAATTCTGCAGAATTCTAATGTCAACTATCATAGTTATGCAGATGACACACATATATCTTGCACTGTCTCCAGATGACTGCAGTCAAATAGAGTCATTATGTCACTGTTTAGAACAAGTCAAAAATTGGATGAGCCAAAATTTCCTTTGGTTAAATCAAGGACAAACTGAGATCATTGTTTTGGGCAATAAAGAGAAGAGGGTTGCTGTCAGTAAACACTTTGAATCATTGTCTTTAGAAACTAAAGACCAAGTCCGAAACCTTGGGCTGATAGACTCAGATCTGACCTTCAATAGCCATATTAAATCAGCCACCAAATCAGCCTTTTATTAACTTAAGAACGTATCCAGAATTAAGTGTTTTATGTCCCAAACTGATCAGGAGAAGCTGATTAATGTTTCATCTCCAATAAACTCGACTACTATAACGGTCTTCTGACAGGATTCCCCCCAAAAGGATCAAACAGCTCGAGTTTCTCCAGAACAAAGAGATCAGATCACATCACCCCAGTTCTTAAGACCTTACATTGGCTCCCAGTCAGCGACAGAATATATGTTAAAGTTCTGCTACTGGTTTACAAATAGCTAAATGGGTTTGGTCCAGGATACATGAATGACATGTTAGTAGGGTATAAACCCAGTAGAGCTCTGAGACCTGCTGACTCAGGTCAGATAGTGGAGCACATAGTTCATATTAGACATGGTGAAGCAGCATTTAGCTGTTATGCTGCACACAACTGGAACAAGCTACCAGCAGATCTGAAATCAGCCCCAACTGTGAGCAATTTTAAATCCAGGTTAAAAACATTTCTCTTTTCATGTGCTTATAGCTGAGCTCTTTTGAATAACTTTAAACATTAACTATTTTCTTCAGTTGAACTTTGTTCTAATCTTCTTTGCTCCTGCTTTTAACTGTGTTTTTTTTGTTTTTATGCTGTTTTTTTTTTTTAAATGTGTCTATGTAAAGCACATTGAGTTACCTTGGTATGAAATGCACTATATAAATAAAGATGCCTTGCCTTGTCTTGCCTATCATTGCATTTACTCAATGGTTTTTGCTTTCATAAAAATTAGGTAAACAGATTCACAAGGGTCTAGAAACAAGTCACAGGAACACATGATAGTGGACAAAGGAAATGCTGAAATGCACACATACATAAACCACACAAACTGAAAAACTCCTGGGAAACATACAGAAGGGGCAAGGTTGCAAAAGTCTAAAATTAAAATAATAATTTGGTTAAAATGCATTAAAGAGCTGACAATGACCACCTAGGTTTGAGCCAAGGACAGGAGGGGCCTGAAATCTCATTTGCCACCCCCGATCTGATAGGTTGTTGGTGAAGTCCATCAACACACGGCCCTGGACAAACGCGGCTCAATCAATGATGACAGCTAATCTGCTGATAGAGGACTATTGGCCGTAAGAACTGATCTGGTCAGCAAATGTCTCAAAAACAGAATACATGCGCACGCCCCCGCTGGGGCTGGCATCCTTGGACCTGTCGCTGACATCTTCAGGACTCAGGACTCCGGTCATCACACCAATGGAACATGTTTCCTTTGAGAGTTTTGGTCATTTATTGGTAAAGTTATGTCGACTTCTCTGCTGAGTGTGTGAAAAATTCTTTTAGCACTTAGAAGCAGTTCAAAGTAGACAGACTACACATTACTAGCTTGTTAGCCCGACCAGTGTTGTGGGAATTTTGGATATTTGTAATTCATAATCATAGCTTTGTCAGGTCAAACACAGTGCAGTGTCTCCTCTGTCTCACCTTCTTAATGGATAATGCAAATAACTAATGCATGATGGTATAATGGCATATTTGTGCATCTGTACCCTGTGTTAGAGACTGATCCAGTCCCTCTTCCGCAAATGGTTCGAGTCCATTTGTTTGTTTGTTGACGATCACTAGGGCCCTAGAGGACGAGGGTGCGGGACCCTCCTCTGCAGGAAGTCCGAGTCCTTCTGTTTTTTGACGTGCAGTGAGTCTGATTAGTAGTACTGGTTTGTGAAAACGTTGTCTCACAGTTCGAGTCTGTTTGAGGTGAATTACAGCAACGTTTCTGGTTAGCTCATGAGCAAAGTAAGAGGTGATTCCGGACAGTATGGTAGATAGTATGTTGTAAGTCTATATGTGCGTTGTTCCCACGTGCGTCTCTTTTTTCTCTTTCCCTCTCCACCCCATCTGTATGTGTGTGCGTGCATGTTCGACAGCTGTGGAAAGAGGAGTGTATAAAGGCTTTGTTTTAGCTCAAGGTCACATCAACAGTGCTATCCTCCCTTTCCTACACGCTGAGGGAAGAGGGAGCATAAGATAATATAGGGAGATATTGTTTTTAACAGCAATAAATAACTAGAAACAAAATAAAGTAATTCAATCAGTAGGGTGAAAACTCCGCTTGTGAAAACTCCCACAGGAATATATATATACTCATATAAACACTGCATGTACGATATGTAAAGCAACAATTAATAAGGTAAAGTTACTGTCGAAAAATAAATAAATATATAGATCTGTAAAAACCTATCTATAACCCATTAATATATATGTAGATCCATAAACTGGATTCTAGAAAATCTTTGAATGGGTAAAAACGGGTAAATCACTGACTGACCCACTTTTATCAAGGATGTTTGCATTGGAATGAATGTTGCAGGCCTGTGTGTGCGTGTGTGTGTGCATATGTGTGTGCATATGTGTGTGCGTGCGTGTGAGACATGTTTTGACTGACCAGATGACCAATTGAGATACTGTATGTGCCTTGGCAAACTGCTATCAGCATGTTGAGCAGCTGGCTTTCATGGTTCCGAGTAAAAAAGGTTAACATGACTCAGCTGTGATCCAAATTGAGAGGAAAAAAAAGCAAAATAGAATTGTTACATACATGCTGTGAATCAAACAAATTAAGTTTTGCGGGCGTTGTCATTTTGACAATTGAAATTCAAAGTTGGGTGTGGCTATAAAGGCAAATCGCCATTTTGGAACAGTGGCGCAGAAGAAATAGGCTTCAAACCGGTGTTTGAGGCCCTCCCCAGGGCAGGCATCATCGTCCCCTGTGAGAACTCACCCGTCCGCACGTCAATATGTCCGGTGAAAAAAACAAAAAAAAAACGGCCTCCACATACGCCAGACGAGTGAAGGGTTTGTCCAGGACTTGCAGGCGGTAAATGCAGCAATCCACGCACGTGCCCCTACAGTACCAAATCCTCATACAATTCTCTCACATGTTCCACCTGAAAGTAAATGGTTTTCTGTTATAGATTTGGCTAACGCTTTCTTTAGCGTCCCCATACACCCCGACAGCCAATATTGGTTTGCATTCACATTTTAAGGTAAAGCATCAAGATTACCTGTCTCCAACCATCCTCAACGCTACTCAGCGTGAGAATTCATAGTCCTTAAGTCTGCCACAAAACAGCGCCTTGCTGGCACATGTGGATGATTTAATGATTTGCTCTCCTACAAGGGAGACTTGCGTAGCGGACACGCTAGCCTTGCTAACACACACTATATCGCAAGAGGGGAAAATACTTTCCCAAAAGTGCATCTCTGCCATCCAAGAAATCCCGAAACCAATCACAAAGAAACAGGTTATGAGTTTTCTTGGCATGACATCATACTGTAGACAGTGGATCCCTGACTATGCAAGCATCGAGGCACCTTTGCCGGCCATTGCTCATGGTCAGGGTCTAGAAGCACGGGACAAAGTTGCTTGGACACCCGATGCAGAAAAAACATTCCACGATCTAAAGCTAGCTCTCCAGACACCAACCACTGTGGGCCTCCCAGATTGAAACCGGCCATTTACACAAACCGTTGATAAAAAGGGACACTACATGACCTCCGTCTTACTGCAGGATTACAGGGGGGGGGCATACTTCTCATTCAAACTAGACCCTGTGGCAGCCGGTCTCCTAGCCTGCCTTAGAGCAGGCAGCTGTGGAGAAGGCAGTCATAGCTTCTCGCGACATTGTCGGTTACTCTCCACTAACCTTGTTAGTACCACATGCAGTCTCTATGATTCTGTTAGAGAAAAGACCTCACATCTGTCATCTGCAAGATGGTTAAAATACAACACCATTCTGCTCGAACTGCCCAATATCACTGTACGGCGCTGCACTGTACTCAATCCTGCCACGTTGCTCCCTACTTCTGAGAAACAGGAGCCCCATGACTGTGTGGCTATTATTAATGAAATCTGTTCCACCAGACCTGATCTTCGCGAAACACCACTCACCAACCCCGACATGGAGCTTTTTGTGGACAGCTCAGCATCAAGGAACCCGGGTACAGGCCTTAACCAATTAGGTTTTACAGTCACTACATTACACAAAACACTTTTGGAAAAGCCTCTCCTGTCTAACTATTCAGTACAAGCCGCTGAGCTTGTGGCCATGACTGAAGCATGCAAATTGACTAGAGGTAAGACTGTCACTATTTTCACAGATAGCAGAAATTCATGGGGGTTTGCCAGTCGTTCTCACTGCATCTGGCAAACCCATCGCCCATCACAACTTGGTCGCTTCCCTCCTTGATGCTTTGCTGTTGCCACATCACATCGCCATATGTAATAGAAGGACATGCACATAAAACAGACTATGTCTCACTAAGAAATGCCCGTGCTGATGCTGCAACCAAGGTCGCAGCTAAACAACCGCTAATAACACAGCTTGCTATCACTTCCAGCCCGCTGTAACACCCTACGCAGAATTACAAGAGCTGCAGAACAGAGCCACACCAAAAGAGAAATGGGCGTGGAAGCAAGCTGGCAGTGTGATGAAACAAAACGTTTGGTATGGGCCTAATGACAAGCCCTGTTTGCCGGACTATTTCTTTCACCATTACGCTAAATTGACGCATGGTCGAGACCACGCGTCCAAAAGGGGGGATGACACATGATATCCAAAGACATTGGATGACACGTGATATCCAAAGACATTGTTTTTACAAAAGGTTTCTCACTTTGCTTACAAAATTTTTGCCAAAAATTTGTGATCTCTGAACAAACAATGCAGGCAGAGGCATTAGGGTCAAACAGAGCGCCCATCCCCCAGCAGCGAGACCTTTTGATCACTTACAAATGGACTTCATAGAACTAACACCAAGTGAGGGAAAGGAATTTTGCCTCGTCATGGTCGACAGGTTCTCAAGGTATGTAGAGGCTTTTCCCACTTCAGAGCAAGATGCGTCAACAGTGGCAAAAGCCTTACTAACACAGATACTTCCCAGATGGGGAGTGCCCTTACGATTATCAAGCGACAATGGGACCCCTTTTGTAAACGCCGCGCTTAAAAACATCAGTCAGTACCTCGGTACTGTTTTTACCCAAATAACCTTTATTCATCTATAATATAAAAAGCTTTGTCTCCAGTATTGATGCATGCTTTTTGAAAAATTGCTAAAAATTGAAATATAGATGAATTACAAATTTCCTTTTGTAGTGAACATAAAATGTTCAAAGGGGGGACTGTTGTGGGAATTTTGGATATTTGTAATTCATAATCATAGTTTTGTCAGGTCAGACACAGTTCAGTGTCTCCTCTGTCTCACTTTCTTAATGGATAATGCAAATAACTAACGCATGATGGTATAATGGCATATTTGTGCATCTGTACCCTGTGTTAGAGACCTTGTGATGAGAGAGGTTCAGAATGTTCAGAATTGTAATGTCTAAGGCATGTTTTTGTTTGGTCTAAAGACGTCACCAAACCAAGGCTATTCGCGTCCTGTCCCTTCCCCTAAAAGAAGAATCGTCATTCCTGCTAGACTCTAACTTTGTGAGGATGTAGGGATGAACGTATTTTTGTCTGCAGAGGAAAATGCTTCTGCAAAATTAACCACAGAGAAAAAGCTGATCCTGGTTGTTGATCTTTATTGAAGAATCTATTTCCACAACACCAGAAACCAACCAGCGGTTAGCATTAGCTTTGCTGTCGTCATGGAGATACTGCCATGTTTTTTTTTTTAAATGAAGACAGTGTCTGAAAGCATGATAATAGGGGGCCATAATAATTATAATAATGATAATGATTGTCATTATTGTGTTAATTTATTTTTGATAATTATAACAAATGTTTGTCTGAGAAAATAATAATTTCATAATTAACTGATATAATTTGTTTTGAAAATATATATTGCACATATTTACATGTGGATACAGTATTGTAGCATCCCTCAATAATAATAATCGGTGACGGTGACATCTTGGCCAGTTTTATTGCCAAACTGAACACATGCTGTGGGCCGTAGCCAACGCCAAAACAAAGAACCAAACTCTGTCCACGGTATACTAGCCGCTCGCTAGCTTCCCGTACTATCCACACTCCCCTCTCTTCATCCCACAATCACCTCAATCAGGTTTGCTTTGCCATGGCCACCCCTCTCTGGCTCTGTGTCCAGTCAAAATGTCCTGGAAAAACTACTGCCCATGACATACATTTCCCTGCAGTACTGACAGTGTGGCAGTAGCCTGAGGTTGATTCTGTCGTCCCTATGGAAACAAAGTTACCCAGAATAAAATTACTTTGCATTGCTGGCAAACAAGGACATTCTATGAGCACAACAGTTTCCCTCAAACTGAAAGGATGACTTTACAATGTTTTTGAATTGTTCCGTTTGTCTAGGGACTTGAAGTCAGGCTACCTTGATAAATCATGACTTTGTATCACTCAAATTAGTTTGAGTGGGATGATAGTGACAGTGTGTATGTGCTGAGGACAAGAGAGTCTGAAAAGGAGAACTGCAACGTCCTTTTCAAAAATTTGCCCCACCTGTAATTTCATTCATTCATAGGTTGACGTTAGAAAAGTTGAGAGCAGATAAGGAGACGCCTCTCAGGAAACTGTTTACTTTGCCAGTTATGAATACATAAGTATGTGATGCATGTAGTTATGGCCCCATCTGCAGAAAAACATTTAAGGGGGGGCATTACATTTTTTCAGGGGGGCAAACTTTTTCAACCTACAATTTATTTTCTTCAGGCTGAACAATGGCTCTGTGAGCACTCCTACAGTGCGGAGACATAATGGTCCTCATAGTAAAAAGGAGCAGTTCATCCCAAAATGTAAAAGGGTTGTGTCATGCAGATAGCAGCATACAGCTTCACTTCTACTGGAAACAGAAGCACTGATGTCAACCTGAACACTGAAGTAAACATTCATACTGGGAGACTCAGCTACAGCAGCTAGGGAGCACAAGGAGCAGGACAAAGCAGTGGAACTCATCTGCCTAAAAGAAACCTACGTTTTTTTTTTTTTTTTGTGTGTGTGTGTGTGTGTGTGTGTGTGTATGTGTGCGTGCGCGCGTGTGTGGGGAAGAGGGACACACAGAAAGGTTTAACCACTTTTAGTAGAGTGGCAGGCGCCGTCTGTGGACTGTGTGAAAAAAACACTTCTTAAAACAATGTCCTTCCACTCATCCTTAAATTTTCGTGTCGAGTCCTTCTCAAATACCAACTGGATCAGGTTGGCCTTCCATTGATGAAGCATGGTTTGGCGATGCTTTGTGAAGACATTTTAAGAGGACTCTGTGCATGCTCCAAAAGTCAGGCCATGTTTAAATGCTGTCAAGATGGTAGGCATTGCTTCCAGTGGCCTCTGGAACTGTTTCAAAATCTGTTAGGATAGAGAAATAAGGTTGAAATCAATATCATTACAACAATAATGATTCCCCAGATAACAATATAATGCAACATCATGTTGAACAATGGTAAGACTTTGTAATAAGGTACACAAAAATTACAGTAGTTTGAACAATCAAATAAATTGTCATCTCACTTAACCAAATGATGTTAGGTGTGATGTGTCATCTGTTTGATGAAGCCCTGATGCTGAAAAATATCAGTTTGTTTTAAAGGTCACCAAATGACAATGCCATGACAATATAGGCTATTTAGTAATTCTAAAGGAGCCTTGTAGCTTTTTAAGGTACACTAAAAACAATACTGAACTTTTGCCTGGCCTTAATCAACTGCTTCATTGTCCACGTCTCCCCATCTGATGGAGAAGACTTGCATCTGTGTCCTGAGGAAGTTGCGGGCCACCTCAAATTCAGAGTCCAGAGCAGGTGTCTTGGTGAGGTCAAGTAATGGCTTCACTTTGCTGACATCCAAAAATGTGGCTTGCACAGGATCCAGGGCATGTAGTGCCTCCATCAGTTTACACTTATTTTTCCCAAAGCGATTTTTCATTTCCCCACATACTGAGTCAATGCAACTATAATAAATCCTGCGTAGTTCCATTTCATCATTGACATCTACATGTGTGTTGATTTCCTCAACAACGTAGTCAGCAAATGCAGTGTTTTGAGAGCGTTTTCTTTTTGATGGCTTTTTTGTGACACTGTCGCATTGCGCTAGGATTGCCTGGAATTCAGTCTCAGTGCGGATTTTCTCAAGACAGGTGCATGCACTGCGGACGAGCTGCAAACCTAGAAGAAAATAAAAAAACCTTATTGTTATTGTACAAAATACAACACAACTTAAAGTGTAGCATTGCATGAAAAGACACAGGAAAATGAAACAAAACAAACAAATCCAGCTATAAGTTCTAAAATAATGTGCAACATATATATCAAAATAATTGTTCCTGTGGGGATGCCCACAACAATTTAAAGTTATTCCTTTTTTAGAAAATACTACAAGTGATCAATTCACAAAATTAACTGAGTGATTTTAAAGATTATACTAAGTTGATTGAATTTTAAGTGACTTCTAAAATAGAATTTATTGCGAATCCTTTAAAAATGGGTTAATGCGTTTATCTCAAACTGCTTCTACTGAACCATGTATAGAGCTGAAGCTAGGTGTTTTATTCTTACTCTTATTTTGTTATTGTCAGTCATCTCTTTTTAACATGTTTTATGTTTATTGGGAAGCATAGTGCATGTAGCTCTTTGTTGTAAAAAGCTGCATTTCTTGCATCGAAGGATCTATACAAATAGTTTATTATTACTATTTTGCTTAGAAGTAGGTATACTTTTTTCACCATCTAGATTAATAATTTCACCTGTAAGCAGATCCATGTCTTCGGACTGCAACATCTTGTTTGGGGGATCAAGATATGCTAGGATCTTATGCACCATCTCAGCAATGAACTTAAAGCTGGGTTCAGACATGCTCTGCCACAATCCTGTTGCTTCAATGCGCAGATCTGCTCCAAATGCCCGGTTGCTGGTGATCTCTCTGAGCAGTGTAGATAGGTCATCAAATGATTTCAGAATGACTGAGACTGTAGAATAGAGAAAAGAGATCTTAATATCTTCAGGTGGGGGAGTCATTCACACAATACAGCATCATCATTATCAGATTAATCAGTCAGAATTAACATACCTGTAGCAGAATGACCAGTCCAGCGTTGGTCCAATAGGCGCTTGTTTGTCTCTCCTTTGTAGAAAATGGCAACAGTTGGTTTTCTGCAGAACTTGTACAACATGTTACACACACTGAAGAAGTCCATCACAACCTTTTCAACTGCCAGGGCATGGATGACCACCAAATGCAGCTGATGATTATAACAGTGGATATATTGTATTTCTCTGTCCAGTTTTTGCTGCAGCAGTTTCTGTACCCCTCCATGTTTACCCACCATGATCGAGGCCCCATCATACCCCTGACTGATGATTTTCTGAGGGCTCAGGCCAGCTGTTGTCAGTTCTCCTAAGATGGTGTCAGTCAATGTAACTGCATCTCCATGATCAGCAGTGGCTATTGTTAGGAGGCGCTCAGTTTCTTCGCACAGTTCGTTCAGAAAGCGGAGAACTATGGATATATTCTCTCTCCCTGTTTGGTCTCTGGTTCCGTCCACTTTTAACGTGTAGAATGATTCACCAACTTCTTTCACAATGTGCTCTCTTACTAAAGCACTCATCACATCTATTAAGTTACATTTTGAATGTCATGGCTTGTGTATGTTGCATTGTGAGGAATAGTTTTTGCTATTTTTGCTAATTCAGCATCTTTCCTTAGTGCAAACTCAAATAGAGACAAAAATAGCCCACATCCATCCTCATTCATAGCACTGTATGCGTCGTGGTCACCTCTTAAGGGCAGTTGGTTCACAGCAAGGAACTCCACAACATCAATAATTGCAGACAGATAATATCTGTTGTGCTGCAGTTGATCAGTGTTAATTAGTGTTGAGATTTCCTTACTTGTGTGAATCCGTCTTTCTTTGTCCCTCCACATGGCCTCACAAGTCAGGTGCTCTTTGGATGCAGCATGCCTGTTTAGTCCCTTTCCGTTTTCCATTGCATGCTTCCAGTCATGGACTTCACACACTGAAGGTTTGATCACTGTGCCGGTTTCCCTGAAACATTCTGCATGGGTAGCAGTATGCAGCATCTGCTTGAACTGAGAACTCCAGCTAGGGAAAGCTTCCAAACCAGGAACTGCAAAATGACCTCTTTTTCCCTGAGAAAATGCGTGAAGGAAAGCTCTGCATGAGTGGTCTTTGGGGCTCTTCCATGCCAAGGTCAGTGGGCTGCAAAGGCCTGCTGTTGTTCCTCGCAGCTGTAATGTTACTGTGAACCTCTTTGGTGTTGTTGTTGTTGTTGTTGTCGACGTCATCACTCACGTTTCTTCCATGTAGATGAGTTCCACTGCTAGGTGCTGCTACGTGTGCTCCCTAGCTGCTGTAGCTACCTCTCCTAGCATGAATGTTTACCCCAGAGTCACTGTTGACTTTAGTGGTTATGTTTTCAGTACAAGTGAATGGCGCTGCTTCCTGCTCGCTCCTGTTCGCGTCGTCACTGCTTGTCCGCATATTTTTTCGAAAAAATGACTGATATCCATCCCGAACACCACAGCTAACTAGCGACAATGTACTGCGACCATGAACTTCAAGTGCTAACAGCGTGCCCTCCGTGACCCGCCCCCACCACCTGTAATTGGCCAGCACGTCGCCTTCATTTGTTGGTTGGATTGGTTGAATTGTATGATCGACAAACCAAGATAGGAATAATAGAGTGCTGGCCACTCCGATGTATACAACCAAAACCCAAATAAAATAAACAGCTTCCAGTCCAGGGTGGGCACGGCTGACTCTGTGGCCGGGCATGGCCCGCCCATGCCGCCGGTACTGTATGGCCCTTCTAGACTTTCCAAAATGTTATTGGACACCATTGATCTAATAGTGAAACGAGTCGTTTTGCAGAGGTTGCAGGGCTCACAACTATTTTTGGAGCAGAATATAAGCATCATACAATCCACTATGACGAGCTGCCATGTAGCTGTTGGTATCAATGTAATAAGGTCATGTACCGTGTATATGTCAAATGTGTGTGTGTATCTTGTGTCCCTTCAGTATATTTATGTTTCTGACTTTGACACACAGTAAAGAATAAACATGTGTCTTTATTTTCAACGACTGCCATGAAATGAACACTCGAAAACTGTGCAGCCCTTAACCTCACATGTATATTTTCAAAGATTCTTTCGTTTCTCTCCTGAACTTTCACGCCATGACACTTTCTGTGATATAAAAATGGCTCTTCTCATTAGTTCATACAGGGGTTTCCTGTGTCGGCAGTGTTTCAAGCCATGTTTCAAGTTTCCTCATCTGTCCTAAGCACATCCACGATGTCACCCTCTGCAGAGACAGAACAAATGGCTCTAAGTCTTTCACTCCTGAAAGCGAAATGTCATTTTTGAATCCAATTACCCACAGACACTGCAGACAGAAGCCATTCGGTGTCTTTGGAGCAAATGATTTGTAAATGAAAGGGGGGAATTGGAAAATGGAGGCAGAAGAAGAAGAGAATGAGGAAAAGCATTTATCACACATGGGAGTAATGCGATCAGAAATGGCTGTTACCCTCTCTTGGCCATTGTGGGTTGCATTTATGCATGTTTGTGTTTTCGCATTTGTGTGTAATGGTGCAAGACAATATGGCTGTCAGGATGGACAATGTCACATCTCCCACAAAGTGCATTATAGCTCCAGAGGAAATGTGTTGTGCGGTGATTTAGTGAGTTTAATCGGGGATGTATATTTCAGCCTAAACTTGCTGTCAATGGTGCAGTTAAATGTTTAAATACTAATGAAGAGAGAGTTAAAGAGATGGAGGAAAAAGCCTCCCTTAGCAGCAGCCACAGAGTTCAACATCTTATCTTAGACTTCAAGCCTTCTCACAAAGGTCTCTGGAAATCTTGAGAGCACATACTATATATTCAACATACAAACTGCTCTTAAGTACAGATCTAATTGAGGGGAGCTGTGGAGTCTGCCCCTGCTAACCTTCCTGTCTGTTTAAACGCTGCATTGGAAAGTAAATACTTAGCCTCTGTTTTATTTCTTTAAATACATTTCACCCTTGACATTTATTATTTTGAAATGTTTGAAGGATTCAGGTAGAGAGTAGCTTAAGGAGTTTGAACTTTGATACCTCTTCTTACTGAGGAAACCGTGACAAAGCACATCTGTTACAAAAGAACTACTTAACACAACCAACAGCCAAGGATAGACCCAGGCAATGCTAATACCTTGGCTGCCATTTGTGTCTGTATTTCTAGCCTTAGTTCACAATGACTGCAGGGCATGAGAGAGTGATTCAGATCTGAGGATTTCACATTCAGCCATGTCTTTTGAATTGAATATTGTTATCTGGAGACCCACCTCAGGAACACTTGCCAAAAATAAATACACAGCGATTATAGTAAGTGGTGAAATGTCTGGTTCAGTTTGTTGCTGTGACAAAATTAGGCTGTTGACAGAGACAGAACCTGATGATCAAACTGTCTGACAACATGCTGTCTGGCATGAGGGATGCAAACTGCTATTCTTCTCAAACGTGACTTTATACACACAGTCAGCCCATGTTCAAATAGTTATTTTAATGTTAGGATTCTGTAGCAAAATCGAAAGCAAATTTCTTGCAACTTTACTGGAGTATTCTGAAAATGTACGGAGCAAGGTACTTCTTGCCATAGAGCAGTGCTATTCAATGAATTATGAATTGGTGCCGGTTGACGAAAATGATCCAAATTGAGGGGCCGGAAAAATATGAGCATCACATGAATAGATATTGTAAAACAATGCAGCGACATACGAGTACATATATTGTCTTTATTTTATCAATGTAAATAGTAGAAAAAGGCCTCAAAGTGCAACAGCATGACAGCTGATCAAAAGTAGTAATAGGCCGACTCAAAGTGCAACAGCCTGTCAAAAAACAATCCTTGTTAAATGAACAAACCTGTTAACCAGATTTTTGCACTCCACTATTGGACTTAAGTACAAGTTTGAGGCTCTTCTCCTTTTCTTTCTTTTCATGCTACTTTATACTTCTACTCCACTACAAACCAGTGGAAATATGATACTTTTTACTGATCTGATTACTTCAGTTACTAGTTACTTTACCAGGCTTATAGTAAGCACATATGAAACATTAGTTTATTCATCAAAAACTGGACTGACAAAAATTAACGTAACATAAATGCAGAGTAGCATGATTTTTCTGAAAATGCCTTATCAACTTATCCTCTTTACACACCGATATGGGTGCAGAGTAAACTCAGGCTTCACAGAGACAGGAACTAAAACTTCTCTGTCCATTCTCTGGTGAACTGCCAGTTTTCTGTGTCAACCTTTATTTTTCAGAGTAGAAAGAGATATTGCGGTGGTGATTTAACCTCAGATTTAACCAGACTGAAACGATTGAGAACAACAGCGGAGCTTGGTGAGCTGTTGCCAAGAGGATTCAGAAACCCACGAAGAAGAGCATAGCTGGAGCGTGCGAAGCGTTGTGGCCACGCGCCTACAGGAAGCACGTGAAGCAAGTCTCCCAGCGCACCAGGATTTTATGCGCTCAGATCAGAGAGGACAGCAGTCAACCTTGGCCACCGCGGCCATGAATGACTGTTTCACACAGGCTTCTGCTCAAAGGGCCAGGAAATATTTCCTTACGGGCCGGATCCAGGGGCCGCCAAGCCAATTGAATAGCGATGCCATAGCTGTTTTAACTCCTTCCATTCCAAAGACTTATTCCATAAACATATTATTTGACTGTGCAAATTAAAGCTTAATGCCCCTTTAGAGAGCCAATGCTGGTTTTCATGGCAGCGATGGAAGTCAGTATAACATTAGTTAAAATGCTGACTAAAATTGACTATACCAATTTATATTATTATCATGCTATGTGTCTACCCCATCACATTAATTCTCTTCTCTCTTTTTGAGTGCAACTTGTTCTCCACTTTGAATAAATGATGTGACATTCGACAAAATGACAATACAAAAGTATGGTGACCTAGAAAAAAAACTGTGTGCTAAGGTAACAGAACATGACAATGATAATAATAATGGTGGCATACATTATTTGATCAATGATGAGTAGTGGTAATGACAGCTGTGATACAATTAGATATATTACTGATGATGTTTTTATGGCTACAAAGTTTATAATTTATAAAGCTAATGATAGGTTATATGATTAATAGTAATAATGGCAGCAGGAAGTGTCATGCAGGACCACGGCAGCAGGCACCTGAGAGACGACAAAGCACAAACAACTCGGAGGAAGAGGTTGAATCTGTAATATGAATTGATGAGACATGAATGATACAAACAGAGAGGAGAGAAGCTCAGAGGATCAGGAACAGGATTATCCTCCAGAAGACTAGGCCTATAGCACTAGAAAAAAATCTGTTTAGGATGGTGTCAAGTTCAAGAATATGTGCAGTCCAATCGAATTATTTCACAGCAAACTGGGAGAGGGTCTTCCCTAAACAAAACTGGAAGCAGGGCTGTAGTCAAGACCAACTTTATCAATTTCAAGTCAAGTCCAACACCAGGCCCAGTCAAGCCCAGTCCAGAGTACATGGAATCCTGCTTACAACCAGATTAGGATTAAGGAGTGGATGTATCTATAAACAAGTTTGATCTATAAACATCCAAATAATGAGCCCAAATCAGCAGCCAGGCACAACTTGACCAGTTCTCAATATCCAACAAGGCACAAGACTTTAGAAACATGTTCTTGAGACTGGACTTAAGTACTACAACCCTGGCACACAATAATATATTTTTGTACGCTGTAGCATTAAGATCTCCTTTAACAGAAAATTAACAAAACAAAACATATACAAAAGTATAAGGAAGGTTCCATCCACATACTTATACATTGTTGCACAATTCCAATTTGAGCTGTAACTTCCTTTCCCCCATCTTTACCATTTCTAGTTGACATTTAAGAGAATGTGTAAGACCGTGTGACTCTTTTCACAAGTTCTTTGAAAGCCATTGCAGCTCCCTGATTGTCCCTGAGTGCTACTCACCAACAAAATGTTTATGTGTGCTTGCACCAACAAAATGTTTATGTGTGCATGCACTGCCACTGTCAATGGCAGTGCATGACTGCCATTGACTTTCTTTGTATACACACACACAGACACTCACCCACTGTACTGCAGGGACACCGAGGCTGGCCGAACACAAAAGCCTGCTGGCCGTGACCTATGTGGGCTGAATGCTAACAGAGGCTAAGGAATGCGGGCCACTGGGGCAATCTTAACAGATACACATGCACACCCTTTTTTTTTTTTGAAAAAGCACTTAAAACGCAGTCAGAGTTGTTGACTTGTAGCTGTTTTTAGGATAAGAGATCAAGCTTGAGAGATGCGGGAGGACATGTAGCACTCTGCCTCCGACAGGCAGGGTCAATGAAGGGCACTTATGAAAAGAATGCTCACTGCTTGTAAGATTTACAGTGAGTGCCCGAGCATTATTTTAGGCCATCCTGCTTGTTTTTCCTGTGGTGAGGAAGGAGGATTCGTAGCACAACGTCCCTCAGTTTGATACTGGTTGACTTTTGCAAACAAACTGCACAAACTGAGTTATTGGAATAATTTATAAACATGACATTTGTTCAGATGCCTATGAACAAAAAACTCCTCCAAGCAATCATTCTGTTGCTAAGCTCTCTAGGTGATTCACAGAGTGCACAATTATAAAAAGGAAAGGACAATGGAGCCTTTGTCTGACTCTCTTTGATTATTTTTCCAGCTAATGGTAGCACTTGTTGCAATACAGTCTGAATATGTGTGTGTGTGTGTGTGTGTCTGTGCTGGATTTCCGTTCCTTTTTTCAGTTTTGTTTACTGAGCCGTGCTTTCAGCAGTTGCCATCCTAAACTAGTTTGACTTCCATTTGTTTAGTGGACACACTATCCCCAGGGGTCTTCAACCCCAATTTTCAATAGCAAAGAAATTTCTTTGATATTGGATACTTTTTTATTGACACACAGGGATTGTTTTTAAGAGTAATGAAATAATATTTTACTCTACATTCACAGCTGTTGTAGTCTTAAAGCATAATAGACACTATTATCCATTTGAACTCATCATGTCGTGTATTTGTCATGTCTAGCCAAGACCAGTTCTGTCAGTTTGTGCAAATGAGAGCACTAATTCCAAAGGGAATTAAAAAGGCCGGTTTGTGCCTGAAACAAGGTGTCACCCGACCATGACTGAAGGTTAAAGTGAAGTTAACACTCTGCATACATTCTCTCTTTTGCAAACCAGACCCTGTGTGAAGTGGGTGTGATTGTTGGCATTGTTTGGTGGACAAAGGGTATAACTTTCTAACCTTACAGGAAAGCTTGCCCCCTTATTTAACTGTACTGAATGTCATGCGGGCGACACAGTGGTGTGGTGGTTAGCACTGTTGCCTCACAGCGAGAGGGGTCCTGGTTTGAATCCCGGCTGGGGCCCTTCTGTGTGGAGTTTGCATGTTCTCCCTGTGTCTGCGTGGGTTCTCCCTGGGTTCTCTCCGGCTTCCTTCCACAGTCCAAAGACATACAGGTGTTAGGTTCATTGATGACTCTAAATCGCCCGTAGGTGTGAATGGTTGTCTTGTCTCTGTTTGTCTCTATGTGCCCTGCGATAGACTGGCGTCCTTCCAGGGTGTACCCTGCCTCACGCCCAATGTCACCTGTGATGGGCTCCAGCCCCCCTGCGACCCCGATAGGGACAAGCGGTTGAAGATGAATGAATGAATGAATGTCATGTGAAAGTCAAAATTCATGACATTCATGGATCATTTAACATTCAAGCCATTTGTTTTTTAACAGGATTTTATGTTTTCTTACTTAAGTTAAATATTAAATATACTTAACTCAGACAAATGTGTTGTTTCCTCATTACAAGATCCAATATCTTTTATTAGCTACTTTATTGCAAACCAATTTGTATAATGGGTGAGGGATCCTGACCCCAACGTTGGAAAAAAGACATGTTGTATCTTGAAGAGTGGATTTTACTGGCAATTGAGAACAATTCATCGTATTGAGTTTTGTCCTAACCAGTCATCAATGAGTGACACATCTGTCCTGCTAATGTCGTTTTCAGCCAACATGGCAGCAGATGGTGTTGTTAGCAGCAGCTGCTAGCAGCTGTTAATGCAGCATTTCTTTCAATGATATGTTGATGTAAGAGATGTTTCTGTAACTCGACTTACAACCACCTGTACAGCTGTGTTCAACTGCATATTCGTCCTCATGGATGGAAAGTGTTCTAACCAGCTAGCTTAGGACAGTGGTAATGACAATACAGAATTTAAAGAGAAAGTCAGCACAGTGGAGACTGCA
This sequence comes from Echiichthys vipera, assembly GCF_963691815.1. NCBI lineage: Eukaryota > Metazoa > Chordata > Actinopteri > Perciformes > Trachinidae > Echiichthys > Echiichthys vipera. Next base: position 2,380,363 of record NC_139835.1, read on the forward strand.
AGTGATAAAACCACAGATGTTAGCAGCAACATCTGGCAAACCAGATATTATTGCTGTTTAATGGTCAACATATTATTACTAGATCCCCCCCATTTCCTTTAATTTGCACTCTGGGAAATGTAGGATCAAGCATTTTTGGAGCTTAACTCATACTAACAACTACGAGTAACATTCTGTTAGCCTTGGCTGCCTTGATTTCACCTGCATGCTGTAAAGTATTTTAGTGTCTACCTTAAAAGGCCGGTTACAAGTTCAGGTAAAGGTTTTGCTGCCTCTGATAAAACCCTGTTATCATCTCTTCCTGCTTCCTGCTTCCTGTCTCTCCTTGTCTTTCATCAGAAGTTCAGCCTCCCCACCCCACCACCGCCACCACGTCCCTGCTGTCATCCCCCACCATCTGCCCGGCCACAGGTGACGAGTCCAAACGACATGGGAGCCAGATGAAGACGGACGGCCGCGGCAGTGATGCAGCCGCCCTCTTCTTTACACTGGGAGTGTTTGTGTTCACGCGAAGAATGTGTATGTTCGCACGCTTCACGTTGACCTCCCACGGTGTTTCCCCACACCAAATCCACCTGAAGAAACAAACAAACAGCCTCAGCCTGTTAAAACACCACACAAATAACCACAAACAGGTCTTCAATTGCTTCTGCTGCCTTAAATCAACAACAGCACACACACACACACCCACACACACACACACACACACACACACACACACACACACACACACACACACACACACAGGAAAACACCCTGAATTGTATAAACATTACTATAAGGTAGGCTTAAAACACACCTGCTGCAGTCCAATATATACCATAACACACACCATACACACGGAGAATTTGAATGTCCACACAAACACTTGAATAAACAACCACCAGATAAAAAAACTCATCCAAACACCTTTATGCACACGTAAATTAACGTTACAAAAATGGCAAATATCCTTTACTGACATGTTGTTTACTTTGCCTCGACACTCTGTTAGTATGTCATCCACTTTGTTGATCTGATTGGTTGATTTGGTCCAATCAGCAACCAGAATGAATGAGAATCATGCGAATCAATCCATCTGGCTGAGTCAGGTCAGGACTTCACCATGGCAAGAAACATCACTACCAAGAAGACCAGTTTTTGTCATAAATCAGTACAAAAGTTGTCCATTTCCCCCCCGTTTTTTTTTATTTTGACAACTTGGTGCACCGGAAATAAAGCTGTATTCAGATCAGCTGTATGTTGCCGGAGCTCCCCCTACTGGACCGGAGGAAGAGTTACTTACGTCATTTTCCCATTCAACCCCCTCTCATGTATACTAGGGGAACTTCAATAATCCGATTATTCCCTTAACCGGAGAAAGACCATTTTCGGGTTACTGATGTGCATGGAAACACACTGAATGTTATGCTTTGTCCCGCTGTTTAACACCTGCTCCAGAGTTGTGTTAGTCTCGGTTCCCAGGAAGTGGGCGGTGAGCTCCAGATCCTGCAGCCGTAGATGGACCCAGGTCAAAAGTGGCAGCAAATGACAGTAGCAATGAGCTTTCCTGTGACAGCAGTTGGAGCTCTGGCAGGAAGGGGAGAGCTCTGACAGTTAGCAGTGGCTCTTCCTCCGACAGGAGCATAGCTTCGCCTCGCTGCTCCGCTGGTTCCCACTGATGAGGGTCCCCAGGGCAGCAGGGTCCATCTATTGCTGCAGGACCTGAAGCTTATGGGAGCTGCTGGAGACAGTGTATCAGTTTCAATTGGTTGTTGAGTAGAGCTGTACCATACGATGCAGTGGATATGTGGCGTTAGGGGCCACTGTGATCATTGAGTTCACCCACAAACTTATTTACAAGCTCAGCAGAAAGACTTACCTACTGGCCTACTGGTAAATTAATGCTAATATTTGCTAAACTCAAAGCTGATGTTTTGCAGTTAGTTGTTCATAAACTGGAGTATTAGATACATTAAAATGTCGTCCTGATGATGGGCTATGAAATAGGGAGTTGTCCTCTGGGGACCATGGATATTTAAACCATAAGATCTAATAGTTTTTGAGAAATTTCAGTGTGCATCAGATCAATAAAAACTTATATTTTGGAGCTCAAATATTGATTGCATAATCAAGTGAATTTGATGAGTTAGCTATGTGAGAAGCATAGAGCATGAGTCATGCTTCCAGTGTTTGGATATGAAGTGAATGCCTGACTTATTTTGACATGGTTTTCCATCTATCTTTTAACTCAGTGGGGTTTCCCCGATGTTGGCTGTGACAACGGGTAGTGGCTTTGTGTGACGGCTTAGCAAACAAACTTAAAAGGACCTCCAGTTTCTCTTATTTTCCCCTGTCTCTGTATAGTGCTTTTAGCCAGTCAGAGGGTCCAACCATATACATCAGACAGCTAACACTTATATATATAATATATAAAATGAGATATTTTTGTTTTTGCTTTGGTGTATTTTAGGAACCTTTTTGTGGCCAGGGGTTACAGAAAAAAATTGCCTCTTGGCTAATTATGTCTTTTTTTTTTAACCATTCATATTTATTAATTTGCACTGTACCTTCTAAAATAAGATAACTTATACAGGTTCGGTCATGCAACTCTCACTAACCACAGTTCTACCTCAATCAGACATGTATTTAGACTAGTTTATTTTACTGAATTGTCGTAGTAGGAAAAGAACAGGTGTTGCAGTAGGTGTGGACTCCAGCTGCATCTCGATTTATGAAACATTCGCATCTGACCAATCTCAGTGTACGAATGAGCGGGCCATGATAAATGCGGCGGCTGAATTCGATCGTCTTTAACATGTTACGCCCCTAAATATTCCTGTTTCGGAGGCCTCGCCCACTGAGGTCAAACACGGAGAGAAGGAACGCAGATTAGAAAAGAAACTTTTCCGACACACAGATCGGCATCCTGAAATCCGAGATGGAGCAAAATAAAGATGTGCTTTTTGTCAGTCTAAAGAGTGGAATAAAAGGGGCCCATAAAAATGCTGTATGGAAAAGAATAGCGGAGGCAGTCAACCCGAAGCAGCGCTCCACTGTGACCCGAGTGCGCCTGTGCGCACTGTTGGACAGGTGTTGTGCCGTATTCAGCACCCCTGCCGTGAATTGCACCCCCTCGCATTATAGGTGATATTCTGGATCAGAATACTGTTGTTTCCACCTAAAAGAGTATCTTATATACAGGTAACCCAATTAAAAGCACACACCTTTGAACATATGAATTGCAAGAAAAGCAGGGATTATATTTAGGAAACGCTCAGTCAAATACATTCAACTTGCTCAAAAGATCCATTTCATTCATTTTGTAATTATGGCTGCAGTATATTTCCACAGAACATACAAAAAGGTGTTGTTTTGTGTTCGCTATTATCCAAGTTTGTGTTTTTAAACACTTTAAAATAGTTTAAAGACTGTAAGTAACCAATGTCCTGACCGTTGTGGGTTAGCTGTATATAAACTACTCCTTTAGGTGGAAACAACAGCCTTCTGATCCAGAATATCACCTAAACTGCGAGGGGGTGCATTTCACGGCAGGGGTGCTGAATACGGCACAACACAGGCGCTCTTGCTCTGTAGCGGGGTTTGCCAGCGGGGTTATTAGGTATTCCGTGAGAGGATACCTTTGTCACCTAGAAGAACCATACCAAGATGTTAATCATCTGATACCTTGTTTGATTTAATGCAATTTATCGAGGGTAGCCACTAACCGAGGAGATGACTTTGGCTCTGCAGTGCGTCTTGCTGCAGCCACGCGCCAACACATTCATTCATTAATTCAATGTCGGGGTCGCGGGGGGCTGGAGCTGAGCTGTTTTGAAATATAAAAGAATCGTGTGTCCCCCCCCATTGGCCACCTGGCCACCACGTTAAAAAGCGACAGCTTGGCATCACAAACCACCTGTACATTTATCGAGTGGTAGTTTTGGCGATTGATGAATGCGTAATCATTCATGGATGGTGCCTTCAGACGCACATGAGTACAATCAATTGCTCTAACCACAATTTTTTTTTTTTTTTTATTCGTTTTAAGAATCTGTTTTTAACTGTTCTTAATATGTGACTGCTTATGCTTAATGAAAGCTGAGGTTTGTTAATTATTTAGAGCCAGATTTTGCTGTGCTGCACCGCAAATACACAGGCTGAAATGCGCGTACAGGATCTCAGACCAGACTTGAGATTTGATCGTACCTCCCGCTCACGTCCAAATTGATAAATGCCGACGTTTGCCAGGAAATGGTCCTACGCACGTTTTTCTGCCGTACGTTCGTTTGATAAATGAGGGCCAACGTGAGCTGGATTTGTGCAAATGTATGCTGTTAATGTTAACAATGGCTCTGTTCTGTTCAAGTGTGCCAGTAGTTGTTTCTAGTCAACTGCAAATTTTAAACTGGTCAGTCATGTGAGTTATAAGGCCCTGGAAACCAAAATCCACAATAGCTTTCTAAATATGTAATTTAGGAGTAAATGTACATACAGTTAGCAATATAAAGCATATTAACAATTAGTTTAAATCCAAATTTGAAATATTGTCATTAGAGGTTTTTTTTTATTTCCCTGGTTTTGGATTTAAAGTGGGTGTGGTCACATTCAGAGATATATTACAACATTACTCATATAAAAGCTCTCTGCTCCAGCCTCGTTTTGGAATCAACTCAACGTTCACTCTCAAGGCGCACAGCTTTTGAAATGATAGCTAGCTATATATTGCCTATATTTGATCTGTCTGTCTTGCGATCATTAGCTATATATTTATCTCTGGTTAGTTATCTACCTATCTATCTATTTATAAATCGTAAGTGTTCTAGGTAGTTGTTATCTATTTAACATTTATCTATCTCCACTCTGTCGCATCATGCCTCTGTGTGCTCTCCCTGGGTGCACAAACACCAGTGAAGAAAACAATGTGTCCTTCTTTTGTTACCCATCCACGGGAAAGTACAGACAAAAACTCCCGTAGATGGTAAATGGTCTTGTACTTATATAGGGCCTTTCTAGTCTTCTGACTACTCAAGGCAATTTCACACTTATTGTCACATTCACCCATTCACACTGATGGCAATTGACCCATTTACACACCCATGCACAGCACAGGGAGCAATTTGGGGTTCAGTGTCTTGCCCAAGGACACTTCGACATGTGGACTAGGGGAGCTGGGGATCGAATCGCCGATCTCTCGAATGGAGGACAACCCACTCCCTCACTTAGCCACAGCCGCAGCGCTCATTTTCCCCAAAACTGATTAAGCAGTTTCAGCTGAAGGACTCTGTCTGTCACTTGGAGCTACTCCGTCTATCACCTGGAGTTGTACATTCTCTCCCTGAATGTGGAGGTGAGGTAGAGGGTGCACCTAAACTCAGAAATTCACAGAAACTTTTTATACTGCATCAGATTTCTCCACGTCATTCTTTTTGACTAGAACACAACAGCCATACATTAGTTAGGTGTTAGGTGTACATAAATATGTACGAACTATCTCCACTACGAACTATCTCCACTTCCTCCCACTGTACAAAAGTGAAGCCAAAATATATGGGCACCACCATGTTGTAATTTTGCAACCAGAGTCTGCACAGTAGGAATCAATTAGAACACTTGAACAAACTGGGATACAAACTATCTACATTGGCAGAAACCAATTTGGGAAAAATAACTGTGAGTGGGACTCATGACCTATACTGCAGCCACCCCCACAGGAATCTGGGTGTTATTTTTAATCAGGATATGTCCTTCAATTCCCATATAAAATTTACGACAAGGACTGCATATTTTCACCCGTGTGATATTGCCAAAATTAGGAACATTGTGTCTCAGAAAGATGCAGAAAAACTATACATCCATGCATTTGTTACTTCTAGGCTGGACTATTGCAACTCCTTATTATCAGGCTGCTCCAATAAGTCTGTTAAGAAAATGCTGCATCTCGTGTACTAACTAAAACAAATCAAATTTCTCTTCTTCTCTCTTGCCACCATGATTATTATCATTGTCATATTATATCACCTTAGCTGTGCTTGTTTCTGCTATTCTGCTGTATTAACTGCCATAACATATAAGTCATATTCACATTACTATAGATAGTATTATTATAGTTACTGTTACGCTTTGGTTGCTTGCATCTCTGGAAGTGTGTCTGTCTGTCTCACCTATCCATGGGTCTGTCTTTTCTGTTATAGGGAAGGTTTTCGTTGCCCTCTATTGAGGAATTGTTGGGTCTATGTAAATCATAAATAAGTCATAGAGTGTGGTCTTTACCTATTCTGTAAAGTGTCCTGAGATAACTTTTGTTATGATTTGACACTATGAATAAAATTGAATTGAATTGAATTCATCTAATATAGTTTTGGGTTTCTTTGAGATCTGTGTTAACCGCTTTGAAAATTGGTGCTTAATATATGTAAAACAAATGAAAAACACCTTCGCCAGTGAAGACTTCTGCTGCGCTGAGAAAGTGATGACTAGGTTGATCCTAGTTTCATTAGGCATGACTGAGGAAAAACTGTGAGCTCCTGTGTTCGCTGAGCTCAGTGAATGTTTGAATGTTTTGTTTTTCGTTGAACAATGTCAACCATTGTTGTGAACCAGTGAAGCTGTGCATACATCCTATGAGGGTAGTGTGGTAGTAGTTGAGATATTCTTGATTAGTCTCTGTGGCCTTGTGGAACACACACTCATACAGAGAGATGTCAACACTATAGTTTATAGCTTATGAAAACTATCTGCTCTGTCATACACAGGTGGACAGAAGCTTGACAGCACCTGCCTTCAGGGACTCCCATCATAGTCTGCTTTTTATTTACTAATTATTTTTAATTTTCAAAATTAGTGCGCATGTTTATATTGTGTATTCCTAAGGTATCAGTGTGAGCACTAAAGTTTGTGTCTAAAGACAAACAGTAGGAGTGATCGCTAAGGGGATAAACTTTCAGGAACATTGTTTAGGTTATGATTATGTCAGTGGGTGTAGAAATATACATTTGCACTGTAAAATGTATGTATGTTTCTAGTGTGTCTCAAATACAGACATCAAATGGTGCCAAGCCTAGAGCCCTGACTTGTTCACTTTGAATATATCTCCATTAAAGCCCATCCAGTCTTGTCTGGCCCATAACTACAACTGTTGCAGATATGAAGCCACAGCATATTACTATGAACTAGAGCGCAACCTCAGATGTGTTGGCTCTTTTATCCGTCTCTCAGGAAAAAAAAAAAAGAATTGCTTTTACCATCCTATTCACTGCCATCCAATTGTTAACTAAAACTGCTAGAGTTTCTAAAGTAACTGCAAGTTGGTGACTTGTCCAATTTGTACAACAGAAAGAAAAGTTCCCCTAAATCAACTCTAGATAAAACGATGTAACCCAGCTATGGTTAGTTTGTCACAGCTACTAGTTTTTGGGATATGAGAGTACCGTTGCAGCAGGACACCATGATCAAGCCAGTTAAAGTGAATACATGCTATTTGCTATATTTAGTTCAGTTTAATTGAAATGTGTGAACACATTATGCTTGTGTGTTATATTATGCTTGGTGGCCTCTTCACAAAGCTGCTGGAACTGCTTTTAGTAATCACATTTTCTAGTGTGGCTTAGTTAAAAGTTGAATAAGTTGAATCTTTATTAAAAGCTATGTTTAAAAATAATAATACACCAACAGGGTGTTTTGAGGGGTACAGAATGAAAGTATTGCTTTTCCATGAAAAATATATTGAGTCTGAATTTATATTTTAAAATTGTTTGACAATGCCTTTCTGTCCCGTTCTGTTTCCATGGTAGCAGCCAATAGCGTTGGGTTGCTGGTTGCCAGGGTTGTCTGTTGTTGGGTGCAGCTACTGTAGGCTGGCACCGGGTGAAATGGAGTTTGCCAATCCTGCAGTTGATTCGGAGCCTCAGTGAAGGGGGCGTTATTTGTCCCAGCAGCTGAGTGAGCGGAGACGGGCAAAAACCAGAGTCAATATAGGCCAAGACTTCACTCCATGGACTGAGGGAAAGGAGAGAAAATTGCTACAGTGGTCCTTGATCGCTAACATCACTTTCATCTTTACTTAGCTGGAACGGCTTACGCTAACGGCTAACTGTAACTTTCAGTCAAACTCCTCTGCAATACTTGTTTTTATGGTGTGATTTGCTGGAGGGGATGGCAGACTCAAACAGACTCCGGTCTCCTGTAGGCTACTGGGCCGGGTCTGACCAACCTGGCAACCCGACTGCTAGAATTATTTTTTGTTGTTGGTACTATGCTCTTGCGACACCAGATGGCGGTGTTCAACTCATTCTCTATACTCAACCTTTAATGACTGCTAGCATTATGTGGTTGCTGCTCACGTCCGTCAAAAAGACAAATATCGTCTCTCTAAATGACATTGTCAGAGAGATATATGTGTAATGTTAGATTTATCATAGCTATGGATGTCTAATGGCTATATTGTTTGTGTTTGTAATTGATGTGGTCGCCTTTATGTCTGGACTGTGGTGGTGTTGTATACATGCATGCATCCTCACAATGCCTACACATGTTGGAGACTGTCTACCACAGAGTACTGCGACTGATCACAGATCTCAAAATTCTTACTCACCATTGTTCTCTGTAAGCTTGGGTTGGATGTTTGGTCTTGTCCACCCGCTAACTGTTCTCGGTCTGCTTCCTTCTTACCTATGGGTCTACAGCCAGCAAAAAAGTATGGTAAATTATTATCCATGCTCACAGGACTTACTTCTTCTGTCCCCAAAGTCTGCAGTGACCTTGGAAAAGTATTTTTAAGTATGCTGCTCCCTCTGATTGGAACCAATTACAAAACCACCTGAACCTTCAGGAGCGGGTTTCATTGGCCATATGATTCTGAATGACATGGAAGAAGACTGTCTGTAGATGTTTAACGTTTAGTACACAAGAGGGTGTACTTTACCATGATTGTTGGCTTAGGGCCAAGCCTCATATTCATATTGGGGTATGACTTGCTCTCAAAATAAAATGGGTTTTTTTCCATGGAAACGTGACAAACTATTCCCTGTTTTAGTCAGCCAGTCAACTTGAGCTAAAGTTAGTTAGAGTTTGTGGTGTTTCCGAAACTGAAAAATATCACACATATGCTCAATCTTGTTATAGCTAAGATGAAAAAAAGTTTTTTTCCATGGACAGATTTAGTACATCCGTGAAAACATAGGGTTAGCTTAAGCTAAAGACATCACTCTGTCACCATCGTGACACCGACTCAAGTTCCTGTGTGTTCCACTGTGATTTATTTTCATGAAAAATTAGGTTTCAAAACACCCCTCTCTCTTTTTCAAAAACGACAATACATAGTGTTCTATCTTCATGACAACTGCTAGGTGCAGTGGTCATAGTTATAATATTTTGAGGGGTGACCATGGTATGCTGTCATGCTGATTTGAGCACGTCTTGTTGACCAATGAGATTGCATGGTCAGGACTGCTTGTTTTATTATGTTGAATAATGTTTTGATAATCTTAATGAGTCTTATGGTTAAATGAAGGTTAAATAGTAATAGAAAAAGCCTTTAGTGTCAGCCAAGCTAGCCATTATGCTAGCCATTTCAGGCTAATGCATCGCTAATGCTACATTCATTTTATGTAGTTTACCTGGAACTAATTACAGACACACCTAAAACTTTAGGTACTGCTCTCATTGGATGCTGCTAAAGACATTTTAAATAACCTGGAGGCAGACACATCATGCTCATCATATTATCCATATACAGTATATTCATGATTATGGATTTTTAAATCTCCTGTGTACTTAATATGTTGTTTGTAATGACATGGGTTATACCTTGTGTTTTAAATCCTCTGTTCTTATACAGCTTTGTTTAAAACTCAATTGTTATTCTACAGTCTATTATTTTATACAGTATATGATCTGATCATAGACTCTAGAGGACACTTTTGAAATCAATAAAATAATTTTGAAATCAATAATTTGTTTCAATTGCTTAAGTAAGTAGCCGTGGGAAGTGGGATAAGAGCAAGCTTCACTTTGGGGTCCTGCAATTTAAGTTGCCTGCTTACTCTACATCATCCCTTCCATGTCAGGGGAACTAAACTGTTAGTTGAAATGTAATATCCACTTGCTTGCATACTCTCATAAGTAATTCATCATTAAAGTGTATTAAGTCTAATACTCTGTTATATCTGATGTAACTATTGTGGAACTGACGTTGTTTAAATGCTGTTTTTCGGTTTTACATTTCTTTGAGTAAACACTTCTTCGGTCGTGAACTCTTACATAAGCGTGCATAGTTCCTCTGACAGTGCAGTGCACCGACTGTACATGCATAGTGAGGGCGTATGGGTCACTAATGTAGCAAAGCATAACTGTGTTTTAAGGAATTATATTGCAAAATTTGACATTTCTTTACCATCCACTACCTCATTTGCATGGAAATCTAACCTCTTTACACCTCTCCAACCACCCATGCACACTGCACAGGCATGCACCCAGTGCCCATACACTGACCAAACAGAACGCCTTCATGCTGGAACAAAAAAACGCTTAGGCCCACTGTCTTGTAGTTCAAATCTTTATCATAGGTAAGGAACTCTGTGGAGTGTCTTGTTCAGAGGAAAAGTATAAGCCTTCGGCACAAAATGCTTTCACATTTCCCCTGTGTTTGTGTGCATATGCATGTGCATGCATACATCCTGATGCTGGACATTTCTCCATACTGGAGAACCACCAGTGGTCAAAAACTTAATAGGGTACTTTTAAGAGAGATCTACACCAATTTAAAATGACACTGCCACTGTTTTAAACACAGTGTGCTACTCTGCAAATAGCAAAATATTGAAAGATGAAAGCTGTCTGTATCTATTCTAACTGTTGTTCTTAGGTTGCCACACATCTTTGGCCAAGTCTTATAGAGGAGCTGCTGGCTGAAACAAACCAGCACCTGTCTCTACCAAAGGGGGTTAATTATACACGATGTTATCGGACCTTGTAGCGTCCTTCATTCTTTCCAAACTTCAAAACACTGTTTAAAACAGTGGCAGTGGATGAGAGACTTCATTGTGGCGTTTATAACTTTAGTAGTTATATACAGTATAAGTACAATAAAACTTTTAACGGCACTATTTTTTTGATGCACAAATAATTCTGATAGTGAAGTGAGCAGCAGCACACACCAGACGGCTTGAGTATAACATGACATGTTTAACTTATGCCTGTTGAACGAACAGGAGTATTGAAAGGATATTAAATGCTTAGCAACGCATGCTTAGCAACGCATGCTTAGCAACGCATGCTTAGCAACGCATGCTTAGCAACGCATGCTTAGCAACGCATGCTTAGCAACGCATGCTTAGCAATGGTCCCTGGGGCAGATGTAAGTGAAATAAAACCATTGTGAGTAAAAAGCCAATATTTTATTAGGCTACTACTCTTCAACAGGAATAAACATGTAGAAAAGCGATATTTCACTCTGCTCTGTCTACATGCAGTGTGTGCTGCGGCTCACTTCACTATCAGCATTAATCAAGCATCAAGTAATAGTGCCCTTAAAGTTTCATTATACTGCCGTATTAAACATGATGTCATGGGACCTTGTAGCAACCTTCATTCTTTCTAAACTTCACAATACAGTATATTTCAGAGTTTGCTGCAGACATAGGAGCCTGCACGGCATGCAGCAGCATCTGTGTTGATCCTGAAGTGATGTAGTTCAACAGGGAGTGTAAAGCAAAACAATATTTTTCCCACCTTGAATCTCATAAATCTGTGACATTATTTTCTCGTAGATTTGCCACTTTATTAATTTTGCATCATTTTTATTGTTTCCCATATTTGGACCCAATACGCCGTAGTAATTCACACAGTGTTTGTCAGGTTAAAAGATCATTTTGCATGTCAACAAAGTCATGCTAAGTAATAGGTTTGTCATAGTAGCACTTAGTGTTGTGTGAAACCGCTCAGTGAACCACATCTTTCATCATATACATATATGTCACCAAGCCTGCTTGCTAGTTAGCTAACTTAGCTATGTTCCACAACACATGTAATATTATCTTACCTGATGTGTTTTATCCAATGACTCTTCATCAACAAGAAAGCTAAAGAATGACCAAGACCAGTTGCTCGTACGAGTTATCATACATAAACACGTCACCGGTGCGACGTTTGGGTGAGTAGTCTTTCTAATGATGTATTTTCCAAGCCTTACTTCAACAATTTTATGACAAACTGGGGTTTTCTTAACTTGGAAGTTTTGGCTCTCGGTAGGATTGCACGCTGCTCGTCCTTACTACTTAGCCAGGTGTTGACCCTTTTGTTCTTATAGCACATGTATGTTTTGCTGCAGAGCGGCTGAGCTGACGTGCCCTGCTTGGTGTGCACTGGTCCCGTTGTGTTGCAGTGTTAAGTGTCCTCTTGGTCTGCATGGTCTTGATCAATACATTTTTAAGATAACATTAGCATGGTTGCAGGTAAATGCTGGTAGCCGCATGTGTCTCTCCCTCTCTCACCGCCTTGTGTGTGTATTCGATCCGGCCAAAAGGTATGTTGTAGTTTTACTGCAGCACTTTAAACCAGTATGGTAGGCTCATTTTAATAATGTTTTGTGCTTTTTTTTAGATGAGATACGGCCATTGGGCCGAACGATCCATGTGACATAAGAAAAGTCACAATCAGCTGAAAGCTGCTGCTCTGTCTCCATCTTTGTCGCTGCTTTGTCTCCATCTTTGTCGCTGCTTTGTCTGCATCCTTGTCGCTGCTTTGTCTGCTGCTTTGTCGCTACATTGCCACTGATTTGCCGCTGCTTTGCCGCTGCTTTGCCGGCTGCGGTGTCGCAGCCTTGCGGCTGTCCGCGGCCAGGTCACTGTTACCATGTGTGCCTTCATGGATGTGTTTAGCTTCATTTTGACCCCTTAACTTGTTTTTTTGTTAATTTGTTTTCTTTATCCCACCTGTCTTGACTTTGATATCCTTTTGGTTAATTTGATTTAATTAACTAGTGCAATTCCTTTGTTTAGGGCAGGTGGTGTTTAGTTTGGTTTGTATACAATTGGTGCTATTTGCTTTCTTTTCTTGGTTTATTCCGGGCAATAGATATTTTGTTTGGTTTAATCATAATTTGCCCAGTGTCCATTTTCATACTAATTTTCTTCCACTATGTGACTATTCTTTTGTTGTCTGTTTTCTTTGCAGAGGCCGGTGGTGGTGGTGGTGCTGGTGACCGGGGTGGTGGTGTCCCTTCCTTCCCTCTGTGCTGTGCCTCCCTGGGTTTTTTTCGTTATTCACAAGTGTGTGTGAGTGTGTGGTTGTCACGTGCCCGGGTGATTTATGATATTTTGTTTGGACCCCTTCTCTCACTAGTTTCCCCACACCAGTGAGCCTCAGGCTGAATAATTTATTTTATAACTTGTAGACGCTGCATTGTTTTAACATGTAATAATAAAACTGTATTTGATTGTGAACCACGTCTCATGCCTAATGAGTGACCTTACTTGCGTGTCCTGAGATCACTTGACGGAGTTAAATGTTTGGGTGAAAGTCCCATGGTGGCGTTGTTGCAGTCCTACCCTTTGAACACAGGCAATTTGATATTACTGTATCTTGTGTCCTCCCTACGCTCGCCACATGACAATTGTGCTCAAATCACACAGGGGCAGCATTATGGGACCCTTATTTAAGCAATATTACGGACTCTCAGTGAGAAAGAGTCTTTGCCCTCCCTCTCTTCCTGCTCTTCACTTTCTCCCTCTTCACTCTCTCTCTGTCTTTCTCTCTCTCTCCCTCTTTCTTTCACCTTAGAGGAAAAGTAATCTGGGAAGGAGATATCTCTCACACTCCCCTGAATAATGAATGGGGCTTGGGAGTTCTCCCACACAGTAGTTCAAGCCCCTGATCAGTATGCCAAATACAAGAACAGATATCAATGCTGTCACATTGATTCCTCTTAACTCCTTAAGCTTCAGATCTTCACTTGTTATGGTGAAAGCTGAAGGGCAGCCTGTCAGTCCTGGTGGGAGATGACAGTGTCACAGAGCCCATGACGTCCATTCAAAACCTAGTATCTTGTTTCATAATAAACTAACCACAACTTGACAGAAGGTACAAGGTTTTCTTGCAGCAATGATATGCTGCAGCCCCCCTTCTTTACTGGCTCCACCAAGAGAAGCACTTTGAAGGCTCTCACCAAGTGCATTCCTCCCCTCAGCTGACTCTTTCAGGCTCCAGTCTAGTGGAATTATTGATCAGGCTCCGTAGGGGGGAGTGTGGAGTTGAAGGGTGAGAGGAGGTTGTGGGGGGTTGTTACAGAGGAGAGTGGGAGCTGGGAAGTAGTCTTGTGTTCTCACTGCAGGAGTATGCCCACCCATCTTCTCATGGATGAACCAGTCCCCATTTCTAAACAGGACAAAAAAACGGGATTGTCAGAACCTTCCAGAACAAGCTGAAACATAACCCAAAATACCCAGCTACCTCTTGTGCGGTTTAGATCTGATTCATGTTTGAATCCTGAGAAGGTATTGCCTCCTGCATTGTGTGAGACACATGTATGCAGCAACTTCTGCATCACGTCAGCTACATGCATTTTTTCTTGTGAAATCGTAACCTGACTCCACTAGATGGATTGATTCGCATAATTCTCATTTGCTCAGCATATCCATCTGGGAACTCTCATTCTGAGATCTTTTCGGAAGGGGCGAAAATACTGGTTGCTGATTGGATAAACCATCTGTCGATCAGGCAAAATCAACCAATCAGATCAATGGACAGAGCGTTAAGGCAAAGACAACAAAAAAACAACATGTGGGTAAAGGATATTTTCTGTTTGTGTAATGCAAATTTATGGATAAAAGGCCCAATTTCAGGTGCCCGGTCCATATATTCCAACAGAAGGATCCAAGAGAAAAAAGCATTAGTGTGCGGCTAACAAAATTAGAGCTACCGCTGTCTTAAAATGTGTCTACACATTGCATCACACTCAAACACGTCTCAAAAACAACGCTGATTGGTTTGTTCGCTTGGCAAACGGCTCCAAATTTTCTCCATTGCACGTTACCAGACTTATCTGAGACTAAAATACCATTCACCTCATGAGATAAGGATGGTCTCACAAGGCTAGGAAAGACGGGCCCCATCAAACAACATATTCTAATCAATGGGTTTGTATGATAGCTTACAAAAATGTATGCAATTACAGCGACCAATACATGACTGTCAATTGAGGTAACAAAAGGTGACAGTTGCATTCAGGCACTACCGTTACATGAGCGGTTCTATCTAGGCAATACAAGGTGACAGTTAAGAAACATTTCCCTGGTTGAAAGTCCTGTGTTTTGGGATCCATCCACCATCCTGACCCTCCTCCCTATGTGGATTTCGGCATTCTTATACTACATCACCTGATTTCCTTTGATCCAGCCACAATTCCTACACTAACATGGATTGCATTAGAATTACAGTGAATTGCTTTTTGTACCTATATGTATGAAGTGTGAATGAGGACAGCATTCACTAAACCATGAAAACCTCTACATAGAGATGCAATAAATGCAATTACTGAAAGCAATACTAAACATCAATAGCTTTGAAAATGCAACCCTCTCTCAAAGAGATGATGCATATTTACAACTTATTTGCAACAGCAAATATGTTTTAGGGAACATATTGTTGACCGTTTTCCTATTAACATAACAAGACAACAAAAAGTCTTAAACATCCACAATCTGTCACAAACTTTAAAGTCCTACTCCAGACACAATTCATAATATTTTAAAACTACTCTGCTATGATATTATGTTATTATGCTCTGTTAAATTCTATGGTATTTTGTAAAATGTGGTTTTCCAACATAGAAAGAAAAAAAAGAACTGGAAGCACATCTCCTTCTCCCTCACTGAGATTTCAGCTTCAGACAGGAGGTGGTGCGGTCATGGTATGGCAGGTTAGACTTGCAGCACTCTCGCAGAGGTGGACTCCCAGAGATCGATGGACAGAGTCAAGTCACTTTATTCAATGTCAGGAGGACACAAACCAAATAAAAACCCTTTTTGGTCCTTTTGCTGCCTGAAACTAACCACAGACGGGGACTCAGGATGTGAACCTCAGTCTCTCTTATGTAGTGCTTCATTCATTCACTTCTAGGCAGCGATTACATTTGACAGCACAATGTAACTGTTATCTACAAATATTATTTCTAGGAGACAGAAAGAAAGAGACCAATCGTGGTTTAGTTTGAGGAAAGGTTGCCAGTACAATGACATGTTGACTATTGGGAGGAGATGGAATGCAAGCTGTGGTGTCAAATATCAAAGTCAAATGCTTTGTGTGCCCAACATACCCAACCTCCAACCTCAGACATGTTACAGCAGCACATTTGTCAGGAACATGTTAAAGAGGCTGTTATAAGATGTCATTTTTATGACACAAATAGAGCATGTGTTTCTCTTTTCATGTACAGTTCTTTTATGTCTAATCTCATTTCTTGACTGAAGTTTAGACACCAGTTTGCAGCCAAAGTCCCAAGCCCCTGTGTTGTTCAGTATGCACCCATCCGTGGTTTCACTGGATCCATTGACTTCTGACCTCCCTGTGGGAGGGAAAGGCAAAAGAAAAGATAATTCCCCCCTGGGGCATTAATTAAGTACCGCATTATTATCATTATTTTTCTCCAAGGTGCTCATTATTATGGCATTGTGTGGGCAAACATGAATCATCCTGCTACTCCAGACAAGTTACTCTAAAACCTAAGATTTATTAGGTGGGTCTACCCTCAGGCTGTTACACGGCTGCATAAAGACACATGACAAGATCACACACACAAAGAAACTCTTGTAAAATACCATTATGTGTACACACATGTCTCTTTACAAGCAGAGCTGCACAACATTCCCACACATACACACACCTTACATATAACACAATACACAAGTAGTCCAACAAACACACAAGCATCCCCAAAACACTACCCCACACACACACACACACACACACACACACACACACACACACACACACACACACACACACACACACACACACACACACACACACACACACACACACACACACACACACACACACACACACACACACACACACACACACACACACACGTACGTCTGGCAGACACATATTCTCTCACACACTTTAGTAGCTCAACCAATGCTCAGCCCATGCCATCTCACTTACAGCCCTCTTGTAATACACTAATATAAAGGAGAAGTGTGTGTGTGTATGTCTGTGAGTGTGTGTGTGTTTGTCTGTGTGTGTGTGCAGCAGGGCAGGCCCAGGGCCAGCCAGACAGACAGGCTGGGCCAGTATATATTTACCCTGACTGAGGGGAGTGGAAGTAAGGGATTAGTTACAACAACATGCTGACTGCTCTCTGAGACACACTGCTGAAGGAAAAGGGACATGATACATCCAGGACAGGGCTCGACCAGTGGAGAGGAAGATAAGGTGATGTGTGTGTGTGTGTGCCGACCCAAGTGTATGAGTAGTAACTGAGCCCGTCAGGCATTCTGTTTTGAGTTATGCTGCCACACAGTTGTTAGTAGATCACAGACAGTAGGCTCATAATTGTTATTTATTTTGACACCATATTTTAAATAAAGACATTTTGAAACACAATGTCATAACCTGACACTGGCTGAACCTGACACAAACCTAATCACCATCTTGGTATTTAGCAGTTATGATATTTTCTTATGATCCAAATTCATCAAAAAGAAATGTTGAATGGGCAAATGTTGATTCCTGGTGAGCTAAGGTTAAAGTTGTACTTCATAACAATTATGATACTTTGTTTCTAACAGCCTCTGTGGCAGTAAGATGTAACTGCAGGTGAGCCTGTTTGTTCAGAGCCTCCATCTTGTCACGTTCAGGATCACTGTGTGTATTGACAATTTGTTTTTATTTTACTTTTATTGCTCTTTTGTAAAATTATTGAAACACATTCACCTCTCTACATCTGGTCCGTCCCCTATCTGTTACCCTCTTGAATCTATACACACACATGTTCCTATTACAGGTCTGCCCAAGTGAACGCAGCATAGCTTCACTAACATGGCGGCTTATTTACATTTAGCCTGGTAAAGTCTCCATAGACACAGATATTGGAATACTCAGCAAAAAAAGGCAACAAGTGCTTTCATTAGTGGGTCATATGATCAATCACCATTGATTTAACTCACTCTGTGATAGATAGAAACTTAAGAGGCAATTAAATAGATGAAAATCTTACGGAGTACAACTTCAATTCCTCTTATTTAATTAGCTGACTACTGTATATACAGTATGTAAGTTGGTTACTGATTATCATTTCGTTCCCTCAAATATTTTTTTTTCCTGGAGACTGTCTTTTCCTTAAATTCAAAAGTTAAGATTTCCTCAAACTGCTCAAGAAAATTTGATCCACTCATTCTTTAATGTCCTGCTCATGCTGCTTTGAAGGTATACAGTATCTCTCCAGTGGTTTTCTCCAAACCGAACTGAATCCATGGACTTTATTTGGGGATTTTTGTTTTTTCAAACTGGATAGCTTTTCACATTTCGGTACCTTGCGGAACGTTTCACATTCATATGTCTTGAATGATAAACTAAAAGTGAAAAAGAAAACCTTACAATTCTCTTTTATTCTTTAAAAATCATGGATACTGATGATTAAAAAAAAAGAAATATATATATATATATAATATACATATAACCATTATATGCTGTGCACTTAGCTAGCCAGGACAGGATACAGGGGAACAGGCCACTGAGTGACACTGAAGACAGCCATTAAGAAAGGTGAGGGAAACACGAGACAATAAAGAACAGAAACGCAAAGCCCATGAAACCAGCCGTCAGCCCCTCGTTTGCCTCTCCTGTACACAAATGGTGGTCCTGAGGGAGGAACCAGAGCAGTGGAAAGGGCCAATTGGCCTCTGTGACCCTGTAAGTGAGAGATGGAT
Source organism: Echiichthys vipera (assembly GCF_963691815.1). Lineage (NCBI taxonomy): Eukaryota > Metazoa > Chordata > Actinopteri > Perciformes > Trachinidae > Echiichthys > Echiichthys vipera. Next base: position 2,399,271 of record NC_139835.1, read on the forward strand.
AATGCGGGGGCCAAAGGGCCTCTGGGCCTAGCCGGTGTACTGTTCCCCATACAATATGAAAGCACAACATACACATACGTCACACATCTACTCGCAGGTGTGTGCACACAGGCGTGAAGGCACATGTACACATATAGTATCATATAAACAGTCATACACGAACACTAGGTTTATGTGAGCAGGTATGCATCCACACACACTCCTCACTGCAAATGGGTTGAGACAGTGTTTGTTAGTGTTTCTGATGAGGGAACTGAAAGACAGGGAAGCCCCATTCTTTATTTTACTGACTTTCAGAAAAGAGTTTGACCGGTGTTCCTTTTCTTCTCGTTAGCAAGGAATTCATGAGGGGAGGGCAGTCAGTGAGGGATTCCAGGAGACTAAGCTTTTCCCTTTTCATTTTTAGACCTGGAACCGTGTTTGTTGATATTAGATGAGATTTGTTGGGAGCGTTTCACTGAGGGCAGCTCCAGTTTATTATAAGCTGCAAGGGACTTGACAAATTAGAACAGGCCCAAGTCTTTGGAGTGGGCAGGCGGCCATTTTGCTGCTGGTCTTTCTGCAGCATCATAATTTCCACATCCTGGAACCGTCTACAACCCTTTTACCCAAATAATCACCTCAGTGAATCATAGACAAGGGGCCTGGGCTTAGAATCCTGTTAATGGATAGAAAATAAAAAATAATGAGCCTGGGTGGCTGGGTGAAAATGCATTACTCATACGACACACTGTGAATAATAGAACAACACTTAGGAACCACATTATGAACAAAAACATATATTTTTCCGATGCAACAGCTCAATGGGAGTTAGTAGGTTGAGGTGACTTGAGTTTATTTCCTCCAACACCAACAGCCCTACCTATTAACCTACTGAGCCAAGTCATTACTTAAGGTAATTTCTTGATTGTCCTGTATAATCATTAGGGCAGGGAAGCTTACTTTATAGATTACTGATATAACGGGTTGCTGGTCTCTATTACTGTTGCTAATATTGTGGAGGTTCAAGACATAACTGTAAAATGTTGTTTTTAAATATGCACATTATTTCATGTCATATATGATTTTACATATTTTTGGATACTTTCAGGTAAATTGAGTTTTGACTTCATACCTGCTCTGTGCTGTTCTAAAGTCTCTAAATGGTCTTAAATGTAATAAATTGGTTGGTTCATTGGTTATTGATTAGTAGTTTTTAGGGCTGCTTTTTGGTCGACCAATGTTCGTCATTCAGAGCGATTAGTCGACTAATTGACACATATACATGTATATATATATATATATATATATATATATATATATATATATACATACCCCCCCCCCCCAGTATAGCCTTAGCGACTGAACAACGTAATTCAACATAATTGATAACCATTATTTTACAAGTGCGCACAGCCACGCACTATAAGTCTGTTTTAGAATATAATTCTAAAAGTGTCAGAAAAAAATCCTCCGAATTTTTTTAAACGCGTTTCTCCCAATACATCCAAAAAATATTGAAGGATAAGTAAACAAAATACAATGTTCAACAAATCCTGGTTTAAGAAATCCTAAAAAATTTTCATTCATATCATTGCAATTGACTTTGGCTACATTTAATTTGTCCAGGTCATTGTTACCCCCGAAGCAATTTCAGTCAAAAGGAACTGGTCATTTGTCTAGGACAAACAACCAAGTCCAGTTGCTTTTGACTGAAATTGCTTTGGGGATTTTGCATTCCAGATATCTTGAGGGGAAAGAAGGGGTTGATCTATTGTTTCATAATGAGGTCATGTGACAGAACACCTGAGGCTGCTTAAGCAGGTATCTGTATAATGTTAATCAGTCTGGTGAAGAGAAGTGTGCTTTTATAAAATCACTTACCCTGAAATTCCACCAGACGCAGAAGTGCCTGCATTCCAGCTCTTCAAAAACGGAGCACAGGCAGAGCTCAGCTGTACTTTGCTAGACAATCAACCTCGTGTGATTGTGAGGTCACGCGAGTGTCGTGTTCTTACTGGTCACACGGTTCCTCCAATGATTCACCAGTTCCTGTAGAAAGAACACTCCCTACTGTAGCTTAAGTTGATAATAATGTGAAAGCACGCTAAATCCTTTTTATTTAAGTTTTATATGTGCACAGTGAGTAATAACAAAACTTCAATTATACTGTGGTAAAAATAAACACTTCACGTTTAAAAATCCCCCCCACACGAGAAATATGACATCTGTACATGATAATCTGTACAGTCTTGGACGTATACAGAGAGCAGGAAACAAATAAAAGGTTAGTTTTCTTGTGGACTTGCTGGTGATTTGATTGTTTTCCTGGGATTTTTCCTATGATCCACCATGGGTAAGAAGGCTCTGTAGTTGAATGTGTTTGTTGATGTAGTGATTTGATATACGATCAGAAGTTTGCACAGGATGTATTATTTTGAAAACTCAACAGAAGCTCCATGCCTTTACTGTGTCCGGCTTCCTCTGGCTCGAGTTGCTCTGTGCATTTTTTTCTTACACGGTTTCCATCAAAAACAGACGTGGCGCCTATCTTTGGTGGAGTGGAGCAGAGATGGCCAGCAACATCATTGCTGAAACACGGCGCTTTTGTCCGTCTGGTTGGTTTTTGCATTAGGACCTTTAATATACAGACTAAGCAGCATGCTGTTCAATAAACAAATGATTAATATTTATAGACTTATTTTAGTTTTAGGTTTTATCTTTGCAGGTTTAAATAAACTAAATGAAACAAGTAGCAATCTATGCTGTTATCAGGTTCCTGAAAATTAAATGAGGTAATTCAATTAATTTGAATATATGATGCATGGAATACATTAAATGCTAATGATGAAATCAGAACTAAAAATATAGATTTCATCTAATTAAACATGCACTTTACAGTGAAACATCTCTAAAATGTTATCAAGACTCAAGAGGAATAAATAAGTAAAGCTTCTCTGTGAAGAACCTACAGAACACTGATTTCGCTGTGTTCAGAAGTTTAAAAAACTGTTTTTTAGGTCAGGCACAGAAAAAAAAATTCATCTTGAAGCTCATCATATCTTTCCCAGAGGAATTTGGTCATGGTTATGTAAGTTGTGTTTGGTTAGGTTGTTTGCCTGAGGATGATCAACAATGTCAGAAGCATCATGTCAAAATAACTTGTCCACTTGATGTTGTAACTGCCCGCTTTACCAAGAAAGCTGTGTTGTGATCTGGATTCCCTCGAGTGATCCTGAACCTGCGGCCGAAGAATGAACTCTGACATTTAATCATGTAGTCCAACAGCCTCTGGCACCATGCTTGGTTTCTTTAAGTTGCTCAACAATATATGTATTACATTTCAATAGTTCAGCCAAATTAGAAAAATAATGTCTCAGTCTTTGGATAATCAGCCTACTTTAGGAATATATAGCCTATGAAAACAGTTATCACTGTTCTGTGGATCTAGGCTAAAGGCCCAGTCGCACCAGTATGTATGAAAATACAGACAGTTACATCTTTCATCTTAACATCTTAACCACACAGTCAGCTCCCCAAGCATCTCTCTATTTTCCCTGTACTTCTCTTTTACTCTTCTATTGTTTAATCCTCCTTGCAATTTATTCACCCCTGCACACTTTTGCATTGAATAAAAAGTTATTGAAGAGGAGGAATAGAACTTAACTTTGTTGCTAAAGGGACAATAAGTTCAAAAACTTCCTTCCAAACACGCACCATCAGCTCCTGACTCATAACTCACTGTAAACCATTGCTGTGTTGTGAAGCAGTTTTTATGGTAAACAAAAGTGTTCAACACAGCTAGTAGGCTAAACTACGATAGTTTCTACCACTTTGGAATCAGATCCAATCCAGACACCCTCCTGACCAAGTTGATCACAGCTGTCAATTATGACCTTTCACGCTGCTTTTATTCCATCAACTAATTAAAACCAGACTTATCAAAATAATGAAAACTTGAACACACAAAAAATGATTGTCCCATCGGCTAACATGGTGGGAGCAGGGTTTATGACTTGTACTGCAGCCAGCCACCAGATGTTTTCACTTTTGGGGTGCAATCAAGTATCGTTATATGCAGTTTACGGTTTAAACATGTCAAAATATTTCTGTAATGGCACTTTGTTATTGAATTCCTTAAAAAGTAACTTTTCTTTAGCCTCTGAGTTGGTGCTCTCGGTGGCATCTAAGAGCGGACACTGCTCAGACACGTACATCAATATTCTGTGGTGAGCTGCTGACTTTATACAGTATACCGTAGTTAAGGCCACTTGTGGAGTAGCCTACATGCAAGGTGGATTTGGCTCTAAACAACTGCTGACATCCCGTGAACATGCCCATCTAGCCTGCAAGTGCAGGGAAGTCTAGATCTGAAAGTACGCAGTTAGCATTCTTTAGGTTAAACCATGTAAAACTACTATTTCCATATTCCAATTATGACTGTGGGGAGTATAAAATAGCCTTTCCTGTCCTCCAAGTGGTGGACAGTGGTTATTTGCAGTTTCAGCAGTTCGTCGGCAGGCTAATTATTCTAATTGTTCTCCAAGCAGTCTGTATGGCTCTGGTTGTATCATGGGATTTGATGTCTGATATAATATACCCTCATCAATGAGATTAGATATGTGTGTGTGTGTGTGTGTGTGTGTGTGTGTGTGTGTGTGTGTGTGTGTGTGTGTGTGTGTGTGTGTGTGTGTGTGTGTGTGTGTGTGTGTGTGTGTGTGTGTGTGTGTGTGTGTGTGTGTGTGTGCATGTGTACCACATGCTTAGAAAATGGTTTCCTTCTGCACTGACTGAGTAATCTACCGCCAACACCAACGGCTGGGGTGTTGTGTGATTGTTTAAGACATTGCAGACTATCAAAACATTGTCATTTTCACATATGCATAAACATATTGTACTGTATGTATGGGTTTATAGTACATATACCCTGCAGCTTGCATGTCTGTCTCCTGTACGGATCTCTTCCTCTTTCACACATCAATTTCTGCTTTAGATCTAATCTTTACTCTAGGCTCGTCTATCGTTTTATTCTGGCAAATCTAAAGGCAGTAGTACTAAATACTTTTCTGCTTTGTGTTGGCGCTGACAGGGAGATTCTCAGAAATTCCCGTCCAGTAGTCATGCTAGGAAGACTTTGCTAAAATAACAGCATAGCATAATTAAAATGCCTCAGGTAATTTAAGAGCCTTGTCAGGTGATGTGCTGACGCTCTGCATTTGTATAGCCATCAGTCAGACCTGTACCAGGCTGCTTGTGAACTCACGTTCATGGGGTAGTCACACTGACCGAAGGCATACTTCATACTTCATGATCACACTAGTTCATTCTAGTTGTAGGATGACTGATGATGGGAGGGAGGCTGGTTGAAGTGGCTGTGGCTGACATATACAGTATCTACCACAGATGGGTGAAACCAAAGAGCAAAAAGATGCTGTTCATATGCAAAGTATTTATAATTATACAGTAATCAGTCTGGTTGTGTTTGTTAGACAAGTGACATATAGTGAAAGTTGTCTTTAAATCTTAAACATATGTGTGAAGAATCTGAAAAATGTGAACTTACCGAAACACTAAATTAACATTTAACTGTACTTTTATATTTGTGTTTGTGTCAAACCAGCTGTTAAATCTAAAATGAGAACAAAACATGGCTGCTTCTACAATCCATATGTAGTATTATATTTCCCAACATTTAAACCTATGATGTTACCCACATGAAAAATGTCAAGTTGTTCTTATGAAAAACAAATCTGTGATATCAAACAGAACATAAGCATAAGCATTCTGTAGACTTTTCACAGATGAAAACATTCTAAATCTGTCCTAGTTGATTTCCTGTTCCAGTGTATGTGAATGACATCAACTGACAGGAAGTTCACAAGGACCAATGATGTTGCCTAGCAATGAAATTCTGTTGAAAAGGTTTATAGGTATTCAAAGAAATTACAGCCCCACATACACTTAGGATTGTTTTTGGGACAACAGATATTTAAAAGCTTGAATGATCTCATATATCCGCCCTTATCAAACGCCCCTAATTTGCATGTGAGTCGCTCGGCCATTTGTCTCCCCTGTTGCTGATTGGATGTAGCTCTCAGCGGGATGTGACGTATGGTAGAACAAACGCCACAACAACACAGTGAAGTAGAGTAGACGTAGACGTGCCGCAGCGACGGGGTTGGATTCTGACATGTGGTCCTTTGCTGCATATGTTCCCTCTTTCCCATTTACATGCACGCACACGCACACACACACACACACACACACACACACACACACACACACACACACACACACACACACCGTACTGCAAGCAGGGTGACAACACACACACAGCACCTCTAATTTTTAAGGTGGAGTGTTTTCTTTCATGTTACTTGTACATAAGTTGGTATTTTGAATCATATGGACCACCTTAAATTGCATCACTGTAACACTAATCAGCTGATCACCGATGGTCTGATTGGAACGGACGTTAATGCAAAACCCAAATTGTAGTCAAGCATAGTTTTGCTTCTAGAAAACAGTATATATACCTAAACTTCCATCTTCCTCAAAGAAACCTGGCAGACTCTCACACGCACAGCGGACAGAAACCATGTTGTCTGTGCCTTCGCCCCGCCTTCCTACCCTCCTGCTCTGGCTCCTTGTCACACCTCATTCATCCCTGACTCCTGAAGGGTTCAAGGTGTGACCCCGAGCCACGCTTCAAATTGTTATGTCAAAGGTTAGCCTATCAGCCCTTGCTAAGGGGTTGGTGATGTTTTGTTGTCATCAAAGCAGGACTCCAAAAGGCATGACAAGTTAAAAAAATCACAACTTATGTTCGTGTTAGGGATTCAGGCTTTTTCCTCTTTCACAGGCATGGTGATTGCCATGGAAACTTAGAGGGAAGCTAGGTTGATTTTGTGGTGTGCCTTGCCCATAACTAATGACATGCCGCAAGCGTTATTCCCCAATATAGACACAGCCAAGAATAATATCGCTAGCTTTTCTCAAATGAAGTCACAGGAAAAAAGAATACTCCTGGGGCTATACTTTGCATGTATATGTCCCAAGCATATTACAGCTGGATTTTCATGTAGTCCACCCTTCACGACACACACGCACATATGTACTTTCATCTCCAACACTATTCTGTCCAAACCTCTGCGTGGAAACTGAATTAAACTGATAATGTTAATTCCCTGCTGTATGGAGCAGTAGGACTAGATGCTGCTTTTTCTTTTACCAAACCTGTTCAGTGACGTGCTCTATCTCTTCCCCACATTCTCTTAATTATTTTTTTTTGTCATTGGAAGGACACAGTGACTCACACAAAGCACAGTCAAAGACTTATCATGATTGATTGATAAAGAGACAGACAGCGCAGAGACTTGGCAATCATTTACATTAATTAAAAATCAGAAATGCATGATTGCTTTCCCCTCAGGCAGGAGCCTAACCCTTGCCTCTAGGATGGTACGAGTCAGAACAAAGGCAGTCGAGATCAAGTCAAGACTGAGTCCAGAGTAAATCAAGTCCTGTTCAAGACCATAGTAGATAACATTGTCTTACCAATGCTTATATAGTGATTAAGTTAGGGTGGATCTATAAACAAGATTGATCTTCTGACATCAAATTAATCAATGCATGGAATTTAGGCAAAACTCTGTACAACTGATCCCAAATCAGCAACCAGGAACAACTTGACCAGTTCTAACAAGGTAGGAGACCAAGACAAGTGCAAGACTTCAAAAAAGTGGTCTGGAGACCTACTACAGCCCCTCTTTGGACCTTTAATAATTACTTATATTAAACTATTGGGAAGATTAGAAAAGAGTTGTCTCTTTGATAGAACTGCTAACTAATAAACATCTAAAACATGACAAGGTGAACCTAATTGTTTTTAAGCGATAACAAACAAGTTTGGGAACCACTGGTTTAAACCATTACTAAATAAAAAAAAAATTTTTTTTCTTGTTTTCTTAATTTTAAAGTCTTCTTAGGGCGCACTCACACTGTCCGTCCGCACTGGGCCAAAACCGTTTTTTCGGGTAAAGCGTAGTGCGTCTGAGCAGTGTGAGTGCACCCGCTCCGCGCATAACTGCGGACCTGAGAGAGGTGGGCTTTTGTAGAGCGCGTTTGCACATGTACGAGCACGAGCGTGCGCACGTGTACGAGCACGATTACGAGCACGAGGCCTACGACGGTTCTGACGTAATTTATGTGCACCTGTTCGGACATAGAAAATAGAAGGACGGACCATGTGCTGACATTTAACAACAACAACAATGGCGGCGAAAGGTTCACGTTGGTATGATGCGGAGGTGGAGTGTTTACTTCAGATTTGGTCGGATGAAAATATTCCAAAACAGCAGGACAAGACGCACAAAAACTCTGAGGTCTATGGAAAGATTTGTAAACAAAGTGACGCATCGCGATGACGTCAATCAATGCGTGTGACGTGTTACGGCGTGATGACGTATGGACAGCAAGAAGCATTTGCGCGAGGCCCAGGCAGTGTGAGTACAAACGGGCCTTGGGCGCGGGAAGAGAGGGAGGGGGGACAAGTACCCTAAAGCCCGGGGCGCGGTGCGGAAGGACAGTGTGAGTGCGCCCTTAAAGTGAAATTCCTCTGGGAAAATCATCCCAGGGTCTTTTTCAGTGAATACACTCATCAAATAAACCATTGAGAATTTTTTTTTTCGCTAACAGCCCAACATGGCTTACACTGATTAGGTCGGGCCAGTATGGTGAAGGCATTAAACTGCTTTTTTTTAACCACTAATACTGCTCAAAATAACAGCGAATCTCTGCAGTAGCATGAGAAGAGTCTCTACACAGAAAACAAAGCACCAATGGGCTCCTTCCTTTTGGATTGACTTTGGTAATCCACTTGAATGGACTTTACTATGAGAGGAGCTGGTACAGGGGCCAGTTGGTACATCTTTAAAACACTCTTTTAATAAACTATGGGTTCACTAACTACGTTGTTGGTGCTTTGTTTTATGTGTAAGGACTCTTCTCATTCTAAGCAGAGCAGAGGTTTGTTGTTATTTTGAGCAGTATTAGTGGTTAAAAAAGAAGCCACTGGCCTGAAATTATCAATGTTAGTTGCATTCGGCATTACGTTTAAAGTAAACTATTAATCCATACAATGGAAATAGTCCATATGTACAGTACAAGTACATCCATCCATACGTTTTTCCTCCATTGCAAATGCCTCCCTCTCATCCCTTTGGCATCCCTATATCACTTCCTAACCTTTGAAGCTCTAAAAAAATGGTTTGAGTTAAAGGAAAAGCCTATTTTTTTAGTCTGCCCACTTTCCCCCTTCATTTTCTGTGGAGGAAAATGCTTTGAGATAGTGTCTGGTGAGGTTCCTGGCTTCAGGTGAGGATTGGCCTTCATTCCTCTCTACTCTCTCTCTTTGCTTGCACTCTATTTTCCCACCCAGAGGCCAGAGGACAGTTCAGGAGGGGGGCATGAAGGTGTAAAGAAGGGATGGAGAGATGAAAGAGACCAAGCTTTGTTGTTTAGTATGTGGGCGCTGGACTCCAGGTGGCGTGTGCATCCATCTTTAGTGAGCTTCTGAGGTTGCAGCAGCCCTCAATCGTCCCAGCCCTGCAGCTTCCAGACAGCAGACACATGCTTCAAGTACAAAGGTGAGAACATCCAAGTTGCCTGAAGGCCTGCAGCAAATCAAACCTGCTGAGAGGCAGGCAAGAGTTTAACTTTTGAGGATATTAAAGACATGTTGCTTTATAATTCTGGATCGCGCCAGGAAAAATGAGAGAAGCGAAATGCAACAAATCACACTACCTTGGAATGCCCCCCTAATTTCTCTGGCATCTCAACAGTTGAGAAAACTCTTAAGAGGGAAATTTGAACTCTGCTGGAGTGGTCTTGGCAACATGTAGGCAAATTTTTGTTAGTTACGTTGTTTTTTTCTTGCTAGATGTGGGCTATTATCTGTAACCTATCCTACCCTGATGAATTCACAGCTGAAGATGTTAAAGTTCAGCATGTGGACATGTGCACACACGTACATGGGAAACAGTAGCTGACGATGATTCAGAGTGTTTGTTTTGAACCTGTTTGACATACCAGAGGGGTGGATTCAGATGATTTCAGGTATGTTCTCAGTGGTTTTTTTTCAGTGATTGACAGAAGAGAGAAGTCCTAATATAAAAATTGAAAGTCCAGATGTTGCTTATTATCACAGCTGTGGCATTTTGGATTGTTTCAGATGGTGATATTTTTATTTTGGATATAAATCTTCATTTGGCTGATTTATCTGACATAAGCAAACTTTCATTCCCCCACCTGCCCCTTCCATCTGCAGTCTGTCATTCCACTGCACAGTTCACCTCACACCAGTTCTAATGTGACAGCAAACTGACAGATGATCAACACTGTATAAGCTAGTTTCATAGCAATACCATTGGTATGACTTGTATTGCCTTTCTGAATTAGCTGATTCCAAAGAACAGTTTCATGGGGGAAGTAACTAAACACTATATCTTCATGTATTTTCACACGACCCTGCTGATATGCACCAAATTATTATTGAAAAATCAGCAAATTGTTTTTTGTTAGAATGTTCACATTTATGAACCGTCATCTTATACAGTAAATAAGATACATTTATTTTATTAATCCTAAAATTACTATAAAAAACCTTAAATCCCTGAAAGTATTTTGACCTGAAAAGAGCCCTGTAGATCGTGGGGTGGACTTTCTGATACTAGTTCATACACTTGCTGTACTGACCCTGTTATTATGCTAATTTCCTCCATTTCAAGCTACAGATTCAGTGTGGGAAAGCTCATAGAGCTATGGCGCTAGATTTTCTTTTTTAACTGACGTGTAATTTTTTTGCATGAATTATTTGCATTTAGTGTGAAAACACATTACTGGTGTTTTATTTGTGTTCAGACTTGAGTCAAAGTCTCACACTGACATAGCAGCATCTCTCAGACTTGCAAAAAGATAAACAATGAAAGCTATTAAGCCACTATTGACTACTTTCTGCAGAAAACCCCTTCACTCAGTGCGTTTACAGTCACATCAGTAACCTGAAAATGACCTTACCCTGGTTAAGGGAATAATCAGATTATTGAAGTTCCCCACACATACATTAAAGGGGGTTGAATGGGAAAATGACGGAGTAACTCTTCCTCCAGTAGAGTAGGTGGAGCTCCGCCAACATAAAACTGGACTGAATACGGCTTTATATCCTGTTCATCTTTGTCAAAATCATTAGCGGGGAAAATGGCAGATGAAATGGGCCTTCTTGGTAATGATGTTAGTTGCCATGGCGAAGTCCTCCCTCAGTATTCCCCTAACCCGAATATAATTGGGTTTTTAAACTGCATGCATGTGCACTGATTGTGTTTGGCGTATTTTTCACCATGTTCACAATCTAAGTTGGAAGAAACTGGTCAACTGTGTCAATGGAGAAAATGTCTTTGTACTTTATTATAAATTTTCACTTTAGCCCCGGCGGGGTCATCATGTTCCCCAGTCACATACAAAGAGGGGACCATAGGACCGGGTACGCTCCCCTAAGCCCTGTGTTGAACTAAGTTTAATTACCTCGACAATGTTGAAGACTGTTTGTATGCAAGTTAAATGAGAGATAATGAGGATGAAGTGCAAGTATGAAAACTTGTTAATTCAGGGACATAATGTTTACTTACAGATTAATCTTGTGATGAAGAAAGAAACAAAGAAAAAAAACATGTACCTAGAAAAGAGTGTTGCTGTTTAGCTGGCTGCTGTTAACGTAGCTCCTTGATACGCTTGTTTGCATGGGAAAGTGTGGATTACTTTTGTGTTTTCACTGGTTCAATTTAGACAAAGACAGGAAGGCTGTGCTCTCACAGTGAAGTCATGAGAAAGAAAAAGGAAAAAAATGCCTTTGAGGTTAGCGCCGGGATTCTTATGGCTTCAATCATGCGCACCATAATTGGTTCAAACTGAAGAGCAATCATTTTACACTTTCTGTCAAATGTGTCTTTGAACATCAAGGCGTGTGCTGACGTGAGTGCATTCTTTTCTTCCTGTTTGCTCTGTGTGTGTTTTGCATACTGTGTGGAAAGTCCCCTGGCTCAAAATAACACCATTCTATAACCCAGAGTCATTATGCTAAGCTAACACAAGATAAGATTTAATCCTAGCTCTGCCTTTCCACAGGTGAGTCCATGTGTAATTCCCTGTCACTCTTCCATAGCAACAGCCATGGAAAAGTCTAAACAGTCAGACAATGCTACAGCCATCCAAATCCCCACACATCAAAATGCACAATTCTCAAATGCTTTTTTTTTTTTTCCATCCATTCGTGGTCATAAGCATGTCGTCAAAATCAACATCGAGGCTATCTGCCGTGCTAGCTGGCTGGCCAGTTGGCCGGTCTGACAGCTCCTCTCTTTCCACTCCAGTGTCACTGAATGTTATCTGCACAGCTGTGTGAGCCTACATCCTTGTCCTATCCACCATGCGTGAAGCTTGTGTACATACAAGACTGTGAAAGGCTGGGGAACAATAGCATCTCGTGTCCCATTTCCTGTTATCTGTCCTTCACTCCTTTATTGAAAGGGCTTACCTCATTTTCAATTAATTACACAAAAACAATGATTTTAGCTGAAGATGGGCTCCTCCGGCGATTCAGGAGCCACTTAAACCAATCCTTAATGTCTTTTATGAAGATGAAACAATGAAGCTGCTGTGCTGCAGTGGAGAAAAAAGCAGCATTTATATGACACTTATCTTATTCATGTGAGCAGTCTTGCACTGACTCATACAAATCTAAAATCTTGAATATATCGGCCTTTGTTATGATAAAAGCAATAATGCAGTACGTGAATGGATCAATAGATGCTGTGTGTGTGTGTGTGTGTGTGTGTGTTCTTGAGTGTTCATGATTTGTGAGTGTGCTGTTACGTTGAAACTACCATTAGCCTCCTATCAACAGGGGTGGATAGCATTCTCTTTAATCTTTGAAAAAGGAAATTTGCCTTTCAACAATTTAGTTCCCCCTCTTTGGCCTACTTTACATCCAAGACCCAAACTACGATCAAGACCAGCATGCCTTCAGCAGGCAGACTGTTAAATCCAGAATTCACACTTTTGAATCTTTGATTTTTAGTAGTAGCTTGTAAACGACTCTCTCTCTCTCTCTCTCTCTCTCTCTCTCTCTCTCTCTCTCTCTCTCTCTCTCTCTCTCTCTCTCCCTCTCTCTCTATGTGTGTGTGTGTGTGTGTCTGCTTATTTAAATTGTTGAGTGTTAAAATGATAATGCTAGTGTTCATGGAAGTTGTCACCAATCAAAGTTAAATTCGTTTTTAACAAAGTAACAGCTTTCTGAGCAGATAAACATGTCTCTGATCAACTCCAAACTGAAAACTCTGTATTTATTAAAAGTAACTGTGTTTGACTCTGGAGCTGTATTGAATTCAACTCCTCAACCAGCCAACTGTGGCCAGTCATGCTGTGCCGCCAAAACATTTCACTAACCCACAGAACTTTGTCTTCAGTTGCTGAAGATGCCAACTGTGTCATCCATCCATCTTCAACTGTTGTTCCTATCAGGAGGGGTCCCAGCTGACATCGGACGTGGGGCGGGATACAGTCTATCACATGGCAACTGTGTCATCTAGAATATTTCCATTTGATGAAAAGGCACAGCCATAACAAGAGTATGGACCTTGAGTTTGATATTGTCAAATGAATCAAGTTCCAACAAATGCAGGTTCCTACATTTCCCATAGTGCTACTCAATTGCATTTTTTGCTAGATCCTTCCTGTATGGTAAACATCTGCATTTTCCAAAATACACACTTCCAGTTTGTAACAGAGACTTTCTGTTCAAAAGCTGCTGTCTCGAGCTCATAACCCCAATTACATCACTGTGACATCGTCAGGGTTATTTTCTCACTTGACAAAGCTAACAGAAGACATTAAACATCTTAATCATCATCTTCATTTGGTGTAGTGTCTCTTTAATTCCATTTGTTTGTTCATATTCATTAGTTTCTGCACAGAAGCCTTAAAAATGCAAGCAGAAAAATAAATCAATCTGTATAAGTACAGCTCTGCCGCAGTGTCACCACACACTTTAGAGGTTGTTGATTCATGGCCATGTTATGAGATGTGATATTTGTGTTGTGACTAATCTACTTAAAGCTGTATCATGAAATTACCCTTCAGTTGCACTGCCTAGTTTTTATTTGTATGCATCAAGTAGAGAACTGACCAACATATTCAGATCAGGCACAGCGAATGGAGTTATGAAAGGGGAAATGTGTCATAAACTTCATCCTTGTAATTTGTTCATTCAAGTTCTTAAAAGTCTGACCTCCACTGAATGCTCTAATAAAAATTAGATATTATAACTAAATGTCCATTTTTTCTGAGCAATGGATGGTGAATGTTACAGACCTTTAAATGGATGAATAATAAATGTCCTAAATAACAGTAAACAGTCTGAGTCATGCCTTTCTCTGGACATAATTCACAGCTGAGTCCCCAAAACAAACACCATAAACACACACTGTTACAAGGTGATGTGTGTATGACTGTGGCTTTGAAGCCAGTGAAGTTTCCAACTCCTTCTGGGTAAAAAATTGAAGGTTGGTTGGTGGACAGTGACGTCTTTGCCCCCCGCGGACCACATACACGTACACAACACTCGTCACAACACTCCTTGCAGTTGGCATTCCTCCGCACTCTGGCTGAGGTGGAATAAACATATAGAAGTGTTCTGCAGCTTTGACACTGTCATCAAAAATTAGCTAGGCGGGGCCCATTTCAGTAGCTGCAGGGAGTCGTGAAAGTAAAATGCCTCCATTGAGGCACGGTTAATATCTTGGGAGATGAAAGTCACAGTGTGTGTGTGTGAGTATACAGGGTTTGTGTGTGTTTGTGTGAATGAGGGGGAGTAAGTCAGACAGCAGGGCTCGGTTAGTCTCAATCCCACTGTAGTTTGCTGTTGTTTAGTCTCGGAGGAAGGGGGGGGGGGGGGATTCCCCCATTCCCTCCCTCTGTTTTGCTTATTAAACAACTTGAGGCATGTCAAAAGCTTCAGGGGTGTGAAGACACTTGTTCTTTGTGTAATGAAAAGGGTGGTGAAAATGTCATGGAGCACTGCTTTATTAAATGATTAAAAATTGACACTGATAAAAATAAGTGTAAAAACAAAATGACCACCCATATACATCTTCATCAACCTTGTTTTATCTCTTGGAAAAGGACTCAACCTTTTCAGGCTTTGCTGATTTGTCTTTCTTCTCACTCAGTGCGTTTCCGTGCACATCAGTAACCCAGAAATGGTCTTTCCCCGGTTAAGAAAATAATCAGATTATTGAAGTTCCCCACGTAATGACGGAGTAACTCTTCCTCAGGTAAAGAAGGTGGAGGTCCGCCAACATACAGCTGGATGGAATACGGCTTCATTTTCCAGTTCATCTTTGTCAAAATCACAAGCGGGGGGAAAATGGCCGACTTTTGGACAGGATTAGGACAGAAACAGGTCCTCTTGGTAGTGATGTTACTTGCCATGGCGAACTCCTCCCTTTGTTGTACAAGTAACGCTCTACTGTTGTTGTTTTTTTTATGTTGTTTTTGACACCGTTGTTTCCTGGTTTAGTCTCCGGTTCAGACACCACTGCAGTGGAGTGGGGAGGGGGAGTTATAACTCACGGAGCTTGTGCAGACTGGAAACCCGATATTACGCTGGGTAAGATGTTTACATGCAATAATACCCCGGTTACTGAAGGAGTTCTCTAGGTCTGTTAACCAGGGTATGAGAGCTCAGATTTTACCTGGGGTACAGTGTTTACATGGTGTTTAAGAAACCGGAGTATGCCCTTAACCTGAATATAATCGGGTTTTTAAACTGCATGGGAACACACACACACACACACACACACACATAGCATCCATTGTTTAGTTGTCCTTGCTGTTTGCAGCATTCAACCCTGTTCCTCCTTATTTGAACAGGTCACTTCCCAGTCCTCCACTCCCTCATAACTCTCCCCTTACTCACCTCCTCTCCTGTCCACCACCCCTACACCTCCTTTTAATGGACCCGTCTATCAGACTTTTACCAGGTAACAGCTCTCCAAGCACACTGACTGTCATTATGATTTGACAAGTTACTGAATTACTCTTCATTGACCTGAATTGAAGCCAATGATCATTCACCCCCAACTCTACTATGTGCAATTGGTTGATTAATTAGTCCTGCTGCAGCCTGATGTGTATACATGGGGGGATCTATTCATAGAAAATAGATCTCCATAGATTTGGAACATATTAATTCACCTCGTCTCCACAGGTATCAAAGCTATTTCCGATGGGTTTCAGGTTTAGTGTTCTGGTATAAAGCTTCCTCTCGTTCTCCTTAGCACCTGTCTCAGTCAGCCATGACCTACTAATACCTTTCACAGTAAAATATACATGTGATGTGTATCACTGTTTGACCAATTTGGAATTTCCAATAAGGATATTTTGGTGTTATAGTCCCAATATCAAGCATTGATACAATAATAAATCTACGTTAAAAATATTATATTAATGTTATATAGTCATATATGTAGCCGGTCTGGGTCTGCCCGGTCCCGACTACACTGCGTTGTGTTCTGGTGCACGAAAACAGGGGACGCAGGGGTGGTCTCACACTGAACCTTTATTCATATATACCTGTATGATGGCAACATAAAACAGTATGGATGAGTGAGTGACAGTCATCCTCTCCATAAAATGCCTCTTTCAGTCGGGATCATCACAGACTGACAAATGCAAATACAAATACATATATAAAAAAAGAAAATTATCACATCTATTTACATAACAAATGGAAGCTGAGCAATCACACACATACCTCTTTCAGTCGGGATCATCACAGACTGACCCGGGAAGGGCGCTAACTGCGTCATATTTGCAGACTTTCAAAATAAAAGTTTGATTTTGTGAAAATGGAGTAAATCAAAATAATTAAACCAAAAGAAAATGCATAATCTGCCTTACAAGTAAAAAAGAAACTACAAAACATTATGTGATGGATTTTGGTGAAATTAATAATATTGAAAAACAATAAAATACCAACATGTATTGTTTTGTTTTCCTATCTGTTACATTCACCCCTTCTTAATTTCTCCAAAATCCCAAAACATATGAGAAGGAATGTATTCAAGGAATTAAAATGACGAAAGGGATACAATGTTCAAATTCACCCAAACCAAGATGTCCCCTGGAATCTGATTCCTTAAAACAGCATATGAGCTACTTATAAAATAAGTTCAGAAAGAGCAGAAGTTGATCAGGCTACTGTCTCTCCTAGTTAATATGATGCCTTGTACACCACATAGAATCTTGATACACAATCTTGCCAACGAAAACATTTCCCACATCGAGTCAAAAGAATACACTTGAAAAAAAAATACTTCAAATCACATAGGCGATGCCTCTATTGCTTCACTTTAAAACAAAGTCAACAAAGACTGGGACTTCCTACTAAGCCTATGCACAATACCCATTGGTAGTGGTTTCTGCGCCATATTCTCTATCAGTCGATCAACTGCTTTGACAACCCTGCCTACACGTGTTCTGACAACATGTCTCTCATGGCCCGAATCTTGTGTTGGTGTCTGACTATCATTGACTATTGAGGGCATGATGTCATTAGGTCCTGTCTCACTTATGTTAGGAACATTGGCTAAAGAGTCGGTTGTAGGGTGCTTAGGAGCCACACTGGGACCTGGTGAGTCTCTTAGAGGTAAGACCTCCTCTCTTTGTCCTGTTCTCCCACTGCCTGCTGGGTCAACTTCGGAACTTCCAAATGTCATCCCATCAGAATCTCTAATTGAGGAACGAATCGTATCATCCTCCTCTAATGACTCTTGATCCTCCCCCAGCGATTCACAGTCAACATTAGGAGATGTGCACACCCATGAGCAAGTCCGCTCCTCTGAACCTTCCTCTGCCAAACCACTCAACGTACCCAATGACCTCATCTGAAGCACCTGTATCTGGTTCTGCACTGGTTTGTTCAGGGATTGGTAAAAAGCTTACATCCAAAATCAGGTTCCGATGCACCACCTTGGTCTTCCCACTTTCATCTTTGATTTTGTAGATGTGGGTTTGGGGATTTCGATCAATGACTGTATAGAGTGTAGGTTCCCAATTGTCTGTCAACTTCTTCTTCCCTCTCTCCGCTTTGTTGGCAAGCAGAACCCTGTCCCCAACATCCAGACAGGTGCCCCGAACCTTCTTGTTGTAGCCATCGGCTTGATGCTGCTGCTCTTTTCTTGAATGTTTTTGGGCAATACTCGCAGCTTCATGAAGGCTTGCCATCAGTTTGCTGGCGTAGGTGTTGTAATCAACCACATTTGCGTCCCTCAAGACCTGCTTGAAAACCGTGTCCACTGGGAGTCTAGGGACTCGACCGAACATCAAGTAGAATGGGGCGTATCCAGTTGTTTCATGAACGGTAGCATTGTAGGCAAAAGTCAGGGTCTGTATCTGTTGTGCCCAATGTTGTTTAGCTGCCAGTGGTAAGGAGCGTAACATGTTGCCCAGCGTCCTATTGAACCTTTCGGTCTGCCCATTTCCCATGGGGTGGTATGCGGTTGTGTGTGACTTTGCTACCCCTGTGAGAGAGAGGAGTTCCGATATGAGTTTGCTTTCAAAATTAGCTCCCTGATCCGAATGTATCCGCTCTGGAAATCCATATATGCAAAATACATTGTCCCACAGCTTCTTTGCAACTTGTTTTGCTGTCTGGTTTACGCAGGGGAAAGCATGAGCCAGCTTTGTAAAGTGGTCTGTTATGACCAAGACATCCACTGACCTCTGTTTGTTATCCTCAGCACTCCAAAAATCGATACACACTAACTCCATCGGTGCAGTGGTGCAGATGCTCTCAAGGGGAGCCCGGGCAGCTGGTTCAGGGCTCTTTGCTAAGATACATCGTTGGCAGCATTTCACATAATCCCTAATGTCTTTTTCCATCTGCGGCCAGAAAAAGCGCTGTCTCGCAAGGCGCAGAGTCCTGGCTTGTCCTTGATGCCCCGCAAGGTCCTGCACCCCAGAGAGGGCCTCGACCTTCAGGGTTGCTGGTAGGACAAACTGGTACCTTGTATGTCGGGTAGAGGGTTCTCTAAACATTCTGTAGAGGACTCCATCTTGAACTTTTAAACGCTGCCACTGTTTGCAGAGTGCTCGTGCTCTAGGAGCTAACCTGTTTCTTTCCCTCCTAGATGGCAGATTTCCCCGTTCCACCAATAACAGGACCTCCCGGATATCTGGGTCTGACTCCTGACTGTGCCGAAGCTCCTCAAGAGAGAGGGCTGGGAGTGTGTCTTGTCGTAAGGGCGTCATCTGAGGGAGAACCTTAAGAAACTGTACGGCACGGGACTCAACAGCCTTTTCCCACTCAGTGTGGGCTTCACAGATGGACTTAACATCAGAGGAGCCCTGACTTCCTGCTCGGTTGCATCTAGGAGAACCTATGGTTGCAGAGCCTGATTCGTCTATTTGAAGACATTGGACCTTGCACCGGAAAACGTCCTGTACCCCATCCTCCTTCGTTCCCTCAGACTCTGCCAAAAGATCCTGGTATGGCTCACTCATCAGCCTTCGACTCACTGACATAGTGAAGGGGTCTCTACTCAAAGCATCTGCTACAATATTTTTTGTCCCGGGGATATGCTTGATGTCGAATGTGTATGGTGATAGTTTAGCCACCCAACGCTGTTCACATGCATCAAGTTTTGGTTTTGTCATTATGTAGGTTAATGGATTATTATCGGTCCATACTGTAAAGAACTGGCCTTTTAACCAATGACTGAACTTTTCACAAACACTCCACTTGAGCGCTAGGAATTCTAGACGATGGGCCGGATATCTCTTTTGCGAGCCAGTTAGAGTCTTGCTTGCGAAGGCGATAGCGCGGGCCTTGGCTTCACCCTCCGGAATCTGAGACAAGACTGTTCCAAGACCGTCCAGTGAGGCATCGATGGACAGGATCAGTGGTCTGGAGAAGTCTGGGTGAGTGAGGACTGCACAGTTCAAAAGTTTCTCCTTGAGGCTGAGGAAGGAAGAGTCGCAGTCGGCAGTCCAGTCCGCAGGTTTGAGCTTTCTGAAGACCCCTGCCTTCTGATTTGGTTTACCAACCCTTCCTCTCCGTTTCTGACCTGCTGTGAGAGCAAACAAAGGCTTTGCGATTGAGGAGCAGTTGGGTATAAAGTGTTGGTAGTAAAATATCATACCAAGGAATGATTTTACCCTTCGAACTGCAGGCGTACAGCCATCATCTTCCATCAAGTCTTTCTTTGTCATTTTGACAATCACCTCAACTTTGCTTGGGTCGACGGCTACCCCATCACCATCAATAACGTGACCCAGGAATGCTACAGATCGTCGCAGTAGGTGGCACTTTCTTGGACTCAATTTAAGATTATATTCTCTCAGCCTCTGAAAAACAACTTCCAGCCTATTGAGGGCTTCCTGTTCTGATGGGGCAAAGACCAGCAGGTCATCAAGATAGCAAAGCAGGCTGCTGAAGTTGAGGTCACCAAAAATGCTTAACATCATCCTCATGAAGGATGCGGGGCTATTACAAAGGCCCTGTGGCATTCTGTTGTATTCGTGTAAGCCCAATGGCGTTGTGAAAGCGGTGTACTTTTTATCTTCTTCGTGCATGGACAGGTTATAAAATCCTGATGTCAAATCCATTGTGCTGAAGACTGAGTTCCCGCCGAGGGCAGCCAAACAGTCCGCTTGATGAGGCAGGGGGTGAGCGTCTTTGATGGTCCTCGCATTCAGCCACCGGAAGTCTGTACATATCCTGAGGTCACCACTCTTTTTCCACACCATCACCAGAGGGGAAGCAAATTCACTCACTGATTTTCGAATGATTCCCTGCTCTTCCATCAATGTGAGGACCTGACGCAGTTTCTGGTAGTGAGCTGGTGGCACTCTACGGTATGGAAGGCGGAAAGGGCGATCGTCTGTGAGCCGAATTCTGTGTACAAAGCCTTTGGAATCTCCACAGTCTAGATTGTGTTTTGAGAACACATCCTGATATTGTTCCAACATTTCCACCAGCCGATTCTTGGCAAGGGGGCTCACCTGGCAACCATCAATATCAACGTCTCCCAGTCCAAAGTTCTTCAGTCTCTGTTTCGGGTCAGTGCTATAAACAGTGTTATGCCGGTCATGTGTTTCCTTATCCACGTCACTCTCTTTCCGACAGGAGCCTTGGAGCAATGTGAAATCTTCAGCCGCAATGCAAGGAGAAACATCTGCTATCTTGCAGTTTCTTTTTAGGGTGAGAGGTTTTTCTGTGGCATTGGTCACTCTCATAGGAGTCCAACCATCCCCCCATAAAGGTGTGACCACTCTGCCAACCATGATGCCTCGGGGGGCACACTTGGACGAAGTGGGCTCCACCACCACCGTACTTCCGGGTGACATCGGGACATTACTGGGTAACCTGCCCCACAACAGGTACTCCTGCTTGGGGTGTAGTGTCACTGCCTGAGTCAGCCTAACTGTGCCTACTTTGTCCGGTACATCCACCCCTCTCCATCAGGTAAGGCTAGTCATCATTTCCAAAAACTGCTCATACTCTACGGATTCTTGTGTGCTGCATTTGATAAGTTTCCAGTAATTGTCATCCTTCTTCAACTGATGGACCACATACTTTAACATGTTTGTGCCTATGATGATCTCATCTTTCTGACCGGGGACCACCAAAACTGGAACAATGCACTTAACTCCATACAATCCCAGTTCCATTTCGTACATGCCTTTGGGGGTCACCTGTCCTCCTCCGCAACCGACAAGGATTGTTCTTGCTGTTGTGTCAGAATGTTCTCTGATAATAGTCTCTGTTCTTCTACCTCGTTTATTGTGCAGGCCATTGATCCAGAGTCAAGTAATCCTTGCAGCTGAGCAGAACCATTGATTGTCACCGGAGCATGGAATAGTTCACCAAACGGTTCAGCTCGATGAATGTTTTGGATAACTACTGTACAATCTTCAGGCATTGCTTTACATACATTAGCATAAACCTCTTTTAAATCTTCTCCAAATTCGAGGGTGGTCTCTTTAACGCTCACATGTCCCCTCTCCAAACGTGAGCTATCTAGTTTAAAGCTGCTGCATCTTGTTCTTCTCTAGGCTGGATGGGGTGGGGAGGGATATTATGCCTCAACCCACGCTGTCGACAGTCTCTCCTCCAGTGACCCGGCCGGAAACAGCTCATGCAGAGGTTCTCCTGTCTGCAGTGCATTGTGGTGGAGTGGTTAGTGGCCTGACAGACTTTACATCTCTTTTGGAAAATGTTTGTTTGTTCTCTGCTTGGTCCTGCAAGTACTACTGACTGAGCTTTCTGCTCCAAGACACGGTCTAGCAGGCTGATGAGTGACTGAATATTCAAGATTCAAGATTCAAGATTCAAGAAGCTTTATTTATCCCGAGGGAAATTATTGTGCAACAGTTTCGATACAAAGGAGGAAAAGGATCAGAGTAACAATAAGCATAAACATAAATCAAATCAAAATAAAGCTAACGTCAGATAAATCAAGCAATGAACCAGTGTGACAGAGTGCAACAGATGTCGTGGTTAAGCGTAGGTATATACAATATACAACAATACGCAGCGTGCAGTTTAGCAGCAGATTGAAATAAAATAAGTACAAACTAAATAAGTGAGAAAGAGCGATAAGTTACAAGTGTTAAAAATGTTAAAAATGTTAAAAATGTAGCAGCATGTCCTACAGAACTAAGTGACAGTGTGGCACAGTGGAGTGTAGCAGCATTTCGTACTGAACTAAGTTACAGTAAGTTACAGTAAACCACAGTGAAATGTAGCAGCATGTCCTAAAGCACAGTAAGTGTATCAGCAGATAGTTACAGTAAACCATTAATAAATAAATAAGTGATGTAGTGGTGATATAAAGTGACAGTGTAGTATAGCAGCATTACTTACTGAAGTAAGTGACAGTACAACTGAATAAAGTACAACTGAATAAAGTGATGCAGTGATGGTATAAAGTGACAAAGTGACATTTTCAGGATACAGTGTCTCCACTGTTCCTTACCTGACTGGGGGGAGATGAATTATAAAGTTTGATGGCCGCCGGAAGAAAAGACTTCCTCCGGCGTTCAGTATTACACCGGGGGAGAATGAGTCTATGGCTGAAGGTGCTTCTGCTGGAGGTCAGCAGCTGGTGGAGAGGGTGAGAGTTATTGTCCAGGATGCTGTGCAGTTTAGACAGCATCCTCCTCTCAGACACCGCCACCAAAGAGTCCAGTTTGACCCCCAGGACGGAGCCAGCCTTACTGATGATCTTACTGATCCTCTTTGCGTCTGCTGCCCTCAGTCTGCTGCCCCAGCACACAACAGCAAAGAAGATGGCACTGGCTACCACTGACTGGTAGAACATCCTCAGCATGGTGTTACAAACATTGAATGACCGGAGCCTCCTCAGGAAATAGAGACGACTCTGGCCCTTCTTGTATACAGCCTCAGTGTTCTTGGAAAAGTCCAGTTTGTTGTCCAGGTATACTCCAAGATATTTGTAATCCTGGACAACATCCACAGTCAGTCCGTTGATGGAGATGGGTGTGGGGGCAGATTTACTCCTGCGGAAATCCACCACTAGCTCCTTTGTCTTGGTGGCGTTTAGAATCAGGTGATTAGCTGCACACCAGTCGACAAAGGAGTCCACAACGCCCCTGTACTCCTCCTCCTTCCCCTCACTGACACAGCCAACAATTGCAGAATCGTCGGCAAACTTCTGCAGGTGGCAGGACTCAGAGAGGAACTGAAAGTCTGAGGTGTAGAGGGTGAACAGAAATGGGGAAAGAACAGTACCCTGTGGAGCTCCAGTGCTGCAGACCACGGTGTCAGACACTCCGTCCTGCAGTCTGACATACTGTGGTCGACCCGTCAAGTAATCCGTAATCCAGGAAACCAGGGGAGGGTCCACCTGCATCGCCGTCAGCTTCCGTCCCAGCAGAGCAGGCCGGATGGTGTTGAACGCACTTGAGAAGTCCATGAACAAGATTCTCACTGTGGTCCCCGCTCTGTCCAGGTGGGCGCAGGCACGGTTGAGCAGGAAGATGATAGCATCCTCCACTCCTAGTCTCGGCTGGTAGGCAAACTGTAGAGGGTCCAGTGATGAGCTGACCAGGGGCCGAAGAAGTGAAAGAACCAGCCTCTCCAGGGACTTCATCAGGTGCGACGTCAGCGCCACCGGTCTGTAGTCTTCTGAGGTGCTGGGACGCACCTTCTTTGGTAATGGTACCAGGCAGGATGTCTTCCACAGCACAGGGACCTTCTCGAGACTCAGGCTGAGGTTGTAGATGTACTGCAGGACTCCACACAGCTGGATCGCACAAGTTTTGAGGACCCTCGGGCTGACACCGTCGGGACCCGCTGCCTTGCCTGGGCGGAGTCTGCACAGCTCCTTCCTCACCTGCTCTGCAGTGAAGGTCTGTCTGCTGTGTGTGTTGGTGGGGGGGGGAGAGAGGTGATGGCGGGGGGGAGGGGACAGGTAGGGCAAAATCAGGAAGGAATTGAGGGGGAGGTGTCAGCAGGGTTGGAGGTTTGGAGGTGGGTGGTTGTAGAGGAGCCGTGGGGAGGTGGTCCAGAGCCCTTTCATCAAATCTGTTATAGAACAGATTTAGCTCATTGGCACGTTCAGTACCACCTCCTACCGTCTGGCTACCAGATGGTTTTTAGCCAGTGATGCTCCTCATGCCGCTCCACACGTCCTTTAAGTTGTTCTGCTGGAGTTTGTGCTCCAGCTTCCTCCTGTAGGTGTCTTTGCCCTGTTGGATCCTCTCCTTCAGCTCCCTCTGGACCTGCCTCATCTGCTCTCTGTCCCCCTCTCTGAAGGCCCTCTTCTTCGCATTCAGCAGGACCTTGATGTCTCTGGTGACCCACGGCTTGTTATTTGGGAAACAGAGTACAGTCTCTGTAGGAACAACGCTGTCCACACAGAAATTGATGTACCCTGTTATGCAGTCCGTGAGATCATCAAGGTCCTCCCCATGTGAATTACAGAGCAAATCCCAGTCTGTGAGTTCAAAGCAACCCTGTAAAGCTTCGTCAGTCTCCTGTGACCATCTCCTCACAGTCCTGGTGGTCACAGGAAGCCGCTGGACTTGGGGCTTATACAGGGGCTGCAGATGGATGAGGTTGTGATCTGATCTTCCAAGAGGAGGAAGGGCAGTGGAGCTGTAAGCCTCCTTAACATTAGCATACAGCAGGTCCAGTGTCTTGTTTTCCCTGGTGGGACAGTCCACAAACTGCTTGAAAGTGGGCAGTGTTGCAGCCAGAGTGATGTGGTTGAAGTCCCCAGATATTGCAATGAATGCGTCTGGGTGCCGTGTCTGAAGTCCCGCGACGACGGTGTGGATGACGTCACTCGCGCGCGCCGCGTTTGCAGTCGGAGGAACGTAAACAACCAGAACGATCACGTGTGAAAACTCCCTCTGCAGATAATATGGCCGCAGACTCACGGCGAGCAGCTCAATGTCCGGGCTACACACACGCTCCTTTACAGTCACGTGTCCAGGATGACACCACTTGTTGTTAATAAGAATAGCAAGTCCCCCACCTTTCCTCTTGCCACTCTCACGGTGACTCCTGTCCGCCCGAACAGTCTGAAAGCCGTCCACAGTTACGTTCGAGTCCGGGATGTCCTCGTGGAGCCACGTCTCCGTGAAACACAGCACACTGCTCACACGATACATCCACTGAGTCTTCACCAGGCCCGCCAGCTCGTCCATCTTGTTAGCCAGCGACCTCACGTTTCCCATGGTGATGGAAGGGAGAGATGGTTTATATCTCCTCTTCTTTTCCCGTTGTTTACGTCCAGCCTTACATCCCCTGTACTTTCTCCTCAGTTCTTTGGGGATTTCAGGCCTCACCCGCATTAGCGCCGTTGGTGCTAGCGACAACAGCTGTTCACGGGTGTAAACAAAGGAGCCGCCGCATTGTTGCGTCCAGACGGAGACGCGGTCGGCAAAAATAGTCCCAAGAATGAGACAAACGGACAAAAAACACGTAAGAAAGTTCACGAACATAGTTGGCTACGGTTAGCACTACGACTTACAGGAAAAAGTACTTAATAAAAAGACAGTAAAATAAGATAAAATAGCAAAAAAGTGCGGAAAGGAGAGGGAGCAACTGTTGCTGGCTGCCGCTTTACACAGCGCCGGAACCGGAAGTGAATACAAGCATTCTCAACTGGGGGTGTGGGTGGCGGCCCTGGCATTTTCTGTTCACAGGTGAGCTCCCTTACATTATCAGTAGTTGCACCTCCCAGCGTTGAAATCTGAACATGAGCATTAACCTGCCGGTGCTGTGGTGGGCGACATGTTTTACCTTGATTTTTCGTCTTAGCCTCTCTCTGATGTTCGATGAGGTGCTCTTGTATCTCTTGTGATGTCCACTTCTCTGCTGTTCTACATTTCAGGACACTGGAGAGTGCAGAATCAGGACAGTGTTTTACAAACATCATTGTGACTTCATGAGCAGGGGTCTCAACATACCTTCCTTGCCTCCGTAAACACTCATCAACCACATCCACTGCTTTATTCAGCCGAATCCAATAATCCATTGGATCTTCTCCAGCCAGTGGTAAGGTGTTGTAAAAGTCTGCTAGGGGCATTGAGGAATATGTTACCTCACTGAAATGTTGTTTAAGAATGTCAAAAACAAGCTTGGGATCTTCAGCAGGCTTTAAGGACGGGATACTGCGCAGAGTGACCTTGACTACGTCTCTAGCTTTTCCCATTAGTCGCGACAGTATCTCTTGTGAATGTTCCTGGGGTGAAATACCCCTTTTCCTAAGATAAACATCCATGATTTCTTCCCACTCGTGTACTGTGTGTTTGTCGGTTCCATCTCCTCTGAAGTGTGGCGGCTCCTTTGCATCTGGCTGCATCACAAGCTTCACCCCTATCATATTTAGATCGGAATGACCCTCCCCTAGGTTTGCACTAGACGTGGGATTACTTTTGACATTATGACTGTCTGCAGTCTTCTGTATCTGGCTGACAATGCTCTCGCCGATTTGGTGAGCTAACTGAGTTATAATGCTTTCAAAGTCTGGAGAACTAATGGTTTCATCAGACTTGCGTTGCATGGGGGGAAATGTATCGGTATGCATGAGGGTGGAGGATGATGTACGGGGGCGTACTACACTAGCGCCTCTCCCTGTGCCTGAAGGACTAGTGGCTGGGTTAGGCACATGCTGTCTCGGTGTAACAATATCATGATACATGGGCGTGGAAGATAAAACTGGGTGACCTACTGCACTAACACCCTTAGCTGGGGTTACATCTTCCAGAAACTTGCCTCGCCCAAAACTCATTGCAACAGCGCCCTCACCATAACTAAGTGCCCTTTTTATGTTCTCTCCATCAGCCATGTTAACCAAATATACTAACCGTTAAATGATAGCAAAAACAGGTAAGTATACTTAGCGTGTGCACATACAAACCAAAAAAAAAATAACTTCACAGAGGAAAGTTATGAAACTAAATCAATCAAATCAATAACCCTCAATATTCCAGGTGTGCTATGAATACGTATATTTTTCTACAGTGTCAAACCCCCCAGGTGTCCCTACTTGTTACAACAACCACCGGTGATCACTCTGGCGATGATCTGTGGAGAAGAAATCCGGGTCACGGCACCAATGTAGCCGGTCTGGGTCTGCCCGGTCCCGACTACACTGCGTTGTGTTCTGGTGCACGAAAGCAGGGGACGCAGGGGTGGTCTCACACTGAACCTTTATTCATATATACCTGTATGATGGCAACATAAAACAGTATGGATGAGTGAGTGACAGTCATCCTCTCCATAAAATGCCTCTTTCAGTCGGGATCATCACAGACTGACAAATGCAAATACAAATACATATATAAAAAAAGAAAATTATCACATCTATTTACATAACAAATGGAAGCTGAGCAATCACACACATACCTCTTTCAGTCGGGATCATCACAGACTGACCCGGGAAGGGCGCTAACTGCGTCATATTTGCAGACTTTCAAAATAAAAGTTTGATTTTGTGAAAATGGAGTAAATCAAAATAATTAAACCAAAAGAAAATGCATAATCTGCCTTACAAGTAAAAAAGAAACTACAAAACATTATGTGATGGATTTTGGTGAAATTAATAATATTGAAACACAATAAAATACCAACATGTATTGTTTTCTTTTCCTATCTGTTACATATACAACATGAAAGCATCATAAACAAGTATAGGGAATAACAAAACTAAGAGTCTACAGCTATTTTGTTTGTGAGTGAGACCAAGATCTCAGATCAGCATCAACACAGGACAACAGCAACGGATCATGACAACTAGAAAACACATGACATAAAATGGTGCATTGACAAAACAGCAATTAAATTGTTAATTAATTAAAGCAACTGCAGCTAGCAGTGACAACTTCCTTAGTACTGAGTTTAAAACCATTAAAAGAGATAAAGCTATTAAGTCTGAGTCTGAGTCTTGCGTCGCCGACACACGATACGCGGTAAAAACACTTTGCATTCCCTATGGAAGAGGCGGTAGCGCCCAAGGTAGCAGCGTGCACCGATCAGATTTGCCTCTGCCGCTGTGCTCAAAGTTCAAATCAGTTGAACTTTGACCTAGTTGCTGCTGACCTTTTCAAAAGTGCAACCAATGAAGCTTTGAGATGTTTACGTTTCCTAGGCAACCAGAGAGTAACATCAAGCCAGTTACAAAGATGGAGGAATAATGTATTGTTTGTGGGTCTTAGTTTCCCGAACTATTAAATGTTACATTGAAGCTGTAACACGATCTCTGGAGACAATGTATATATGGAGGTTTATCAGCATCACAGCAGGTTTGTGAAGAGGCAGAGGTTTGTTAAACACTCACCGGCCAATTTATTAGGTGCACCTGTTAATAAAGTGTCAGTGTGGTCTTCTGCTGCTGTTACCTATCTGCTAGAAAGTAGGTGGTGTTGTGAGTTCACAGATGCTCTCCTGCATTCCTCTGTTGGAACCAGTGGATATTTGAGTTACTGTTTCCTTTCTATCAGCTCCAACCAGTCTGGCCATTCTCCTCTGACCTCTTGCTAAAACAAGGCATTTGCACCCACAGAACTCACTGGATCTTTACTCTTTTTGGGACCATTCTCTAAACCCTAGAGATGGTTGTGCGTGAAAATCCCAGTAGATCAGCAGTTTCTGAAATACTCACACCAGCCCGTCTTGCACCAACAACCACGCCACATTCAAAGTCACTTCAATCACCTTTCTTCCCCATTCTGATGCTCGCTTTGAACTGCAGCGGATGTCTGCACCATGTCTACCTCGACCTAAATGCATTGAGTTGCTGCCATGTGATTGGCTGATTAGAAATTTGCGTTAACGAGCAGTTGGACAGGTGCACCTAATAAAGTGGCCGGCGAGTGTAATCCTAACTTTGATTTAGCCATTTACTGGGTCTCTGCGCCCAACCTCACGGTGAGCCCAGTGCAAAAAGTTTATCATGCGAAGGCCCCTTTAGCCTGTAGATCGTTCCAGGACCAAGGACCACAATAGAACAGGGTTGAACAGGGTTGTTTTACCTGCCTCTGGAACCACAGAGGTACAAACTTAAATAGATGGGAAACTTGCCTAAAATAACATCATAAATGGCTGAAGTGCTGGAAGTGTGTCCAAACAGTGATGCTTGTGGTTTTGACTGGAACCATCTTTTCATTTGTCTACAGTTGATTCCTTCGGGGCAGATAAAGGGTAAACACAGAAATGATGAGACTTTCCAGACACACGTAATGTCATTTCAATGTGACACAAATTCACAAATATATATTTAATTATCTTGTTGAATGTTCAAATATATACACAGACAGGAGGCCTCTCTCCAGCATCTAACCACACACAGTAGGTAATGAGGCTGCATTGTTGGGTTTGATTATTGTTGTTTGTTAATATTACTGAGTTGTAAATAACCAACCAATGTCTCTTTGATAATAATAATAATAATAATAATAATAATTATATATATATATATATATATATATATATATAGAGAGAGAGAGAGAGTTTTTTTTTTTTTTTTTTCAAATGAGTAAAACATGAATGAACACAAAGGACACAGACGGGGGTTAAGTAGACATAGACACAACATAACCACAAAGCAGCACAGAGCAACACACAGAGTAAAGGGGCTTGTCTCACCCAGGGCCCTGTAGAAAAGCTTAGGGTGATGGGGAAGCCAAATCAACCATTTAGTTTTCATCCCTTCAAGTCCCTTCTCTTGTAAAACCTAAAGATACAGTCCAGAAAACACGTCTGAATTAGCATTTGCATTGACATCCCTCACCCAAAAAACAACCTTACATTATGTAATATATATTATAATTGTGCAAGTAGCTAAATATGACCCATATTTACATTAATTGTTGAGACAATCTCTAGTGGCCACATTAATTATCATGGGAGTGAAAGGGAGGTAATGTGACGTTTAATAAGGAGGAAGGCTGAGGTGGTGAATGGAATGAACACAGGACTTTCCCCTGAAAAGCTGGTGTTCACGTCTCATGTGAAACCAAAAGTCAGTAGTGACTTTGTTTTTTAAGTAAACCAGCTTCTGCCCGTTGTGTAGCTCCATCCGTGACGTAGTTCTCCCTATCTTTTTCTTTAGATTTTAATCTATTTAATTGTCTGTTAAGTTTCTATCTATCACAGAGTGGGTTGAAACAATGGCGATTCATCATGTTATCCACTGATGAAAGCACTTTTTTCCTCTTTGCTTAGCCAATCTGTTTGTCTGCCACCATGTTAGTGACGCTGCAGCGGCTTGTCTGCAGGTGGAGATCGCCACTGCTGGTTATGCTGCGTTCACGTGTACTTGGAAATTGGGATCTTCCAACACCTGAGTCAGGCTTATAGTAAGGGCAGAAGTGTAATAGGAACATGTGGCGTGTGTATGTATTTAAGAAGGGAACATATAGGGGATGGACCGGAGGTAGAGAGGTGAATGTGATTCAATAAAGTTTACAAAAGTGGTGTCCTGATACCTGCATTGCCCTGTGAAAACCAATCTCATGAGTCACGTTATTTGTGTGTGCAGTGAAAAAGGCAAAGTGTGGCATCTAAAAGTGACTGCAAATGGTTCAACACTGTGAATATGTCCCAACATGGTGGAGATAATCATCCAACAGTTTATGCTCAAGTCAAGGTAAAAAACCTTAACTAGTGAATGTAACGTTACTAAGCTGGACAAAACAAGTTTAAACTGGACTGGAGGAGTTCACAGCATGTTCCTGTTTACTGTCTCAGTCTTCTGGGGAGGTGTAGTAGTGACCTGGATGTTACCCCAGTGCTATGAGAAAATTCTGAACTCTCTATTTCCAATAGAAAGTAGGCTGATATTTAAATGTGCAGGATGGAATCAAAATATTTTTTGGTGAAAAATACAATGAAATGAGGATGCTTGGATGGCGTTTTATTAAAAATTATTGTGTATCGATTAATAAATCCCAATCCCCCACGACAGTGACTTCCTGGTTGATCCAATCAGGAAGTGCCAAAAAACGCAGTTCTCTGAGTGTCCACTAGGGGCATGTTTCACAATAAAGCAGTTTCTCATTGACCCCCCTGTTAAACAGGCCATTTTCACAGCATAATTAAACCTGTTTAAGGCCTGGGACAAAAAAACATTCTAGTCTGTATGTTTAGGTCATATCTTCATGACAACACTGGGGGGGGGACCAGTCTAGTTTTTATTTTATTGGAGGTAAGTTTAGGAAGTTTATGAATAAGTAGGGGAGTGACAGCTAGCCTCTGGCCCTCACTTCTCCTCAGAGGTATACATCAGTCAGATGGACGTATCTCCCTCCCCTCAACATCACATCAATGCCCATTGTTGGTAAGAGGAAATAAGGCAGAGACAAAGTCTGACAAGATGGTGACTCCTGTAGGCGATTGGTTTAGTTGAGAGAACAGGCCCTGATGGGTATGCTATGTCCATTTTTCATACAGTCTATTATAAATTCCCTGATTAATGGTCATCATATTTCCTCTGACAATAATCGTGATATCAACATTTCATGGCGTGACATCCCTTTTTTCAACTGTCCAGACACATCTGCCAAACCCATGTTTCATTTTATCTGGCAGGCACATCTGGCCCTTCACCCATACAGACAGATTTCATTGACATTGTCAATCACAACTGTTTATTTCATGTGGGGCGGGTTTAAGATGATGACGGACAGCATCACCGTCTAGTCTGTATGTTATTGTAGGTAACGGGTAAGACAGAGCAGGTCTCAGGTAGTGTTAAGTGTAAAGGTGTGTGTGTGTGTGTGTGTGTGTGTGTGTGTGTGTGTGTGTGTGTGTGTGTGTGTGTGTGTCTGTGTGTATGTGTATGTGTATGTGTATGTGTATGTGTGTGTGTGTGTGTGTGTGTGTGTGTGTGTGTGTGTGTGTGTGTGTGTGTGTGTGTGTGTGTGTGTGTGTGTGTGTGTGTGTGTGCAGAGGATGCAGATGGTTCAGGAAGTATTATTATTATGATTAAAGAAGAAGAATAAAACAATAAACAAATTGATATACAAATTAAGATATCAAATAATGGTTATTCAGTTAGTAAAATAATAAGATTGATTGAATAAACTGAACAAATCATTGTGGGCGACACAACTGGGAGGTGGCAGCATTCTAGCTCCCAGTGCTTTTATCTTTCTACATTTCTTTCCCTCCATGTTCCTTTATTTTTCTTCTGTTGTCTTTCCATCTGTATTCTTCTCTTTCATAGTCAAATTCTCCTGGTCCTGTGTGAGGCAGGGGATGTCCCTGACCCTTTTCTATTAAACATTTCCTCCTGGCTCAAATAATTCCTAGCTGGAGGCTGACACACTAGGCTACCCCACCCAGGATATCAAGTGGCTTCTTAGATTCCTTCATAATACAGTATCAGAAAAAAGATAGGAGGAACAAGTGGTGTGGAAAAGACTTAAGTAAGAAAGAGAAAAATAAAAACCAAGGGTGTGGTGGTTATGTATGTCATGTATTTGGTATTTGTGCATGTGTCTGGAGGTGAACAAATAGAAAGGTAAGGGATATAATAACTAATCTCCGTGACTTTCCAAATCAGATAAAATCAGTGAAGCTTGTGTGTTTCCCTCCGCCTTTGTTTGCCTTAGCCTCACCTTGCCTTTGTGTGATTTCCTATAAGAGTTGATATGAAAAACCTGCAGCGACATGAGGGATTTTTCTGTTGTTTTAAAGTTGCACTCCATACAATTTCCATCTATTTGATTACCTTTTGAGTATCTGTCTATCAAAGAGTGAGTTAAATCAATGGTGATTGATCATGTGACCCACTAATGAAAGTACTTGGTGCCTTTTTGCTGAGTATTATATTATATATAGAGACATTCCCTCTCTAGATGTAAATAATCCTCCATGTTAGTGACGCTGCAGTTAGTCCCGCGGCCCAGATCCTCACCAATGTTATGCTGCGTTCACTTGTAATCAGAAATCGGAAATTCCATCTTCTGAGTCAGGCTTGTAGTAAGGGCAGGGGTAAAAACTTCAATACACAGAGGCCGCTAAAAACAACATATCTCAAATTTTATGGTGTACAAATTTAATGTCAAACAGCAGTGTAACAAGTGATAGAGATATTTAGGATGAAAGGCTATCTTTTGTAATCAAGTGACACTTAAAGTACAGCAGTGCAGCCAGATTTGAATGAGGTCTTACATTTTGTCGACTTTATGAATACTCCCTAACTGTCTGTGCAAGTGAGTGTGTGTGAATGTGGAGAACTGTCTCTGTCTGTGTGTCAAGAGGTACATGGAGGGACTTGCAGAAGAATGAATGATTAATCTGCTCTTCTTTGTGGGTAATTTAAGTGTCAAGCTCTCTTCCTCTGCTCTGTGCTAACTGAGTTGTGTGTGAAAAGGCCTCCCCCTCCCCTTTAATCTGGGCCAATCGGGCGAGCTGAGTCGCGCTGCTGTATTTCAGCGTGTCTACTTAGTGATTTAGTGAGACTGATCAGGGAGGAACAAAACGCAGAACAACTCACAAAGGAGTTGTCATACTTAGACCATGCTGTAATAATAACATTAGCTAATAAGAAAAAATAGAGGTTATTTATATGTGATTATTCTTTGATCAAGTAGATAAAAAAGGAAAACGCAAAAAGGAAATGAACAAATATTACTATTACAAATGTTGGATAAGCATCTGTGTTTGAGCCACAGTAGGATATGAAACATTGCACAACAATTATGAGTCCAGTGATTACCTCCTTTATTCTTGGTAGTATAATTAATTAATCACAGTAATTACTCATATTTAAGAGGATGAGATGTGTATTGTATGTGAGGTCTGTGTATTTGATCGTTGATCAAAAATGTGCTGGGTGGTCTTGGAAAACGGGGGGAAAAGACAGGATCCACAGGATTCTTCACTCTAAAAAATAAGAAAAAATAAATAATTTAAAAGGCCTTTTGTCTAAAGACAAACAGTGGTTGAAACATGTTGGCTTTTTTTAATGATTTACCCACAACAATAAATGCTTTTCATATCTGCTTCCTCGTTATTATTTTGTCCTAAAGTTGTGATAGCCATGATAACGGAGTGGGGGCCTCCCCATCTGTCTGTCTGCTCTTTGTTGTTGAATACTGTTTTCAATATCACTGGCTGCCATCAGCGGTTAGCATTCATAGTTTAAGGATTGTTGTTCAAAGATAAACAGGCAGTGAGTAAGACAGACAGTCAACACTGCCTTTCAGATGCAGACGTAACTATTATGCACCTGCAGGAATGTGTCATCAAAACCATGCGGCAGGTAGACATTACACCTGTGTGACAGATTGAGTGTCTTCACTTAAACATGTTGTCTCTGTGATAAGTGCGATAAGGCAGAGAGATAAAAGAGTAGCTAACTACTCCTAAAGGAACAGGGAGGAAACATTTCAATTACAATGCAGAGCACATGCATGATGGAAGGACTACTGTAACAATATGCACATGCATGTATCAGAATCAGTGGATCAGCTTTAGCTGTTAAGACACACTCACTTTTTAGCTCTGATAACATCTGAATACCAATTGTTAGATTCTTATTATGTAAATAAATGGTTTTAAAATCCAACTTTTAACACGTATTTTAAATCATGACTATGTATGCCATTATGTTGCAAAGTACTTGTAGCTCATATAAGTGAATGAACTCAACACACAACATTTAATTCACGCTAAATGCTAAAAGAGTGAAATGAATAACTGTGAACCTGTAACACTACAGACAGGAACAGTACAGATGGAGAATTTAATTAATAACTGAACCTGTAACTCTCTAGACAGGATATGTAGAGATCTCATCCCATCTCATCTCATCTCATCTTTAACCGCTTATCTGGGTTTGGGTCATGGGGGGCAGCAGCTTTAGAAGGGGCCCCCAAACTTCCCTTTCCCGGGCCACATCAACCAGCTCTAACTGGGGGATCCCGAGGCGTTCCCAGGCCAGTGTGGAGATATAATCTCTCAACCTAGTCCTGGGTCATCCCCGAGGCCTCCTCCCAGCTGGACGTGCCTGGAACACCTCCCTAGGGAGGCGCCCAGAGGGCATCCTTACTAGATGCCCAAAACACCTCAACTGGCTCCTTTCAACGCAAAGGAGCAGTGGCTCTACTCCGAGTTCTTCACGGATGGTTGAACTTCTCACTCTATCTCTAAGGGAGACTCCAGCCACACTCCTGAGAAAACCCATTTCGTCCGCTTGTACCCGTGACACGTTCTTTCAGTCATGACCCAGCTTTCATTACCATAGGTGAGGGTGGGAACGAAGATTGACAAGGTAGATCGAGAGCTTTGCCTTCCGGCTCAGCTCTCTTTTCGTCACAACAGTGCGGTAGAGCGACTGCAGCACCGCCCCTGCTTCTCCGATTCTCTGGCCGAAAACTCACGCTTCATCGTCCCCTCACTCGTGAACATGATCCTGAGGCACTTGAACTCCTTCAGTTAGGGTAAGGACTCTGCCCTACCTGGAGTAAGCAATCCACGGATTCACAATCAGCTGCGAACCGATCCAGTGAGTGGTGAAGGTCACTGACCGATGATGCCATCAGGACCACATCATCTGCAAAAAGCAGAGACGAGATCCTCAGCCCACAAAACTGCAACCCCTCCCCACCACGACTACGCCTTGATATCCTGTCCATGAAAATCACAAACAGGATTGGTGACAAAGCACACCCCTGGCGGAGGCCATCCCCCACCGGGAACGGATCCGACTTACTGCCAAGGATCCGTACACAGCACTCGCTTTGGGTGTACAGAGATTGGATGGCCCACAGAAGTGACCCCCTCACCCCATACTCCTGCAGCACCTCCCACAGTATCTCCCAAGGGACCCGGTCATATGCTTTCTCCAGATCCACAAAACACATGTAGACTGGATGGGCATACTCCCTGGCCCCCTCCAGGATCATTGCGAGCTGGTCCGTTGTTCCACATCCAGGACGGAATCTGCATTGTTCCTCTTCAATCTGAGGTTCGACTATAGGACGAACCCTCCTTTCCAGCACCTTGGAGTAGACTTTACCAGGGAGGCTGAGTAATGTGATACCCCTGTAATTGGCACACATCGTCTGGTCCCCCTTTTTAAACAGAGGAACCACCACCCCAGTCTGCCACTTTCTCGGCACTGTCCCAGACTTCCACGCAATGTTGAAGAGACGTGTCAACCAAGACAGCCCCTCCAAACCCAAAGCATTCAGCATTTCTGGATGAATCTCATCAATCCCTGGGGCTTTGCCACTGTGGAGTTGTTTGACTACCTCATTGACTTCCGCCAGAGATATTTACAATGATTCACCATCAGCCTCCAGCTCTGCCTCTACAAAAGAGGGCCTGTTAGTCGGATAAAGGAGTTCATCAAAGTGCTCCTTCCACCGCCCGATTACCTCATCGGTTGAGGTCACCAACGTCCTCACTGTAAACAGCTTGGACGGTTCCACGTTTCCCCCTCGTGAGGTTTTCCAGAAGCACCTTTGTGTCGCCCAAAAGTCCTTCTCCATGATTTCTCCGAACTCCTCCCACACCCGCTGCTCTGCCTCTGACACAGCAGAGGCTGCAGCCCTTGTGGCCTGTCGGTACCTTGCAACTGTCTCCGGAATGTTTTGGGATAACATATCCAGGAAGGCCTCCTTCTTCAGTCGGACAGCTTCCCTGACCACCGGTGTCGAGGGTTACCGGCCCTTGAGGCCACAGCTCACCGCTGCAGCTTCAGCAATGGAAGCTTTGAACATTGCCCACTCCAGTTCAATGCCCCCAACCTCCACAGGGATTGCGGATAAGCTCCGCCGGAGGTGTGAGTTGAAGATCTCTCGGACAGGGGCCTCCTCCAGATGTTCCCAGTTCACCCGCACTACTCGTTTGGGCTTACCTGGTCTGTCCAGAATCTTCCCCCATCCTCTGACCCAACTGATCACCAGATGGTGATCACCAGATGGTGATCAGTTGACAGCTCTGCCCCTCTCTTCACTCGAGTGTCCAAAACATAAAACCTCAGATCAGATGATACGATCACAAAATTGATCTTTAGTTATAGACAATCCGTGACTAGCACAGATGTCTAATAACTGACGACCACTCAGATTTAGATCAGGGAGGCCGTTCCTCCCAATCACGCCCTCCAGGTCTCTCCATTATTGCCCACGTGGGCGTTGAAGTCTCCCAGCAGAACTATTGAGTCCCCTACTGGAGCCCCATGCAGGACTCCATTCAGGGTCTCCACGAAGGCCGAATACTCTGAACTGCTGTTCAGTGCATATGCACAAACAACAGTCAGAGTTTTCCCCCCTACCACCTGCAGGCGTAAGGAGGCGACCCTCTCGTCCACCGGGGTGAACTCCAACACCGCGGCACTCAGCCGGGGGTTTGTGAGTATCCCCACACCCGCCCGGCGCCTCACACCCTGGGCAACTCCAGAGAAGAATAGGGTCCAACTCCTATCCAGGAGTACGGTTCCAGAATCGAGACTTTGTGTGGAGGTAAGCTCCACCAGCTCTAACTGGTAGCGCTCCACCTCGCGCACAAGCTCTGGCTCCTTCCCCGACAGAGAGGTGACATTCCATGTCCCCAAAGCTAGCTTCTGCTGCCTGTGTCTGCAGTGCACCTGACCCAAGTTGTTCCTCCTGCGAGTGGTGGGCCCACAGGATGGAGTAGGGAGGTGCCACGTCACTTTTTCGGCCCGGTTGGACTCCATGGCAAACCCGGCCACCAAGCGCTCGCCGGCGAGCCCTCCATCTGGGCCTGGATCCAGAAGGGGGCCCCGGGCGACCTCCGGGCAGGGTCTCTTTTCCTCTTCCTCGTTTGTCCATTGAGTCTTTGTGAACCATTCTTAGTCCGGCCCCTCGCCTGAGACCACTCTGCCATGGGAGACCCTACCAGGAGCATTGGGCTCCAGACACAGCCCTCAGGTTCACAGGGACACACATACCTCTCCACCAAGATAAGGTGAGGATGAACAGTAGAGATGGATAATTAAATTAATAACTGAACCTGTAACACTACAGACAGGAACAGTAGAGATGGATAATTAAATTAATAACTGAACCTGTAACTCTTCAGAAAGGAACAGTAGAGATGGATAATTAACCTGGAACTACAGAAGTCACAGAGTCTGTGCTTCATTGGCTTTAGATGGAGTAAACATACTGTAAATAAATGAAATAATGAGAAATAAAAATAAATCATTAATAAAATGTAGACGGCACATATGGAACAAATTCAATAAATGAGAATAGCAGTAACGGTAACTATGACACAGCCAACACAACCCTGGATATTTTACTGTTTCCAAATAGGCATACACTCCGGCTTCTGAGGCTTGGCTGCCCGTTCATACGTTTCAAAGGGGAACAATTCGGCTGCCAGGCTCGGCGGTGAAGTGTGTGGGCTCACCTGCTTCTTCGTTGGCCTCCTTCAACACCCGTCACTTGGTCAGCTCTCTCCCCAGCGGTCCGACACTCAGTTATGTTCGAACTCCGTTCGACAGTTCATTTTTGACATGTAGCACACGGACAAAACTTAAGCAAATGTAATCGCACAAAAGAAACAGAACACGGCAAACATCTCTCCCCAAGGTACTCAGGGTCACTCTTCTCCGCAACTCTCCTCCACATCTGTCCTCTAACGCCCTCTTAGGGCGCACTCACACTGTCCTTCCGCACCGCGTCCCGGGCTTTAGGGTACTTGTCCCCCCTCCCTCTCCCCCCGTGCCCCAGGCCCGTTTGTACTCACACTGCCTGGGCCTCGCACAAATGCTCCGTCACACGGATTGATTGACGTCATCGCAATGCGTCGCTTTGTTTACAAATCTTTCCATAGACCTCGGAGTTTTTGTGCGTCTTGTCCGACTGTTTTTTTAATATTTTCATCCGACCAAATCTGCAGTAAACACACCTCCGCATCACACCAACCTGAACCTTTCGCCGCCATTGTTGTTGTTGTTAAATGTCCGCGCATGGTCCGTCCTTCTATTTTCTATGTCCGAACAGGCGCACATAAATTACGTCAGAACCGTCGTAGGCCTCGTGCTCGTGCTCGTACACATGCGCACGCTCGTGCTCGTACATGTGCAAACGCGCTCTACAAAAGCCCACCTCTCTCAGGCGGGACGTGGACGGCCCGCTGTCCGCAGTTATGCGCGGAGCGGGTGCACTCACACTGGTCAAACGCACTAGGCTTTAGCTGAAAAAACGGTTTTGCCCGGTGCGGAAGGACAGAGCGAGTGTGCCCTTAATTACTCAGGCCGGATTGAACTAGGTAAGCCCACCCTCCTAGCCTCACAGCCACACAGGACAGCCAATCACAAGGTGTGTGTGTGACGTGACAGTAACCATGGTAACCCGACACCATTCTACAGCAAGCTTGATCAGCTACAGGTCGGCTGTGGTGCATTAATAAGCTTGTTTTGATTTGTATTTATTAATATATTTTATTTTAGAACGTGAGATAATAGTCTTGAAACAACACAAAAATATTTTCATACTCTTTTCCCTTTTTCCATACTTATCCACCCTTGAAAATTACTCAAATTAAATTCACCACTTTTTTTTTTTGTTTGTTCGTTTCTATAGAGCTTGTGGAAACACGACTATGAACTGTTTGGGGCACTTATTACTTACTTACTTCCACATTTGCTCCTGTGATAATTACTACGGCTGCTACAGGTCTCCGCTTAACAGAAACAAAAGTAAATATAGAGTGGTATAAGCTGTTTGTACGATTGAGCTATAAGGTTGTTTTTTGAGTGAGGACAGTGACTATATCTGCTAAACCTACAAAAATAAAAAGAAAGACATTGGTGTAACACACATAACTCTCTGACAGACTATATCAACAGTTATAAAACATTATAGATGTGACTTAGAATGAATTATAAGTTCAAGCATCTGACGGATGCTCTGATGGGGTTTATAACACATTTTATGTAGGTATAGGTAGGTACGACGTGGTACCGGTTCCACTCCACCCAACTCAACTGGGCATGTCAGCCCAGCACAGCAGGGATTTACTTGTCCACTGTAGTGGCCACCTGCTTCAAGTTGTGTCTTTAGTGGCATGGCTGTTTTTGTAATTTTAAATTAGTATTCTGTAAGCATTTCTCATGTCGCACTGAGAATGAATTTTGTGTTGTGGAAGTTAATTTAATGCTGTCAGTGGTGCTGTGTTTTTGTTCCGGTGTTCCTGATCTTATCACCGTCTGTCTGGAGCTCTTTGTGCTGCTGTTGTTTGGAGACAACTTTAAAGTATTTAAATACTGATATATGCTGATATTCTGGGTCATCTTATCGTAATGGATAGGATAGGCAAAAGTAAGCCTTGGGCTTCAGCCTATTCCTTTTTCAGTTGCCGATTGTACATTTTTATTACGTGAAATAATTCATTTTTTTCATCCAAAATAAAACTATACATTTATTCATTCATTCAGCCATTATACTACTCTGCTATGATTCATATTTTCTCTAACGTAGTGTTGTGGAAATGTATTTTTTCAATAAAGATCAACAAACAGGATCAGCTTTTTCTTCATGGTTTATTTTGACAAATTATTTTCCTCTGCAGACAAAAATACGTTCACCCCTGCCTCCTCACAAGGCTCAGAGTTTAGCAGGAATGATCCCGATCCAACCGAGGCTTGGTCTT
Organism: Echiichthys vipera; assembly: GCF_963691815.1. Taxonomy (NCBI): domain Eukaryota; kingdom Metazoa; phylum Chordata; class Actinopteri; order Perciformes; family Trachinidae; genus Echiichthys; species Echiichthys vipera. Next base: position 2,440,477 of record NC_139835.1, read on the forward strand.
TTAGAGGAATAGATAGAACGAGCTAAGCCTTGGTTGGGTGACGTCTTTAGACCAAACAAAACATGCCTCAGACATTCCAATTCTGAACATTCTGAACTTCTCTCATCATAAACAAGCTATGTACTAGTCATATGATAAGGTTAAACAGAGGAGACACTGAACTGCGTCTGACCTGACAAAACTATGATTATGAATTACAAATATCCAAAATTCCCACAACAGTAGTTTTCCAACTTACAAACTTCAAAATCAGGATATACTGTTTCTTCCTCATTGAGATTTTATGCATCTGGATGACTCAACACATCCGAGATATCAGCCATAGGCCTACATGTTTGAGCCAGCTTTAGACAGGAGGCAGCAGGACCGCGGAGCCACTGGGATCACAGAGACTTGCAATACGGCAGGTCAGGGAGCCCAGGCAGCCCACCCATGGAGCTAATGTCAGCAATATGCAACTAAGTTATAGTGTTGTTGTCCTGAACCCAGTGTCAGCCAGACCCAGACTAAGATGAGGAATATGTTGTCACTGAAAACAACAACTATCAGATGTATCAGAATGGTAAGTGTTGTTAGCATATTTTATTGGTGTCTGTTGTTTGTTAGCTTGCTAGCCTGTAATTGTCAGTGTCTGACAGCTATGATGACAGTGGGTTTTATCTCTGTACTGACAGTCCGCTCTTAGATGGAGGTTTCGTATTTCTTTGACAATGTTGTGTCAAAGTTTCTCTTTTCGTCGAATAGTATTTCATATATTAGACAGTGATTGGCTTATTGATTAGTTACGTACCAACCAAAGCTGCACATAATACATTTGAATTTCTAATTATAGTGCACAGACATCTGCTCCTTCGAGAGAAAGGTGAAAACACCTCTCCAGTGACTGAATTTTCTCAAATACAAGTCACTGTGTCAGACATTTTAGAGGAGAGAAACAGAAGAAAAACACTTTTTTGAGTGGAGGGGGACTTTAAAAGAGCAAATTGCCACACTATGAACATTATGCCACACTATGAGTTCTTCCTACAGCTAATTGTTGATGTGTGTATAGGTAGTCATAATGTTTCATAAGACCATGAGTCAACCTCTAGTTTAGAACTATTCAAAAACGGACACTTTATCTAAAAATCTTAAAATAAATGTATACTGTTTTATGACTGCTGATATGGTGCATCAGAAAGCATTTTGTGTGTTCAGTCAGTCGGAGTTCAGTCAGAATATTATAAATACATCATAGTTAACTTTGAATATGAATAGTGCACTTTAGATGTAGTTTTCATAGAAAGTGTTGCTGAAATGGGGTTTCCATTCAGTTTGTGCCTCAGAAGTGTGGGCCTTTAGCTGTATACATGACAAATTAACTCAACCACTGCATGTTTATTTATGTGTGGCACGTACATTTTTAGCTGAAACGCTTTGCAAACTGCAACTCCCAGCCAACTGCAAAAGGCAAATTGTCGCTCTAACCCTGTTTGTGTCAGATACTGTGTAAGCTTGTACACACGCACAGCCCAGGCGTTTGATGTTTTGATTTGAACACACACACACACACACACACACACACACCATTGAAAATCTGTTTAAATGATTACCTGTTTTCCTCGGGGCAGCCTGTTATCTGCCGTGCTGGGGCACAGCTCTGGTCTGAACTGCGTGAGAGCCGGAAACGCTCATCACCTATCGCCCTGTGTCTCTATCTATCGTGGCTCAGAGCTGGTGTGAAAATATTTCACCTGAGAGAGAAAACAATGTTATAAAAGAGCCACAGGATGGGCTAAGTTATTCTTCTGGCCTAAAAGAACAATACTGTCGTGGCCTGGCATGAAGAGGACCTGCTGCCAGGAATCAGGAGGACAAGACTGTGTGAGTGCATGTAGCATTAGCTCAAACTAGGCAAGAGGGGAAGAGGAGACAGGATAAGGGACAGTCACAGAACATCAAGGAGCGATGACACAGAATGCCTCTGACAGCGCTGAGAGAACAGAATAATATCAGTTCTGCTGGGGAGGGAGGGGGAGAACAGAAGGAGTGGTTATTTTATCCGTCAAACGGACAGAAATGTCAAACCATCGGGGGAGGAGAAGAAAAAAGATATATAGACAGGCTGACGTTTGCACGGTTCTGCCATGCTGGGCTGACATGTGACGGGAGAAGGGCAGAAAATTAAATAAAAATATTTGAGAAACAGCCAGAAAGGAGGGCAGAAAAACAAGCTTATTGTAATGATGGTCTAGACATCTGGAATCAAACATCTGGAATTAAAATATCTGGCATATGATTATATATATATATATATATATATATATATACACAAGTATATACATATATAAAAAACACATTGATGCACCTAGCACTTTAATCTGTGTTGGCCTGCACATTCCAAGCAATTAAGTGTGGGAAGGCCATGCCTGTGGTATGAGAAGCTCTGTCCTGCTCATTTTTCATAGTCACAGAATTACATTGTTTCCATGAGGATAAACAAACAGATTCCGCCTCATGATCATTATAAAGCCATTGAGCTAGACCTGATGATGCTGTGTTATGACATGTGCAGATCTCTTCCTGTCTCCTAGACAGCAGAAGCCGTAGGAACCTGGAAATTATGGCCAGTCAGCACTTCAGTCAGTGGAAAAAGAAACCATTTTAATGTCAGTCACGTTGGCACGAAGAACATGTTCAATACAGGTTCCTGGTTATGTTCAGCTGGGGACTTATTTTTGGGTCTAATTTTCCTCAAGCACAGACCGGCTGCAAGAGAGGATACAACAGTAGAACAGAACAAGACCTGTCTCTACCTGCCCATCACTGTTTATGGCTTCCAATCAGTCATTTCTTCATAAGCTTCAGGACATATTCACATCAGGTTCAGTAAAGTACTGCATGACCTCCTCTCTGTCAGCAGAATTTGTATTATATTGTGGTTTCTTTTTTTTCTTTCATTTATTGAGTCTGATTATTGCTGACATTCAGCAAATCAAGAACATTTGAACAGAAAGTAAGACTAAAGTATCAAATGAATCATTACACACATACAGTATATAAATCATTTTTAAAAGATAATGTGTGTTAACCTACTTTGTGTGTCATTAAGATCAATAGCCTGGCATCACCAGACTTATCACAAATGGTTATTAGTCTGGTCGCTCTCAGTTCATTTTTGATTTCCAAATGGCGTTACCAACAGTGTGGAGCAAAATGCATCTTGATGCAAGTGAATAGACCTACAAACAATCAGAGCCATGAGACGTGACCCAACACCCATCAAGGCAACAAAATAGCAGTGAAAAACAATATAAACTCTCCGGGAACCATCCCCTTATCGTGGTGGAGCGGTTTGTGTGTCCCTGTGAACCTGAGAGCTGTGTTGTCTGGAGCCTAGTGCTCCTGTTAGGGTCTTCCATGGCAAAGTGGTCTCAGGCGAGGGGCCAGACTAAGAATGGTTCACAAAGACTCTATGGAAAAACAAGGAAGAGGAAAAGAGACCCTGCCCGGAGGAAGCCCGGAAGGGCTCGCTGGCGAGAACCTGGTGTTACTCACAGAGTTTACCAAGGTGGACGAGAGGGTCGCCTCCTTATGCCTGCGGGTGGTAGGTGGGAAAACTTTGACTGTTGTTGCATAATCACCAAACAGCAGTTCAGAGTATTTGGCCTTCTTGGAGACCCTGAATGGAGTCCTGCACGGGGCTCCAGTAGGGGACTCTATAGTTCTGCTGGGAGACTTCAACGCCCACGTGGGCAATGATGGAGACACCTGGAGATGCATGATTGGGAGGAACAGCCTCCCTGATCTAAATCCAAGCGGTCGTCAGTTATTTGATTGTCTATAACTAACACCATGTTCAGACATAAGGATGATCATAAGTGTACATGGTACCAGAGCACCCTAGGCCAAAGGTTAATGATCGATTTAGTGATATACAGTGATCGTATCATTACCGTATGTTTTGGAAACTCGAGTGAAGAGAAGGGCAGAGCGGTCAACTGATCACCATCAGGTAATGAGTTGGGTCAGAGGAGGGGGGAAGATTCTGGACGTACCAGGTAAGCCCAAACGAGTAGTGCGGGTGAACTGGGAACGTCTGGAGGAGGCCCCTGTCCGAGAGATCTTCAACTCACACCTCCGGGGGAGCTTTTCTGGCATCCCTGTGGAGGTTGGGGGCATTGAACCGGAGAGGGCATTGTTCAAAGCTTCCATTGCTGAAGCTGCAGCGGTGAGCTGAGGCCTCAAGGTCTTAGGTGCCTCAAGGGGCGGCAACCCTCAAACATCGTGGTGGACACCGGTGGTCAGGGAAGCTTTCCAAATGTAGAAGGATGCCTTCCGGGATATGTTATCCCAGAAGACTCCGGAAGCAGTTGCAAGGTACCGACGAGCCAGAAGGGCTGCAGCCTCTGCTGTGTCAGAGGCAAAGCAGTGGGTGTGGGAGGAGTTTGGAGAAGTCATGGAGAAGTACTTTCAGGCGGCACCAAGGTGCTTCTGGAAAACCATTCGACACCTAAGGAGGGGGAAACAGGGAACCGTCCAAGATGTTTACAGTTAGGACGGGACGCTGATGAGGTAATCGGGCGGTGGAAGGAGCACTCTGAGGAACTCCTTAATCCGACTAACGCGTAGAGGCAGAGCTGGAGGCTGATGGGGAATCATTGCCAATATCTCTGGCGGAAGTCACTGAGGTAGTCAAACAACTCCACAGTGGTAAAGCCCCAGGGATTGATGAGATTTGTCCAGAAATGCTGAAAGCTTTGGGTTTGGAGGGGCTGCCTTGGTTGACACGTCTCTTCAACATTGTGTGGAAGTCTGGGACAGTTCCAAGGGAGTGGCAGTCTGCGGTGGTGGTTCCCCTATTTAAAGAAGGGGGACCAGAGGATGTGTGCCAATTACAGGGGTATCATACTACTCAGCCTCCCTGGTAAAGTCTACTCCAAGGTGCTGGAAAGGAGGGTTCGTCCTATAGTCGAACCTCAGATTGAAGTGGAACGATGCGGATTCCGTCCTGGACGTGGAACAACGGACCAGCTCTTCACTCTCGCAAAGATCCTGGAGGGGGCCTGGGAGTATGCCCATCCAGTCTACATGTGTTTTGTGGATCTGGAGAAGGCATATGACCGGGTCCCCCGGGAGATACTGTGGGAGGTGCTGCGGGAGCATGGGGTGAGGGGGTGCCCGGATACTCTGCAGTAAATCGGATTTGTTCCAGGTGGGGGTTGGCCAGGGGTGCGCCTTGTCACCAGTCCTGTTTTTTATGGATAGGATATCGAGGCGTAGTCGTGGTGGGGAGGGGTTGCAGTTCGGTGGGCTGAGGATCTCGTCTCTGCTTTTTGCAGATGATGTGGTCCTGATGGCATCGTCTGTCAGTGACCTTCAGCACTCACTGGATCGGTTTGCAGCCGAGTGTGAGACGGCTGGGATGAGGATCAGCACATCTTAATCTGAGGCCATGGCTCTCAGCAGGAAACCGGTGGATTGCTTACTCCAGGTAAGGAATGAGTCCTCACACAAAGCGAAGGAGTTCAAGTACCTCAGGATCTTTTTCATGAGTGAGGGGATGATGGAGCGTGGGTTTGGCCAGAGAAGCGGAGCAGCGGGGGCAGTATTGCAATCGCTCTACTGCACCATTGTGACGAAAAGAGAGTTAAGCCGGAAGGTAAAGCTCTCGATCTACCGATCAGTCTTCGTTCCTACCCTCACTTATGGTCATGAAAGTTGTGTCATGACTGAAAGAACAAGTTGTGGGTACAAGCGGATGAAATGGGTTTTCTCAGGAGGGTGGCTGGAGTCTCCCTTAGAGATAGGGTGAGAAGTTCAGCCATCCATGAGGAACTTGGAGTAGAGCCGCTGCTCCTTTGCGCTGAAAGGAGCCAGTTGAGGTGGTTCGGGCATCTAGAAAGGATGCCCCCTGGGCGCCTCCTTAGGGAGGTGTTCCAGGCACGTCCAGCTGGGAGGAGGCCTTGGGGAAGACCCAGGACCAGGTGGAGAAATTACATCTCCACACTGGCCTGGGAACGCCTCAGGATCCCCCAGTTAGAGCTGGTTAATGTGGCCCGCAAAAGGGAAGTTTGGGGGCCTCTTCTTTAGCTTCTGCCCCTGCGACCTGACCCCGAATAAGCGGTTGAAGATGAAGGAAACAATATAAACCGGATAAGAAACATTCTCAAATTACAGCTAAACAGCTCACTTAAATTTGTTTTTGAAAACATTTTACGGGAGAAATAGGCAATACAGTAACATAATATCGAGTCATATTTGATCTGCGCTGCCAGTTCTGATGAAAAACTGTGCTGAATTGACCTTCAGCACCTGTTTTTGATGTTATCACTCCATTAAATGACCTTAACAAGCTTCATAGTTAGAGGTTAGAAGGGCTCTGCTCCACCCACCTGCAGGTTCAGAATGCTGTTGTCATCTATTCAAATGGTAACACTGGTCACTTTAGGACCCATGGTTGCACTATATTTTTTTTTTTTGTGAAATCAAACAAAAGGAACATGATTTAGTTAGGTTTAGACATTAAAAGTATACAAACCTGAAAGACTAAAGAATGTAATGTTATAATGTTTCCCATGGGCCACAAACTGCCTCCTTCATGAAAGTCCTGTGTGTGTGTGACCCGTCCACCACCCCATCCTTCCTCCCCACATGGAATCTTTGCTGTTTTAATACTTCCTGCTGTTATACTACTTCATCATACAGCGCCACGCTTCAGCAGTTTAGAGTGACGCTGATGGCTTGATCAGCTTTCCATTACATTTGATGAAAAGGGCCTACTGAGCCAACTAGGAGGTATAGTAGCGCCATACTACCTCATATCTATGGTAGTGATAAGCAACTGATAACATCCATTCAATCATCTCACAACGCTCCGATTGGCTGCCTGCAGACTGGACGGTGACACTGTCTGTCATCCTCTTAAGCCCGCCTCATATGATAAACAGTTGTGATTGGTCTGCACAGTGCCAGGGCAATCTGTGTGTATGAGAGAGGGGCCAAACATAGCTGACAGAACAAATGAAACATGATTTTGGCAGATTAGTCTGTTTTCCAGGCTAAGAGGTCAATGTAACCATGTATATATTGAATTCAACCAGAGAAATAGTCAGGTTTTGGAAGGAGAATCTTTCGTTATGTATGGGATTTATCAACTAGTAACAAGTATAAGATTTGTCATCTCAAAGGTTAATTACTACATACAAGTGTAGTGATGATATCTTTAGGCATTATTGTTAACAGTGTTGCCCATGTGGGTTCATGTAGCTTTGATGGTGCACGATGACATCTACAAAACTGGTGGGGGGAAAAAAAAGAAAAACCTTTTTCTTCTTTTGTCAAACTGAACCAAACTACAGTTGTAGAATTTGATGGTCCAACTTATAAAGATATTGAACTCAGGTGTAAGGCAGCTGCAATACAAAATAACAGCACATATAAACTTATTAGCCTTCAGAAACAAATATCAATTCATTTCAACTTCTTCCCCGGAGTTTTTTTGTGCTTTGTTGTCTCTCAGGTCTCTGCTGATTGTGGTGGTGCCTGCTGCCGTGGTCCTGCATGACGCTACCTGCTGCTATTATTACTATTACTCATATATACTATCATTAGTCTTATAAATTATAAAAATATGTAGCCATAAAAACACAGACAGTGGTATGTCTCCGGTCTATCCTGGACAATGTCTCCCACCCTCTCTACGACACACTGCTTACATCAGTTGAGGTCCGCTTACTCACTGAAGAACTTCTTCGCATCATATCACTTACAACAATGCGGACCATCTCACGTCTTAGACGAGGGCTCGGCCGTTTTCCCCTCTCTAGTGTCTGAATTAGTTCTTCTGGGAACTTGCCCCATGGAACCTGGTACGTATACACCCAGTCAGCACCAGGGCTTCGACAGCTGCTGGCAGATGCTGAAGAACTTCCCGGTGACATGGACTCCAGGGATGGTGGAGTTGCTGGTGAACTAGATGCGCTGCTACTTTCAGGAGTTTGGCCTGGAGAAAAAGAAACACAGACAGACAGACATATTATGAGAATGTTTTTGTCTTTCTATGGGCATCAACTGCATCCTTATATGCTGGAATACATACATCTCAACTTCCGCGCAGCAAGCACTTTTCTGGCCTGAATAGGCCTCAAAGCCGTTGTCAAATCACTTTCCTCTAGAAACTGAAAGTCATCACTCGTTTCGATGCCAAGGGACTGCAAGGTCTCCTCCAAAAGATCTTTTGATACTTCAGCAAGGTCAGGCAAGACCTCGTTGATGGCACTGCGCAAAAATGTTGGCTCCAAGTCTGTCATTTCTGATGAGAAAAGAGAGAAATGAGAAAAATAGCATGCAATATCTAATGTTTTTAGCCATTCATGTGTTTTTTTTCCCCCACCAGTGCCCAAGATCATGTTTATCTTGAGAAGATGCTGTGCTTCAGTGGAATCATTTGGTGGCCATTAACAATGTAGGATGTTAAAGGATAGAAATCCACCAACTCACTAATTTCAAGACACTGCAACATGGCACCGTCTTTTTTTGCAGAGTACAGATGATACTCAGAATGATAGTCAGCTTTATGTATATCCATCACGAAATACACCTCTGCATCATTTTTAATTAAAATAATGAGAAGCTGTCCAAACTCCACAGTCTCCTCATTTTTTGACACAAGGAAATGCCCTTTTTTATATGCTGTTCCTTTGTACTGTATGTCTGTGGAAACACTAGTGTTGTTTTCTGAGAAGCCAAACTCACACACTGCTTGTTTAATTGTCTCGCTATAAAGGCTGGGGTAAAATGTACAGCTGTCTTTGACATGTAGAGGCTGACTGCTTCCAGACCCCACTGAAACATAAGCCTGAAACATCTGATGTCTCTCAGACAAAGTAAGGCAGATATTTTTAAAGTTTTTCAGATGCCTGGCACATCTCTTAAAGTAGCTATGCTTACTTTCGAATCGCATTGTCCACAGTCGTATCAGGGGGCCAAACTTCAAAATGAGTGCCGGATAGTGTCGCAAATAATGATGCTTTGGTTTTAATTTACACTCTGGGAACAAACACTTCCTTGATTCCAAATATTCTTGGATTATAATGTCAAAATAGGCTACCTGTGACAGAGAAATCCTTTGTGCACAAACCAGATCAACAATATCTTTAAGTTGGAGAGTTAACTGCCACACCTCATCGTCAGGACTTTGTACTTTGTCGCCAATTAAAACTGGCAGCAACCTCAAAAAGTTCCAGTTCTGGATGGCTTGGCCAGAAAGCTTGGGCCCCTCTTTGACAGTACATGGCTTTGTCAGCGTATCAGACCCTTTGTACTTGAACTGAGTGATTCGCCGATTCAGAAGTGAATATGTAAACCACTTCTTTTTTTTGATAAAATATTTCAAGTACAGTGCTACATCATAGGATAACACTCCCTCAAATATGTCGTGACCCAAACAAGGTGGGAGACCAGGCTGGCAAACATGAAACGATTTCAAAGCATTGAACACAGAGTTTACCTTAATGCCTTTGAAGTCCTCCCCGTCTCCAGATGCAATATCATTGACAACCGAGTTGTAAGTTTCAGGGGTGCGCTGTGGACCACAGACATTTGGATCATCATTTTCAAACTCACTTCGTGTAATTTCACAGTATCTACAAAAATACTTTGAGCGACTAAAGTTCTCTGAAAACCCCCCAATGCCATGTGACCCGAGGTTGTCACCTGCAATGCAATACAGTGCTCCTTTACTGGTTTTATTGCCCACAGAGATTCCATTCTCCTCCAAATCTTTTAAATCCTCTAACATCTCAGAGAAAACCTTAGCACATCCAAACTGTTTTAGGTCCTTCTCTCCACACAACAACACAAGGGACATGTGATCAGTATTTGACCGCACATGAGCTGGCAAATTTGCCAAAGAAAGATAGACAGACTTTATGTTTTTTTTTAGCAGAGCCAAGGGGATTGGCGATTTCAAATGCATCCTGATACAAAATTAGCTTCAGGCAACCTGGATTTTCAATGAAGAACTTGTTTGACTTAAAGGTTTGCCCGTCGTTTATGTCAGCAAACTCCTGTGAGTCTGTTTCTTTACTCTGTTGTGATACTGAATTAATCCACAACTCAGATTCTAATAAGGTGTTCAATGTTTGCTTAACTGGAATGTAGTACGCATATCTTTGTGACATGTTCTCATCAATCCCCAATGTTAGTTTTTTGGGCTCAATGTACTTAAACATATTTTTGAATGTCTGAGCTCTTGAATATGTTGTTCTGAGTGGCCCCTGATGGCAGGCAGAGAATAGATCTGAATCTCTAACACAATCACAGATTTTAGTGATGTCATCATCTGTTAGACGCATGTCATCTTTTAAAAGTGAACGAAGTTTACTTGAAGTGTAATCCTGTCCTAATTCGTGCAGATTTTGCATCTCTTCAACAATAGTCTGTATCGTTGAAGCTGGGAGAAGGAGCTGCCCTTGCAGTCTTAGATAGAATAAACAAATATTCCTGAGGAAGGTCTCACTGAAATTCTGTGGGAGTTCACTGTTTTCACTAGTTGATGGATCTGGTGAGATTTGGGGAGCATCCTCACATACAGCGCCATGAGACTGAGACACTGTTTCTCTATACATATCATTTATGTTTTCCACAGAACATGCTCTGTGTTTGCGTGACATATGAGCAGTGAAGGATGATTTCTTAGTGAACAGGTTTTTACAACCAGTTATAGGACACGATACAGCTCGCCCTTCAACTACATGCTCTTTCAAATGGTGTAGGAGGTCTTTTACAGTATGAAACTGGCGCGCGCACAGCGAAAGGGCACATTTCAAATCTGTGACAACTGCTCTATTGTGAGGCGGTTCGGGAACATTGTGTATGCGGTAGAAATGAGCTTTGAAAGCGGCATAGGTGCAAAATGTTCGTTTGCAGTCAACGCCAACACACTGGAAAACACAGCGTGGTTCATTTCTATGAACGCGGCAATGCAGAACATAGCCTCTCAATGTTAGCAGTGTTTTGCTACAAAAACGGCATGTAATCATGTTAACTTAAAGCTTTAAAGCACGTGTAAGCTAGCTACTCACGAGCTGTAAAAGTCCAGATTAGTGGCTAAAGTCCGTTAGCTTACCGCTCTCTGTCTCTGCTCGTCCTCTTTCACCCTGCTGTCCTGGTGTCCCCGCTCCTCGTCGTCCCAGCTCCTACTCGTTGTTGTCCTCTGCTTCTTGCTGCTAATTGCTTCTGCTGTTTTCTGTTTCCTAACTGCTCCTCACCAACGTGCTCCTCACCAACGTGCTCCTCACCAACATGCTCCTCCTGACCTCTGCTCCCACAATTCCAAGTGCGCTCCGCGCCAAGTGACCCGCAAAAACGTAGCGTCCAATGACAGAAGAGTTCACAAACGGTGCTGCTCTGTGATTTGGCACCCGCAGTTTGAAATTCTAACAAGCCGTTTATGTCCCCAAATATGCGTCAGTCAAAACTGTCTGCTGAAAACATAATAAAGACAGTGCCAGGGCCCACTAGGATGACTTTTTTTAGAATAGATAGTAATGGAGTTATTAATGAAATATTAACAATTCTTATTAGGATTGTTTTGGTTTTGGACATCTTTTGGATAATTAAACATGCACCGGGTCAAACTGACCTGGGAACATCATTGCTGTTTCTGACAAGTGAATGTTACAGGAGGGTTAATACAATTATAATATGATACAAAAAATAGGGAACTCCTAACAGCTGTTAAGCTAGTGTCAAAATATTTATTTTTGACCATAACTACAGTTCTACTAGCCTATAAGTCTCAGTTCTAAACATGTTTATATTGATTCTCAACTTCTTCATGTTGTCATATAGCATTTAACTGGAAATCACAACATATGAATTTGTAAAATGGTATACAGTTTATTTCAGTTATTTAAAACAAGCCATATTGTAATTTTAACTGTATTGCGTTGGTTCAAGTATTACAATTTTTATATGTTTAAATTACAGTAACATGTCAATTCTATAAGTAAATATGATCCTTTTCACATATACTAACTGTAAAGTTAACAATTATTCATTGTTCTGTTTTTTACAAAATATTGCTTTAAAATATACACAGATTCATTGTTTTTCTTGTTACAGATTTTTGATGTCATGATTTTACAGTATATTAATGTTAATTTCACAGACATTTCTTACAGTGTACCATTTGACAAAATCTTTGATGTATCACCTACTTACAATAAAAAGGTCTGTTGTGGCGGGAAGGGGCTTCACCAGGGAGACAGCACCATCAGAATCTGTTGGAACAAAAGTAAAAAACAAAGTCATGAAAGGGAAATAAATATTTTTATGAATAGGCTTGTTAGATAGATAGATAGATATAGGTCTAGGCATATTACATTTTATAAAAGCACTTGTGTCTTGGGGGGTGAGCTCAGAAGATGAGCTTCCTCCAGGGATTCCCTCAGCCACTGACCTTCCTAAATTTTGGCTAAGGGCCAGCTCCTCTGCCTGCGTTAGAGGTGGAGGTGCAGGGCCACCACCCGTTTTACGGGCGTCGGCTTTCTTTCTGTTGGCTGAGTAGAAGTCTGTGTTAGTTTAAATATGCTTAATTATTTAACAGAACATGATATAGATGAGAAGACTTTTATGTATGTGAAATTAGCATTATGTTGGGGATAAAACAACTGTACAGTCAAACAGCCATTTCTATTTTTTATTTCTTATCTTATTTTGTAATATGTTTCTGCTTGTAATATTCTGTTGCTGCTGTGACAAACGAATTTCCCCGTCTGCGGGACATTAAAGGTTTTCTGATTCTGATTCTGATTCTGAATATTTACTTTATAATGTAAAACATGATCAAAATTAGGTACCCCCAAGAGATAATGCCGAGTTCTTACCTGTTAGAACAATGTTTTTATATTTCATCTTAAGCTGCTGCCAAGTGCGCTTCTCCCCCGCGGGGTTGCACCTAAATGAAATAAATTAATAGACTACCACTCAAGCAGTTCCCTCCGTGATATTACTGTGATTGCAACAAGACTACATTTAAACTTACGCATTGACCCGAGCAGCAATGTTCTCCCATGCCGTCTCCCTCTCTTTAGCTGCTGCAGCGGTGTTACACTTACGGCGAAAAACATGCTCATACTCACCGTATGAGTGCATTAATATTTCCAATTCTAGTGGGGTGAAAAACGTAGCCCGTGTCTTTTTATACTTGTGGTGCGCGCGCTTAACTCAAGGTGAAACTGCTCTGAGTTGATCAACCTAACGCAAATCTGCTGTTCTGGAACCGAAAACTCAGAGTTTCCTATCTCAGAGTAGATCAACTCAGAGTTCAGGTTTTTTGAACCTGCTTTGTGAAACAGGCCCCAGGTCAGGTTCAGAGAGCATGTTACCATGGTAACTGACCGAGAGGTTAAGTGACCTCTCTTTGTGAAACAGGCTAGAGTTACCCCTCTCTCTCTGGTTTGAGTTACCTCCTTTTGTGAAACGGAAAACTCAGTTTCCCTCATTTCAGGGTTAACAGACTCAGAGTTTTCACTAAACCTGCTTTGTGAAACAGACCCCAGGTCCCGACCAGGTTAGGTTCAGAGAGCATGTTACCATGGTAACTGACCGAGAGGTTAAGTGACCTCTCTTTGTGAAACAGGCTAGAGTTACCCCTCTCTCTCTGGTTTGAGTTACCTCCTTTTGTGAAACGGAAAACTCAGTTTCCCTCATTTCAGGGTTAACAGACTCAGGTTCAGAGAGCATGTTACCATGGTAACTGACCGAGAGTTTAAGTTACCTCTCTTTGTGAAACAGGCTATAGTTACCCCTCTTTCTCTGGTTTGAGTTACCTCCCTTTGTGAAACGGAATACTCAGAGTTTCCCTTATTTTAGGGTTAACAGACTCAGAGTTTTCACTAAACCTGCTTTGTGAAACGGACCCCAGGTAGGCCTTTGTTTAACAATGTTCGTTGTTGTTTATCCACGATTTCAAACAAGAATTTTACAATGGCTTTTTAGTGCAAAACAGTGGCCCATAGGCTAATACGAAAGTTTGTACGTGAACGCTAGTTAAAGCCCAAATTACACAAAAATAACTTATTGAGTTGAAATCATTTGCTGACAGCTTGGTCCCGCCCAATTCAAAAATCTCATATGCGCCCCTGGGTGGGGGCAAAATAATTAACGTAACTACACGCATGTTCTTTCATCTGCCAATTGGCTACAGATGGAAAGTGGCTAGTAGCTAAATCTGGTACAAAGCACACTGATGTAAATAAACAAAATACAATTAAATAAACTATAAACGGGACACAGACCATGGTCTCCCTGGTGAAAGTCCATTGTCCACCCGGCCTATTCCCTACACAGACTTTGTCAATCTTATTGCTGGATCACTCTCTCTGAGTGTCTAATTATGCCACCGATGGGTTAACAATTGAAAGACCGATGTGTTTCAAACAGACCCTCATGGTACTCTTGTGAAAAATGGTGGTGTTTGGCGCCCTGGGAATAACAATGATTGGTAATTCAGGTGACCAGGATTCTGATATTCAGCAATGCTGACAAACCTTTCATTTTTTGGACCAGATTGCTTGTGCAGTCAAGAATAAACCTTGTCTGATGTTCCACATGTGTTTTGCAGGGAAAAGGTTAGTATAGTATCAAAAAAACAATCTAATATTAGATTAATTAAAAAAACTTAGTACGTCCTGGAGTTTCTTTAGGCTAATAAATTAAGTGTATTTAACAGCATTTAACTTAAATTCTGAACAGTATAGCCCAGAGACATCTTTCCCTTTGTTTTAAAAATGAAATAAACATTCACTGAGAAACTACATATTGTTAAAGAACAGCTTCTAGCCCAGGTGTGCTGTTAGGACTGCTAATGGTTTCAATATTGGATCAAACCAGGACGTGAATATTAAATTAAATGTGCAGTTTAAATCTTTATTGAGTCGAAGATAAACCTGCATCCCGTTTCCATCTAAAGCTTCTCGATGGGTGCATACTGTAGACAGCATGTTCAAATCAGATATTGAGTTGCTAAATGTTAAGCAGTTAGTGACTTTCATCCCTCTGTTCAGTGCTTTAGTAATACATTGTTCTCAGCACCACAGTCAGCCTAAATGGAAAGCCAACCTTACTGTTTACAGCCCCCGTGTGACAGCGCTGAACAGAGAACAATGGTGTCTATTGTGGCGCATTACAATACTCCTTTAATATGCTTTGACAAGGCGCAAGCAGTACAAACCATGGCGAAGCATCTTGGTTGTCACTGAGATTATTAACGACAGTACTGTGTAATTGTGCTTTTCCCACGCTTTAGTTGTCTTCCATGATGACATGTTGCTCACAACAGGTTTGATTGAAGGGACTGTGTACATACCTGGATTCTGCAAGGTTTACAAAACATTCTGTACAGATCTGAGGTCTGAGAGCTGTTCAAGAGCAAAAGAGTCAGGGGCTTAAAGTTAATACCAGCCTGTTCAAAGATATTAGTGACACAACCTCACATTTCACAACAATATGTCATAGAGGGGCACTGTTGAGTGATGGAAACACTGCCCTACAAAGACTAAATCCAGTAACTACGGAAACATTTAAGCCAAAACATGGCTTTAAAGTTTGTTTACTGTCCCAACAAAATAATATTTGGCTAACTGATGATGGATGATGAACCTCCAAACTACCAGGCCAAAATTGTGAAGAAATTATGTTATTAGCTATTTCCTAGTGCTCCTACTGCTCTTAGGCTTTGTGGGGCAGTATACACAAACAAACGTGAACTATAGAGAACATGAACTTAGGTAGTCAGAAGGATAACAGAAAACATAATAGATAGCTCCCTGCTGGTGGTGCATGATATTTGTGTGTGACTGCAGACGGAACCTGACTCAACAGACCATAAGAAAAAAGCATTTGTCTGTGTTTCAACCATTAAATGTGGTGTAACACCAGCTTTATCTGTCTGTCACTTCTGCCATGTGGATTACAGAACAAGCAAAATTCCTGTTGAAAATGTGGGATTATACGTACTGTGGATGAGCAGGTTGATCATCATCATGTGCATTGCTGTAACCAGAGCCAGTCTTGGGTGAACCTTGAGCGAATTATAGAATCTTTGGGATGCATGTGTAGTGAACCTCAGTAGGGGTTGTGAATGCAGCCTACCTTAGCTCCTCCCCCTTCATCCAGGTGCAGTATAAAACATCCAAAATGGCACAGTTCAGTCTCTTGCTGGTTGAAACCCAGGGTGGTGAGTAGGGTACATGCTTTTATTCTATGGGTTTGAGTAGTTTTTTGCTTTACTAATTTGGGTTTTTTGTTTTATGGGATCTCCTACTGCTGCTGTTGTTCTGTTTGTTTTGGTCTACTTTTGATTTATTTGGCCACTTTTGCTTTCTTGTAGTTTTGATTTGTTTTCATGGTCCTTTTCTGTTGAATCCTTGAGTTGGAGAAATTGTTGAGTTGTTGGTTTTGCAAACTTTCTTTTTGTTTCAGGAAGTTCCTTTTTGTTTCTTTCCTGATTTTCAGTGTGGCCCGGGTGTCGTCAGCTGGGAGGCGAGGCACTGTGGTGAAGACCTCACTCCCATTGCATGCAAGTAGGCACTGGGACTCCTTTAGTGCATGTTGTGTTGCGGAACAGGCACCTACCTAGTAGTCTGCCTCCCACTGATTTTAGTGTTCTGTTATGGTTATCAGAGTAAATGTTTGTCTAGTCAGCATTTTACATTCATTGTATTAATAAAATTGCTTTTTAGATTGTTATACTTAACTTGTGTTTTACCTTAACAGCTCCAGCTTTATTAAGTGTATTATTGCAATACATTTTTTAAATTTACTTACTGTCTCCGCCTCCTTTTTCTCTTGAACCGGCGTCCTTATAATTTCTGCATTACACCGGTTTAATCCCCCCCCCCAACATTGTTACACTAAGCTGCTCCTGCCACACTTGCTTATATGATGTACTGATGCATAATGAGGAATTATATCATGATTCATAATTACATTAATTTGACTTTATACCGAGTCCTTTGTATTATTGAGTGTTCAGAGCCGTATGTGGACTGCAGGTCTCATTTGGGCTGAAGGCATATACTTTGTGGCCCAGGCAGACATCCAAAAGTTTAGAAATGATTGAAGAATGCAGCCCCATTATTTATTTGAATGCCATCACTTTGTTGATGCAGCGCAGGGTTCCAAATGCAGGATTATACAGCAGATAAGTTCAACATGGCTTCCGTGTAAGCACAGATTCCCGTAAGATTACTTTAACAGAATAGTTTTACTTTTTACCCCATGACTGTCACAACAAAGCTTCTAGATAAGTTCTAATAGTAAGTGTAGGTGCAAGACCCATGGATTGGACATCATTATACACACAGTGGGCCTCATTTTGTGATATGTGCATAGAAATGTTCTCTCTGTGTGCACAAAATATACCCTTGGATTACCACTGTGGCATATGTTCATAATTAGAATCATTCTAAATCAACAAGCACAACCTTTGGAATTAAAAAAAAGAGGCTTGAGCTGCAATAACCGAGGTAGTGAATGTTTTATCCCCTGAAATGTGGCTCAGGAAAAAACAATGGTTGGACATTAAAGTTAATGCAAAAAAAAAACATAACAAGAATAACAGTCTAGGATAAAAAGAAGGAAGCAGGTAGAGGACAAGGACTATCTGATCTGTCAGCCCAAGATGAGACACTCAATTATAGACAAACATCCATAAGTTGGATATTATAGTTTTATTATAGTTACAATGATATAGTTGAATATTTTAATTATGACAATACTTGATGAGTTATGCAGTATGCATGGAGTTTTAATATGCTATGCATTTAGTTAAAGGGGAATTTCGGTATTTCTTATCCTGGACAGTGGACAAGTCACTTACATGAACTAATACTTTCAATCGGTGTATATTGTTAGTGTGCAGGAGTTCCAAATGATTAGATTGCAGCCCAGTTCTCAGCAGCCAGGCCGCAGTATACATGCTCAATACTGGACACATTTAAGAAAAAAAAAGTTATTGCAATTAGTCTCTTACACAGAAATACATGGGTCCAGGTTAACAAATAACCGGAATTACCCTTTAACTAAATAATTATTATTATTATAACTGCATTATAATGCATACCTTATTGATTGTCATAATTAAAATATTCAACCATAAGCTAAACTTCATTTAGAGATGCCTCTCAGGTATTAACGGTAGGTGCAGTGTGTGTTTTATCGTGAATTAATTGTGTGTGTTTTTATGTGACTGTGTTAACTGCCATGTTGGCCAGGGTGCCCTGGGTCATCCTCCCTCAAGTCTGTGACCTGGAAATAGATTGAGGCCAACCATCATCGGGGATGTTCCAATGCCTTAAATCTGTCTCGATGGAGATGAGAAGAAAATGAAAAAGAACCACAGGTGTATTCTATTTGTTGTTGTTTGTTTTTACCAGACTTGATATATATTTTATATATATATTATTTATATATATTTATATATATTTTAAGTTGAAATTACTTGGGTGCATCCACGAGTGTGTGACAGGCAAAAATGGTCTGCGTGACGTAAACATCATCAGAAATACCGAAATTCCCCTGAATTATGGCGCCGTGCTAGTGGCAGCCTATCGTAGCAGCTCCAGGTACTTTGTACTAGGTTTTTGTCGTGTTTTTAGCATATTTTTTTATTTATTATCTGTACCCCGCGCTGTGGATACACACTGTCCACACATCAAGATGTTTTTCATACGGTTTGGATATCTCTTAGTTAGCTTTTTCGTGCTTTGGTCTCTCCTGGTGACTGGAAGCCGTGCCTGCCCTACAGCCGGCATTGTTTACAGTCGCGACCAGCTGATCGCCCTGGGGCCCCAAACCCCCTTCGTCGGGGAGAGACCCACAGTACCGAAGGAGCTAAGGAGGAGACGGCGAGGCTGCAGAGCAGGAGCTAAACGGAGGAGGAAGTTTAAACCCTGCATCACTGCAGTTATTACTGGAAACGTAAGGTCCCTGGCAAATAAGATGGACGAACTGGAAGCGCTCATCAGGACGCAGCGGGAATACAGAGAGTCCAGTATCATGTGTTTCACGGAAACGTGGCTACACGACCAGATACCAGACTCTAACGCCACCATCCCTGGCTTCCATATGGTCTGAGCCGACAGAGACACCACCGCGAGCGGCAAGAAGAAAGGAGGAGGACTCGCCGTGCTCGTCAACAACAGGTGGTGTCACCCCGGGAACATCTCTGTGAAAGACCGTTTTTGCAGCCCGGACATCGAGCTCATTGCCATCGGACTTATCCTCGTCCTTATTATCTGCCACGGGAGTTTACCAGCGCCATCGCCATTACTGTTTACATTCCGCCGTCTGGAAATGCAGACGCAGTGTGTGACGTCATCAGCGCTGCGACCGCGGCATTACAGACGAAACACCCCGTAGCATTCGTCATCATCACAGGTGACTTTAACCACGTCTCATCCACTCTCCCAACGTTTCACCAGTTTGTCAAATGCATAACAAGGGACAATAAAACCATATATTTGCTGTATGCAAACGTTAGAGGCATACAGCTCCACTGCCCTCCCTCCCCTGGGAAGGTCAGACCACAACCTCGTCCTGCTCTCCCCATCATACACGCCTGTGGTTCAGCAGCAACCAGTGACGGTAAGAACTGTGAGGAAATGGTCTCCTGAGGCCATGGAGTCACTGCAGGGTGCTCTAGAAGCCACTGACTGGGATGCACTTTACAAACCACATGGTGAGGACATTACTGATTGCGTCTCTGATTACATTGGGTTCTGCATTGACAACACCAACCCAAGTAAAGAGGTCCGCTGCTACCCAAATAACAAACCATGACGAGAAAAAGAGGGCCTTCAGGTCAGGGGACCGTGCTGAGCTCAAGCGTGTTCAGAGAGAACTTAAACACAGCATCAGGGAGAGTAAGGAAAACTACAGGAGAAAACTGGAATCCAAACTGGAGTACAATAACACCAGGGATGTATGGAGGGGGATGAGTGAGATCACCGGCTTCCAGAGGAGAGGAGGAGGAACAGCAGAGGGAAATGAACAACGTGCGAACGAGTTTAATCTGTTTTTCAACAGGTTTGACCCCAGCTCCCCCAGGAGCCCCCCTGCTGCTCTTCCGAGCAACTACCTCTTCTCACAACCCCCCCACAGCTCTACACCAGCCCCACAACCCCACCCCAACCCCCGCAGCAGACACCAGGTTCCACCACCTCCTGCCCCCCCTACCCCACCCCCCACCACAGTCCGTCTCACACCCCCCTCCCCCATGACCCTCGCACATCCCCCACTGCTACCTACAAACTTCTGCAGCAGTCACCACTCTTCACTACCACCCACCCCCCAGTCCGGTCTCAACATCACAGCCAGCCAGGTGAGGAGAGAACTGGAGAAGCTCAGTCAGAGAAAAGCCGCCGGACCAAACCGCATCAGCCCTCGCGTGCTAAAGGCCTGTGCCAGCCAGCTCTGCAGAGTTCTCCAGCACCTCTTTAACCTGAGCCTCCACCTTCAGAGAGTGCCAGTGCTCTGGAAAACATCCTGCCTTGTTCCAGTGCCCAAAAAAGGACATCCTGTGGCACTGGATGACTACAGGCCGATTGCACTGACCTCTCACATTATGAAGGTCATGGAGAGGCTGGTTCTTGCACACCTTAGACCCCTAGTGTGCCCATCACAGGACCCCCTACTATTTGCATATCAGCCCCATGTTGGGGTTGATGATGCAGTCATCTACCTGCTGCAGGAAGCCTACTCCTCCCTGGATAGACCCAACACCGCTGTCCGCGTCATGTTCTTCGACTTCTCCAGCGCCTTTAACACAATTCAGCCCAAGCTGCTGAAGGCCAAGCTGGAGAACATGCAGGTGGATTCTCCTCTCGTCACATGGGTAAATGACTATCTGACGGGCAGGCCGCAGTATGTGAGATTACGAAACTGTGTGTCTGACCGCCTGATCAGTAACATCGGCGCCCCCCAGGGAACTGTGCTGTCGCCCTTCCTCTTCACCACCTACACTGCAGATTTTAAGTACCGCACTGAGTCGTGTCATCTGCAGAAATTCTCAGATGACACGGCCATTGTGGGGCGTGTAGAGGGTGGAAGGGAGGATGAGTACAGGGACCTGGTCGGCAATTTTGTCAAGTGGTGTGAGAACCACCTGCAGCTGAACGTGGCAAAGACAAAAGAGATGGTGGTGGACTTTAGGAGGAACAAGCCCCCGCCCTCTCCAGTCTGCATTGGTGGGACGGACATAAACGTTGTGGACTCCTACAAGTACCTGGGTGTGGTGCTGGACAACAAACTGGAGTGGACCACAAACACACAGGCAGTCTACAAGAAGGGCCTGAGCCGGCTATACTTCCTGAGGAGGCTCAAGTCCTTCAACGTCTGCAACCGGATGCTTCAGATGTTTTATCAGTCTGTTGTCGCGAGCACCATCTTCTTCGCTGTGGTGTCCTGGGGTGCGGGCATCAAAGCAAAAGACGCGAACACACTGAATAAACTCATTAAGAAGGCAGAGTCTGTTGTTGGCTCTAAGCTTGTCATCCTTGAGGAGGTTGTGGAGCACAGGATGCTAGCAAAACTGCTGGTGATCATGGACAATGTCTCATCCCCTCCATAAAACCCTGGACAATCTTCAGAGCAGCTTCAGCAGCAGACTCATTCAACCCCGCTGCCTTAAGGAAAGGCACAGGAAATCATTCCTACCTGCTGCCGTCAGACTTTACAACGCTGCACAACAACGCTGAGCGATGCTCAGGGAATAAACTCACACTACTCAAAGTGATCACTGACATGCACCTTATCTCACTTGCACATTAAAATCCACATTTTAATATAGTGTTTTATCTGCGATACTGTACTTCTATTTTATTGTTGTTCATATTTTGTATTTTATATTTTATCTTACTTTTAGTACTTCTGATTGCTCTGCACCACTGCTACGATGACCTAATTTCCCCTCGGGGATACATAAAGTTATCTATCTATCTATCTATCTATCTATCTATCTATCTATCTATCTATCTATCTATCTATCTATCTATCTATCTATCTATCTATCTATCTATCTATCTATCTATCTATCTATCTATCTATCTATCTATCTATCTATCTATCTATCTATCTATCTATCTATCTATCTATCTGTGTATGAGTAGGCTCTGTGACATGCCCGTGCAGCCACTACACTGCAAGGTGTACTGTACCCGTCCACTGTGCATGTGTAGAACTAGTCCACTGAGCAGACAGTATAAAGTAAATTGCGTCAACTGTGTCCCTGTGTATGCATCCCTTTGGGAGTATAACGGGCCTTTAGTCATTAACCTACACAATTTTATTCACTGGGCCTTTGGTGTAGTATTTAATGAACTCCTGTATCATCAGAGTTTTCTGTGTCCTGTGATTGTGCTGACTTTCACCAAAGCTTTATCTTTTTCACTCCAACTGTCTGCCTCTCAGTGTTGCCCTTTTTCAAACACTGACGGCTTTAGACAGTCTGTTTTCTTTAAATGACTTCAGGAGAGAAGATTGCAGCTGCCATTTGCAGGACATGTGTCTACTTCGACTCTCAGTGAAAGCTTGACACCAAACTGGACCTTTTTTATCTCCACCCCTCTGTATGGGAAGTAACCAGCACCAATTTATCAAAAATCCCTCAATCCCCCATGACACGTCAAATTCACTCCATGTAGAGGCTTCCTCTCAGGTAGTACAGCCTGAGCAAATGCAGTGTCACTGTGCCGGTTGTGGAGGTGACAGAAGATAGACTGATCATCAGACACTTATCCTGCTTGTCTGTGAGTCTGCTAACTTGTCTCTCTATTTTTTGCATGTCTGGCTACCATCTCCTGCAGTAAATAAGCACCCAAACACACTCCCCCCTCCCACACACACACCCACACACACACACGCACACTGCTATACAGTACACACTATGCCTGCCAGGAGGACTTTTTTTTTCTGTGATGTATACCGTCACTCCACCCTATTATTACTTCTGACTGTAATAGGCACCTCTGTTCCCAATCAAGTTTTTACTTTTTGCCGGTAGAAGAAAACTGTTTTTCAGCAGACCCTTTTTATTCTTTGCACACAGGCAGTAATGTCTGTCAGTGTCATCTGAGTTGGCTGCTGGCCTAGAGCTCGCCCAGATTGTTCATACAGCACTTTTACCACTCATAAAGGCTTACAGCATTGCCAGGATGCTGTCAGAATGTTCACACAGAGCCCTACGTTGTTTATAGTCTGCTACAGGATTGATGGTAGGTGGCCTGTCTGTACTCACACTCATGATCTTCACCAAAGAACAATGAGCACTTGTGCACAGACAGTGACAGATTGATAAGAGATGGACTGGCAGAAAGGAATGAGGGGGACAACAAATAAAATCCAACGTGTATTGTTCTGTAATCTAACTTCCATCGAGGCTCCCTGCATGAATTACGTGTTTCTGTCCTGTCTCTCTTTTTCTCTTCCCTCTTCCTGCCATTGTCTGTGCCGCTCTAGCACGTCAAGGTGTTAGATGTTGTTTACATAAATCTTTCTATCTTTCTGCAAGGTTGACGGATGACTGTGAGATGATGCTGTCTGACAATGTGCTCGCAGTTTGAGAGAATAACCGAGTAGGCTGAGGTAATCACCAGGGACAGGGAGGAGGGTCGCACTGAAATTGTCTCAGTTTTTTTGCCTCTGTTATCTTTGTCACTTTCTGGCTCTCTCACACAAATACGTACGTACAAAAACATCGACTGTGGACTGGTGTTCTCCTGGGGTGAATTTGATAGACTAAGACAATCCACTTGTATGAAGTCTGACAGCCCGCACTAGCTGGTTTCCACTTACAAGAAGTCATTTGACCCACTGTCAATCTCCGTACCCATCGGCTATCTGATGACAATTTAGCCTCTGGGGGCCAACAGCTAATATTTAGCATTTTCCAGTGTAGCCAGTGGATATCTGGGCCAAGACTCCCCTTTGGAACGCCGGCCATTGTATGCGGCCCGATAAGCAAATTGAGGTATGAGAATGGAGTTGGAGCTGAGAGATGACGTTTCTATGAACAGATATCTGCATATGAAAGCTAATGAAAAGCTAAATCATCAAACTAGCTTGTGTGTTCCACCACTTTTGCTCTCCACACAGATTGTTTACCTAACCTGACTCTCTCCAGATGAATTTGGTTCCGCCTTGCTTCACTCATCCATCTGGGTTCTCTCAACTGGGAAGCAATTTCAAGAGGCTGGGCCTTATCAAAAATCCTTGCATATGATTGGATAAACCACTTGTCTGTCAACTTTATTGGCGTGCTACTTCCATCACTCACATCAAAACCAACCCGGGTCGCTGATGAGAGCCACGCTGGGAAAAGCCAAACAGAACAGCCGTCATGGTTTCCACCAACAAAAGCCTTCAGAGCCGTTCTCTGGTGTGCTTTTAAAGAAGAAAGATTCTCTAGATTGGACAACACGGATTAAACAGCAGCATCCATGTTGAGGTCTGCCTCCTGATTGGCCTAACCATTTTTGCAGACCCTGAAATCACTTTCCTATGGAGTGAATCCAGATGGTTGAGGTGGACCTGGTTTTATTGGCGCTCTCTTCCTCCTAGTTTTGCTCAGCACCTCCATAGTCCACCTTTGGGCTCACTTAAGGTGGACCAGTTATTCTCATTTGACTTGCAAGTTTTACACAGCTGAACTTAGTGTGATCTGTCCTGACAACCAACGACAAAGATAACACATTGATTATAGCTGTTAGACATTTTTAGCAATTGCACCTCACTCAAGAAATGTACAGGAAACTCAATTCAACATGTTATTTCTGCAAAAAAGTAAAAATGAAATTACTGTTGAATACACTGTTTAAAAAATGGACGTAGCATACCCGTCGGGGTCCGTTCTCTCAACTTGATCCAATCGTCCTCGCCTACGGGAGTCTCCATCTTGTCAGAATTTGACTCTGCTTCATTTCCTTTTACCAAAAAAGGGCATGTATGTGACGTTGAGGGGAGGGAGATACGTCCATCTGGCTGATGTATACCTCTGAGGAGAAGTGAGGGCCAGAGGCTAGCTGTCACTCAAGTGGCCACGCCCCTAATTATTCATAAACTTTAACCTCCAATTAAATAAAAACAAGCCTGGTACAAAAAAATTCACCCCCCTCAGTGTTGTCATGGAGATTTGACCTAAACATACAGACTAGAATGCTTTTTTGTCCCAGTCCTTAAATAGGTTTAATTATGCTGTGAAAACAGCCTGTTTTGGCAGTTTTTCAAGCCTTTATTATAAAGGATAGTCAGGAAATGGGGTGAGAGAGAGAGGGAGAGACATGCAGCAAAGGGCCGCAGGTCGGAATCAAACCTGTGGTCGCTGTCTCCAGGACTTTCACCCTCTTTACATGGGGCGACTGCTCTAACCACTCAGCCAACGGCCGCTGTAGAACTGCAGTTTTTGGCAATTCTGTATTGTATCAACCAGGAAGTCGCTGTGGTGGGGGCTTGATCTTTTCACATGTTTTTATGTCTGAATTTTTTTGTTGGGCCCATGCTCTCCTCCCACCGACCGCCTTCAACCCAATGTGGATCCTGCCACCTCTGTTTTTGCTTCAAATTTATTATTCATCATCAGGTTATACTCCAATTTAATTAAAAAAAAGTTAATTTAAGAACATGCACGATATAAAATCAAATAATTAAACACATTGTTAAAATTACATTTTGACTCAGGCGTCCTCTGAACCTGAACCTGAGATGTTGAGGCTCTGGGGTCCACTTTTCCTAGTTGGTGAACAACACTTGTACCTATTTTCCTATGTGTGAAGGGGTGTGTTCCGAATGCAGTGTTAAATTGGCCTAAAAATGTATAAATTTTAAAAACATAGGATCAATAATGACCAAAAAGTAGTTACACACAACACAAGTATTTCAGGCAGACCCTGGGATACTTAACATACTGTCGCCCTGCAGCGAAAGTGCTTAATGCTAAACAAACAAGACCAGGGATTTTTTCTCTCTCCCATCCAGAAGAGTGTCAGCAATCAATACAATTGAAAAAGAGGATTAAATAGGATTTGAAGTGGAATTCTCCTGGTGCATTAGGACATTGTTGATGTGAGAAGTGTGGGAGAGTCAAGGCAGCTTTGAGGCTGTGATGTTTTATTAAACCACAGTGGAATCAGCAGGACTATTGTAGTCAGTCGGGGTGAAGAAAATGTTGCAGGGACATAAATTCATCTGCCCAACAAATAACAGCATAATCAAGGGAAGAAAACAAACATAAACATATTCTTTGGTGTGATATTAGAGCAGTTTTTGCAATGAGGCTAAGATAACCCTAAACGTGACATCTGTGAAAACAAATTTTGTCACGCAATACAAATGTGTACAAAAAGCAGAGTAAGTCTGTAGGATCTACAACTGTACAAGTAACACATCCAAAGAGTTTGAGGGCAAAGTGAGAGATCTGGAAAGTGAATTTCAAAATGTGTGCATCCATCTGCGTGTGTTCGCTAGTTAGAAACACTTGGAGGCCTTCATACTGAATTGGAGGCCAGATTGACCCATATTCCATTAAACCTCCCACTCTGGCTATGTACTGTATTGGCAGACAAGGCCGTTGCTTGCAGAGTGCCTGAGTGAAAGCTGTGATTAAGACCATATTTTTGGATAGGTGAAGAAAGTGATGGTGAGGGCAGAAAACACATCATAATCAATACTGTCCATTCTTGATTCACTTTTTAGTTATTTTTTCTGAGTGCTGCACAAATGCTGCTGTCTACATGTTTTAATGTTGAAATGGTCTTATCCGTCTTTCCTTTTTGACTTGTTTTTGACTAGTTTTGCAACATTTTGCGGTATGTTTAATTCGCTTTCTTGTCAAGATTTAATTGAAGATTAATACCACCAGAGATGTTTTAGAAGCGAGACGGCGCAACTCATAGTCATTTCCTGTATATGTCATGTGTTTTGTCACTGTCTCTTTAGGAGACTGAGATCGCTTCACACATCAGACACTGGAGTAAATATTGGATTACGGTGTGATATCAGGTTAGAAAATATCTAAGTGATTAAATCCAGGTTTTATGAAGGTATGATGTCCCACATCAGCATTTCTTCAAATATTTACAAATGAAAAATTTCAGTCCAATCTTTCTTCATCTGTCTTTGTCTCTTCCCTTGTTATAGTCTTGAAATATAAATGCAAATGATCTTCAATGGGAAGGGCGTTATGTCAAAATGATTTAGTTGAAGGTACTCTTATTCTTTACTAAAACTAAAATGATGTACAAGTGAATTTCCTTCCAAAGGACTGGGAATCAGCATGTGCTAAATCACAAACACAAACTGTTATCACTCGGCCTAGATTGCTGTAATATAATATGCTGATGAGGACATATAGGACACCAGAAAAACTAAACAAGTATAATAGTGTTATCCCAAATGGGTGTATGAGGTGTGGAAAGGAGAAAGCAACCTATTGTTTCCAGTTTGGGGATGTGATAAAGTGAAAGAGTTCTGGTGGGAGATTAAACAAAGTCTTGGGCTTATATTTAACAATTAACAAATTGACTTGGCACACACTTAAGAAAGTTATTGTTGCATTGTTTACTGCTTGCAAAAATACTTTTACCACTCTTTTGGGAGAAGACCGGTAAAGACAAAGTTCATCAAAGAACTGTCAGTAACTCTAGCTCTGGAGAAGATGTTTAGGATTTTAAGATTGTTAAAGGGGACCTATTCTACTCTTTCTCAGGTTCATACATGTATTTTGTGTCTACTAGAGCATGTTAACATGCTTTAATGTCCAAAAAACATTTTATTTTTCTCAAACTGCTCATGACTGCTGCACCTGTATTCACCCTCTGTCTGTTTATGTCTATAAGCCTGTCTATTTTAAGGCCCCCTCCAGAGAAGCCCAGTTTGCTTTGATTGGCCAGGCACTTCCTGGGGCCTGTTTCACAAAGCAGGTTCAAAAAACTCTGAGTCTAACCCGGAACTCTGAGTTGATCTACTCTGAGATAGGAAACTCTGAGTTTTCGGTTCCAGAACAGCAGATTTGCGTTAGGTTGATCAACTCAGAGTAGTTTGACCTGGAGTTAAGCGCGTGCACCACAAGTAAAAAAAGACAGCATCAATGGAGCCCTGATTCGACGAGTCACCATGGCAACGGGGAAGCGAAGGGCTACGCTACAACTGGAATTGGAAATATTAATGCGCTCATACGGAGAGTTTAAGCAGGTTTACACCGCTGCTGCAGCAAAAGAGAGGGAGACGGTGCCGGAGGACATTGCGGCTCGGGTCAGTGCATAAGTTTAAATGTAGTCCAGTTGCAATCACAGTAATATCACAGGGGGAACTGCATGAGTGGGAGCCTATTAATTTATTTCATTTAAGTGCAACCCCGCGGGGGAGAAGCGCAGCTTAAGATGAAACATAAAAACATTTTTCAAACAGGTAAAACCTCAGCACAGTCTCATGGTGACGCCTCATTTTGAGCAGGTTTTACATCGTAAAGTAAATATTACCGTAAGTGGCTGTTTTTTATACAACATATCAATGTTGTATAAAAAACTCCCATTTGCAAAAAAAACGCAGCGCAACACACAATATCTGCTGTGATATGAGAGCATTACTGGTTGTTAATGTTGGAAATGTAAGGAGGGATGAGATGGACTGTTACATGAAACGGTGTTGTGCCGTATTCAGCCCCCTCGCATTATAGGTGATATTCTGGATCAGAAGGCTATATAGGAGTAGTTTATATACCGGTAACCCAATTAAAAGCACACACTTTTGAACCTATGAATTGCAAGAAAAGCTGGAATTATATTTAGAAACGCTGAGTCAAATACATTCAACTTGCTCAAAAGATCCATTTCATTCATTTTGTAATTATGGCCGCAGTATATTAAGGACGTCTATGCGCGGTCTGATAATCATCTCCCGACCAATATTTAATTCTCTTTGCGAAATGCGTCACCTTCATTCACGGGATCGTTATCAAAATGACACGCCATGGTAGTGTAAATAGTCACCACCTAATATAACTTCTAATGTAGGCCTACTGAATGACTTTTATACGTTGTATACAAAAACTCCCGTTTGCAAAAAAACGCAGCGCAACACAGAATATCTGCTGTGATATGAAACGGTACCGCTCAAAAAGAGAATTGCCTGGAAATGCAAGAATATCTATAATCAATAGTCTGATAATCATCTCCCGACCAATATATAATTATCTGCGCAGTAATGCTGCAGCTTCATCCACGGGATTGTTATCAGAAGGACACGCCATGGTAGTGAAATAGTCACCACCTCATATAACTTCTAATGTCTGATGTTTGCAGTGATTTTCTGAAAAAACAGACGGAACTATAGCAGAACTATACTTCGCCAAAACTCGCCCGCTGACTGAATGAATGAGGAAATGAAACACCGTGTGTGGCTGAAAGAGGGCGGAGACAGAGAGAAACTCAAGGTTTTCTGAGAAAAACCTGGTCCCGACCAGGTTAGTTTCAGAGAGCATGTTACCATGGTAACTGACCGAGAGTTTAAGTTACCTCCCTTTGTGAAACAGGCTAGAGTTACCCCTCTGTCTCTGGTTTGAGTTACCTCCCTTTGTGAAACGGAAAACTCAGAGTTTCCCTCATTTCAGGGTTAACATACTCAGAGTTTTCACTAAACCTGCTTTGTGAAACAGGCCCCAGGTCTACTCCCCAATGTTTCTTATCACTGCTGCTAGCATGTAGCTAAATGTTTTTAGCAGTGGTCTTAATCAAACAAGCAATAAAACAGCACTTTCTGCCGTCATAAATCACGAATAACGCTTTATAAACCAAACTGAACATCATCATCATTCAGTGTAGCAATGTCAGAGGAGCAGGATAATATGCATCACCATCACATATCTCTTTCACAGGCTGAAACAGCTTTATTCTATAACAGATAATGTTCACATCAGTGTGCGTCATCCAAGAGTTAGTAAGGCTTCAGCTTTATCAGAGGCCTGGGTGAGCCTGCTGTCCTTATTAACTACATAGTTTTTTTGTTTTTTTAACAAACTTTATCGTCAACAATAGTATATTCCAACAACATAAATACCAGTACAGGGAGGAGTTTAACAATGTGCACATAACTATAAAGAATGATTTCATAACAGTAAATAACCAACTGAAATCATCAGTGTTGTCTATAGTGTTCTTCAAGATAGGATACGTCTTTACAGGGCATGACATGTCAGTTGTGACGGAATTCTCAGGCCTACCACGTTTCATTCATTATCTATCAAATTAATTACCTCGTTATCACAAGAAAACCGAGGAAGTTAAATGTATGTAATGTATGAACCTTTAAGGCTTCAGTGCTTTTCTCCTTGGTTTACAACTTATTATGTTGATTTGTTGTTATGTTGTTCACATTTCATTCTTTCGTTGTTCCTGGAAGTAAATTGAAATAATAATAATAATAATAATTCATTCATTCATTCATCTGGAGCCGATCCCAGCTGACATCGGGCGTTAGGCGGGGTACACCCTGGACAGGACGCCAGTCTATCACAGGGCACATAGAGACGAACAGAGACAGAAAACTATTCACACCTATGGGCAATTTAGAGTCATCAATTAACCTAACACGTGCATGTCTTTGGACTGTAGGAGGAAACCGGAGAACCCGGACAAAACCCCGCACACAGGGAGAGCATGCAAACTCCACAAAGAAGGGCCCCAGCCGGGATTCAAACCAGGAACCCTCTTGCTGTGAGGCGATAGTGCTAACCACCACACCAGCGTGCTGCCGTCATATGTATTTATTTCATTTATATTTAATAATAAATGCTGGTGTGGTGGTTAGCACTGTCACCCACGCAGACACCTCCCCTTGTCTGCTTGGGTTTTCTCCGGGTTCTTCCTCCCACAGTCCAAAGACATGCACGTGTTAGGTTCATTGATGATCTAAATTGAACGGTTGTCTCTCTCTGTTTGTCTCTATGTGCCCTGTGCTAGACTGGCGTCCTTTCCAGGATGGACCCCGCCTCACGCCAGATGTCAGCTGGGATCGGCTCCAGCCCCCGCGACCCTGATACATTTTTTGTGTTTTCAACTGAGTCAGCTCATGATGGCTTTGGCTATGGGTAAACATCCTGTCTATGAAAAGTCTAAAGCAGATACTCATGAGAACAAAAGCTTGCAGTGGGAAAGAAGCCCAAGTTGCCTCAAAATACTATGACAGTACAATGATATACCCAGCCTGCTTTGGCAGAAAGTAACCATCAGCTTGGATCAGGGTTGAAAAGTCAAGCTTCTCCCTGTAGCTTCTTTCATTTTTAACTCACCAAATGTTTCTTCAACTTACAAATTATCTCCGAAGTGGAATGAGCTTCAGAATGGGGTGCATACTGCAGTGCATCCAGTGTAAACCGCTGAGAAATGTACCGTGACGTAAATTCAATAATTCTGCACAGCCCTGTGAATGAAACATGACATGCACTCCTTCTCCTCCCTGTGCTTTTAAGTGACTCTCTCTCTCTCTCTCTCTCTCTCTGTCTCTCAGGTGACTGACAAGGCACATTTGTCACACTGTTCCTCCCACAGCTGGCTGACACACAGTGTGTGAGTTGGTTTGTGTGCCTATGCATATAACATGCACACTTATTTGCTCATACATCCGTGGGTCTAAATTTGTGTCAAACCAGCCTACCCAGAATGCCTTGGTGCAGGTCATGGTATCCCATATGTGAACAGGCTACATATTCACCCTTTGAGCACAGTGTAGCGTGTCTGTACTTTGTGCACATGCATGTGAGTGTTTAGTGAAAGGGAAACTTGACTCCCTTATCATACATTTCTGGCTGGCATTCATCCCTGTTCAGAGTACACATTCACTCACTGCGTCACTGTTTATGTTTACAGTTACATTTGAAGTGAATATTTGTTCTATCAGGTTTGATAAACAGTAGCAGAATTGTATATTATGTCTCATGGCCCCTGCTATTCTGTTATGACCTGAACCCTGGGAAAAAAAAAGGCCAGATCAAGTGACATGCAAAGGGCTACAGTATGTGGCATTTCATGTCTCTCACATGCACTACGTTGACCTTTAGAATTGTGCTCATGTTCTTTGTTGAAACGTACCATATCGCTGTGAACTGTGTTCCAGTACACGGTAATCTTAGGCTACATCCATACTACTGCGTTTTAATTCTAAAACACCATTTCAGAACAAAAACGATCTCCACACACCCAAGCTTTTAGCATCTTTTATCAGAAATAATCACAGTCCAAATGAACACGCCTGAAAACTCATATCACGTGACCTTTCATGTACGCTGGGCATCTGTGTGCCGGTGATAGCCAGAAGAAGATTGTCTAACTTTACCCTGTGGTTGAAAATTGATGTATAATTTGAAAGGACGGAAAATACTTAGGATAGGAAAGAACAGCAATGCTACAGTAAGACCAGAGATCACATCGAGGTGGAACTGTTGGTGGTGGTGGTTTAAAACACTGATTGGTAATCGATGTAAAACAAATACAGCGACATTAGAGTGGTACCAGGAGCATTATCTGTTGCTGGAGGAATCCATGGCAGAGAGAACGGAGAACCACACAAGGAGGATGGAATCACAAAAGGTCTGTCAGCCTACTTAACTGATAAGGGTGTCTGTGTCATCGTTTCAAAACATCTCTGTTTAATGGTCTTGAAAACACCGGAGTAGCATAGACACATGGCGTAAAACTAGCAAAAGATGTATGTGTTTTTTAAACAAAAACGTAGCAGTGTGGATGTAGCCTGTGTGCATTCACACCGCGAGCGATGGGGGCGATTGATCACATTTGTCACATTCATTACTTCAATCACAGGTAGCAGCCGAGGCGGCTGGCCAACTGAAGCTAACCCCAGGCTCAGGCTACACTGCCGTTTTGCTAAATGGGAAGTTATGCTAGTGCTAACCAGGGGTCTGAATGCTTTTAAAAGAACAGAAATGAGCTCTCAGAGGAAGTGTGTGGCTCTTTGAAGAGCTGTTGTGTTGTAGTGAGATCAGGCCGTCAGCGATTTAACCCCTAAAGCTACAGGGTGCTGCCCAGCCTCTGGTAGATCAGACCAGGATACGCTTCACTCTGCACTGATGGCTTTATTCTTCTTCTTCTTCTTCTTCTTCTGGATTTCTGGCAGACTAAATGCCTGAAGAAACGTTGCTGCCATCAACAGGTCATAGTTATATCCATTATATTATAGGAATGGTCTGGTTTCCCCCAAGGACTGTGATCCCCTGGATGTATCACGGAGAACTTTGATGATGCTTGCCGCAATCTCATACTGATTGGCTGTCCTGGCACAGTGTCACGAGGTGTAGCTTGAAAAGTTACATTTTTCAACTTCAAGCGACACACGCGATGAGGCGATGGACGTGATGGACGTGATGGACATCAATGCTTTGTCGCGTCGCTCTTATCGACTGAATTGCGTCGCCGGGAGCAACATCGCACGTAATCGCATCACTTACATTGGTATTGAATGGCAGCTTGGCGCTTTCATCTTCTCTTGTTCTTTCGGTGTGAATGCACGGTTATGAATCCAATTGGTAGCAATTTCAGTCAAAAGCAACTGGACTGGTTATTTATCTAGGAAGACATTTCACCTCTCATCCAAGGGGCTTTATCAGTTCATGTACGCATCTGCCCAGGCTGGAACTGGTCCTAGGAAACGTCTTCCTAGACAAATAACCAAGCCCAGTTGCTTTTGACTGAAATTGCTTTGGGGATAACGATGACCTGGACAAATGAGAACATTCACAGAGTCACGGTTATGAAGCAATGTTACAGCTAATGCTGAGTAAAGGGAGATTGGGTGTGTCTGATTTATATCTTTATTACCTTCCATGCAACACCAGATTCCTCATAGTATGGGCTTATGGAGGTACAACTCCAAAGGCAGACTGGGCAGGAAGGATGGATAGTCACAGAGCATAACAAATCTATTTCCCTAGCATCCTAATGGTATTGTCCTGAACCCTGCAAGGTTGAATAATCCATTGATGCAGTTCTCCATCAGTGTGGTTAAAATGATGCACAAGAGGTTTTGTGCCATGGGTACTTCTACTCCCCTTCTTGTCCTCTGTGGAAAATCTGTTCTTTTCATGCAGGCGGTGACACATGGATCAACATACCTTTGCAAGGACATAGCATACATCAGATTGTGAATTGTGAAGGATTAGACCATAATTCAGTGTTCAGAATGATAACAACCAGCCTCTCTTATTTGCAATTAAAAGCTATTATCACAAAAAATAACTTCAAAAGGTATCATATATAAACTTCTCCTTCCTGCCTCCAATGGGAGTACTCAGACACAGGGAAGATGGGCGCAGACCTGGGTATCACACACACGGACACACACAGAATATGAAGTAACTTAGCATCACTTTTCAAATGTGTGTAATTTAGAGTAACTATCAACATTGTCATACTTTTATAATTCAGTATAGCAGCATTATATTTATTTCCATAACGTCGTCTTTTCACAATAACTGCTCAGTGTTGACTACCGAAAAAAACACATTGAGATATAATGTCCTTGTTTTCATATTTTTGTGTCTATGTCACATTTTGTGTATGCATGTATTTTTGTGTTAGCACTTTGGGCAGTGGGAAATTACATTTTGTTTCCAAATACGTTCATGTGGAAATGACAAAACTTGTAATAGATTGGAGAATACTTCACAGAGCATACACTGACATCAAAAAATACAATCAAGGCTTATGCTGACATGGTTGTTGGGAGGTGGGCACCCTTGTGCACTGTCTGGGGTTCAGCTTTTAAGCTTTTATGTCCAGCTCATAGACTGAAAAAAATAATGGATGTAGCTTTCGGGTCTGAAAAGTGAAGCCATAGCAGAAGTGCCTTAATCTTGCATTCTTTCAAATGTCCAGCAGGGTGGCCACTATATCCATCCATCCATATTCAACCTCTTGTCCC
This sequence comes from Echiichthys vipera, assembly GCF_963691815.1. Classification (NCBI taxonomy): domain Eukaryota; kingdom Metazoa; phylum Chordata; class Actinopteri; order Perciformes; family Trachinidae; genus Echiichthys; species Echiichthys vipera. The sequence continues at coordinate 2,475,448 of NC_139835.1, forward strand.
TATCAGGGTCACGGGGGGCTGAAGCCGATCCCAGCTGACATCGGGCCGCAAACACAGCAGAAAATTCCCTGAGAAGATAATAGGGACGGCATTTTCAGCATTAAAACTCTGCATACGGTCAACAGTGTTTACGGAAAGGCAGAGTACTTCTTAAAGTTTAAAAAGTTTATTATACAAACAACAGCAAAAATTTCCAGCCTGGCCAGGTACTCTCTCTCAGGTCAGTAGTCACAGGCATCTTGGCTTTCAGCCAAGCTGTTGGTCTGACCACAGAGGCAGAAAGAGCACGAAAACCCTCTTTCACAAAGCATTTATAGTGCAATAAAGTAGTTGTGTTGTTGTGATTGGTTCCTGGTTCCATCACTCCCAGACTGGCTCTCATTCGTTCATGAGTTGAATCCTCTGCCCCCTGGTCACACGGATCCTCCAATGAACCACCAGCTCCTGTAGAAAGAACACTCCCTACTCTGAAGAATCCAGCCTTCTGGGGGGCTGTCCCGCTCATTTTATTCATGTTATTGCACCTAGTTTTAAACTGGAATTCTTAGTCTTAAACTCATTCTTATTTAACTTTGATACGTACACAGTGAGTAATAACAAAACTCCAATTATAATGTGACAAAAATCAACACTTTATATTTACAAATCCCCATAACACTCATCTTTGAGCTCTGCCTTCCTTTTGATCTCAACTACACAATGCAATCCATACAAACTTTAAAGGTTGACTGTGTAGAATCTTTATTAAAAGCTATATTTAAAAAACTAATAATGCAACAGGCATTTTGAGGGGTACAGAATTAAACTTTTGCTTTTCCATAAAAAAATATATAATAATCAATATTTAAAAAAATGTTGACGGGTTTGACAATCACGTTCTGTTTCCATTGTAGCAGCCAATAGCATTGGGCGTTGCTGGTTGCCAGGCTTGTCTGTTGTTGGGTGCAGCTACTGTAGGCTGGCACTGGGTGAAATGGAGTTTGCCAATCCTGCAGCTGCTTCAGAGCCTCAGTGAAGGGGAAGGAGCGGAGACGGGCAAAAAACAGAGTCAATACAGGCCAAGCATTCACTCCATGGACTGAGAGAAAGGAGCTCGACAGCATTAAAACGCACACCCAAATGGCTATGTTTCTCCTTGATTGCTAACGCTAACGGTAACTGTCAGTCAACCTTTGCTGGAGGGGATGGGTTCAAACAGGTTCAAACAGACTCTGCTGGAATTATTTTTTGTTGTTGCGACTACGATCTTGAGACACTGGATGGCGGTGTTCAGCTCATTCTCCATATTCAACCTTTAACTAACCAAGTGAAACATGATTCCACTGACAGCGCATCCGGGGCAAGGTAAGCTTCACCATAGTCTCTTGACATTGGATTGAACTGACATCTTTAACATGTCATTTTTTGCTGTGTGGATACGTCTCCTGATAGTCCTCCAGCCCCTAAGTAATGCTCACCATCCCAGAATGTATCATGCAAACACTGTAGTGTAGCGCTGTAGAATTATGGACAGACAACCACAGTGTAATTATTCCTCTTATTGTCGGGGATGTGGTTGTATTCTGACTTTGCTATTACATGTGTGTCAGTTCTGATAAGAACTTCCTCCCCTGTCAGAACTCTTAATTTATTCTACCCCTGGTGAGATTAAACTAACTCTTTCAAACCATCTGGGGGATTGCATCCCTGAACCTACCTTTTCCTCTTAAGGTGCTAATTACTTCCCTGTAATGAAAGTAATCACTTGAAGTGATGTTGCATGCAGAGCGCTTGTTTTGGGATTGCCTGTATCATACTATGCATCTTCAGTCTCTCACCAACATGCTTAAGAAATGAGCTACTTCACTGGAGTATTCAGATAAGGGACAGTGCATCTTGAATATTGATGACACACTGATGCAGCATCTGCAAATAAGTGGGACATGGTTCTGCAGGATTAGGTACTGACACGCCAGGACAGGGACAAGGCTGATCTTTTAAACTGTGCAACATTGTACCAACATTTAATTGTAAGTGCTGGTTCTACTGTGACTAGAAACTGTGCATTACAGATATTATCTCTGGTGTTACAAAGTTAAGCCAATGCTGCACTTTGTCAAGATTAGTTCAGGAAAAAAAATTATATTTTTTTGATGCCATATTCACTTTATCCAGGAACAAGGAACTTTATACCAAAAAGGATCCAAGGTCATATAAAGATAACACCATATTAATGTGGTCTTGTGAGAACAAATATGCATACAGCACACAGAAAAAAAGCTTTGGTACATTATTAATATCAATCAATCAATCCAACTTTATTTGTATGGCACATTTCCCATTTGAAATGTAACACACGTGTTTCACATGGTCCAGAACCCCCACTCCTCATACATATAAATTAAATAAAAGCATTAAAAAAAAGGGACTGAGGAAATGTTATCATTAATCTCACCGCTGCTGTAAGGAAACCCCATAGGCTAGATTAAACAAATAATAATAATAGTTAATTAATTAAAATAATAACAATTATAATAATAATAATAATAATGCATAATAATATTAATACTAGAGTGCATAAATCATAGGCAAAAAAGGATAAAAACTAAATGAATGTACATTTACAAACAATTAAGAGCCAGGTTAAAAAGGTAAACTACTATACATAATTAGATGAATAAATAAATAAATCTTAATTAAAAAGGTTAAAAGGGTAGATGTGAGTTTGTTTTTAAAGGTGTGAACAGTCTCTGTTGCCCTCAGGTCTTCAGGAAGGCTGTTCCTATATATATGTTTACTTATTATTATTATTATTATTATTACTATTATTATTATTTAATTGCATATTATTATTATTATATTGGGCATCTGGGCAGTGGAACAAACTGATATCATCATTCTACACCATCATAATACAATTGATGTGGCAAATCTACCATTAATTTATATTTATACATGTAGTAATGTTTATTCATATTTTTTACATCCAGCAGCCATAAGCCTTTGTTTGGATTGTTGTGAATCTCATATGTGCCCATATGTGAGTTTTTGTGTTTTTGTGTCACATACAGTATGACACTGTGAACAGAACAATTCACATGGAATCTGATTTTTTCAATTCAGATTTAGGTCACTTTGTCTCCGTTCACACTGCAGTTCCAAGTGACCTGAAACAGATTTTTCCTCTCATATGTGACCCATATCTGACACATAACATAACAGCACAAGTCCCATTCAATCTGACTTTTTCCAATCAGAATTAGGTAAGTAAATAAGTATCAGATTTTTTGGAATGTGACTGCAATCTAAACAGTCAGGTCGCATTTTATGTGACTTTGACGTCATTCTGACCTGCCTTGCACTGTTTTATAAATGAATGACAAATAATGTTGATTGAAAAGACCTGCAGTGTGAACGTAGCCTTTCATATGTTGTCCAAAATCAGATGCATCTGATCTGATTATGTTTTGCAATGCAACCTCTTTCTAGCATGGTTGCCTCACAGCAAGAAGGTTCCTGGTTCAAGTCCCAACTGGGACACTTCTGTGTGGACTTTGCATGTTTTCCCCGTGTCTGCGCGGGTTCTCTCCGGGTTCTCCAGCTTCCTCCCATAGTCCAAAGACAGGCAGGTGTTAGGTTCATTGATGAACTAACTTAGTCAGCCCTGTTGCCAATCAATACAACCCAACTCCTGCCCCCTTTCTCACGTGGACTGACTTGTGTGCTGGACTGAGTGACTGTATGAGTCTTGTTGAGGCAGATGTAGTTAAAAATAGCCCTTGACATCCTGACATTTTTAATGAAATATATCTCAGTGAATTATAATTCAACAAATATTGATTAGTGCCACTTGAGGAAAAATATTTGAGTCTCTGCCCTCAGAGCTGTGTGCTGGGAGCACTTGTACAAACATTGTTTCTATACCCTAAGAGAAGTAAGCATTTTACTTTAGGGGATTTTAAGTCCACAGGAACCACATATCTTTTTATGAGCAGTTTCATCAAAAACCCTTCACATGGGAGATTTGTGATAGTGAACATTGTCAGTTTCTATTTCTTTGTTGTCTCAATATTTTTTTGTCACCGAGGCCATTTCTCACAGTTTGTAGGTGGAACATGAGTATTGCTATTGGACCTGTGATGTCAAATGTGGGCACTCCAGTAAAAAGGTAGAATAATTATAGGTACTTGATCTCATCTGCAAGATTTCCACACTGTATGTTCCTTCTGACCTAAATAACTGGGTGTTGCCTGATTACTCCCTGGAAGAAAAGTTTCAGCCTGTCTTCTATTTAGTCTCACTGCTGTGTTGAGTGGGAGATAAGTAGAGGAGTGTCAGCAAAATAGATGGCTTTCTGTATCCCCCCCCAACATCAACTGGTGCTCAGGCGCTTATGATATGACATTATTAATCCAGATTTTATAAACAGATTTCCCAAATTTCACAACACATTCATTACATTTCAACTGCACTGCTGTGTGTGTGAGTGTGTGGGTGCTTCATACAAATTGATGATAGATCAGCAGGGTAGAATCAATCTTGTTCATATGTAACATGTAGGTGTTGGTCATGCCTGAAGACGCTGTTTCCCCCCCTCCACCCACACACTCTAAGTCCTATACAAAATGGCCCGTGACCTTTTGCTCCCAAGCTGCCGGGGGGAACAGTAGGGATGAATGCGTGGGGGAAAAGGGCAAGATGGAAAGGATGTATAGAGTGGCACGGGAGGACTTACCCCTGTTCCCTCCTCTTTATGTAAATATTTATAGCAGGGACGGTTTGAGCCCTGCACAAACCTGCAGTTTAAATAATTACACGTTTCCAGACATTTGTTTTCTAAAAAGAGTTTAATGCCCACTTTTGCCCCAGGAAAATTACACTTTGCTTGGAAGGGACGTCACTTTGGTCATTGGATGAATGCACAACTCTGTGTCACTCTTCACAGTTCAGTCTCCTAGCAGGGGGGAGTGACACAGCATTTGTGGTATGTGTGATAAACATACATGGACCGAAGTTCTGTAAATCTGCACTCGATTGCTCCTCCTCAAAAACCAAGATGTGAGTCTCAGTGAAGTGAAACTGTGAAAACTGAATGTGGAAGTATATGGAGAGTTGAAAATCAAATCTCATTCATAGTATTCATTTCAGTTTTTTTAATGCAATTATTCAAGTTGAGTAAAACAAATTCAAATATAAATGATTTCTCACTTTCTAGTAACACATACTTGTGCCCACATTGACCTTTTTTCTTACTGTTTTAAAATATTGAATGTCTTTTAATTTTTAATAATTTCAGGCATTCTTGGTGATTATGGGGTTCACAGCTTTGTATGTGAACTGTAACCCCTAACCCTGACTGTAACCCCAAACCCTTATAAAATGCTGAATTAAATCAGCAGAGGCATAGGCTTATGCGACTTGGGATCATAGGGATGACCCCTGATTATGAACCATAATGATTCATAACAATTAACTATTCACTAAAGTCTAATAAAGACATCCACCGCTAATACATCAAAATTCAACTTTTTAATTTGTTACAGCTGAATCTGCTGCAGTTTTTTTCTTTTTATTTCTTGATGTATCGATGCAAAGTCAAGTTCTACTGAATGGTGGGAAATTTGAGTTTGAGTTTTTCTTTTGCTTAATCATGTGGTACGGATTTGTGAAATCCTGAATCCCCCATTACAATCTGTTCACAAGTGTCTTCAGCTTCATTTTACCCCTGAGAATTCAAATTCGGGAAATTCATTAATTACATGGTGCCTCCATATAATACTTGCCCTGCTCTCATAGATCTTAATATTTACTGTGAGATCCCCACTGTGAGAAATTAAGTAAAACTTGTGAACACATTCACATAAAGCTGTGTTTCCCATGCAGCCACATGCATGAATTCAATGGCAGGGGAGAGAGGTTGCAGGGAGCTGAGAGGTCAGTGTGTGCGTGTGCGTGTGTGTCTGTGTGTGTGTGTGTGTGTGTGTGTGTGTGTGTGTGTGTGTGTGTGTGTGTGTGTGGTGTGTGTGTGTGTGTGAACGAGGGGGTGCTAATGCTTTATCTACGCTCCCCATCTGTTACAAGGGAATACAGGACCCTGGCTCTCAACGGTTTGCTGACACGTACTGTCTGCACTGGCCACTGACTGACAGCCAGACTGGGAGCTACAGAGAGAAGGGGCTACAATAGAAAACACTTATAAAGCTAAGATAGATTACAAGATAAGGAAATGGGTATATTTAGGTAATTCACTCCCTCCTGGAGTTCTCTTTGTTCATTCCCTTTTCTGTCATCTGACATTTCTCCTTATTTTTGCCCTCTCACATAATGTTTTTATTTCCTTTTCACCCCCTTGACTGAGCTTGGACTTTTTCCTGTAACACTTTCCTATATGTCACCATAAAGTTGTAATAAATGGCTTTATTAAAGCTTAATAAAATCCTTTAGCAGTGCTTCATATGACTGTGATTAGTTTTTACAGTATGATGTGTACCATGGACTCAGAAACATTGCTATGAAACATATTATGGCATCCTTTAGCAGAAAAGTCAGGTGACGCAGTATAAAAAGCCCCAAACTCCACTTAGGGAATGGGGTGGATGACATGGTCAAACATAACAGACTTTCATCCCTGAGGCAACGTTTGTCTGCCAATTGTGATGTTCCTTTTGAAACCCACACCACAATATTTTCCTAAACCTAACCATGTAGTTTTGTTGTCTAAACCTAACATTGTAGTTTTGTTGTCTAAACCTAACCATGTAGTTTTGTTTTCTAAACCTAACCATGTAGTTTTGTTGTCTAAACCTAACCATGTAATTTTGTTGCCTAAACCTAACCATGTAGTTTTGTTGTCTAAACCTAACCATGTAGTTTTGTTGCCTAAACCTAACAAAGTAGTTTTGTTGTCTAAACATAACCATGTAGTTTTGTGGCCTAAACCTAACCATGTAGTTTTGTTGTCTAAACCTAACCATGTAGTTTTGTTTTGCCTAAACCTAACCATGTAGTTTTGTTGTCTAAACCTAACCATGTAGTTTTGTTGTCTAAACCTAACCATGTAGTTTTGTTGTCTAAACTTAACCATGTAATTTTGTTTTGCCTAAACTTAACCATGTAGTTTTGTTGTCTAAACCTAACCATGTCGTTTTGTTGTCTACACCTAACCGTGTAGTTTTGTTTTGCCTAAACCTAACCATGTAGTTTTGTTGTCTAAACATAACCATGTATTTTTGTTGTCTACACCTAACCATGTAGTTTTGTTGTCTAAACCTAACCATGTAGTTTTGTTGTCTAAACCTAACCATGTAGTTTTGTTGTCTAAACCTAACCATGTAGTTTTGTTGTCTAAACCTAACCATGTAGTTTTGTTTTCTAAACCTAACCATGTAATTTTGTTTTGCCTAAACTTAACCATGTCGTTTTGTTGTCTACACCTAACCGTGTAGTTTTGTTTTGCCTAAACCTAACCATGTAGTTTTGTTGTCTAAACATAACCATGTATTTTTGTTGTCTACACCTAACCGTGTAGTTTTGTTTTGCCTAAACCTAATCATGTAGTTTTGTTTTGTCTAAACCTAACCATGTAGTTTTGTTGTCTACACCTAACCATGTAGTTTTGTTGTCTAAACCTCACCATGTAGTTTTGTTTTCTAAACCTCACCATGTAGTTTTGTTTTCTACACCTAACCATGTAGTTTTGTTGTCTAAACCTAACCATGTAGTTTTGCTGTCTAAACCTAACCATGTAGTTTTGTTGTCTAAACCACACCATGTAGTTTTGTTGTCTAAACCACACCATGTAGTTTTGTTGTCTACATCTAACCATGTAGTTTTGTTGTCTAAACCTAACCATGTAGTTTTGTTATCTAAACCTAACCATGTAGTTTTGTTGTCTAAACCTTACCGTGTCGTTTTGTTGCCTAAAAATAACCATGTAGTTTTGTTGTCTAAAGCTTACCGTGTCGTTTTGTTGCCTAAAACTAACCATGTAGTTTTGATGCCTAAACCTAACCGTGTCGTTTAGTTGTCTAAAACTAACCATAGTTTTGCTCATTCAGCTCACTGCTCTCCAACACTCCAGTTCTCAGGTCTTTAATCTTCTTCTAAAATACTGTTGATTTATAAAACACTGAATGGTTTAGGGTCAAAAGACATGTCTGATCAGCTGCTGCATCATTATTATATAAGTGTCCACTCTTACAGATCTGCTTTCTGTCCCTAGGGTCAGATCTAGACATTAAGGAGAAGCCTTCAGTTTTTATGTTTCACACCTCCAGGGGTGTAGTCCTGCCGGAAAGCACCGGAGCAGCGCATCTGTACTTTTTCTCTGGTTAAGAGTTAAATGTTGTGTAGTGTGTGTCTAGAGCTTTTATTATGAGGTCAGAACGGAAGAAGTGAAACTATCTGCGTTGCTTTCGTTGAAGTTGAAAGTCAAATATTTTCCATCTGATCCATAGATGAAAGAGGTCTAGCAGCAGACCTTTGTGGTTTTATAACTGTCACGGACCAGACAGATGAGGACCACAAGTGCGTCACGTTTTAAGAGTTTTATTGAGGGTTCCAGAGAGGGAAAGGGAGTGCAGTTCAGGGTGAGGCAGTGATCGTAGTCAGGCAGAAAGGCAGGTCGGTTTACCGGGGCAGAAGATCATACAGGCCCAGAGGAGAAGGCAGGTCGGGTTTTCCAGGGCAGACGATCAGGCAGGTTCAGGGGCGAAGACAGGTCGGGTTTACCAGGGCAGAAGATCAGGCAGGTTCAGGGGCGAAGGCAGGTCGGGTTTTCCAGGGCAGACGATCAGGCAGGTTCAGGGGCGAAGGCAGGTCGGGTTTTCCGGGGCAGAAGATCAGGCAGGTTTACAGGCAGGTCCGGGTTGTACAGGAGTCAGGGAGTAAAGCCAGTGAAGCACGATACGGAAGCAACTTCGCAGACGGTCTGACAAGGCCGAGCTGAAAAGCAGGACTCTTTATGCTGGAGGTGGTGAGTGGGAAATGCACTGCAGCTGGCAGGTAAACGGGAGCAGAGCAGAGACAGGTGAAGCTGATGAGTACAATTAGTGAGTTGCCAGGCAGAGAGAGAGAGCTCATGACAGAACCCCCCCCCTAAGGGACGGCCCCAGAAGTCCCCAAGAAGCATCACCAAGCCGGGCGGGCGGAAGGGGGAGCCGGAGGAGGGTCAAAATTCCTCTGATTGGTCAGAATCCAGGTCAGGTGCCGGGTCCGGCCCAGCGTCAGGTGTCGGGCAGGTAACATGTTGGGGGCCCCTTGGGCGGCCACGCCGGACAGAGGGTTGGTCAGGATGCTGACGATGGAACTCGGAGATGAGAGTCCGATCCACAATCCGTCTGGCAGGCACCCAGGTCCTCTCCTCTGGGCCGTAACCTGCCCAGTCCACCAGGTACTGAATTCCTCTGCCCCGTCGCCTGGACCGAAGCAGTCGCCGGACGGAGTAGACCAGACCTCCGTCTATGAGACGCGGAGGAGGAGGAGGGGGTGCAGCCGGAACCAGCGGGCTCTCGTGAACTGGCTTTATCTTGGAGACATGAAATGTGGGGTGCACTCTCATGGACCTGGGTAGTTGGAGCCGGACAGCAGTTGCACTGATGATCCTCTGGATAGGGAATGGACCAAGGAACCGTGGAGCCAGCTTTCGTGACTCAACTCTGAGTGGCAGGTCCTTGGCCGACAACCACACCTTCTGGCCCACCTAGTAGGTCGGTGCCGGAGTCCTCCGACGGTTGGCCCCGATGGCGTAGCTTGTGGCAGATCTGAGGAGTGTGGCGCGGGCCTGAGACCAGGTACGGCGACATTGTCGAGCATAGGCCAGGGCTGATGGACAGGTGACCTCCCCCTCCTGGCTGGCGAAGAGAGGAGGTTGGTAGCCATACACACACTGGAAGGGTGACATGCCAGTTGCAGAGCAGGTGAGAGAGTTGTGTGCATACTCCACCCATGTCAGTTGTTTTGCCCAGGCCCGGGGGTTGGAAGATGCCACGCAACGGAGTGCCTTCTCTAGCTCCTGGTTTACTCGCTCCGACTGGCCATTGGACTGGGGATGAAATCCAGAGGATAAACTGACTGTGGCCTCCAGCAGATGTCAGAACTCCTTCCAGAAGGTGGAAGCGAACTGTGGGCCCCGGTCCGAGACGACATCCCCTGGCAACCCGTGTATCCGGAAGGCGTGGTCTAGGACCACCTGGGCGGTCTCCTTGGCAGATGGTAGCTTCCGAAGGGGGACGAAGTGTGCCATCTTGCTAAAACGGTCCACTATGGTGAGGATGACAGTCATGCCGTCAGATGGGGGTAGGCCAGTAACAAAGTCCAGAGAGACATGCGACCAAGGTCGTGAGGGCACAGGTAGTGGCTGGAGTAGGCCTGCTGGGGGCTGGTTGGAAGACTTGTTCTGGTTACAGGTGGGACAGGCACGAACAAACTCTCGAACGTCCTTCTTCAGAGACGGCCACCAGAACCGCTGGGTGAGTAGATGGCAGGTCCGAGTGGATCCAGGGTGGCAAGCAAGACGGGAGTTGTGTCCCCACTGTAGGACCTGGGATCTCAACTCTTCGGGGACAAAGAGACGGTCTGCAGGACATGAACTGGGTCCAGGGTGGTTGCGGAGAGCCTCCTGTACTTGCTGTTCCACATCCCAGGTTAGGGCAGCAACAACACAGGGACCAGGCAGGATGGGCACGGGTTCCTTGGTGTGCACATCGTCTCTCTGAAACTGACGGGACAGGGCGTCAGGCTTGGTGTTGCGTGACCCAGGACAGTAAGACAATGTAAAGTCGAAGCGGGTGAAGAACAGAGCCCAGCAGGACTGTCTGGGGTTCAGCCGTTTGGCGGAGCGGATGTACTCAAGATTCTTATGGTCGGTCCAGACCAGGAATGGAACTATTGAGCCCTCCAGCCAGTGGCGCCACTCCTCCAGAGCGAGCTTGACCGCCAGCAGCTCCCGGTTGCCGATGTCGTAATTTTGTTCAGATGGCGAAAGTCGACGAGAGAAGAATGCACAGGGGTGGAGTTTGCCATCCTCTGCCGCTCGTTGAGAGAGCACAGCGCCAACGCCGACATCAGAGGCATCCACCGAGGCATCCCCACAATGAACTGCCGATCTGGGTCAGGCAGCGTGACTTTAGGATACTGAAGGCGTCGTCGGCTGCCGAGGTCCAGAAGAATGACACTTTGGGACTAGTCAGGGCGGTGAGAGGGGAGGCAACGGTGCTGTAGTTTCGGATGAACTTGCGGTAGAAATTGGCAAATCCGAGGAACTGCTGAAGCTTCTTCCTGTTTTCTGGTAAAGGCAGTGAAGTCACAGCAGAGACCTTGGCTGGATCCATTTGGATGCTCCCCTCTGCCACAATGTATCCCAGGAAGGCCACAGACCGAGCATGGAATTCACACTTCTCTGCCTTGACATATAGGGAGTTCTCCAGGAGGCGATTGAGGACTAGCTGGACATGGCGGGTGTGTTCGGACAGGGTACGGGAGAAGATCAAGATGTCGTCCAGGTACACAAAGACGAACTTGTTCAGCATGTCCCGTAAGACATCATTGACCAGAGTCTGGAACACTGCTGGGGCGTTGGAGAGACCGAATGGCATCACCAGGTACTCGTAATGGCCAGTGGGGGTGTTAAATGCCGTCTTCCACTCATCTCCCTCCCTTATCCGCACGAGGTGGTAAGCATTCCTCAGGTCAAGCTTGGTGAAGACCGTGGCTTCCTGGAGCAACTCGAAGGCAGAGGTGAGCAGGGGAAGAGGATACCGGTTCTTGATGGTGATGTCGTTTAAGCCCCGGTAGTCGATGCAGGGACGGAGGGACCCATCTTTCTTCCCCACAAAGAAGAAGCCAGCACCAGCAGGGGAAGAAGACGGACGGATGATTCCGGCTGCCAGGGAGTTGTTGATGTAGTCCTCCATGGCTCTTTTCTTTCGGGGGCAGAAAGAGAGTAGAGACCACCTTTGGGTGGAGCGGTTCCTGGACGGAGGTCTATGGCACAGTCGTAGGGCCGATGTGGGGGCAGAGAAGTGGCCTTGGCCTTGTTGAATACCTCCCGGAGTCCGTGATAGCATGTGGGGACGTTAGAGAGGTCAGGGACAGAATCGGTGGGTACCGAACGGGAGGGTAGCATGGCAGAGCGCAAACAGGTCCGGTGGCAGTCCTTTCCCCACTCAGTGATTGTCCCAGTCGTCCAGTCAAGGTGGGGGTTATGCTGGCGAAGCCATGGGTAACCCAGGATGAGGGGTTGGCCTGGGGAGCGGAGCAGGTGAAAACGGATAGTTTCATGGTGGTTACCTGAGAGCAACATTGAGATGGGGGCAGTGACGCTGGTGACTGTGCAAAGGAGATGGCCATCCAGAGCTCGGGCTGGGACAGGACAGGGCAGATGTTGACTCTCCAGCCCCAACTGATGGGCCAGCTCGATGTCCATGATGTTAGCCTCGGCACCGGAGTCCACCAGGGCTGCTAAAGTATGGGTGGTTTCGGAGAGGACAAGTCGAACTTGAAACAGGGGCTTACGGCTGGTGGAGGGTTGGGTGATTATCGAGCTTAACCGGATCCCTCCTAAATCCGATGAGCCCCGGCTTTTACTGGACAGGTGGCGACACGATGACCATTGGCCCCACAGTACAGGCAGAGGTTGGACGAGAGGCGACGCTGGCGCTCTGCAGGAGTGAGAGAGGCACGGCCAATCTCCATGGGTTCTGGCGGGTCGAGCTGGCTCTGGGGAGTGACTGAAGAGGGTGGCCGAGCAGCCGAATTACTCAGAGTGCGGACAGACGGCTGGGTGGAGCGTCCCTTCTCCCGTCGACGTGTCTGGATCCGACGGTCGATACGAACGGCAAGGGCGATGGCCTCATCGAGTGTTGAGGGTTGGTCATGCGAGACAAGTTCATCCTTCACATAATCCGCCAGGCTGTGAAGGAAGGCATCCACTAGTGCGGCCCCGTTCCATGAGCTGCGCCTTGCCAGGGTTCGGAAATCAATGGAGTAGTCCGCCACAGTCCGGTTCCCTTGGCGGATGGTCATCAGTTCCCTGGACGCCTCCGCTGTTGATGAGCCCAGGTCGAACACCATTAACATCTCCTCGACGAAGGCATCGAAGGAAGCACAAGCTGGGGTCTGCCGGTCAAACTCAGCGGTTCCCCACAGTCGAGCCCGGCCCGTCAGGTGTGTAATGACGTACCCCACTTTGGCCCCCTCTGTGGCGAAGGTCCTGGGCTGTAGCGAAAACTGGACCCGGCAGCTGGTTAAGAATGCACGTACATGAGCCGGGGTGCCATCGAAACGTTCTGGGTTGCCGATCCTTGGCTCAGGCGCACAGGGAGCTGGAGCGTTGGGGTCTGGAACAATTGAATGCTGAAGAGGTGCTGGGGCAGAGAGGAGAAAAGGCGCAGACAGAGCAGGTGCAGTTGCAGGTGTAGCTGGGGAGGGGTCATGAGCAGACGGAGAGGTCAGGTTTGTGAGCATTTGCAGGACCTGGGCTAGCTGTTGTTGCTGCTGTTGGATAAGCTGTTGTTGGTGACCGAGCTGAATCGACGATGAGAGGTCTCCAGCCATCCGTTGCATCGCTCCCTCTGCATGTTCGAGGCGCTGCATGGCAGTCGGTGGTTCAGAGTCGGTGGGTTCCATGATGGGTGTGTCGTGCGCTGGGTCCATGCTGGTCAGACCGTACTGTCACGGACCAGACAGATGAGGACCACAAGTGCGTCACGTTTTAAGAGTTTTATTGAGGGTTCCAGAGAGGGAAAGGGAGTGCAGTTCAGGGTGAGGCAGTGATCGTAGTCAGGCAGAAAGGCAGGTTGGTTTACCGGGGCAGAAGATCATACAGGCCCAGAGGAGAAGGCAGGTCGGGTTTTCCAGGGCAGACGATCAGGCAGGTTCAGGGGCGAAGACAGGTCGGGTTTACCAGGGCAGAAGATCAGGCAGGTTCAGGGGCGAAGGCAGGTCGGGTTTTCCGGGGCAGACGATCAGGCAGGTTCAGGGGCGAAGACAGGTCGGGTTTACCAGGGCAGAAGATCAGGCAGGTTCAGGGGCGAAGGCAGGTCGGGTTTTCCGGGGCAGAAGATCAGGCAGGTTTACAGGCAGGTCCGGGTTGTACAGGAGTCAGGGAGTAAAGCCAGTGAAGCACGATACGGAAGCAACTTCGCAGACGGTCTGACAAGGCCGAGCTGAAAAGCAGGACTCTTTATGCTGGAGGTGGTGAGTGGGAAATGCACTGCAGCTGGCAGGTAAACGGGAGCAGAGCAGAGACAGGTGAAGCTGATGAGTACAATTAGTGAGTTGCCAGGCAGAGAGAGAGAGCTCATGACAATAACCCTAATAAGTAAACCAACAACGTGATTGGTTGATGTTTTTATTTGCGGTATGAAAGCCCCGAAAAATTGTCCTTGATCCGAAAAAATAACGTCACTTTTCTCCGTGTTATATTCCCGTTCTGTTAAAGTATTCATGAGAAAAACAACAGTTATGAATATTCAATTCAATTCAATTTTATTTATAGTGTCAAATCATAACAAAAGTTATCTCAGGACACTTTACAGAGTAGGTAAAGACCACACTCAATGACTTATTTATGATTTACATAGACCCAACAATTCCTCTGTAGAGTACAGTGGCAACGAAAACCTTCCCTATAACAGGCAGGAACGTCAGACAGACCCAGCTCTGTGGAGGACGGCCATCTGTCTTGACCGGTTGGGGAGGAAGAAAAGGAGAGAGAAAGAGAGAAAAGACACACAGATGGACAGGGAGAGACAGACAGACACACTTCCAGAGATGCAAGCAAAGCCTAACAGTAACTATAATATTTATAGTAATGTGAATATGACGTATATGTTAAGGCAGTTAATACAACAGAATAGTAGAAACAAGCACAGCTAAGGTGACAGAATATGAAAATGATAATAATTATGGTGGCAAACATGATCAATGATGAGTAGTGGCAATAGCAGCTACAATACAGCTACAAATTTTATAGTTTATTAAACTAGTGATAGTATATATGAGTAACAGTGACAATAGCAGCAGGAAGCGTCATGTAGGACCACGGCAGCAAGCACCACCACGATCAGCAGAGACCTGCGAGACGACAAAGCACAAACAGCTCCGGGGAAGAAGCTGAATCAGTAACATGCATTGATGGGACATGAATGATTCAGACAGAGAGGAGAGAAGCTCAGAGTATCAGGAAAAGTATTATCCCCCGGCAGACTAGGCCTATAGCAGCATCATTAAGCAGAATAAAGTCTTATCGTAAGCCCTAGCTGTAAGCTTTATCAAAAAGGAAAGTTTTAAGTTTACTTTTAAATAAGGGGACAGTGTCTGCCTCCCGAATAACATTTGGGAGTTTGTTCCACAGGAGAGGAGCTTGGTAGCTGAAGGCTCTGCCTCCCATTCTACTTTTGGAGACTCTAGGAACGACAAGTAGCCCTGCATTCTCAGAGCGCAGAGATCTAGTTGGGTGATACGGTACTATGAGCTCTTTAAGATACGACGGAGCCTGACCAATAAGAGCTTTGTAAGTAAGGAGAAGGATTTTAAATTCTATTCTAGATTTTACAGGTAGCCAGTGCAGAGAAGCTAATACAGGAGAAATATGTTCTCTTCTATTTGTTTTAGTTAGTACACGAGCTGCAGCATTTTGGACCAACTGGAGTCTCTTAACAGACTTGTTGGAGCAGCCTGATAATAAGGAATTGCAATAGTCCAGCCTAGAAGTAACAAATGCATGAACAAGTTTCTCTGCATCTTTCTGAGACACAATGTTCCTAATTTTTGCAATATTACGCAGGTGAAAATATGCAGTCCTTGTTGTTAGTTTTATGTGAGAATCGAAGGACATATCCTGATCAAAAATAACACCCAGATTCCTTACTGTGGTGCTGGAGGACAACACTACATCATCCAGAGTAACAATATCTTTAGCTATTGAATTTCGGAGGCCTTTGGGGCCAAGTACAATAATTTCAGTTTTGTCTGAGTTTAACATCAGGAAATTGCAGGTCATCCAGCTTTTTATTTCCTTAATGCACATTTGAAGTTTATCTAACTGATGGGTTTCTTCTGGTTTGATCGACAAATATAATTGTGTATCATCAGCATAACAATGAAAATTTATGGAGTGCTTCCTTATAATAATTCCTAAGGGAAGCATACATAAGGTGAAAAGAATGGGTCCAAGGACAGAACCCTGTGGGACTCCGTGACAAACTTTAGTGTGCATGGAGGATTTGTCATTAACATGTACAAACTGAGATCTATCTGATAAATATGACTTAAACCAGCTCAGTGCGGTTCCTTTAATGCCGATCAGATGCTCTAGTCTGTGTAGCAGGATGTGATGGTCAATAGTGTCGAAGGCAGCACTAAGATCTAGTAAGACAAGTACAGAGACAAGTCCTTTGTCTGAAGCTATTAGAAGTTCGTTAGTAATTTTCACCAGTGCTGTCTCAGTGCTATGATTTGCTCTAAATCCTGACTGGAAATCCTCAAATAACTCATTATTATGTAAAAAGTCACACAACTGATTGGCAACTAATTTCTCGAGGATCTTAGAGAGAAAAGGAAGGTTAGATATAGGTCTATAGTTGGCTAGTACCTCAGGATCAAGACTGGACTTTTTAAGAAGAGGTTTAATTACAGCTACTTTAAAAGACTGTGGTACATATATATTTATATGCAATATATATTTAACTCCAAATTAATCACACGAAAAAGAGTGTTTAAAGGCCTTTCTAGAGTTGACTCATATAAGGTCTATTAAGACTTGTCACAGTAGGTTACACAACCTTAGAAAAGGTGCATAATTTTAATAAGGTGCCTATCTCTGAAACAAACTCCGAGATAACTAGAAATACGTGTCATATCTCAGTTCTTTTAAAGGACGTTTAACACTTGCTAGTTTGTCGCTGCCATCATCACTTTTATTCATATCTCACGCTGCACTGCCTACAATGTAAATAGTTCTTGTATTTGTGACTTTTGTAATTTAATATAATTTCTTCACACATTTATGTCTTATGAAGGACCTTGAGTTGCCTTAGGGTTGAAATGTGCTATATGTAGAAATGATTTGATTTGAACACAGGAGTTATTGTCTCTATGAGCGACTGAAACTCCCCAGAGTCTGTGGGATTAGATTATTACAGTCCATCAATGTCGCACTTCCTCTGGTATCCAACAGTGCTAAAACACTTTGTGAGCAGTTTCTGGAACTTTGTAATGATAGGGCTCGAATGGGAGTAAGAGGAAAGGTGGATGGAAGATGGAGAGTGAAAAAGACCATTATTCTTACATGCTGACTTTAATGGAATACTTTCCATTAAGGCAAAATGTGTGAAAAATATGGAAGACATACACCATCAGTTGCAGGAGTTGAATGGAGGAGCCATTTTACTTGCACTTTCAGTGGATGAATACTTAAGCTCTGCAAGAGAGCCACAGTTCACAGCACCATCCTGGTGCCATGTCCATTTTTCTTTTATTTTCATATCTTCTACTTGAGAGAATAATGGTGGTGGTATATTTACTTCAAGGTGTGAACTAAATGTACTGCTCCACACAGAGGTGCAGGACACTGGCTTCAAGTAAGAGTACTGTGAATTCACCAGTTTTTGACACTTTTCCCCATAAGTGAAGGCACGCTCCATACACTTAAGATAAATGGTATTCTGGGTGCTTTTCCTCACAGTCAGAGGTGAGGTGAAGCTTTTTTAACAGATGTCAGCAACACTGGGCTCTTAGCGCTGAGATGGACATATGTAATATTCAACTAAAAATGAGGTTTATTTCACAGGGAGTTTCCTTTTTTGTTTTTCATCCTCCTTTTTCAAACCAAAGTTGTGGGCAAATAGAGTTCTTAACCACATTTCAGGTGTGTATTTGAATAGAACTGATGAAATGGACAAACTCAACACATTTTCAATTCTGTAGTTTTTCAGACCAGATTCTTCTGAAAGACTCAACTTTCCTTGTTGCATTCCTACAGGGAGGAAAAAGGAAATGTGTGGCCCAGTTTTTTTCTTAAAAAAAGACAGGCAGTCTCTATTTATAGTGCCTATTTTGGAAAAAGGAGGAAGTAAAGTTTTGGTTAGTTAGGTCAGTGTGTGGGCAGCAGGTCTTAAGCAGACTGAGGCTGTCACTGGAGCAGCAGTATACAAGTCAACAGCAACTGTCCTCTCCCATCCACAAATTGTTGATACATTTCAGGAGCATTTTGACCAAAACTACATGCACCTTCGTTATTGACTCCCACTCAGCTCGCTATGGATAATCCCTTTTCAAAGCTTTCTGTCAGTCACAAAGGAAGTACATTTTGACCCAACACTTAAAGCTTTTCCTCAGATCTTAAGATGATGAGAGACATCGAAATGTCTTCGATATGTGACAGGAGCTGATGTTGACTGTGTGGACAAATTAAGCATACACTGTGCATGTCTGCGCTACCCCCACACTTAACGTCACTAATGCTTTTGAAACGCAAATAGAGCGAGTAGTGACGTGAGCCAAACCAGAGGTCCGTTTCACAAAACTCTAACAAAGTCAAACCCTGAACTCTGAGTTGATCTACTCTGAGATAGGAAACTGAGTTTTCGGTTGCAGAACAGCTGATTTGAGTTAGTTTGGAGTTAAGCGCGTGCACCACAAGTATAAAAAGACAGCATCAATGGAGCCCCGATTCGACGAGTCACCATGGCAACGGGGAAGAGGGGGGCTACGCTACCACTGGAATTGGAATTATATATATGCTCTCATACGGTGAGTTTGAGCACATTTTTCGCCCTAAGTGTAACACCGCTGCAGCAGCAAAAGAGAGGGAGACGGCGTGGGAGAACATTGCTGCTTGGGTCAATGCCTAAGTTTAAATGTAGTCCTTTGCAATCACAATAATATCACAGGGGAAACTGCTTGAGTGGTAGCCTATTAGTTTATTTCATTTAGGTGCATTCCCGCGGGGGAGAATCGCACTTAGCAGCAGCTTAAGATGAAACATAAAAACATTGTTCAAACAGGTAAAACCTCGGCTAAATCTCATGTTGATACCTCATTTTGAGGATGTTTTATATTATAAAGTAAATAATACCGTAAGTGGCTGTTTTATGCGTTGTATAAAAAACTTCCATTTTCAAAAAAACGCAGCGCAACACACAATATCTGGTGGGATATGAGAGCATGACTTTGGTTGTTAATGTTGGAAATGTAAGGACGGATGAGGTTGTGTATGTAAATGATGGACTGTGATGTGAAATGGTACCACTCAAAAAGATTATTGTCTGGAAATGCAATAACATCTAGTTATCATCTCCTGACGAATGTTTAATTCTCTGCGCAGTAATGTTGCACCTTCATCCACGGGATCATTATCAAAAGGACATGCCATGGTAGTGGAAATAGTCGCCACCTAATATAACTTCTAATGTAGGCCTGCTGACTGATTTTTGCAATGATTTTCTCAGAAAAACAAATGGAACTATAGCAGAACTATACTACGCCAAAACTCGCCTGCTGACTGAATGAATGAGGAAATCAAATACTGTGTGTGGCTGAAAGAGGACGGAGACAGAGAGAAACTCAAGGTTTGCTGAGGTTCATAGAGGATGTTACCATGGCAACTGATCGAGAGCTTAAGTTACCTCTCTCTGTGAAACAGGCTAGAGTTACCCCTCTTTCTCTGGTTTGAGTTACCTCCCTTTGTGAAACGGAAAACTCAGAGTTTCCTTCATTTCAGGGTTAACAGACTCAGAGTTTTCACTAAACCTGCTTTGTGAAACGGACCCCAGCTCACTGCTCGGTGAAGTCTGCAGCAGTATGTGGCACACAGTGACGTGCAGTGAGGGTGAGGGTTGGGGAGGCACTGACTCACAAGTCAAATTTACAAACATACAGTAGGATGCCAATAGGATAGGATGAGAGAATAGGAGCGAATAGGATGCTGAAAACCATTTAAAAACACCAGTGCAACTGTATATTGCAGTATATCTTACCTTTACTTGTACATGACTTCTTGCTTTGACTGAAAGTCCAGCTTTGAAAAATGTCTTAGTTTAGAAATCAAATCCTCCATTTTCAGGGCGAGAAATGACAGCTTGTCTCTAAGCTCTACAGCGTAGCACAGCACACTCCTTGTGTTTTCTTTTTGCACACAGGTCAGAGTTCACCGTGATCTGGCTGGTGGCTATTAGGCTGCTCTCTATCGCCGCCTAACTTGAGGCAGAGGTACTGCCTGCCTCAAGGCAGCATTTCCCCTGTGGATTTATGTCACATCAATAAGATGTACATATTACACACATACGTAAAATACATTACTGAACACCATGGAAAAGAAGACGTATGATTTTATTTCATGAAAGTGTCCTCAACCATCATATTGAAAACATACACAGAAATGGCAACAAGCACGCGCCCTCTGCACGAGCTCAATCCAGTTTGTGAGTGATTGCGCAATCTGGAGGGAGGCACGGCTGTCCGTGCCTCACCTCTCGTCTCCGAAGAGACTCCGTTTATTTAAATAGGAAATACAGAATTTTCTGCCATTTTTACTATAAAAACGGTCAAAATACATTAAGAACCACACCAAAATCATAGTCCAGAGGACAAATATTAATACTTGTGTTGTTTTATTATTTCGTTTCTTTTTCCTCTTATGATGACAGGGGAGGCACAGCCTCACCTGCCTCCCCTGACTGCACGTCACTGGTGGCACAAAAAGAGTATGTCTGAGCCTTTAGGGGTCTGTTGGCAGTACCATAGCAGAAAATCCATCTCTTTTTCTGTTTGAATAAGGAAAATTAATTCACATATCATAGTGTTGTTATGCCAATAAAAATGGGTTTGTGACCCATGTGGGGTCTCCTACATAGGGGATTTTATCACCTTGTGCTTCTGTGAAAGACAAAAAAACCATACTGATCCAAAATATTTTCAAATGTAGAGACAAAGAAAATATTTCTTAACACTCCATAAGTTATTTTAACTATAAACATTTATACCTTTTTAAGGTGTGATCATTTTAAGTGTGTAAAAGCTTTTTGATACTTTCATCTGCAGTTGCACTGGACTTGAACA
Organism: Echiichthys vipera; assembly: GCF_963691815.1. Classification (NCBI taxonomy): domain Eukaryota; kingdom Metazoa; phylum Chordata; class Actinopteri; order Perciformes; family Trachinidae; genus Echiichthys; species Echiichthys vipera. Next base: position 2,496,487 of record NC_139835.1, read on the forward strand.
TGATGATGTCATCATAACCATTAAAAGTGATCACAGGGGAGACAGAAGACTTCACTTCCTGCTGCAAAAATAAACGCCCTTAAATTATACTTTTTACTTTAGAGGAAAATCTACCACAGCCATTCCAGTGTAAATAATCTGGAACCACCATGAGTTGCATTGCACATAATGTTACGTGATGACATCATCACAGGTGAACAACGTGATCAGGTGATAGACATGAGCCTTAGCTTTCTTTTGCAAAAGAATGAATCTGCTATTATATTTTATTCTATTTCATGTAATTTATATACATACATGATCATGTAGACAACAACCACTCACAGGCACCCGCTCCATTTTTAAAGGATTAAAGTGACATTTTAAAATAATAGCTTCAAAATATCTTTGATCCTACACTGACTTGTAATATAATGGTGGCTCTGTCATTGCCAATCTGCCTCGACTCCCGGTGAGTAGTTTCCTGATGGACAGAAAGCTTTACTTGTTGCTTAAGTTAACTAGGCTAACTACTACTAACTGCTGCCAACTGCTGATAAATGCTCTACTTTCAGCTACCGTTAGTTAACTCCGTTAGCCATGCTGCGGGATGGGGGGTGGCAGGGGATGATGCTGGCAGGAAGCAGTGCTGGTGACATGCTAGAAACAGAACATGGCAGAGACAAAGACAACAAAGAAGATGTTGATGGAGAAAGCTAAGAAGAGAAAAGGACTATGTGAAACAAAAGGCTGCAGGACAGACACTGAGCTGGCCTTCTTGCTGTTGGACTGTTGCATAATATTAGCTGGCTTGCTGAGTCTTGTGTTGCTGCACTTGCTTTATGTTTGTCTGTTAGCAAAGTTGTCGACCTGCTAGTTTTTTATAATGAGTATCACCATAATCATGACAAATACACATGTACAACTTAATTGTACCGTAAAACTAAAGGGGTGCCAAACACCAATACTACAGATTGTTGCTTTAATGACTTTTGGTGGTATTGCAATTCCTAAAAAACATATTTGCAAATACATGCAAATTGTCTGTACAGTTCATGAACGGTAGAGTCAACGGGTTGGTGAGCATGTGTGCATGTTTGAGGACCATGTGGAAAATTGCAATTTACTGCAACAGGGCTGCTGTCTGCTTGTGATTTGGGAAGAGACTAGAAAGACCAGAGAAATAATTGGCCTCCACCTTTGCACAAATTAACACCCACACACACAGCAAGCACAGAACACACACTTGCTCGTAAGTAAACTTGTGAGGGTGCAAAGTGTACTTTTTCCCCATTCAGTTTAAACCTGCCTTACCTTTGCGTGTGTTTCACCAGAAGGTTAGAAACGAGGACAGATGAGCCAGATAACAAACTGATCGAGGACAGGTGAAAAGACTGATAATTAAAGAAAAAAGATGGAGCAGACAGACAGGGTGGGAAACTGAACAGGAGAAGGTGGTGGATTGAAAGGGGATAGACTCAAGGGATAAAAGAGGGAGGAGAGAGACAGAGACAGGGTGGAGGGGTGAGCGGGGGAGCAAGGGGGCAGAGAGGGATGGATGAGAAGATGAAAGATTAAGTAGCATGGAGGAATGTTAAGTGTAGCTTAAGCATGTGTACAGAACTGGGGATTTATGGGTAGCGCAAGCTCAGGGCAAAATAGTTTCAGAATTATTAAACGACTTCAATTAAAGTAATATAAGGGGAGAGAGGCAGTGTGGGTGGGGGAGTACGGGGGGGGGGGCTTCCTTACACACCCCCATCAACTTTGATTTATGTATACCATCTTTTTTTTGTCTCTGCATTCTGTATGTCATGTCCTCTCTCTCCTGGTGGCAGTTTACATGTTCATTCTCTCTTTGGTTTTACTTTAATCTAATATGATGGAAAATTATGTTTTTATGTCTTATAATTTAAAGTGAAAGCTAGTACTTAAATTATATTTTTACGGCGTCCGGCAAGTGTAAAAAAAACAACCTATTTATATATAGATGTATGTGCACCGTTCACTGTGTATGTTTACTTTAGTACTAAGTTTGAATCAATAATTACAAACTACACTCACATATTGTGAAGGAGTAGTGCAAATATATATAAAATGACAAATTTACAATAGGAATATATAAAGATCAAAATTACTTTAATAATGTGAATAATAAGTCATTCAAGAGAACAGTGAGCTGTTGGCATGCTGCTGGAGCTGCCATTGTTCCCGGTGTAACTGCGACACCAGGCCACGCCCCCAGGAACTGCTCTGGACGCTAAAGCCAATTTGACATTTTGGCCCAATGGTGGAATTGTCCATCACATGATGCCATAGAACCCCAAAATACTTCTTCCCATTGACTTAAATGGCAAAAGAGACGTAAGAAATTCAGTTGATACATATTTTTGAGTGTCACATTAAAATGAATTTGAAATTGATCCTTTCGGTACAATAACATTTATGAAGTCTGGAAGACTTGCATGATTAACGCTGAAGTCTCTAATGTGCCCACTCTGAGGGCCCAACAGTGCAGTAGAAGTGCCAATCATCAGCTTAATTTCATATGCGACGGATGAACCTAATGCTCCAACAAGCAGCTTTATATAGGAATGGACGGGGCTCTGTCTCAAACGCTGTATCATGTTCTCTTAATATATCCATGCACTAGCCATGCCAAGCGAGGAGTGGGATGGTAGCTGCTGCTGCTGTTTCAGTCAATTAACGTTGGTCTTTGCCTTAGCAGCTTGCTGTGTGACCATGGCAACAACAGAAACCACACAGTGGAAACAATTTAGTAGGTAATTTTACTGGTGTCTGACAAGCATTCAGCAAATATACGACATCCAATGTACTGGGGGTAACATCAGCTTTTAAAGAGCAACTTAACACCCTGTAGCATGCATATGGCTTCTTCACAAATTCAAAAGATACACTTGAGATCCAAGTTAGACAACACATTTTTAACACTTGATTTATTCTGAAATATTGGTATTTTTATCATTCAGAATTTGAAAGATTATCAGCTGTGGCTATATCACTGCTGTACTAGAATGTTTTTTTTAAATAACCAAGGCACTTCAACAAAAACCTTATTTAGTGAAATAACAAAACAATTAGAGAACAGTAACCATTGTGTCAGAAAATAATATTTCAACAATTTTTTCTTCTATAGGATTCAAAAATGAACAGGAAGTGTAGAGGCCACAGCTTTGAATGACTTCAGCACATCTGCACCCACATGACATCACTAGTTTCTCGCACTGCTCTGGTTTGATCTGGGTCCGTTCTTCTTCAGTCTCTTCCACAGTTCACTTGGCAACATTACTTTGTTGCCAAGGATTTTCCAGAGATCCTTAATGGGGTTTAGATCTGGGGACCATGCCCCCTGCCACACTGCAAAACAGGTTAAGCAGTTCTTTGAAGCTAACAATATTTAAACAATGATATCGCCATTCCAGATCCATACCCCATAAAGAATATCCGTAAAACCCTAGGCAGTCTGCTACAGTTAATTCACACAGACCTCAGGTGTCTAGTCGCATCAGCTGGGATGTTCAAATAATGTCCAGGGGTCCGTTTCACAAAGCAGGTTTAGTGAAAACTCTGAGTCTGTTAACCCTGAAATGAGGGAAACTCTGAGTTTTCCGTTTCACGAAGGGAGGTAACTCAAACCAGAGACAGAGGGGTAACTCTAGCCTGTTTCACAAAGAGAAGTAACTTAAACTCTCGGTCAGTTACCATGGTAACATGCTCTCTGAACCTAACCTGGTCGGGACCAGGTTTTTCTCAGCAAACCTTGAGTTTCTCTCTGTCTCCACCCTCTTTTAGCCACACACGGTGTTTGATTTCCTCATTCAGTCAGTCAGCAGGCGAGTTTTGGCGTAGTATGGTTCTGTCGTCTGTTTTTTCAGAAAATCATTGCAAAAATCAGACATTAGAAGTTATATTAGGTGGCGACTATTTCCACTACCATGGCATGTCCTTTTGATAATGATCCCGTGGATGAAGGTGCAGCAATACTGCGCAGAAAATTAAATATTCGTCGGGAGATGATTATCAAACTATTGATTATAGATGTTCTTGCATTTCCAGGCAATTATCTTTTTGAACGGTACAGTTTCACGTCACAGTCCATCATTTACATACACAACCTCATCCGTCCTTACATTACCAACATTAACAACCAAAGTCATGCTCTCATATCACAGCAGATATTGTGTGTTGCGCTGCGTTTTTTTGCAAAAGGGAGTTTTTTTATACAACGTAAAAAAATCAGTCAGTAGGCCTACATTAGAAGTTATATTAGGTGGTGACTATTTCCACTACCATGGCATGTCCTTTTGATAACGATCCCGTGGATGAAGGTGTAGCATTACTGCACAGAGAATTAAATATTCGTCGGGAGATGATTATCAGACTGCGCATAGACGTCCTTGCATTTCCAGCGGTACCGTAGTTGTTGTGCCGTATATAGCCCCCCTGCCGTGAAATGCACCCCCCCGCATTATAGACACCATTTCATGTCACAGTCCATCATTTACAGACACAACCTCATCCGTCCTTACATTTCCAACATTAACAACCAAAGTCATGCTCTCATATCCCACCAGATATTGTGCGCCGTTTTTTTGCAAATGGGAGTTTTTTATACAACATATAAAACAGCCACTTACGGTAATATTTACTTTACAATGTAAAACATGCTCAAAATGAGGCGTCACCATGAGATTGTGCCGATGTTTTACCTGTTTGAGCAATGTTTTTATGTTTCATCTTAAGCTGCTGCCAAGTGCGCTTCTCCCCCCTGGGAATGCACCTAAATGAAATAAATTAATAAGCTCCCACTCTCTATTATTGTGATTGCAACAGGACGCACTGACCCGAGCAGCAATGTTCTCCGAGCCGTCTCCCTCTCTTTTGCTGCTGCAGCAGTGTTACACTTTCAGCGGAAAACCTGCTCAAACTCCGTATGAGCGCATTAATATTTCCAATTCCAGTAGTAGCGTAGCACGCCTCTTCCCCGTTGCCATTGTGACTCGTCGAATCAGGGCTCCATTGATGCTGTCTTTTTATACTTGTGGTGCACGCGCTTAACTCAAGGTCAAACTACTCCAAGTTGATCAAACTGACGCAAATCAGCTGTTCTGGAACCGAAAACTCAGAGTTTCCTATCTCAGAGTAGATCAACTCAGAGTTCAGGGTTAGACTCAGAGTTTGTCGAACCTGCTTTGAGAAACGGACCCCAGGTGTGAACTTAACATTCTATTTATTGTTAGACTTATTTTACATATTGCATTTCGTGCATCCTGGTGCATCATATACACATTAGGTAGGTATACACTGCCTGCAGACATTATGATTACGTCATCCATTGACGTGAATATTAAGTAGCAATGTGGAGTCTCTTTATAATATGATTCCATCAGCCCATTCCCATTATGTTTTACAGCCATTTGAAGTTCACTAATGAGGTAAAACATGTTGTTCATGATGCATTTTGCTGAACTTTCACTTCCCGTTCCCGTATCGTGCGGCAGGCTTTTGGCCAACAATGCCGATTTGTTTTTATTATTTTCACCTTGCCTTTCAGGGCTTCCGTACAGCTGAAAATCTATCACATTCTGAACAATGAAAAAAATAACAATATTTGAGAATAAATCATTAATTAATGCTTTGTTCTCTAATTTTTATCTCCAGTGTACATTTGAACCCTGATACACAACCTCTGACGATAGGGGCATTTCCTCGCAGTTCAGGGGATGGAGGGTACATACATAGTTTTTTAACAGATTTTTGGGATACAGAAGACAGGAAAATAACTTTTGGGGCAATCAACACTCTAAAATGGGACCTGGCTCAATCAATATACAGCGACTGTACTGAAATTGAAAAAGGTCTTTATTAAGATAAGTGATGAGATTAGAGCAGGTGGGAGGATAGTTGAAACCACTCAGGTCACAGGTCATTAGAAGGCACTTACAGTGAAAACTGCTTGCTTTCTAAAGTACATTTACTACTGTAATTTGTGAGCACAATTAAGTTATTGGAGAGGAGAAAAAAATGTAATCCTAACACCTGCTGGACATTTTTAAAGATGTAACTACTAGTTAAAGAAAAGAGAAAAAAAAATCTATTGAATTATTGTTCAATTGTTCATTGTTTCAATAACTGGATTCCTTGTAGCCCAGTCAGGAGTAAAGAGTCTAGTCCAAACCTTCCTCCCTGCAGACTCCCTGTTCTTCTTTTTCCAGCCAGACATCTGTATCACTATGTTGTAAAAGTGTCATGAAAGGCGACCTGCCCATGAATAGTCCCTGTGGGAGTCTAAAAAGCTGTGTTTTTAGACCATAGGATTTGTACCATGTCACTGACTCTCCAATCACCCACAGTCCATCCAAGTCCAGATGGCCCTCTCACTCCATGTAATTGCAAGTTGGAAGATGAAGCTCAACCACTGACCAGTGGGGCTTTTTTGTATATGTAATTTGTTTGCCTTTTCCAGGGTTATACTAACAGGCCATACTGCTGTGTTTATGATCCGGTTTAAGGGCCGTCATTTGGAGGTTATGGCCGAAGGTTATGAGCATGGGCCTCCAGCCAGCTGAGCTGTGCAGATTTGATTGTAATCACTGGGGACTCCTAATAAAACCAGATTCATTTGGGAAGCATCGAGACAGGCCTGAGAGTGAACATCTAATAATACAAATGACATACAGCAGGGGGTTGGATGAATGGGATTAGTTAGATATGGAATAAATGTAACATCAGGCATAGATAGATGGATGGATGGATGGATGGATGGATGGATGGATGGATGGATGGATGCATTGCTGAACAGCCATTTCCCCCCATAGTTGGCAGAGCTGGGCTTTTTATTCATATGATATTGAAATATTAACAGCTACAAAAAGACATTTCCATTTCAGTCAAGAATCAATGTATTCTGTTCAGTGTTTCTGCATAATTCATAAATTGCTCTAATCCTAGATTCAGGCTTCTCTGTATGTGAGTATATCTCACTCACACACACGCACAGGCACGCACACATGCACGCACATATGCATGCACGCACGCATGCACGCGCACACACACAAACACAAACACACACACACACACACACACACACACACTGTACCAACTGGTTTGTGATGTACCCCTTCTTCCAGACTTCATGTTAGCCTGTTACTAGCCATTTAAGGCATCTGCCAATTGCCTGTCCAATCTGACCGACACTAGTCAGCCAGCGTTGAAGCAATGTTGGCTTGTGGGTCAAAGTACTCCTGGTGAAACGCCACCAAGGCTAATTGGTATCGTCAGTGTCTAGGTCCCAGCTGGGAAAAAAGAGGCCAGACGACAGAGGACTGATAACCAAGATAGAGCAGCTAAGTACAGGGCTGGTGTGTGAAACATAATGATATGGTATTAAGAGATTCAATTTTTCAATATTGGCATAGATAACAGCCATGAAAAAGTGGTATGGACTCATCTATTGCTGATAATTTCCGATTTATATCTGGTGGGATATTACTGCCACGGCTGATTACTGCGAAATGGGATGACTGACAAGAACACTCTCAGAGCAAAGGATAAGTCGCACACAGACTTTAAGTCCAACGGATATTAAATTGCCATCTTTTCTGCTACAACATACACAATACGCTCTGTGAATAAGATGTCTTGTGTTCTTTTTAATACCCAGAATACAGAAATCAACCAGATGGCCGGGGTTTAGGAACTGACCGTGTCATTGCAGTCTGCTGGGGACTGCATTTCATCCCCCATTAGTCCAGTCATTTTATGAAAACAGGTTGAGCAAATTGCAGCAGAAGCAAACTCAACTGATTGTGTATCTTCAATATGTCCTAAATAAGGAAAAAAAAGGCCTTAAGAATCCCAATATTGGAAAGTTTCCAAAAAAGACCCAAATGTACCCTTTGCATTCAACTATTCATTATTTTTCTCACGTGAATAGGGTCAGAAAAAAGTCCGATAACACCATGAAAATGACTGAGCTGATTACTTACATCAAGACAAACAAAAAATGTATTACACGTTTTTTGAAATTGTTCTCATGGACAAACGGGGCATAATCTAATGTGCTAATTTTCATAAATACCAAAACGGATATGAACATTGGGTATAGCCAGGTGAAAACGTCTGATTGAATCTTGATGACATAGAACAGTAGAAGACTTAATGTTAAGGTGTGAATGAACCCATTTAGTCGACCCATGAGCAATAATAAATGGAGCAGAAAGAAAGACTTTAAAGCAGGGACTTGTGTCACTGCTGAATGGATCTCACTCCTGTACATGATTGAGACCTGTAAATGTATCCTGCACAAGATACAGAATTACACAATAAACATAGACTATTATTATTACTAGATTATTTAGCTCCCTTTTGTCTTCTGCATTCTCCTGTTGTCTCCTGTTCTTCCCTCACTCATCCCCCAGAAACAGTCCCACAGTCCCACAGACCCAGCCCCAAACCCATCTCTGCAATGATCATTAATAAAGGCTGCTTCATAGTCTTTCTTCCTGCTGCATTTATTATTGCTCATGGGTAGACTTAATGGGTCCATTCAGACCCTAACATGAAGTCTTTTACTGTTCTATGTCATCAAGATTCAACCACACATTTTCACCTGGCTATACCCAATGTTTAGATCAGTTGTGGTATTTATGAAAATTAGCACATACGTAATTAGATGCTGCCCAGAGTTAACGAACAATTAAAAAAAATTGTTATACATTTTTTTGTTTGTCTTGATGTAAGTAATCGTCTCTGTGACTTTCATGGTGATATCTGAAAGTTATTTTTTTCCCTATTCTCGTGAAAGGGTATATTTGGGTCTTTTTAGAAACTTTCCCCAATTGGGATTCTTCTGGGCTTATTTTCCGTTACTTAGGACATATTGAGGATACAAAATCAGTTGAGTTTGTTTCTTTTCTTTTTCTTCTGTTGTAATTTGTTCAACATTGACCACTGTTTTAATGATGTGACATTATCCATCCATCTCTCTACTGGACTCAAGGGAAACATATACTATCTGATTTTTTGGTTTTTGTCTGCATATTTAGTGGAATGTCAGTAATTGTCTGTCTAGAAATCATTTTATTTTCAACTTAATGACTGTAGTAATGTCACAGGCTGATGTTAACAGTGACTATCACAGAAAGAGCCAAAAACTTCAATGTGACTTTAAAAACAGGTCGTTTTAGATGCTTCATGGTCCATATTGGTCCCAACTCTTCAAAACTACTTACTGTACTACTAAAACTATCTTGGCTTGTGATCTATACTTAGAAGCACGAATGCATGTCATCACCTGGACACAGCTGTCAATAAAACAAGTTCAGGATGCCCAGTGTTTCTGATGTATCTTTCAATATATTTTCTTCCCTTCAATAAAAAAAATTCTAACAATAACTTAAAAAAACTTTGACAGAGGTGTTCACTGCAGAAAGGAATGACTGGACAGGACTGAACATCATCTGATTCTACTACAGGTTTCCATACGGCACCAGCAGGAGGCTGCAGGATGCATGACTCTACTTAACAGTGAGAATCATACCAGACTGTTGTTTGTGGGCTCCTCATCTGCTTTTAACAGCATCCAGCCTTATCTGAAAATCTGGAGAAGCATTTGTTTTGAGACTGATTTAAGTGTGACAAAACTGTTCAGTGTAAACAGAATGCCGGCTTCCGCGTTGAGATGAGCAGCTATGGAGCAAGCCGCTCACCTACTCTTTTTTCTCTGGATCCTTCTGTTGAATATGGACCGGGCTCCTGAAATTGGGCCTTTGATCCATAAATTCATATTACACAAATGGCAAATATCCTTTACCTACATGTTGTTTACTTTCTGCAGCAATGCTGTTAGTACGTCATATGCTTAATCGATCTGATTGGTTAATTTGGCCCGTATGTTGGTGATCAGCAACCAGTATTTTTGCCCCTTCCCAAAAGATCTCCCAAGGAGAGTTCCCAGATGGATATGCTGAGCAAATGAGAATCTATCCATCCGGCGGAGTCATGTTAAACCCGACCTTCAAGCAGCAAACTTAATGCAGATACAGTCGCTACAGTCACTCGTTCATTAGTTGTAAAGCGACAAGTTCAGTTCACCGAAAAAACTCAAGTCCCTTTCATCCTGCTTTTTGGTTCACACTTGTGTGAATATTTCTCTGTATTCTTGAATCCACACACTGTGTGTCTCTCTGTTTGGTTCAGGTTTACATGTGACACTGAAGCATGCTGTAATATTACTCTAAGCATCTATACAAAGCTCTTCAAACAGTCTACAGCCTACCTCTACATGCCTCAGGCCCACGGACAGATTCCTTTGAATGCCTTTGCCACAGTGTGCACACATGAGGGAGTCTCTTCATAAATCCATCATCCTGGTGAGAACGTACACTCTCACATTTCTATTGTGTGAAGGCTCTCCAGAGGATATGACATCACCAGGTCCCTTTGTTTCAGTGTTCAAGTCCAAGTGAGAATTTATAAGTTTACATAAAAATCTCACTTTTTTTTAACAGACCTCTCCGCTGCACTGTCACAGGGCAATATATAATCCTCACCTACACATTTGAACTCCTACTTCAGAGGGAAGGAAAGGCGCCAGAGTGGCCTGCTATGTTTTATTACGGTGTCAAAACTTGTATTGACTGAGGGTATGATTTAAACCACTGTATATAGCCTGAGAGAGTGAAAGACAAATTGGAGCAGGGTGTGTGTGTGTGTGTGTGCGTGTGTGCGTGTGTGCGTGTGTGTGTGTGTGTGTGTGTGTGTGTGTGTGTGTGTGTGTGTGTGTGTGTGTGTGTGTGTGTGTGTGTGTGTGTGTGTGTGTGTGTGTGCTCATATTTGCCTGCGAAAAAGAGTAAAAGTGAAGGAGAAAGTTGTACTTTTTTACATGCGTATATGACATTTATGAATGGACACAGGAAAAAACTAAACTAAAAGTGCAGCAGGATACAGCAAAACAAATCGTGAGTGAAAAATGGTTTTCTGAGTCAAACCCATACTTCTTTATTTATAGCCCATAGAGTGACATTTTCACAACGCTGCCACCAACCATGAAATTTTCCCACTATATTTTGCCAAGAAATGGTTAGTCGTAGAGACAAGAGGGAGGTAGGAGCAGGAACAGGGGGGCTGGGGAGAAGTTGATTGATTACGCAGGGAGCACAGACATTTGTCGTGTTCATGAAGGGTTGTTGTGTTTTCAAATTCTGTTAATATTTCCTTCTTCCCACGCTCCTCAGCAGGTGCTTGACTGGATTGTTGTCGGCGGTAATGTGCTGGCACAGGGGAGTGCTCAAGGAATTGGACAGAAGTTCACCACAGAAGAGAAGAGAATGCCTCCAGGAGTTTATATCACTGATCCCTCTGTTTCAGAAGCACAGGAGCTCTGTTCCGGCCACAGGGCATGCTGCAGGTAGAAAGGAAGAGGCTCAGCTTCAGGTACAGGACAGTGCATCCTGGGGTTTGGGGAGGCCGGTGCCATTAACTAACAACGCTGGTAATCAGTATAGAGTGTGTAACGTGTGAGGAGCTGTGTGTAAATTCTTATTTGAAAGTATTTCCTCATGTTCTTCAACAAAGAAACACAGCAGTCCCCTGGATAATTGAATAGGTTGAGACGATCAGTTTTCATTATATCATTTCATTATTTTTTTTTATTTGAAGTATCACTTTAACTCATGAAAACTGAAAAAACTCCATTTATGAGGAAGAAGGTAAGATGGTCTTGAAAGGGTACTAAGTGATTTTTTATTAATTTATTTTTCTCAAACTGCTGCGTTAAATGCCTTTAATGCAGATATCCTCTTATATTTTGTTGGAGATTTGGGTGTCGTGAGACTGTGTTGCTCCAGCAGAGATGAGGAACAGCAGAGGTCTGGTAAACTCACATCTTTCAAACTCCACACCTCCAGACGGTATTCATTTTTAAACTTGTAGTCTTCAGACCCAACTGACACTGACATCTGGACACATAAAAACTTCTTCATATGTGCATTAGAGCTCCCCAACATCTGTAAACTGACTTTGATGTGTACAAATGGCACATCAATGTGTTCCCTTCAAAGTAACATTTAGACCATCATGGTATGCTAAAATTCTCCAAACAAACCTAAAGATGATTGAGAAATGTAAGGCTGAACTCGGATATTTGACTATTGAGATATTTTCTTTGATAACCAAATTTTAAAAAGAAATAATGTCATTCATTAAATCGAGAGACAAGTTTTGAAGTACAGTGTTTGTATTTCAACTCAGAGCCTTTATTGCATTTTGTTGTCATTTACAGCTACATATTTTCTCTCCTCTTTAATCTCCTCTCCTCATGCTGCAGCTGGGTGCAACAGGCAGCTCCAGGACAGTCACCAAAATCAGCTGCTCTGTTTCAACAATGTTACAATTCTCCCATGCAACTGAAATTCACTGCCCTGTTTGGAGCTTCTTTGTTGCCAGAGGCGCCGCTTGCCAGTAGCAAGGCAGGCAACTGCTTGGGTCCCCAGGCCAGTAGGGGGCCCGAGGAGGATGACAAACTTTAAACTACAGCAGTGATATGGCCCAAAGTTTGCATGTTTCCATGCACATCAGTAACCTGAAAATGGTCTTACCCCAGTTAAGGGAGTCCCCCACGTATCCATGAAAAGGGGGTTGAATGGTAAAATGATGGAGTAAGTCTTCTTCCGGTACAGTAGATGGAGCTCTGCCAACATCAACAGCGGGGGGAAAATGGCCGACTTTTGGACAGATTTACGGCAGAAACGGGTCTTGATATTAGTAGTGATGTTAGTTGCCATGATGAAGTCCTCCTTCAGTTTAAAGGTACTGTAACGCTCTATTGTTGTTGTTTTTGGCGCTGTTGCTTCCTGGTTTATTCTATTTCCGGGTCAAAAGCCACTGCCGCGGAGTGGGGAGGGGGAGTTAGAACCCACAGAGCATGTGCAGACGAGAAACCCGATAATAATCCGGGTAAAGCCTTTTCATGCATGAGAACTCTGGTTACTAGAGAAGTTCTCTAGGTCTGTTTACTGGTTTATGAGAACTTTGATTTTACCTGGGGTACGGTGTTTACATGGTGTTTGAGAAACTGGAGTATGCCCTTTTCATATTTGTAAAATAACAATAATGTGCATTTATGAAATTTTCTTTATTTTTTATTTTATTTATTTATTTATAACATAATGGTGATAAAGGTTCATTTGGCAAAAAAAAACTGTGAATTTATTTCTCAGGGCCCAACTGACTTAAGAATCACCTCTGCTTGCTGCTAATTTATAATTTCAACTGAAACACTGCAGAACTGTGCTTTCCATCTCACCTGGTAATGGAGAAATGTCTGCCACAGTTACATTATAACCAAGCTGATGTGATGCATGTAGAAGTCTGTGTGGTTGAACTGTAACAGACTGCTGTTGTTTTCAATTCAATTCAATTCAATTTTATTTATAGTGTCGAATCATAACAAAAGTTATCTCAGGACACGTTTTCAGGTGATTCAATGAAGACAAACAACACTAACAGCCGCACGTAATCAGCTGTCTGACTGACTTGATTAATATAGAAGATCCAAAGCTCAAAAAATGGTATTTGGGACAGCCCTGGAGAAATTAAATACAAACTTATGTATCCTGGCACATTTGTGCTAACCTGACTAACCTGAACTAATTCAAGACGACTGTAGCGAGACGTACACAACAAGAGCATTATCAGTAATCTGTTGTTTTATTGTTGTTGGTTTTTTTTTTTACACTTGGCCAATAACGCCCACGTTCTCTCATCTTCTTTCCTTCTTTAAACTGTGCAATTAGTTCTAAACCAAACTTAAAATAGCAAATTTGTGAGAAAGAGCCGTCTACTCCTGCACATATTTTCTTCACTGACCTCATGACACACAACAATAATTAGAGCCAATTAAACCCTGTGAGTGACATTTTAATTGCACCCCACACATTTGTTACACTCCTTTAGCCAGTTGGATGGAAAATATTGCTCTTGTCTACCATCCCTACTGCAACTAATGCAATTTTAATTAAAGTTTTTCTTTCCACAGAAGCCCTTTCTACTTTGTCCTTGGAGGTAACAAGTTCAGGCATGCACTGTAGGTATCGTATAAAGCTGCCAAGACAGTAACAAATAACATTGTGGTGATCATGACCAAGACTGCAGTTATCTGTGGAATCCAGTTAACTGCTATTGCAAACACTTATGTTAGTCAGTGTTTACATTGCCTGACACACCCAAACTTATTATGTCACAGGGGGAGGTGATGCGCTGGCAGAAAAGGGTTCTTAAAAGTGTTAATTTAGAGAAAGATTCCATGTGAAATCAGAATGGAGCACGGTGACTCAGGAATGTGTTTCTTTGAGCTCTAGCTGCTTCGTCACGGCTATCACATCTCTGTGTGAACACAGGATGGGTTTATCTCTGGATATAAGGTGTCATGAAACAGATGGTATACAGTAGGCTTACTGTAAATCTCACATTCTCCTGAGATCAGAATCATCTGTGATTTGACAGTCTTTTACAGGGCCAGAATGATTCATTTAACATGTGGGCTGACATCAGACAAGAAAGCTCTGCAGTGGGCATGAAACAAAACCCTAAAGAAATTTAAGTTTTTTGAGAGAGATCAGTGAATTACAAAATAAAAACTTTTGCAGGCACTGTATACTACAGAAGATGGTTTGTTGCTCATACATCCTTCTAACCTGACTCACACTTAAATCCACCTCAAAACGAACGCTGATTGGTCTGTTCGCTTGGCAAACAGCTCCAGATTTTCTCTGCCGCACATTACCAGACTGATCTGTGAGTAAAATACAATGGAGCTCACAAGATCAGCATGGTCTCGCGAGTCTAAGACCTTACTAAGGTACCCCTACAACTGCTGCAGGGGAAGTGGGAATTGAGGAAAAATACAATTATTTAAAGATGGCAATGAATGTCATGTTAGTGTGAGTAATGTCATAATTATAATCTATGCTCATAGTCGCAGCCACCATCACCAGACCAGATAGTCATAAAATACTGAACTGATCATGGACCAGTTATGTAACCACACAGGACAAACTTCACTATGAGATGAATTGCTCTAAGGGGAGAAGGAAATAATAGCTCAGGGTATATTAAGTAATTCAACCTTTATTTATACAGCAGAGGGTTTGCTGAGCATGCATGTTCTTTTGCAGCGAGGTGCAGCTTCATATTTACGCACATGCACTCACACCTGGGAGCTTCAACTGCATTTCTCAAGGCACACGAGGATATGGTGTTTCCTTTATGTGCCAACCGATAACAAAAAAAATGTGACTTTATCAGGTATATTAAAGGTATAATAAAAGGTGTAGTCTGCGGCTACACACATGGCATACTGTACCACTGCTGCTGCTGTTCGTTTAGCATTTCAAAGCCCCATCTCCACACCAGCACCCCCTGTAAGCTCTGAATCTGTATTCTACAAATGAATTGTCACTCCACCCAGCTGTGCTGAGTTTGGTGTTTCCTTGACACAGTGACAGCCGAGTCACCACAATTTGATCACCACACATGTTCAACAGAGACACACAAGTTGGCTGATTGAACTCCCTTTAGCCTGAGGTATAAAGTGAAATTACTTAAACAGTCATTGAGTTTGATTCAGTTGGCTCTGGATGAGATAAGACAGGAGATGCTTTTCATTTTGCAGATGTACAAGACACAGAACCACACACACAAACAGTTAGAACTGAGCACCTAAACACACACCAGCAGGAGCTGAATCATCCACGATCAGGGATCTTATTTCTGATAAGAACTTTCAAAGACCGCACGAGAGCCAAGAGAGGCCATCTGGAGGAAAACAAAGTCAGGTAATCTGACCTGCACAGTCACAGCTAAGATGAAACAACTTGATGTTGTGCTATGATCTTATAAAGTGTGTGGATATCGCACCACCCACTGAGTGCATGGATTTAGAATATCAGTCTGATTGGGAAAAGGGAGATCAAATATCTGATGTCTTAAGGGTTTCTTGTGAGGCCTTTTTCAGTGGTGCAGTCTCCTCCAGCTCCTTTCATGCATTGTTAAGATAGGGTCAACAAACATTTGAGCTCATTTTCAAGTGTTTATACCTGGCAAAAGCATATGTGCTGGTATTTTTGAGAAAGTGTTACGTCATCCAAGCTGAGGATGTGAACAGACCCGTCTTGTCAGGACTCAAACCCTCTCTTAGCAAAGTCCGCTGGTCAAGTCACTTCAAACCTGCCAGCTGGTTTAAAAAGGCCGTAATAGACGGAGGCTCAACGAGCTTGTATGCGAAAGAGACGGAGAGAGAGAGAGAGAGAGAGAGAGAGAGAGAGAGAGAGAGAGGATTGAGTGAGCAATACACTGAATAAGGAGGGGGAGCGCCGTAATCCAGAACAAAGTAGTGAATTGGGGAAATAAAATGTTTTTTCGCTGTTTTATCAAAACTATAAATGCAACTGTAGCAAGTATCCCACTGTCTCTGTCCTCATTTCTATTTTATAATGCTACAAATTATATCCAGCTACGGAAATAAGCCTGAAAAGTCTGAGGTTAGAACGTAAGTACAGAGAGGTGTTGCTATGGAGATTCACCTCGTCTCACTGGTGTGAAGTGGCAGGTTTCAGAACGTTGCAGACCTGCACGTTAAAAGTAGTTGCAAGTTTCAGCTCGTTGCAAATCTTTGGTCTGAACTGGACTTTAATTACTTGCTAACTAAAGCTTATAACCAAAAAAAACCAGACGAGAATCTAGCTAACCCAGTACTTGTCTACTCCAGTCAGTCCTGTTACACTTGTTTGCACATGATAGCAGATGCTTGAGTATCCTCCAGCAATGGTAAATGAACTGCATTTATGTCGTGCCTGTCTACCTTACCGGATGAAGAGCTTTACACTATGTGCCCATGCCATATGCTGGCCTTCAAAGTAACATTTAGACCAACCCTGCTCAAGGACACTTATGGACACCATATGGACAGGAGGTGCCTGAGATCTAACTTCCAACATTGTGATTAAGGGATAACTCGTTCTACCTGCTGAACCCCAGCAGCCCCCTGCTGTATCAGCTAAGTATAGGGTTAGAATAGTTTTTAGGAAAGAAAAAAAAGAATCCAAATGCACCTGAAGCTCAGGAGATCTGTCTGGCAATGATGGAATGGTTGGAGGACCTTGATGTGCTGCTTTCTAATCTGCTCTCTACCGCAGCCTTTTGTTGCCCATTGATCAGCTATATAACAACTGTTATAACAACAGTAGAGGAAAATGTTACCTGTTTTCTTTCTCTAACTCAAATCTTTCCTCACTCCTCTGGGGATTTAATCCCTGAAACTCTGGTCATAACCCATTTGTCCCATCCTTCAGGCTGAAGCTGCCCCTTAGCAACTAGCAAACCTATTTCTCTCTGCCCTATCCATTTGTCTTAAGTTTGTCCCAAACATTTAGCCGAAGTCATTGTCTGCATGCATCCTAGGCAGATTGCCCAGGGCTCTCCTTTTAAATTTTCAGAGTGGAGACACATATACATATCCCTGTGGCGATGTGAATAATGAGAACATGTATTTGGAAGGAAAGATAGGAAAGACGGAATACAGGATAAAATAAAGATGACCTCCTGATGGTTTAGAGGTTCCTCGGTACATACAGTATGTTCACACTGCATGTAGAGAGGATATAGTATATATATTCGGACATTCTGTTAAACCAGGTACATCCACTCCTTGTGCCATTCTTCCAAGGCCCGGATGTTGGGCTGACCATGAGGGAATGTGTAAGTTGGTTGGTATTGCATTGCTTGTATTTGTATTACTTTTTCAAGGTATTTCCAGAATGTCTCCTTTAACTGAAGGATTCCTCTGGCATGGTGGCTGGCCTGATTGACAGGCCCACACAGCCTCATTACCATTCAACACAGAGATGAGATCTAACACAACGTTTAAAAAAAGGCTTCATCAGGAGTAATTAATCAGACCGCACAAAGACACACATGACTACATGAAGACAAATGTCTTTTATGTTCACCCTTTTATGTTCAGTGCTAATTGGTCAGCCCAATTGGTAATGCGAGCCACCCTTGGTCACATGTGAAGGCAGCTCCTCTCCTTGTTACCGTGCCAGCATAGATGCAGTGATCGCTGTCCCCATAATCAACAGGCCCTGCTTTGAGGTTTCACATAATAGACGACCTACTCTCAATGAGCTGCAATCAGTGGTTATGTGTGTGTTTATTTTTGCAAAGGAAGGACAAAATATAATACTTCTTCCCGCCCGGTGTCTACCCGTGGGGCTGATTGGGAGAATTCTCCCCTGAAGGAACTGAGCTAGGAATTTGATATCCTTTGTTTAATTGTGCGGGTCTTTCGAGATGCAAAGGTCAAACAGATGCAGATGATCCGATCCTGTCATGTCAGACAGCAGAATACATCCTTGAAAACCAGATACGGCCAGGAATATTTCAGCGATCCCACTGTACCTCTGGAGCACCACAGCTACCGCATGCTTTGTGCTGTGTAAACAGCAGTGGTTTTTCAGCGGCCGCAGGAGGAGGGCGATCCACTCAGTGCTGGCCATTTTGTTTGTCCTTTAAGCTTGTGCTATTAGCAGGTAGTAGAGTGGCAACCGGGCAAGCAGCATGAGCAGCTCAGCTTGTACTGATAGGTCACGGATAAGAAATTGAGAATAAAGGGTGTCTGATTTCCCTGTTTGGCCCCAGGATATACACTCACAACAAGCAGGAGGTAGAGCACCAGAGCCCTTCACGGAGGGTTTCCGCATCTTACAACAAGCCTTGTTAACATTTTTTGCTAATTCTGTGTGTTTTGAATTATCTTGTAGATGATTTGAGCTGCGCAACCTCTTCATCTTCATCATCTCCTAGCCCATCATCCCTTTAAACAAACATTTGATTGCTGTTAGCTGCAGGGGGAAATTTACAACATCCCATTTTATGCCCAGTTGTTGTGTATTTGGAAAGTGAATTCTGTCTCTCTACTGTGTACTTAAGGGAATGCCACCCAAACCTAACACAAATGTTGATATCCCTGGTCACAGAAGGAAAAGATAAATACACAGAGGGGCATCTGTTTGGAGTGATGGAGTAAAGATAACAAGGAAGGAGAAAACATTATGGGGCTCACTGCCACACACATAAACAGTTTGATAATGATTCAAATGGTTTGTTTAATACATGCAGACTGTGCTGTAAGAGTAAAAAGCAGGGGAAATGTTAGGAACAGATGAAATTGTCCATGACAGTCACTCAACAAGCTGCTGGAGCTGCAGAGTCAGATGCTTCTGGGCATACATGTTGGGAACGCTGCTCCTTCCCCCAGCCTCCATTTCACACGCTTTTTCTCCATTCCACTAACAGCCTTTCTCATACCCACTTTCTTTTTATAGCTTTAATCTTCACTCTAACACCCCCACTCACCCAATTTGTGTTTTGCACATACAATATCACCTGCCCTTACATTCTTCTTCATGCTGCCATAGCTTTGACAGTAAAAGTGTTTACCCAGTTCAGTTTTTTTGCACCTGTACCGGTACCTTTTTATTTATCCACCTCTCACCTTCTCTTTCATCATACAAATTGAATAAGCTTAGAATTACAAGGTTCTGTTTTTTTTTCAAATAGAAAGTCAACTTGTTCACACATTCATGATCTCTGATTTCTTCCTTCTTAACCCTTTGAACTGGGTTGATGTGATTTGTGTTCAAAAATGCACATCTTCCCAACTCAGTCACATCACAACACAGCTCATATACTGTACACACTCTTAGATTCAGTGGAATATACTATTTTAGTTCCACTGTCCATCAAGGAATAACGTCCGTGAAATCTGCCTGGAAATAATACAAACATCACGATCATCATGTTTAGATATTTCCTTAAGTTCCATAAGATTCATGAGTAACCCAAGGATGCCTGTCTGTGCCTCTATGGTTGTGCTGTTCTCACACCGCTCGCATGTGCATTGCTATTACTATAAAAGACAATGGATGCAAATTTTGCATTGATACTTTACAACTTCAGTGATCAAATCCACAAGTAAAGCACCATGACTGATCCGAGTTGGGGGTACATGCCCCCCCCCCAAAAAAATACCCTAAACTTTTCAAAATTGGGCAAATGTATTTTGAAATTGAATTGAAATGGTGGAACAGATAATGTTTGACAAATATATTTCTGACTCCACATCCATCTCTCCCGTTCAACACAAAAGAACGGGGAGTTTCTTACACAGACGCTGATGATCAGCAGGCTTTAAAAAAAGGCTTCATAGTTTCATATTCATCCATATCAATGAATCCTACATAAAGTAGTCCCATACACTGGGAGAAAAGGAAGATGGTGAGAAGAACTGGGGGTGAGTAGACATTACATGACTCTTAAAGACCCTTAAAATGAAGATTTACTAAAATAACAGTTAAGTTAGCAGTGATACACACTGTTGGCTGTTTAGGAAAATAAAGATGAAAGGTAAGCACAGTAAATGATTCCATGTGCAGTACTTTTTGAACCGCTACGAAGTTGTGATTTATGGTTGCATTGTATGAGTTGCATGCGGGCAAAAAAAAAAAGAATCACTTTTGCTCCCGACGCACTGCTGGCTCCTCCCCTTAAGGCTTCTCTCCACTGCAGTTTCTCCTGAAGGTTCCCTCCAGGACACAGTGTCATTACAGTTGGACATACACTATACTGAGCATCAAGTGCAGCCGAATACTAATGTCCATCGATCTGTTAGAGACGTAACATTTCAATCACAGGGACAGCATCCTCCAAGCCTCCAAACTCATGATGATCAATGCGCAATAACCATAAAAGCTATCAAGCTGAGGCTGGGGGGCGGGATTAACAATCATGTACATTTAAATCAAAGGTTACCACTCAGCAGTGCTATCCATTCACATAGCCGTCCAACCGCTCTCATTTGGCTCTGTTCAAAGCCTGTGAGGAAACATACTGTGTTCATCAGAGGGAGACAAAGGCAGGGAAACTTGTTTCTCCCTACCTCTGAGAGGATAGTAGGAGTTAATTAAAATGTGAGACACCTTGCTGAATATCTTTAGCACTGTTTTCAAGCAGGCTTTCCAACGCCCAAGAGTAAAAGAGGGCATGGAGAAAGATTCTGAGTAGGTGAGACAGAGAGAGAAATGAGTTGGAGGGCGGCAAACGCAGCACTATTTCAGCATGCAGACCTGACTAGACAGGCTGAAGCTGCAAATTGCTTTTAGCAGTCAATTTCTCACCTTAATTAAAAGAGGGGAGACTTCCAGCTACAGGGAACATCACTTCCAGCATCTGCTCTCTATGATAAAAGTGGGACAATGGAGAGCTTTTTTTTCTGTTCTCTGCCTCCAACCTCCTGTTGCTAAACCACTGAATGGTGTTGAGTCAGGTCAAACACTGATGCTTAACCTGTGGTGTGAAACCTCAGTGGGCTGAATGGCAATTAAATGTGCTTTTGCCAGCTTGCCTTGTGAATAACCCCCCCCCCCCATTTCTCTATTTCTCTCTCCTTTTTGTTTGTTGACTCAAACCTGCAGTCACATTATTGCTGCAGCAGCTATTGGTGGCCTGGGTAATTAAAGCAACAAATCATCTTTCTGCAGAGTTCCTTTGTCCACATTGATTGCTGCCGGAAAATGTTTTCAAATGATTTGGTTATAATGAATACCACAGAAGGTGTTTGTATTCAAAATGTTTTACCTTTATCATCTTCGATTCAATAAATGCATTCATTTTGCAGCTTCATGTAGAGCTTGGTGTTGTGTGCTGGTAAAGGCTTTACACAAATGAGCATCTGCATATTTCAGTCTGTTGGTGCCGTTGTGATTTGTTATCATACAAAATTTAAAAGCTAAGACTGCAACAGAGGGACGAGAGAAAGACTGTTTGGACCTCTTTCAATTTAATGAGATGCTCAGGGTAACCAAAGAAAAAAAGACTTAGCTGTTTAGCCAAAAGAAACTACCTCAACCTATGCAAACTGAAGTATTGCAAAGACACATTCCTGTCAGATGACTGAATAACCATGGGCCTGACTTACCAATATCTTCCCGAAATTAAATTAAATTTGTTCTTAAAGAGGACCTACGTATCATGCTTTTCCGTCTTTTTTGACCTATGAATGTAGTTATGTTTTATAGTCATGTTAAATAAAACCAAAGTGTCAAATAATGAATAACTTGCATTCAGACGGGAGCCCCTCTGGGTTGGCTGTGCTCAGCTCTGAACTCTAGGGTGTTGGTCTCTATCAGAGATTTCTTTGAATTTCCGCAATTTGTCTCTGTAGAAGAATCCTGAATTCCCTATTGGTCATGCTGCTACACACAACAGAGCCTGTTGCATGGGTGCTGCAGCAATGGACAAGATGAGAAATATAATGTGTTTTTTGAAGGTCAAAGCAAATAAACGTATTGTAGTTGACCCGAAAAATAAAAATATGACCCTGAATACTAGCACAATAGGGCATCTTTAAGAAAGGTCCTAAAATAAGTCTGTGTCAGATTGATGAAAGTGTTATACAACTGCAACATTCCTCAAACCACTTTATTGGAAGTCCAAACTGCAAGTTAGCACGTCCCTAACATGACTAATCCATCATTGCACAAGAAAACCATGAGTGTATACCACCACCACAAGTACAGGAAGTCACAGTTGAACCAGGAAGTTAGGCTGTAAAATGTGATGGATGTTCACATTTTGGGTTGTAATTTTAAAGATCACCTTGCTTTATTCTTCCACATGAATTTCCCAAGTCTGATCCACCAACTGCTCGGGTTTCTTGTCCATTGAAATTAACTGCCTGTCTGCCTGTTCAGTTTGTTCGAGTTGACTGGATTTATATTGTGCATCAAAAAATCTGTGACATCAGCTCCTCATATTCTCCTCTCTCCCTGCCTCTGGTGAAATCCCCTCTTCTCGTAAAATACTTGACGACGCTGGCCACATTTAACAGATTACGTTATTGATAGAATTATTACCGCAATCTCATACTTCCCTGACGGACCAGGAGGTCATTTTACAATGCCCATAATCATCACTCTTGAACAAATTGGGCTGGTACCTGACACTGTGCATGATGGGAGAAGAGGTATGTTTCCTGACAGCAGTTGAGAAATGACATGGATGAATGTCAAAGAAAAACATTCAATTATCTTAAGCAGGTTTACACAAGTGATTGCCCTGTTGATGGGGAGGGGGTACTGGAACGGGACACAGGGACTTGGGAAATGGTCGGCTGGAGGTCGGTTTGATTTGATGGGATTCGTTTTGATCGGCCAAGTTGACGTTTCCTCTTTGTGGTGATGGCTAAGGAGGGAGCAACAAATTACTCCTGGATGGCTGAGGCCAGTGTGGAAATCTGATGAGGGAAAATTACACATCTGCCCTCGTTTTGGGGCAAAACGTGCCTAAATCCCTAATTCTGTAGTTTGAGGGTTGCCTTGAGCTTTAGAAGAGTCTGTGTGAGTGTGCGCTGAAAAAGAACTGTGCCTTTGTGAGAGAGAGAGTGTATGTTTGCGTATGTACAGTACAGTGTCCAACCAGCTGTCACTCAGTTGTCCCTGATCTGAAGAGGCACGTTTCATAGCCCCCCTGGATAATGGGAAGAGAGGGAACATTCCACTCGTGCTCCAGGCTAATCAGGCTGTTTGTTCTTGCCTCATTTTCAGACTCCAAGTAAATTGGATGATTAAACTCTTTAATCCCTTACCTTGGGCTAATTATGTATGGGTGGGGGAAGAGGTGAGTTTGGAGTTCATGGCCAGACTGACAGGCTGACATGCGTCATGCCTTCATGGACATGACGTTGGACTTCAAGGTTGTGGTTTAGCAGAGGGACCTGGAGGAGAAAGAGTAGGTTGGAGGACTGAGCTTTTGAAAGCTGGCTTGGCAGAAAGTCCACTGACATTACAGGACGGTCTCAGTCTCCAGGCTCACTCTATAGCTTACCCTTGATCAACACATACTCACCCTTCCCCATCAAGTTCTGAAGCAAATCTGGAAACATGAAACACCTAAATACTGCATGCTGTACATACTGTAATGTGCTCACTAACACACACATACACACACTGTGTGAAGTGTCAGTGACCTTCAGTTCAAATACCATTTGAAAGGTAGGTCACACTGAAGCTTGGCACTAGTGGAAATGCATCACACGGACTAACAACTCGTCTTTGACATCCTGGAGGCGACTCAGTTTTGGTATGTAGCTCAACACCAATACTGTACATCCATATGGAAACAGGTTTCCATGTCAACACTGCATGATTTTATTTGTTTTAGTTTATCTATTGGATAAAGAATGAAACCATACAAGTTTCCACCCTGGAGGCCCAGTGGTTAACGTACCAGTCATGAACCACAGTGTCCCATTTGCATCCAGTTGAGGGCCTTCGCTCAATTTCTCTCCGCTACTTTCCTTTCATCTCTCAGTTGGCTTTATAAAAAACAAACAGCAACACAGAGGCCATGGAAATGCCCCTGTTTATTCTCATTAATGTGCAGCCACAAGAAGTACATTCTGGCCATGACAGCCACATAAAAAGCACACTGATTGTTGGTAATATCACACTAGCTGGTCAGCTTACATTACCCAAGCTAGCATAGCTACTAACGGCTGCTGTTACAAACATAGTTGGTAGATTTGGTAAACTAATCTGCTAAGAAATGTATAGTTGGTTTGCAACAAGGCGAAACATTTGAAAAGTTAAACTTACCAGGTTAAGTGATGTTGGTTGAACAACTGCAGCAGTGTTGCCTCAAGCCAAGCTGTGGGCGAGTTTAATCTGTGGCTGACGCCAACATGTCTAAAGAGGGATTTCTCCTAGGCTCCCTCTACTTTGTTCTGTACCTCTGACGACGACCATACTCTGAGAGTTTGTTTGTGGATTTTGCATCCATAGTTAAAGTTAAGACTAAGAGGTTATAATATTTATTAACATAACCTCTGTGTTAAATGGTGTTCACAACATTCACGTCACGCTTGTTGGTCACGACAACCCCGCCCCAGCCCCCGACATTGTAGTCTTGGGACCATTTCCAGAGAAACAGACTATATAAGCAGCCAAATGACAGAGCTGACTCTAGCCCGTGTAGTTTAAAGTTTAAACAGAGAGGTTATAATATTATATAATTAGCATAGCCTTTTAGTGTAAATATGGAAATATTTTTATATGTAAAGTCATTTTCTTAAATTTTTAATTTTTAAGCTTTTTATATGGATATCACTATACTTTCAAGCATGTGAACTGCTTTAAACTGTCAGCCACTGGTAAAGATTTAAAAAAAGCTATTTTCTTATGTTATCTCATGATTCATAGTAAACAATGAACAGGGGACTTATCCTAATGGACGTTAGCAATTGTTTATTATTCTATCAGAGTTACCATGCACAGCTTGAAAAATACACAAAATGTTGATACAGGAGTTCATCACTGAGTATGAATGTGTGGCAGTATTTTTCAGTTTCCAACTACATAATAAAAGTAAATAATGCTTCAGTTGTTCAACTCAATAATGTCTCTTCAAAATGAAAACTGAAATTCCTAAAGGAAGTGAAGGCTTTTGAGAGTGTAGTCTATGTCCATACGATCGAAAACGACCTTCTTTTTCTCCGTCTTTCTTAAAAAGTTTTCCGTCCACACAGACTCGGCTCAAGAAATATCTGCGTCCAGTGAAGACCAAGACCAGTGAAACCGACTCAAAACGCTGTAATACACATGCCAGGCCTGGATGTGCCGCTGTAACTGCCACAGAAATACACCAACAAGGAGAAGAAGAGAGGGGCTATTCTATGCCAATGTATGTAGTCTATGATACAAACAGTTTCTCTGCAAATCCTCATCCATCCTAGAAAGAAATCTGTCAACTGTTTCTGGTGTTATTGGAGACTTTTGTGGTGTTTTGGACTCTGATGCACCAATCCCTCTGTAGTTAGTGTCCTCAACGAGCAGAGGGTTCTGCTGTGAGCCCCTTGCCCGTCCCAAAGCACTCACAGGCAGGCACTTTCTCGCTAGATTTAGTGACTTTTCATACCTTCTTAGAACTTTATTTATAAAAAGCTACTAGCGACTAATTCAGCTACTGCTACTAAGAGGTTTTCAGGGAAAAGGGACAAATCTGTGGTCCGCCTAATTCATTCCCATGCATGTGGCTCATAGTCCAGTTCAGTAAACAGTCTATAGTTCCGTCTCTCTCCTCTCACGTAGCAGCACTGTTGTTGTTATGTGATGCAGCGGTTAGGGGTAGTATGTACTGTATGTGCTTTCTTACCTTTGTCTGAACAGTTGGCTGGGAGTTTCACTGCAATTTACAGTGACAATAACTGCCGTAAATCCTACTTTTCATGCAGTGTCTCTTTGCTCATTTTTGGATTAGCTGCGATATAGAGTCAGGAACTGCTAAGATAGTGGCGGTTGGAGCCACAGGGAGCCGCCCACTTTGAGCTTAATTTTGGCCCTTAATAAACCGATGATGACGATGTTACAGACACTGCGTCCATGTTTTATACAGTCCAGTTATGAAGAGATATTGACGGTCAGGTGCAGCTTAAACAGCAGTACTGTGCAATAACGGTATTACATCGTTTTGTTCCCTGAAAGGCAAGGTGACAAAAAAAAAATGTGGTCATTGTTAGGCCAAAACCTAGGTTTATCTCCTACCTGGAAGATGTTATCTCCTACGTACGAGATAAACTTTGAGGCTTAAGGTAAAATTCTGGCGTCAAATCATCCCAGGGTATTTTTCGGCAAATACACTCATCAAATAAGCCATCGTGACATTTTTTTTTTTTTTTGTAACAACTATTAATGGAGAAATCCAGTGGAGTCGCTAACAGCCAAATGTGGCTAACACTGATTAGCTCAGGGCAGCAAGGTGATGGCATTCAAACGTCTTTTTTAACCACTAATACTGCTCAAAATAACAGCAAACCTCTGCAGTAGCATGAGAAGAGTCCTTACACATTAAACAAAGCACCAACAACGTAGTTAGTGAACCCAAAGTGTTTTGCGTTCACCGTGCTACCCCGAGCTAATCAGTGTTAGCCGCATTGCATTACTGTAAGCGACTGTCCGGGATAACTCCATTAATAGTTGTTACATGAAAAAATAGTCTCAATGGCTTATTTGAGTAATGTATTTGCCGAAAAATAACCTGGGATGATTGACTGGAATGAAGTGCCTAATGGACGTTAATCATTATTAATTCCACTTATAGGCTATATTGTAACGTCAGTTGTCAAGTCAGATGTGTGTGTGTGTGTGTGTGTGTGTGTGTGTGTGTGCGTGTGTGTGTGTGTGTGTGTGTGTGTGTGTGTGTGTGTGTGTGTGTGTGTGTGTGTGTGTGTGTGTGTGTGTGTGTGCACTTGGGAACCTATGTAACAGTGGACTTAGGTATCATTACACACTCATCAAGCATTTTTTAGGTCCCCTGTTGGTCATGCTTTTAATCAAGCTAAAATAATGTCTAATAACCTCTGGTGAATCCACTGAAGGGGTTGTTTTGTAACCCCAGGTGACGTCTTTTTATGATGTCAAACAGCCATGATGACAAACAGCCATTGTTGACGTCGTTTCAACATTAAGTATGGACCAATTTTAGACTACTTCTATAAGAATACATCAACAATAGAGACACAGAGGGCCCCAGCTGGGATTCAAACCAGGAACCCTCTTACTGTGAGGCGACACCACCGTTCCACTGCACTGTTAGTCACATTTACAACTTCATTGTGCTGTGCAATTTAAGAAGATAAACATGAGATCTATGTCCAGCGGCTCACTTCACTACTCGTGTCAAACGTGAATGAGCAAAGTGTGTCCAAACCTTTGACTGGTAGAGATCTCATTTTTATCTTCTTAAATCAACTGAAAACAACAGCAGTCTGCTGCACACATCTTTCATTTCATCATAAAATTGATTTCCTTTTAAATAATCTGGTGTCCTGGAGTGACATCTCCCTTATTCTGGAGAATAGACAAAATGTTGAAACAGAAATGAAATATAGGCAAAGCCAGTACAAGTGACGCACAAAAGAAAAGAGTAACAGAAAGGATGGGAACAGAATAGAATAGCTAGATGACTGGATGGGTAGTGACATGTGAAGCAGAAAGCAGGGCAATGCTGAATGTTGGAGTGAGAATGTCAATATGAGTGGAAAAAAGGCAGAAGGACAGCTCGGGCAGCCAGAGAAGGTATGACAGAATGGATGATGAGAATGAATGAAGGTGAATGAATACTGAAGGCAGTGCAGGATATAGGAAGATGTGTGAAAATATGCAGATGCTGTGGCCAATGGATGATATTATAAAGTTAAAACAAGTTTCTGGAGAAGAGATAGAAGCCATGAAATAAGAAAATAAGATAGTATTGAAAAAAAGTAGATAGACCGTGGTAGCTTGGGAAGTCATGTGTGTACTAGAAAGAACCAGAGCAGAGTGTAAAAAAAGCAAAACACTTTATGGAATATGAGAAAACACAAAAGAGAGAGTCAGAGAAAGAGAGGAATAACAAGTAAAAGAAGCAGCAGGTGGAATAAAGACAGCAGGGAGGATTTTAAAGGAAGAAAAGTGGTTCTGAGGTTTTTTCTTGACCTCACTCAGAAGCCATCTTCTATTCATCTACCCAAAACTCCCATCCCGCGGAGCAGAGCTGGGTTTTAAACCCAGCCTCATCACGATAGTCACAGTAGTGCAGAGAGGAGGATGCTCTTCTCTGCTTCATGGTGCTGGGCTCAACCTGCTCTGTGTTGAAATAACTCAGTATCAGACTTTCTTGTTTAAAAAACGAAAATACTGCTTGAGTGAGAAGTTACTTATCATTCTTAATTGAGTCGTTACGGACTGGTGGCTCTGTACTTTCTCCTGTCGGATGTTTTATACAGTACTTGCATCTTTTTTCCCCTGCAATTTCCTTTCCAATTCCCTCCTGTTTCTGCTCTCCTTTCTTTACATTCTGCCCCCTACTGTATGGATTATAGTCTCCGTATGCACTGTGCATTGCCCCAGTCTCTCTGTTTCTCATAGCAGCAGGATTTGAGACCTGCTGTGGTTTGCTGGGAGCTAGTAAATTCTGCCAACTCTCGAGCCAGAGGCCCTGCTATGGGTTTGTCACTCTGCCCAGCCTGCAGCAGGGCTGGAGGGCTTGGACTGGCACACAGGGTCCTGGGGGAAGATGGAGGTCTGGCTGGAAGGCACAAAGCAAAAAGAGGAGGGGAGGTTGAGGTGGGGGGTGGAATTGAAATATAGTTCGGCCGGGGAGATGGACAGCAGCCAGTCGAGCAACCTGCATGAGAGGTGATTCAACCTATCCACTTCCACCACCAGCCACAACCCAAAATCATTCACTGGATGGACTGAAGGGATCCTGTGTGACATCAGAGCTTTCCAGTGTTCCTCATTCAGCTGGCATGGAAATGAGTTGCATGCAAGCCGTCAAAATACTATTTTGGGATAGGTTTTCTATCACCAGTGGAATTTGGTGGAGCTGGCAAAAATAAGTTCTGAGCCTGTTTAAAAAGCAACTCAAAATTACCTAGGACTAAAAACATCTCTACTTTAGATTAACAGTGTCAGGGACAGTGTGATTCGTGTTTCAAACATCCTGAGACTCAGTAGAAATTGTTGTCATTTCTGATTTGTAATGTTTGCCAAGCTAGCGGCTTTGGTCCAGACTGAAATATCTCAATAATAGATGGATGCCCAGAGGACAAATCCTACAGACTATGATGATCCCCTGACTCTTCCAGATTTGGTACTGCTATCCCTGAATGACTAACTGGCTATATAGCTAGATAGTTAGCATGCTAATCTCTGTAGATCTCTCAATAGGTGTCTTTGACATTACATCATAATTGTTGCTTCTTCTAACTAAAAAGCTAGCCATATCTTGGACATTTCAGCTTTAAATATACACTGTTAACCATTAGTATGTAATACTGAATTGGGAATTGCTGAAGTTCTTAGGCGTTGTGCCAAGAGAGCACCAAGATGGAACACCACGTGTAGAATCATGACCTGGATCCCAGCACACCTGTTTCTTGGCAGTCTTGTTGGTAGTAGTTGGCCGTGTGTTAGCATGCTCTTGTACACTGTTTTTGGTGTAGTTCCCATATAAAACATATACATCCATGTTCTCTTCTAATTGGTGAATATTGGTTTCCAGAGCTGCAGTCTGTTAAAGAAGGTTGTGGGGTTGTGGTAGTCCCGGCAGAAGAGAAATATCTAGCTGTTATTAGCTTTAAGTACCACGTTTACAGTCTCTGCAGTCTTGGGCTATTAGTAGGCCACATTCACACAGTGAGGAGGTTATAAAAAAGTTCAAATATGGCAATGGCTTACTACATACAAAAAAGTTATAGTCCCAATATGTATATGAATCCAGGAGCCGCTGCTTGCAGTTTATCACAGAAGAAAAGCAAGAATATTAGCAAGAAAATGCAACTAGAAGCGAGAGCAAGCAACAAAGTGTATATGATGTAAGAAAACATGAAACGATAATTATGTCCCTTCATAGTTTTACTTTATTTTGAAATGCATTATGAATGCACCGGTCCAACTGTTCGTTAACGCAAATTTCTAATCAGCCAATCCCATGGCTGCAACCACATGCATTTAGGCATGTAGACATTGTGAAGAGGATCTGCTGCAGTTCAAACTGAGCATCAGAACGGGGAAGAAAGGTGATGGAAGTGACTTTGAACGTTGCATAATTTGTTGGTCCAGACGGGCTGGTGTGAGTATTTCAGAAACTGCTGATCTACTGGGATTTTCACGCACAACCACCTCTAGGGTTTATGCCAGACTTGTTCGAGCTGATAGAAAGGCAACAGTAACTCAAATATCCACTGGTTACAAAAGAGGGATGCAGAAGAGCATCTGCGAAAACACAACACGACTTACTTTCTAGCTGATAGGTAACATCAGCAGAAGACCACACTGACCTTCACTTTGTCACTTTATACCATTGCACCACTTTATTCAGTTGTACTTTATTCAGTTGTACTGTCACTTACTTCAGTAAGTAATGCTGCTATACTACACTGTCACTTTATACCACCACTACATCACTTTATTTATTTATTAATGGTTTACTGTAACTATCTGCTGATACACTTACTGTGCTTTAGGACATGCTGCTACATTTCACTGTGGTTTACTGTAACTTACTTAAGTACGAAATGCTGCTACACTCCACTGTGCCATACTGTCACTTAGTTCTGTAGGACATGCTGCTACATTTTTAACATTTTTAACACTTATAACTTATCGCTCCTTCTCACTTATCTAGTTTGTACTTATTTTATTTCAATCTGCTGCTAAACTGCACGCTGCGTATTGTTGTATATTGTATATACCTACGCTTAACCACGACGTCTGTTGCACTCTGTCACACTTGGTTCATTGCTTGATTTATTTTACGTTAGCTTTATTTTGATTTGATTTATGTTTATGCATATTGTTACTCTGATCCTTTTCCGCCTTTGTATTGAAACTGTTGCAAAATAATTTCCCTCGGGATAAATAAAGCTTCTTGAATCTTGAATCTTGAATCTTGACACTTTATTAAGCACCAGGTATGCCTAATAATGTGGTCGGTGAGTGTATGAAGGCTTCTTTCCAGGCAGTTAATAAGTGGGTGGTTTCATTTAACTCCCGTGCAGTGATATCAGTATACAAGAACACATAGGCCTACAGCCTGTTGACATATGATGGAAACACTTGCTGTGTAACACTCTGATATCTCCCGCATGACTCAGTATCAAGAGGAACAAAGACAGATGCCACCGACATAAGAGCCCAGAGATCCTATCAGCTGTGCGAGAATGTAAAGTTGTAGATTGTTTATTCTAAGGAGAGTTCACGGAGACATGACAGAGATCTGACACACCACTTTCCTCCTGGTTATTTCAAAGGTCAAAGGTCACAGGCACTCTGAGGCAGATGCTATTTATTTCATTAAGTGCTGTGTGCCTCCGAGGCAACCTGGGGTAGTGAGTAGTGAGAACAACTGCAGCCTAGTTAGTTCCTCCCATCGAGGTTAAAGGACACAGGAGAGAGTGAGTGGCCCTCAGGCTATACACAAAGCAGGAATTAGCAGCTGATTTACAGTCACAAGTAAATGTCTATCATCCTCGTTTTCCACACCTGTTTAACCCTGACAGACAGATAACACTTGGCTTCTTCACAGATTTTCATTCCTTTTTTGTGTCTTTGGCAACAACTTTGGCACAGGCATGAGGCAGGACGTCTTCCACAGCACAGTGTGTAAGGAGGAGGAGTAGGGGGCAGTAAAGTGGCAGTCGTTGAAGGGCAGCCAGCAGCAGAGTCAGATGGGGGATGGGCCGCAGTATCAAACCTATTGAAAAATAGGTTCAGGCCCTGGCCACCCGATCGGAAACGACCTCTTTTTCCCCTCCGTTCTTGAAAAGTTTTCTGTCCACACGAAACCAGCTGAAAACGCTGTAATACACATACGTTCTCAAATATTCCCACTCTGGGACCCGGTTACAGAAAAGACCGCTTTCAGGCTTCAATAACGCCGGCTGCGTACCTAACCGGTATTAAAAATTTGTGTTAACTTCTACTATTTCAGCATCAAAACCTTCTACTTGTCTCCTAGACTCTATCCCAACTAGGTTACTTAAAGAAGTGTTACCTTTAATTAGCACTCCTGTATTAGATATGATTAACATGTCTTTATCAGCAGGTTATGTACCACAGTCTTTTAAAGTAGCTGTAATTAAACCTCTTCTTAAAAAGCCCAGTCTTGATCCTGAGGTACTAGCCAACTATAGACCTATATCTAACCTTCCTTTTCTCTCTAAGATCCTCGAGAAATTAGTTGCCAATCAGTTGTGTGACTTTTTACATGATAACGAGATATTTGAGGATTTCCAGTCAGGATTTAGAGCGAATCATAGCACTGAGACAGCACTGGTGAAAATTACTCACGACCTTCTTATAGCTTCAGACAAAGGACTTGTCTCTGTACTTGTTTTACTAGATCTTAGTGCGGCCTTCGACACTATTGACCATCACATCCTGCTACAGAGACTGGAGCATCTGATCTGCATTAAAGGAACAGCACTGAGCTGGTTTAAGTCATATTTATCAGATAGATCTCAGTTTGTACATGTTAATGACAAATCCTCCATGCACACTAAAGTCAGTCACGGAGTCCCACAGGGTTCTGTCCTTGGACCAATTCTATTCACCTTATATATGCCTCCCTTAGGAAATATTATAAGGAAGCACTCCGTAAATTTTCATTGTTATGCTGATGATACACAATTATATTTGTCGATCAAACCAGAAGAAACCGATCAGTTAGATAAACTTCAAATGTGCATTAAGGAAATAAGAAGCTGGATGACCTGCAATTTTCTGATGTTAAACTCAGATAAAACTGAAGTTATTGTACTTGGCCCCAAAGGCCTCCGAAACTCAATAGCTAAAGACATTATTATTACTCTGGATAATGTTGTGTTGTCCTCCAGCACCACAATAAGGAATCTGGGAGTTATTTTTGACCAGGATATGTCCTTCGATTCTCACATAAAACTAACGACAAGGACTGCATATTTTCACCTGCGTAATATTGCGAAAATTAGGAACATTGTGTCTCAGAAAGATGCAGAAAAACTAGTCCATGCATTTCTTACATCTAGGCTGGACTATTGCAACTCCTTATTATCAGGCTGCTCCAATAAGTCTGTTAAGAGTCTCCAGTTGGTCCAAAATGCTGCAGCTCGTGTACTGACTAAAACAAATAGAAGAGAACATATTTCTCCTGTATTAGCTTCTCTGCACTGGCTACCTGTAAAATCTAGAATAGAAATTAAAATACTTCTCCTTACGTACAAAGCTCTTATCGGTCAGGCTCTGTCATATCTTAAAGAGCTCATAGTACCGTATCACCCAACTAGATCTCTGCGCTCTGAGAATGCAGGGCTACTCGTCGTTCCTAGAGTCTCCAAAAGTAGAAATGGAGGCAGAGCCTTTAGCTACCAAGCTCCTCTCCTGTGGAACAAACTCCCAAATGTTATTCGGGCGGCAGACACTGTCCCCATATTTAAGAGTAAACTTAAAACTTTCCTTTCTGATAAAGCTTACAGCTAAGACTTACGATAAGATTTTCTTCTGCTTAATTATGCTGCTATAGGTCTTGTCTACTGGGGGATAATACTTTTCCTGATACTCTGAGCTTCTCTCCTCTCTGTCTGTACCATTCATGTCTCATCAATGCATGTTACTAATTCAGCTTCTTCCCCGGAGTTGTTTGTGCTTTGTCGTCTCGCAGGTCTCTGCTGATCATGGTGGTGCCTGCTGCTATTATAACTGTTACTCATATATACTATCACTAGTTTAATAAACTATAAAATTTGTAGCCATAAAAACACCACCAGTGGTATGTCTCGCTGTATCGTAGCTTCTATTGCCACTACTCATCATTGATCATGTTTGCCACCATAATTATTATCATTGTCAAATTCTATCACCTTAGTTGTGCTTGTTTCTACTATTCTGTTGTATTAACTGTCTTAACATATACGTCATATTCACATTACTATAGATATTATTATAGTTACTGTTGGGCTTTGCTTGCTTGCATCTCTGGAAGTGTGTCTGTCTGTCTCTCCCTGTCCATCTGTGTGTCTTTTCTCTCTTTCTCTCTCCTTTTCTTCCTCTCCAACCGGTCAAGACAGATGGCCGTCCTCCACAGAGCTGGGTCTGTCCGATGTTCCTGCCTGTTAAAGGGAAGGTTTTCGTTGCCACCGTACTCTACAGATTAATTGTTGGGTCTATGTAAATCATAAATAAGTCATTGAGTGTGGTCCTTACCTACTCTGTAAAGTGTCCTGAGATAACTTTTGTTATGATTCGACACTATAAATTGAATTGAATTGAATTGAATTGAATTGAAAAAAAAATTGTGTTTATAGGAAAACGCTTTCTCGTGTGGTTGGGCCCTCAGTTCATTGGCCTGGTCCATATGGTCATACAACCCTGTGCTACCAGTCTTCTGGAACCCGATGATGGTTCTCATGCCACTCCACCCATCCCTCAAGTTGTTATGCTATTCTCCAGCTTTCTCCTATAATTGTTTTTAGCCTCTCTGATTTCCAGTTTCAGTACCCATTGCACTCTCCTCATCTCTTCACGGTTGCCATCTCTGAATGCTGTCTTTTCATTCAGGGTCGCCTTAATGTCCTTGGTGATCCAGGGTTTATTGTTGGCGTAGCAGGTTACAGTCCGAGCTGTGACATTGCAGTCCACAAAAAAATTCAAGTAGTCCGTGATGCACTCAGTGAGCCCATCGAAGTGCAGGCCCGTCAGTCACTTCAAAGCAGCCCTGCAGTGTCTCATAGGCCTCCTCAGACCACCTCCTCACAGTCCTTGTGTTCGTAGGTTTCCTCTTCACCAGAGGCATATAGCAGGGTTTGATGTAGATCAGGTTATTAACTGTCCAGAGGGGGGAGAGAAGAGGAGATGTATGCATCCTTAATGTTAGCATACATCAGGTCCAAAGATGTCTCCTTTATGGTAGAAGAGCTCATGTATTCCTCAAACGATTTCAGTCACAAGGGCGATGATGTCACTGAAACCCTTTGTGCTCCAAGTGCCTGGATCTCCACACCAGTTAGTTGGACCAGTCCCAGCCTGGTCAGATGCGTACATGAACTGATGAAGCCTCTTGGATGAGAGGTGAAACGTCTTCCTAGACAAATAACCAAGTCCAGTTGCTTTTGACTGAAATTTCTTTGAGGATAACGATGACCTGGACAAATGAGAACATGCACAGGTTTTATAGCTCACATATTGTTGGAAGGTCGGCAGAACTCTATCCAAGGTGACGTGGTTAAAGTCTTCCGACATGATGGTGAGGGCACTTGGGTGTTGAGTCTGGAGTCTGGAGATGGTGGTGTGTATGATGCTGCAGGCAGTTGTCGGGTTTGCAGAGGGAGGGATGTACAGAACAACAGTGATGACGTGCGGGATCTCTCTAGGCAGACGGTATGGACAGAGTCCAACCGCCAGCAGTTCAACATCCTGGCTACAGAGCTGTTCTTTAATGGTGATATGACCAGGATTACACCATCTGCTGTTTACTAGAATGGCAAGCCCCCCTCCTTTACGCTTAACGCTCTCGGTGCAGTCCCGGTCAGCACAAATGGTGTGGAAGCCATCCATGGTGACATTCGGGTCCGTAATGTCCCTGTGCAGCCATGTCTCTGTGAAATACATCAGACTGAACTCACGTTACTCCGGGTGGCTCCAGTTGGCTCCGGGTGCCTCAGCAATAGCATCAATAGTTCACCCATTTTGTTGTACAGAGACTGTACATTGCCCATAACAACAGAGGGGAGAAGCGGCTTAAATCTTCTCTTCGCCATAAGCCCGTTCCGTCTCGACCCTCCTATCGCCCCAATGTTGCTTCCCAACTCTGCATCCCCGGTGTGTTTTTCTCCAGAGTTCAGATTGAATAGCCGCTTATCTGGCCACTATGCCGCCGGCATTAGGGCGAGTTGTTCTCCAGACTAAACAAAGACAGCGTGTCCCAGTGGAAGCTGCATTGATAAAAACAGCACAAAAAAAACACGACAACAATCAAAAATTAACCTCATTGTAGAGGGCAGAACTTCACAGACGTTAGGGTGAGGAAACAGAATGAACAAAAGGAGAATAAAAGTTAAGAAAGTTTAAAAAAGTGAACTCAAAAGCTGGAGCAGTAACAGGCAGCATGCAACTTTTCGCGATTGCGTAACAGCCAAATGTATACCATAATATACTAAATGAACATCATGCTGTATTGAAGAAGACACCCCCGGGCTCAGCAAATACAACTAATGCTTCATGAAGTTTAATTTCGATATCACTAGCTAAGACTTGAGGGTGGGGTTGACCTTGTTGCTATGGATGACATCATGTTCATCCCTTCTACGCCCACAGTGATTGGCTGAGAGGGAATGAGTCTCTAAGAGTGAATTTATGATAGAAACACTTTAATTGGGAAGTGAATGAACTGCCACACTATGTCTATGCCATCGCCATTAAGGCGATACCTTTTCAAAAGCTCACTATCATTAAATCTCTCCAAAATGTTGACTGCAGCAGCCATGTTAGCTCCTTCCTCATTTACTTTGAGTGACTGAGGAGTCATCTCTAAGACTCCTACGCTTTATAAATTTAGGAGCTACACTCCCCCAACAAAAATATAAACGCAACACTTTTGTTTTTGCTCCCATTTTTCATGAGATGGACTTAAAGATCTAAAATTCATTCCAGATACACAATAGTACCATTTCTCTCAAACATTGTTCACAAATCTGTCTAAATGTGTGATAGTGAGCACTTCTGCTTTGCTGAGATAATCCATCCCACCTCACAGGTGTGCCACATCCAGATGCTGATCTGACATCATGATTAGTGCACAGGTGTGCCTTAGACTGTCCACGATAAAAAGCCACCCTGAAATGTGCAGTTTTGTCTCACAGCAAAATGCCACGATGCCACAAGCATTGAGGGAGTGTGCAATTGGCATGCTGACAGCAGGAATGTCAACCAGATCTGTTGCTCGTGCATTGAATGTTCATTTCTCTACCATAAGCCGTCTCCAAAGGCGTTTCAGAGAATATGGCAGTACATCCAACCGGCCTCACAACCGCAGACCATGTGTAACCACACCAGCCCAGGACCTCCACATCCAGCAGGTTCACCTCCAAGATCGTCTGAGACCAGCCACTGAGACAGCTGCTGAAACAATTGGTTTGCATAACCAAACAATTTCTGCACAAACTGTCAGAAACCGTCTCAGGGAAGCTCAATGCATGCTCGTCGTCCTCATCGGGGTCTTGACCTGACTCCAGCTCGTCGCGGTAACAGACTTGATTGGGCAAATGCTCACATTCGATGGCGTCTGGCACGTTGGAGAGGTGTTCTCTTCACGGATGAATCTCGGTTTACATTGTTCAGGGCAGATGGCAGACAGCATGTGTGGTGTCGTGTGGGTGAGCGCTTTGCTGATGTCAGTGTTGTGGATCGAGTGGCCCATGGTGGTGGTGGGGTTATGGTATGGGCAGGCATCTGTTATGGACAAAGAACACAGGCGCATCTTATTGATGGCATTCTGAATGCACAGAGATACCGTGATGAGATCCTGAGGCCCATTGTTGTGACATACATCCATGAACATCACCTCATGTTTCAGCAAGATAATGCACGGCCCCATGTTGCAAGGATCTATACACAATTCTTGCAAGCTGAAAATGTCCCAGTTCTTGCATGGCCAGCATTCTCACCGGACATGTCACCCATTGAGCATGTTTGGGATGCTCTTGACCGGCGTATACGACAGCCTGTATCAGTTCCCACTAATATCCAGCAACTTTGCACAGCCATTGAAGAGGAGTGGACCAATATTCCACAGGCCACAATTGACCATCTGATAAACTCTATGCGAAGGAGAGGTGTTGCACTGCATGAGGCAAATGGTGGTCACACCAGATACTGACTGGTTCCCTGAGTCCCCAGACCCCCAATAAAGCAAAAAAATGTACTGTACATTTCAGGGTGGCCTTTTATTGTGGACAGTCTAAGGCACACCTGTGCACTAATCATGATGTCAGATCAGCATCTGGATGTGACACACCTGTGAGGTGGGATGGATTATCTCATCAAAGCAGAAGTGCTCACTATCACACATTTAGACAGATTTGTGAACAATGTTTGAGAGAAATTTTTGTTTACAAATAAATAAACAATTAACAAATAATAAATCAGCATTCAAATGCTGAACGCCTTTTTTTCTTTTTGCATGTCTAATTATTCAGTTTAAACTAATTATTTCTGCACTGTTGCAGATACAGATTTGGCTACAATGATATTTTTGGTATACTATTTGTAGAATTAGATTCCAATGGTGGCTGCGTAGGACTGTTGCCAACTCATGTGATCCAAACATTTCCAATTACTTCAGAGTATTTGCTTTGAAAGTCAAAATGTATTGATAGAAGATAATTTCATTATTTCCAACATTCACAAAAAGTTTTTACCTAATGAGATATTCTGCTTCAATCCATATTTGTTGGCATTTAGCCTCTGCTAGTTGTTTTAACCTATAATTATGTATTCATTATTTATAAATTGGACTGTTTAATATTATCTATGTGCAATACTGCAGTGATAATACAAATGTGCAGAACCCAAATTAACCTACATCATTATATACAGAGGTGGGTTATATTAATACTGCATTTCCTCTTGCTGCACACAATGGAGGGAGGAAGACACCTGTATTAATGGGGCGGTCTATAAGCAATCAGCATCATAATTACATTTATATAACCACAATAACAGATCTATTTCGGCCATAACACTAATGACTTAAGGCGTTGAATTAGTATTGTTAGAAAGGTATTTTTATTGATCTTGTGAGAGGCAGTAGTGTTTGCAAGCAGACTTTGTATTCTTCCAGTATCAGAAGCAGTAATGGGCCTCTGCTGTGTGTGTAAATAATCTTTAAATGTGTTATTGTTGTTGGAAAAGAGTTTGGTACAGCCTCACAAAATAGCCCGTGCACTAGCAGACACAGTCCATGTGTCTAAGACCTACTTATTTGCACTTGCTGTCTGTTGTCAATATAGGGGAGTCCCTTCATTGGAACAAGGGGGTCTAGTTCAAGCCCTGAAATGTGGACCAGAGTGTCCACATACGTTTGGTGAAGTGTAATCTCCAGTTCACAGACTGTAACTGTTGGAAGACACGTCGTATTACTAAAGGTTTAACACCAAATATGATAATCAGTACTGCATTAAGCCAACCTGACAAATAACAGACTTTCATTTGCATTAGTCTCCAGTAGAGTGATGATAACTACTTCACCATCCACTCTGATCAGTCTTCATGATCTTTATCTTCTATTGATGTCACCATAACAGCATCAGTGGGAGGGAGAGGCAATCAGTTCTTATTGTCTACTTAATTAAGTTTCATTTGATGGAGATGATGATTTGTTATCAGCGCCTTAACCTGCAACAAGGTTCCAAATTAAAAGCTGCAGTTACAAACACAGCTTCCAGCATTTCAAAGTGCATTTCAAATGCTGTGGTCGTCATCTTTGTTCTGTTCATATTTAGACACCTTTATTTTCAATTGTGTTGATAAATGCAACACCAAATGGGTAGAGCTCTGCTGAAAGCTCATTGTTTGACACTTTTCTTTTCCTCTTCCGGCTGCTGTGTTCTCATGCAACCTTATGTGTGAGGGAGCTGCAGGATGCTGGTCGCTCGTCTCATTAAGTCATCTCAGCTATGTAAGCAGACTGCTTTGACAAAGCCTCTGTTGCTTGTCTCATCTTCTGGGAAATGACAGCAAAGGTACAGAACAAGACTGTCAGGAGAGGTTTTTTTCGATGCATGCCTAACATCACTCTGCGTCTGCATATCTGCGTCTGCAGGACTGCGTCTGTACGTCTGTGTCTGCACATCTGCGTCTATACCTCTGCGTCTGTGCGTCTGCACATCTGCGTCTGCGTCTGCACATCTGCGTCTGCACACCTGTGTCTGCACGTTTGCACGTCTGCGTCTTCACGTCTGTGTCTGCACGTTCGCCTCTGTGCGTCTGCGTGTCTGCGTCTGCACATCCACATCTCCACGTCTGCGTCTGTGCATCTGCGTCTCCTCATCTGCGTCTACACATCTGCATCTGCACATCTGCGTCTACACACCTGCCTCTGCACGTCTGTGTCTGTACGTCTGCGTCTACACATCTGCGTCTGCCCCTTTACACTGAATGGTCCACTACTTGACTGTGCATGGTGCCATATGGGAGATCTGTTTGAAACTACTCACATAAAACCACACAATTAATTCTGAATTATGCCAGACATTCTGCTGCAAGAGCAGCTAATAAAACAGACGTGGATGGGTTCTGAGCACACATGCGAGGGCTGAGGCCTTTAGGCAAGGACATACATGGTCACAGATCACAACAACACACACTGATTCACACAGACACACACAGACATTCAAGCTCGCATGCTTGCACATAGTCCGGCCACAGTTCAGCCTGTGCATCCAGGAGGCGTCCACATGACTTCCCTAATTTTGCCTGACGTGAGCCTGAAATTGAATCTAATGTAGCGTTCCCCAGAGACACTGAGCAGCACACTGGTAAATTAATTAAAAAAGGAGCTTCGGACTGCATAATTTCAGCCAAATGAATGAGGAATATGAAAAGAGCATGGTATTGAAGACAAGTGTCTGTTGACTTGTAGTGTACCTTGTTTATCACTGTCACAGCATGAAGAGAGTGCGGGGGGAGTGTTTTGTGTGTGTGTGTGTGTGTGTGTGTGTGTGTGTGTGTGTGTGTGTGTGTGTGTGTGTGTGTGTGTGTGTGTGTGTGTGTGTGTGTGTGTGTGTGTGAAGAGAACAGAGCAAGAGTTATGTTCATTATTATTTTAAAGGTTATTTTTGATAACACTGCTATGGAACCATTGCCATAAACAAATGTATCTGCATTCACTTCAGAACCCACCACTGGCATTACAACTACTTAGCCTATTACTTCCAATTTCCATTGTTCTATGGCTCCCTTGTTGAACAGTTGATTGTTTATATTCACAGCATCCGTTTCCCTGCTACAGTACAAGACTGTGCAGCAGCACTTTGCAGTTGGATAGATCTGACAGGAATACACAGCTGCAGAGCTGTAGACGGTGGCAGCTACTGTGCCATGCTTTAATTCCCATCTCATCTCTCATGCACAAATCAGACGGGCTCTAGTGCCCTTGCAGCTTGTCTACAGCTGCAGCCTGTGTCTTTTGTTATTTCAGACTCCCTTTAGTACTCGGCCCTAGTAGACCTTTAATAATTTATATGTTTTGTTGTTGTTGGTTGTTTTGTTTTTTTTTGTTTTTTTTTGGGGGGGGGGGGGCACAGTGGCAAGGGAGGCAGATCTCCCTGCTCTTCGGTGTATATTTCCTGACCTAATAATCCAGTGCTGCTGTAGAATCAACTGCAGTGACATTGAGAAAAAAAGTTCACGGCATTAAGGGAGATATGTTTCCATTTTGAGGGAGATTAAATGAATCTACTGTTATTAAATGCCTTAATACATTCAGCCTGCAAAGTACCACAACTCAACCTAATTATAAAAGTTAGGGGGAGGGGGGGGGGGCTAGATGGTTATTGGACAAACTTAGGTTTGATGTGCACCCATTTGATCTCATCTGGATGTGATGAGGCTGCTTGATAAGAAAGGTCACAGTGGTGTGTTATCTTTATTAAAAGTTGGTTCAAAGGATGCTTGTAATGATAATCCACTCAATTCTGTTGATTACAATCTCTTTGATGGGTTAAATACCTAACATATGTGCAGGCCTCTTACACATGTTCCCACCTGCTGTGCTGCTATCACATGCCTTGGTAATTCACTGCTGCGACCCTCTCTCTGCTTGCCTATGGGGCACATTGAGCTGCCTCTGGCACTGACACTAAACCCCTATAGAAAGTTTGATGCGATGACAAACATGTGTATGGGGACATGAGGTATGGCCACTACCGACTTGCTGTAGTCAAACTGAATGATATCTCTCTTTCTGGGTTTAGTGTGAACATCTGGTAGACACCATGAAATTACATTTTTCAGAACCCCCCGGGGTTG
This sequence comes from Echiichthys vipera, assembly GCF_963691815.1. NCBI lineage: Eukaryota > Metazoa > Chordata > Actinopteri > Perciformes > Trachinidae > Echiichthys > Echiichthys vipera. The sequence goes on from NC_139835.1 coordinate 2,539,146, forward strand.
AGTTCCGTCAGCCAGCAAGCAGCAGGGTCATAGTTGAGGCCAGGTGACAGCTGGATGTAGCATGGGGTTTGAAGATGGACCAAGATTAAGAGTGGAAGATACAGATACAGTTAAAATGGTGGTTCCATTTAGCTGTTAATCTCATCTAACTGATAATCATAAGAAGACACTGCAGTGGACAAGTCTGACAGGTCGAGTTGACTAAGGCCTTGGCCACACGATAACCCGTTTTCCTATATCGCATATTTTTAACACCGGTTAGGCCGACCATCCACACGCAGCTGGCGTTATAGGAGCCTGAAAACGGTCTTTTCTGTAACCAGGTCCCAGAGTGGGAATATTTGAGAACGCCCCCCGTGGCGTTGTCGTCTGGATGGCGAAAAAAAAACTCTTCCCCCCCGCGGCGTCACATAACAACAACAGCGCTGCTGCGTGGAGAGAGACACGGACCCACAGCCTGAACTGTACTCTGAGCCACATGCATGGGAATGACTTAGGCCGACAATATATTTCTCCCTTTTCCCTGATGCTCTGAATAAGACGCTAGATTGGTCGCTAGTAGCTTTTTATAAATAAAGTTGCCAAGAAGGTTCATGCATCAGAGTCCAAAGCACCACAAAAGTCTGCAGCAACACCAGAAACAGTTGACGGGTTTCTCTCTAAAATGGAGGAGGATTTGGGAAGTCACCAGATTTGGCGACAAACTCTCTGGTGTTTGTATTATGATTCTACACAACAGCGGAGCTCCGTGTCTTCTTCTCCGTGTTGGTGTATTTCTATGGCAGTTACAGAGACACACCCAGGCCTGGCATGTGTACTTCAGCGTTTTCAGCTGGTTTCACTGGTTTCGTGTGTACGCAGATATTTCTTGAGCAGAGTCCGTGTGGATGGAAAACTTTTCAAGAACAGAGGGGGGAAAAAAGGTTGTTTTCAATCGTGTGGCCAGGGCCTAGGTCAAATTTCAAATATTTACAACTTTCACGCCCTTCCCTCACTATCACCAGACTCCTCACCGCCCTCCCATCAAGTGCTTGTCAGTGGGAATGCACTATCCGATCTCTGCAGCTCATCCAGAATGCAGCAGCTCGACTGATCTTCAACCTATCCAATTTCTCTTACACTACACCGCTCCTCCGCTCCCTTCACTGGCTTCCTGTAGCTGCTCACATCTGTTTCAAGACACTAGCACTTGCTTATCATGCTACTAATGGATCAGGCCCAGCTTACATCCAGGACATGATGAAACCATACATCCCAGTCCGCTCTCTCCGCTCTGCATCGTCACTCTATAGATTGGCTTATATGAAGCTACCGCCCATATGAACTTGCTCTTCTGTTTTGTACCCTAATTGTTGAATGCACTTATTGAAAGTCACTTTGGACAAAAGCGTCAGTTAAATGCAATGTAATGTAATAAATAACAATAATGAATATATAATTTATATATATACTGTATGTTTATAATTATAAAAATCAAAAAAGGGTGACACGAAAGGTGACCGCTATTTCAAAACAACATGCTGGCTCCTAAAAAGGTTAGCTTAGATGTTGCAATAGCATTGTTCTTCACTGAGAACAACACTGAAGGGTTTTCTTAAATTAAAAAAAGATGTTTTTTTAAACAGTTTCTGTTGGTTCTGTGAAACAAACCATCTGACAACTCAGGTTTTCGTGTTCCCAGAAATTGAGTCCAAAGTTATGACAACTGATGCAGCTGCTGTGCCTACCATCATAAGGTCCACACTGTAATAAAGCAGATTGTCCTTTCACTATAATGTAGCTCTCTTGGTGAAGAAACATTTGAGCCTTATGATTTAAAAAATAAAATCATTTAGGAAAGGAAAGTGTGGATGCAGCAGAAAAGGACAGAAGCAGCTGTCTGTGATGGGTTCCACTGCAGGATATTAGTGGCAGTTTAGTTTTTGGTTCCTCAAATGGCTTTTGAAAAATACCAATTGGAAGGGAACGTTAAATAGAACTATCTAGGGGCAGGAAATGTTTGAAATTTGATGTCACCCCTGTGCCACTGCATTTACCCTGCACAATTAAGCGCTCTTCCCGTCAGTGTTGCACTCTCTAACTTAATCCATCTGTGTCACCATCCAGGTCCCCATGCAGGACCTAATCTAGGCTAAATGCAACTATAATCCAATTAATCTGTCATAGCACAGGCCCGCTGACAATATTTATACTTTCTGCTGACACGTCCCATTTCCCTCTTGGCAAAATAATGAGGAAGGATAACTTAATTTGGATAACGGAAAGCAATAATGAAAGACAGTTAACACAGCGAGGGCAGGGACGGAAAGAGCAAAGAATGCAATGGCTTTGTAATGAGTTACACTCGCTGGCTCCAAACTTCTGTTTACTTACTGTCATGTCAGCTCACACGTCAAACACGGTCACGCATCATTCTACAGATGTGGCCTGATGCTGTTAATTTCATTTACATCTTAGTCGCCCTGAGGAAAGGTAACTTGGACGGGTTCTAAAATCAGCTTTTGACAGTGTACAGTGTGGCTGATAATGGCAAGTTGACAAACTGCTGATGAACACGCTGATTACCAATGTTTATGCCATGATAGACAAACATAAGATACATGATTAGCCCAGAAGGGAAGCCTCATACAGTAACTACTGAGCCAAATAATCAACATGTGGTACCACCAGAGAGCTCATCTTTCACTTAATTTGTTGATATTCCAGAGTAGGAGAAAGTGTGGTCATTCCGGTCATTATTTACTTTTTACCTGCTGACAACAGAATAAAGAAATCCATAAACATCTAATGCCATTAGAAGGATGTTTTACTTTCACTTTGCTTCATTTAGTGAGCTTTTACTGTCTGATAGCTCTATCTTGGCAGGAGCTGTTGAATATAATGCCTCGTTCTCCTGAAGAAGAATGTCACTTACTCCACAGATCTACTCATTGTGTTTTTCACACCAAAAAATATAGGCAATTTTGTCTGTATTCAACATTATCTCTCTTCAGATTAGCTAATGAATCTATCCATATTGGATGAGTGCAAAAATCCTGCATAACATTCAATGACAACTTTGCAGGCTCCTCATTAATTTGAATGAGGCCTGTGCAGCAACACAGCATGGGTTCCAATACAGGAGGCTCCAGCAAAAAAAGAAGAAGCTGCACCTGGCTTAACTTTTGTCTCAACACATTACATCTGGTAAAACACTGCAGTAGTAGTAGCCAATCAAATAGATGTTGTAGAGGTGTACATTCCTTGTAGAATACTTTATTTGTATGTCTTCTTCCAAAGCAAAAAGGACAAACACTGTGTGACCTTTTGTCTTCACTCAATATAATTCCTCCTGTTACTTCAGATTAGAAGTTAATTAAAATAGAACTGAGTCGCATGGTGCCCGCACGGGTGTGTGCAGCTTCTGTGGCCCATGTTGCAGCATTAAGTTGATATAATGGCTCGACCTCTGCTGGGGGCATCCCCCGAGAGCTGTGTCACGTAACAGCCCATTTAGTTTACCCATGACATAAGCTCCAACAAAAAAGTTGAACCTGGCTCAAATGTTGCTGCAACACAAAGGGTTACCCAGAAAGGCGCTGTGGTATTGAATCAAATACATGCAAAGGAGTATATCCGGTAAAGTGAATAATACTCCATTGTTTACCACACATTCCACTGTGATACGTTTTCCCAGTTTTATGAACCGCTGTGCAGCAAACTCATAGATCTGTTAATCTGGACTTCCTGGCTCAGATACCTGAGAAGCAGCAAGCTCCCACAAACACTGTCCCCTGAAAGTGCTTCTTTCAGTCTGAAAGCACACTTAATTTTCACCTCTCTACATAAAGGTTGAGCCTAGAATGGTTGGTCCGGAGGAACCCGTCCTTCTCTGCCTCTGATTGGCTTACCCTGATATTCTAACCATACCCTTTACCAATCTCAAGGTCATGCCTAAACCTAAACTACCCAACCAATGAAGGCAATGAGTAATAGCCAATCAGAGGCGTGTCATGCCTTTGCCTGTCTCTCCACTAGTCATGTCCAAATGAAGCTTCATGAACCCTTTTCGTTATTTTTTTCCACTAGATGGAGCTCTCTGTTCAACAAAGGGTTGAAAACACATTGAATCACCATTCCTTCAGCCATTTTCTTTAAATCAAGAGCTCCATCTAGTGGACTCAACAAATAAAAATAATACTTCATGAAGCTTCATTTGGACATCACTACCCTCCAGATCATCCATTTTAGCATCAACCCTACATAAAGGGCACACTACAACCTGCATTGGCGCTGGATTTAAATCCAGGTGCTGATTTGCCAATAAGCACCTAGAGTCTGTCAGCTGTTTGTTAAGGAATGTGATAATGATGTAATGTGCCTGCAGACATTTGTCTTCCATTGCTGTGCTTTTTTAAATTGTCATAAAAAGAATAAGTCTACACTGTTGGTGAGCATGGGTGTAATAAATACACGGAGCATGTCACTCACATGCCTGTGAGAAATGGCTAATTAGCATACCTGGCTATTAGCAGTTATAGCAGATGCACTTTGCAAGAACACTGGAATTGAACTTTGCCAATGCACCCTCTCTTCACTCTTCACATTTCCACTGAAATGTCAGTGCTTCTGATAATCATGTGCTACGCTTTGAAAAGTCAAATGCCAGAGTTGAGCCTCCGTTGAACCCTTGGAGTATAATCTACCTACATCTGCATGCTTTAGAGAAATTCATAGGGAAATTAGGGTCTTTATTTGAGTTTTTTTCTGCAGTCTTAGTACCTATCATTCTAAATGATGGATATTAAAAAATAGTCGTATGTAGCAAAAATGATCCAGAGGATGGTATTTACTGTGATTGATGGTATGGAATAAGTAGTTAGGAAGCAGCTGAGTTATGCTTGCATTTACTGTTTTGAGTAATCCACAAGGTAATGAACAAAATGGGGAAGATACAAAAAAGATGGATAATTAGCTCCCTGGTTACCAAAAATGTAGACATAGCAACTCTAGGTTTGTTAGATTACCATCAGAGGGTTCAAAGCATGCTGAGTGCAGGAGAAGAAAAGGCAAAGATACATTCGTCTTCTAAATGAAAATCATTTTAATGGGCAACTTTGGTACATGTGTACTGGTGAAAGAATACACTGCAGCTGTAATGATACAGATTGGCACACACTAATATAATTAATACTCAAAGGAGAGCCCCTACATTTTTGCAGAGTGATTGTGAATGTCTTGTCATTCTAAAGCTGAGCAAAGGCCAGCAGACATGTTGAAAGTTGGGAATGGACCTTGTTCCCCCACTTTACGCCCAATTGTTGGCTCGTAGCCCAATTGTTGAGAAACGTGTGTTAAAGTGCCCTCTTGGAAGACAAAACCTGTGTTAAAGTGCCCTCATGGGGCCCAAAACATGTGCTAAAGGGCCCTGCCCTTCAAAAATTCTGTGCATACCACTCGTTTACATGCAGTTTAAAAACCTGATTATACTTGGGGCATACCTAGGTTTCTTAAACACCGGGTTAACAGACCTAGATCAGTGCCCCTATTAGTCGCGCATTTAAACAGCGTTCTCGGTTACTGTTTCACGTCTGTGCATGCGCTGGGTTTATAACCCCCCTCTCCCCACTCTGCGGCAGTGGCTTTTGACCCGCAAATAGAATAAACCAGGAAGCAACCAGCGCTGAAATCAATGTGAAAAAAACATTGAGAAGACCTGTTTCTGTCCTAATTCTGTCCAAAAGTCGGCCAATTGTGATTTTGACAAAGGTGAAAATAAAGTCGTATTCAGTCCAGCTGTATGTTGGCAGAGCACCACCTACTGTACCGGAGGAAGAGTTACTCCGTCATTTTCCCATTCAACCCTCTTTCGAGTATACAAGGGTAACTTCAATAATCCGATCATTCCCGTAAGGCCATTTTCGGGTTACTGATGTGCCAGTACACGCACTGAATGTGTCTATGTGTTAACTCAAAGTTATTTTTACATAAAATAAATAATAATGCTGTGATAGCTGTGGGAGTGAACCTAAACAGTGAATTTATAGCAGCTTTATGTAAATGCAGTCAGACCCAGATGACCTCCCTCAAAAACAAAAGTAACTTAAAGCACAGATTTGCTTCTCCTCCTTGAAAACTGTTCTAACATGCCTTTTTAAACAACACTTCCTTCATTATGCACTGTTGTGTTAAATGTAATAATATCAATTTCAGCTGACTGGGAGGGAGTTGTGCTTGTTAGCTGAAAATACTTCTCTTTATACTTAATGTCTAGGCCTAAAAAAAAGGGCTAATGATTTTCAGACCTTTCTCCTTAATTTACCCAACAGCTGTACTAGCAGCTGTATGTCCACAGAGACAGCCAATCAAAATATGAGACTGTTGCATTTTTCTCTGACACTTTTTCCTATTTTTGCTCTCTTTTTTCATCTTTCCATCCATTTTTCTTATTTCATGTCTACTGGCTCAAGTTGACATTCTTTCCTGTCACTCTCTGTCCTGTTCGGTCTCCTCTCCCCTTTATTCATTTTTTAAAAGAAACTCTAAACTCTTTTTATTTAGTGTATCACATGTTAATCCTTCTCTGATATATGTAAGAGCCCCATGAGTAAGGAAACATGTTTCATTCTGCTGCTCAGACTTAACATTTCATACTAAGGTTTCATTCACCTTTGCATCAGAACTTTTTCTGTAAATGAGCGGAAAGAATCTCAAGCAAATAGTGCAAATTTCAGTCTTTCACACTCACAAGGAAGCACTTCTGAAAAAAACATTCTCTTGATCAATTACTGCCACATATGGACACAAAAGGACAGAGCTTCAACTGTGAGCACAATTACAGCAATGTTTTGTAAGCTAGTTAACAAATATGAGCTTCTACGTTTAAACTCTTTAAAATATAAAGATACCATGGCAGCTAGTCGTTATGCAGGAAACCTCTTTAAGCATATGTTTTATTATATTAACCAGTTAATTTAGCCATTTAGGGAAACTGCAAACTCAATGATATTTTTATATAAATTATGTAAGGATTCCAAATAACAGCCAACGTACAGAAACTTTGAAAGTTGCTACAAAAATGTAGCATGGGCAAATACAAACATACAGCCATAAGATAGGGCATTGAGCAAAATCATAGACGTTTCATAGAAGGATAGAACTGGAAAAACAACCAATATTTATAATAAAGTTATTATTAACTTTAGAGTCAACATCTTCAGTGGGTCAGGGAAATAACAATTATTATTATAATAATTGTAATATTGATAATAATTACAATAATAATAATAATTATTATTATTATTATTAATAATAATATTATTATTGTAATGAAGGACACAGAGACAGGCTTTATTCAATGTTCAGGCATACATAGGCCCGATTATTTAGTCTTTTCCCTCTGCCACAATGCAAGTTTGCCAGTGGATGTATACTGTCTAAAACAGGAAAGAAATGCTCATTACTAACATACTGTAGTTCAAGGAGAAATACATGTTCAAATAAGTAATAAGGGAATAAACACAAGGATAGAACAATTATCTCTCAGTATTTCAGCCGAGGGTGACGCAATTCTCTTACCCAAGAATTAGCCTTATTTATTAAAGTGAAATTCTGGTGTAAAATCATCCCAGGGTATTTTCCAGCAAATACAGTCATCAATTAAGCCATCAGGACTATTTTTTTTTTTTACATGTATAAACTATTAACGGAGATATCCCGGAAAGTCGCTAACAGCGCTGTGGCTAACACTGATTAGCTCGGGGCAGTACGGTGAAGGCATTAAAGAAGCTTTTTAACAACATTAGAAGAGTCCCTACACAGAAAACAAAGCAGCATCAACGTAGGTAGTGACGAGACATAGCATCAGTCTTACATTTTTAACCGTAGCCTGGAATCATTAAATACTGCAACACACTGTGTGACTGTTATGGAGGATATCCCATCCCTCATCAACCACACCGTACTGGACACTGTTTTTCCATCTCCCCAGAATAAATTGGAAGAGGCAACCGATTCCTGAATAAATCATTGATGGGCTCTTTCCTTTTGGATTGACTTTGGTAAGCGATTTGGTTATGCTGGAATTTCACTTTAAATCTCTAGCTATAGCTAATATTAGCACATGTTATAAAGCAATAAAGTGCCAAACAACTCTGTAGTTGGCTTTGTGTTTTCTTCCACATCAAAGAAAGTGTACTTTTACAGGAAAGGTAACTGTTGGGCTAAAAAATATTACCACAGTTCTATCTCATATGAAAGAAAAATATGAGAAAATGAGAATTAACATAATTTCATGTTTAATTTTCTGCAGTTCTGTGTTCAAACCTCACAAATGTGATTAATCCGGAATTCCCTGGGAAAAGAGGGAAATATACCCGTGAATAATCATTTTCAAACCACAGAGAAACCTTCAAGCCCTCGTGTACACGTGTCAGAGGCCACACGTCTGTTCCCAGAGAGCTTTCACAGCGTTTGGACGCGGTCTGAAGTGGACGTCTGGAATGTAAATCTCATCCCTGTCTGAGTTTTTGGGAGACAACATGTGTCTGAATGTGCAGCTGAGGGCAATTTCCTCACAATCACTCTGTGAGTGTTTTTTTGCACACTAATTAATCCAAACTGTGAGAATATACACACGCAGGTGGATACACACAAAGGCACAAGCACGTGTGTCTACACACACAGACATACAGTATGTAGAAAACCAAACACATGCAATCAGTCAATCCATCCAAACCGCTGCTGTTCCTGCAAGTCTCTCTCTGAGAGAAAATGATTTGGCCCATCCCTCTGGCCAAAGAATCTCATAAGTAGTGGTGGGCAGCAGCTTCTCAGAGGGAGGTACAGCTTTTGGCTGGAGGAAGGGCAATTACTCCACAGGGAGCTCTGGAAGCAATTATTCCACCATCCCAATGCCCCTGAAACAACTCACCAACCGCTATCAAACGCACACAAATTGTTCTGCCAACCTATTGTACCGAGTCACCACATCATTGCTTGGAGAACTGTATTAACCTCATTTGCCGTACATACGCCCACACAATGCAATTGAGCTCGAAAATAAACAGTTGGTCGGCTCAGATAATAACTGGCGAGACAGTATATAGGAAATGTGGTGTATGAAAATACTTTCAGGGTGAGCAGTGTGATAGCAGAGCTCAGCCTGCAGCTCCCTCTACCTCTCATTCCCACCCTGAGGATGCATTTATTTACATCTCCGAGCACACACCGCTGCTCGTACTGTGCTGTTCACCTGCAACTGCACACATTCCCTTTCTGATTACACACATGCAGTCGCACCAACACAGTCACTCACTTCTCTGTGGATGCATGTTTCTTCACACGGACATGTAGAACTGCACACACACACACACACACACACACACACACACACACACACACACACACACACACACACACACACACACACACACACACACACACACACACACACACACACACACACACACACACACACACACACACACACACACACACACACACACACACACACACACACACACACACACACACACACACACACACACACACACACACACACACACACACACACACACACACACACTGAATTATCCAAAGGCTGCAGATGAAACGGCGTTGAAGCATCTCCAGCAGCAGCATCCAGGAGCCGTTCTTCATAGTGTAATAGCAGCGTCTGGATCAATGCTGAGTACTGGAGAATTTCTCCTCCCTCTTTCTCCCCCTTTCATGCTCCCTTGCCTCTTTATTTTCTCTCTGCTCTGCCTAGCTCTAAAATCATCTGTGTCTGTCTTTCCTTTATAAAAGTGACATCAAGTCAAAGCTCCAAATAGTGTAAATAAAAAAAACCTACATGGCTTTCCTGCTTAAACCCTTAATTATCATTTAAATTATTTATTTTACTTCTAGGCCAACAAATATATTTTTTCTTATATTACATTTATTTGTCCAGAGTGGCAGTTGCAACTACAGTGTCAGTACAGTAAAGTCATGATACCCTTTTGAAACAGTCACTTTTTTTTGTTTTACAGCCTGAAATGATGATACATAAAAAAATCTATATTTTTTCCAGCGTGATTTACACATTTTGCCTTGAAACATACAAGTGACTTTTTTTCAAAATATCGGTAAATGAATAAAAAATGAAAAACTAGAAAAGCAAAGTTGGAAAAGTGATGAGTCACTTCAGAATAACCATTATAAACATTCTCAGACAGACATCAATTGTGGTGTTTCTGATTTTACTTCAAAATAAAATCAGCTGTTCCTTTGATTTGACTTCAGGAAAAAAATCAGCTGTTACTTGAGGATTCCACTCCTAGTAGTTCACGGACACGGTAACACAAAGAATTCACCATGGTTGGAAAGATGCTTTCAACAGAGCTCCAGGATAAGGTTGTGAATAGGCACAAGTTAGGAGAAGGATCTAAAAATATTTCCGTTCAGAGTATTGTCCAGAAGTGAAGGCATATGGATCCACCCAGACCTGGCCTAGACCGGGCAGCCCCTCCAAACTGGATGACCGAGCCAGGAAAAGATTGATCAGGGAAGCTACCAAGAGGCCCATGGTGACCCTGAAGGAGTTCCAAGTCTTAATTGCAGAGGTTGGTTGATCTGTGCATGTGACAACAATTTCACAAGTTCTACATGTATGGCAGGGTGGCAGGAAATAAGCCTCTTCTGAAAAAATGTCACACTGAGTCTCATTTACAGTATACCAAAAAAAAAACATATTGAAGATTCTGATGCCATGTGGCAAAAGGTTATGATGAAATTTAACTTTTTAGGCTGAACTCCAAGCACTATGTGTGGCAGAAACCAAACACAGCACACCACCCAAAACACACCATCCCTACAGTGAAGCCTGGTGGGGGCAGCATGATGTTGTGGGCTTGTTTCTCTTCAGCAGGGACTGGGCAGTTGGTCAGGATTGAAGGGAAAATGGATGCTGCCAAGTCCACCCAAATTCTTGGAGAAAACCTGCAGCTCTCTGTTAGACAATTGAAAATGGGCAGGTTCACCTTCCAGCATGACAGCGACCCAAAACAGACCTCCGTAAGATCAACACAGTGGCTAAAGGACAGGAAGGTGAATGTCCTAGAGTGGCCTAGTTAGAGCCCTGACCTGAATCCTACAGAACATCTGTGAATGGACCTGAAGAGTCCATCACTGCTCACCACAGAATCTGACTGAACTCCAACAGTTATGCAGGAAGAATGGGGAAATATTTCCCAATCTGGGTGCACAAAGCTGGTAGAGACATATCCAAACAGACTGATGTCTGTAATTAAAGCCAAATGTGCCTCCACAAAGGATTACATCTGGGGACTCATCACTTTTCCAACACTGCTGTTCTAGTTTTTCATTTTTTATCAATTTTCAGAACTTTTGAAAAAAAATCCCTGTTAAGTTGTGAGGCAAAATGTGTAAATCATGCTGGAAAAATATTTTTTTTTCCTGTATTATCATTTTAGGCTGTAAAACAAAAAAAAGTGCCTATTTGAAAGGGGTATCATGACTTTCTATAGGCACTGTAAAATGAATTGCATGAGAAGGTACTGTATGTGTGACCTTAAAAGTAGGTTTTCTGAAGTTCACCCAGTTTTATCAAAGTTCATTTGAGTTACAACTTATTTTCCTAGTTGTGGCCTTCATATCTATCAATATTAATGACATTGTAGCCGTCAAGTTGAGTGGTGACTTAACTCAATATCAGTCAAATGTATCAAGAAACACAAGCAGTCAGACAACAAGACATGGTTTACAGGAAGGATAAGGCTGATGTTATAATGTTGTTATCCTTACTGTCAACAAATTCCATGAAAGGACCCAAACAAATAACGGATGCAGGTATTCCTGATTCACTGTTCGTACATATCAATACAAATAGTAATGCACTGTAATTTGTATGTTGTGAAAAATACGGAGCAAAGCAGGAAATCAGGCAACGTAATATAAGAGCATCCAATCCATATAGGGAGGCCGATCGTGGTCGTGGATAGGACCCAAAAACACCCGGGGGACCAGTGTTCGTGTCCTGGAAGTACAAAGCCAAATCACAACCTTTTTCCCATCCAAGTAGTTTTTAACCGTCACCTTCTGTTCTCTAAACTTAACCGGTCAAGTAATGGTAGTTTTGTTGCCTAAACATAACCTTGGTAAATGGTCTAGTAGAAGTTAAAATCTAGTTTAGAGAAGTCTCAAGCTACGAGCCCAAGCAGCAAAGGACAAGGCCAGATTCAAAATACTTCAATGAGGGAGAAACAGTAGATGTGCTTACAGCTCCATCTCTGATTTATTTTATATTTTCTATGTGGGAAATCGATGTTAAACAAATTATTAATCATAGAGTCGTTTTTAAATACTTCCACGTGTCGGGAGTGGGACTTGAAAAAATAAAGGGATGAGGGATAATTTACTAACATCTCAGGTTTTATTTCAGCCTGTGTGTGTCCTCTGTCCTTCTCAATTCTGAAACAATGTTAACTTAACCTACAGAAACGTGTTTTTCACGTGTTGTATGTTGGAACAACAATAGAGATAAGGCATTTTGGCTATATAGTGAGTGATTGTCAATTATTGTATTAATTCATGTGAAGTCTTTTTGATTGTCACACAAACACAGCGAATAGTTGACTTTTTTATTATTATTTGTCTCTCGTTGTTTTCAGAAGCTCTCGTCTGTCACTAATAAATTAATCCACCTTCAATAAAGATAATAACACCTTTTTCTTTTCAGCAAGACATTCCAAGACATGACTCTGCCCCAGTGTGTCCAGAGTTTGGCCCCCTTAAAAATATACATCAGTTGAAATGAAACCCAATCCAGCCGGCTGAAAGCACTTAACCCTCAAAGGCTTGCCTGGGAATTGGCCTGCTGTTTGATTTTCAGCCTTACCACGCCACATGAAGCCAGAACGTGTGTGGTGGACATGAGAAGTCCTTTGTGTGTGTGTGTGTGTCTGTGTGTGTGTGTGTGTCTGTGTGTGCGCGCGCGCGCGCAAGCGCGCGCAGGTCTGTAGGAATCAGAGTCAAACAGGCACTATTGCGTGATTCATCCCCAGAAAGGCAGTGTTTTTAAACTCTCCAATTATCCTGATGAGCTGCACGTCATGTCCTCATAGCAACCCCCCCATCCACATCTCCACTGAAAAGGAAGCAACGCTGACGCTGCACAGGATGTAAGTCACCAACATCTTACAGAGTGGAGCGATTCATCCAGTCTAATGGGACATATGGAAGTGGTTTGGGCTGAGGAAGGTGTCAAGGCAGGCACACTTTGCTGTTGGATTTTTGGGATGTACCCCCCACAGTACCCTGAACCCCCACCCGGCTTCTCTAAGCCTGAGCCAATAGATGTATGGTGGGGTTTTTTTAAAAGGAGGGAAGAGAGACGTAAGATCAGATTAACTCACTCCACGTGCCTAATGAGCTGTTACATAGGTCTGACACACACCATTACCCACTATTTACACCTCACAGGCACAGAGGCGAAGACAGAGACAGTACCTCCAGATTGCGTGCATGTGTTAGTGTATGAGAGGAGAAGACAGCAATAGAGACAAAAAGATGCTGGGATAAAGCATATGTGTGTGTGTGTGTGAGAGAGAGAGAGAGAGAGAGAGAGAGAGAGAGAGAGAGAGAGAGAGAGAGAGAGAGAGAGAGAGAGAGAGAATCTATGTGTGTGTGATTGCTCTTGTACTGGATGGGTGGGCGCGCTGAGGTAAAAAGCAGACTTTATTGGATAATTAAGAGGAACTGAGTTGCTCTCATTACTCGGCTGCTGCTCTCCCCTTGTTGGCCTCAGATACTGACAGAGCAGAAAAACACTCAAACAAAGACTCCACAAGAGGAAACGTCATTCTGACACAGTTTGTTTTCAGGCTGCCCATTCACTTCCTGAACTGAGACTCTCTTCCTCTTTGGATCATAACATTGTCCCACACTGTATCACTGTTGAGCAGAGCTGTCCACACAGGCCATGGGCTTCACCCCCCGCAGCTCCCAATTCGATTTGCAGTTTCAACACACTCCACTTTGGTCAAATTGCAATATATGGCATCTCTCGAATTTAAACATACAGCTGTGCAGCCAGAGAGGATCCCATGACTAGTAAATCTTTGCAGAGGGAAACATTCAGGAAAGTACCAGAGAACTTGTAGTTAACTTTGAAGCAATAAACAGCGAATCTGTCAGCACCGGGGGTCATTTCACATGGAACAGGTTGTCTGTATTTCAAGAAAGAGGGCGAAACATAAAAGTGGGAAGGAAAATAAAGTGAAAGAGAGCAGCAGAGACAGTGTCTGTACTCCCTTGTAATGGCGGCAGCTGGATTGTGTTAACGCGTCGGAGCCCGTTATCGCCGGGACACAACACAAAGCAGGCCCACTAAACATACTCCTTGCTAACCAGCGCCTTTACGTTAAGACAGGCTTTGGTGTCTTAGTCATGAACCGTGGGCCTTGGAGACCAAACACAGGCTGACAGAACAGCTCTAGACAAACCAGAGTTTGTCGTGTCCCGCTGCCTCAAGCTGGTCTGATGGAACAGGCATGCCTGGGCTTTATCACATAAGACTGCTGTATGGAGAAAGGAAATGAGTACTGCCCAATGGGAAGAGATAAAAAAAAACTAAAAAAAAGCTTTTTAAAGGAAATGCATACAGTAAGAACAATAAAGAATGTGAATCAAAGGGGTTCAGTGAAGACTTTGCATCGCACCATTTGAAATTAAGTCGCCTGATAAAAAGGATAGATTACAGGACGCCAGCATCACAACTAGAGAACTATGTTTGTAAAGAACAAAACCAAGCTGAGTGCTGTCTTATCTGAGCACTGGAATGCATGTCCATAAGCCATAGGATTCAAAGCAGAGAATCAAATTACTTAGCAGAAACAAAACTGAAACAAATGGGTAAAAGTTTAACCTGGAATGACTTCATTTTCAACTTGATAATATCTCAAGGACTCCTTACCTTTTCTGCTTTTAGAATGTGATTTTCATCATTCTTTCAGATCATAACTTAGTCTAACACAAAAAGCCAAGACTGCACCTGTGACTCAAGACAGCGACAGTGTGTGTCAGGGGCCGTATTTACAAAACATCTTTAGGCTAAGTGTGGGTCATAAGGAGCGTTTCATTCCTAATTTTAGGACTCCTCATTTTTTTAAGATAAGTGTAATTAACAAAGCATTTTAGTGCTAAAAGTAGCTCCTAAATCTATAGAAGCCTAGGAGTCTTCGAGACGACTCCTCAGCCACTCAGAGTAAATGAGGAAGGAGCTAACATGGCTGCTGCAGTCAAAATTTTGAGATTAAATGATAGTGAGCTTTTAAAAAGGTATCGCCTAATGGAGATGGCATTATGAATGTGGTTGTCACAGTCTCCATCTCGTTCACCTCCCAGTACTTTTTCACTGGCCCCTCCTTCCTCTCACCTGCCTGCCACTCCCCCCAATCAGCTCAACTCTCCACACCTGTTGCACTCAGCTGCCTCTGATCATCAATTAACCCAGTATATAGACTCTCCTTAACATTCACTCTCTGACAGATTGGTCTCAGCTCTCATGCAAAATGCTCTAGCAATTTCCGGAGTGTCTGTCCCGTCGTCTTCCTGGATATCGCCTCAGCCTTTTGACCCCGACCTTTGTCCAGTTCCTCCTGGTTTCCGGCTGCCTCTCTCCTGAGCTGTTTGGGGAGTCCCTGCAACGGTTCCTCGACTCCCCGCCTGACCTCGACTCTCCTTTCGCCTGTCCCTCTTTGTTGAATAAAGTTCATTATCAACTGAACCTGCCTGATTCTGTGCTGCATTTGGTTCCACAACTATACCCGTTACAGTGGAAGAGTTGGTCAGGGTTGCCATCAGCAGTTTATTCACTTCCACATTGAAGAGTTTCTATCGAGAATATGATAACATACAGTATGTTGCTATATTCACTTTGAAATGACGCCCAATCTGTTTTTCACCACTGTTACCACCTTCTAATCATCTGTTACATTCAGTAACAGCTCCCCCTCATCAGTCTAAGCAAATAAAATAAATCTCTTACTTTTCATCATTGCTGTTTTTCCTCCAAAGTTTTTTTGTATTTTCAATTTATACATCGATGGTTTTCAACCATAGAGTAACGTTAGATAATCTGCTTCATGTTTACACACATGGCCAGCGTAGGCGATTGGTAATGTGATGTCCCTGATACAGAGCTATAATAAGTGTGGATCGAGCCTAAAATAACCTAAAAGTCCTGGGTTGTTAAAAATTAAAGAGAAGATCAGGTTCCCATGAACGTTTTTACCTTTTAGACACACTAAGGCATTGTGATCAAATGATACATCACAATGACACTACTTCCTGTGTTTTTTCTTCTGCTACACTTAAAAAGATATTTCCTTCTAGTTTGGAGGTCACTCCCTGGCAGAAACTGCTCGGGTAATAGAGAGCAGCACAATGTCTGCTGATTAGAAGCTCACTGATTATTCCTGCAACCTGGTGATTGTGAAACCGAATGGAATCAGTCCACTTCACACAACCCTGGGTGAATATTTCGATTACAGGTTGCAGAGCCCAGTGTATTGTCCTGACCAGAGGTTACACAATTGACAGAGTGCTGTCTCAGGTGCAGGGTGGATAAAATGCAACATTTTAGAAAAAAGGATGTTTTTTGTGTGTGCCTTTATCAGGATAGAAAGGTCATCCGTTGAGCATGGAGAAAGCATGGAAAACTAAAACTGTTATCTTGACAAAATACATTGTGTCCAGTTTGTACAAAACGTCACTATTCCGTCAATCAATACAAAGACAATGTTGCAGCTTTAGGCTGCTCTGTAAGTGCAGTGGTCACTTTCTTTCCATAACAACATCCCATTGCCTTGAATGTGAAACCCAACCTCCTGATGATGTTTAACATTAAAAGCAGAGATGCACCAATCCGGGTATCTGCTCCAATATTATAATTAGCTAGATCAGATATCAGATCAATGAGGCCGATCCAGCATTCTCATCCAGTCATTTCTTTTCTATTAATTTCATACACATCAATACAGTTTCAGCGATCTAGTCACTTCAACTCTGTCACCGGTTAGGGTTTTATATTACATTTTCAAATATCTGTTTGCAGTGCACTTACATGGAAGTGTTATTTTATTTTTTTTAAGATTATTTGTATGCCCGTTTTTGCCTTTAATATAGTACAGGCGAGATAGGAAATGGGGGAAAGAGAGAGGGGGCAACATGCAGCAAAGGGCCACAGGTCGGAGTTGAACCTGTGGCAGCTGCGTCAAGGACCATCAGCCTTTCTATTTAAGGCAGCTGGTTGCTCAGTGTTTAGAGCAGGCGTGGAAGTATTATTTATTTATTTTTGCTGCTAATGTTCACTTTGTTATTTGATAATAAATAATATTAGATACATTTATATCTGTGTTAATTAGTTCTCTTTTTTTAACAAGCCTAAATGTTTATGTCAAGCCTGATACCTTCACTCACATAGTAAGGTATACGCTTCATTCATTCAACAGTAGGATCTGGTATTGACCGGTATCAAATTGGATCGGAAAAAACTGGATCAGTGCATCTCTAATTAAAAGCTCTCTGGGTAAGAGGGATATGCTGTTAGACTGGCTGAAAGGCTAATATTGACAAACATCTCCGCGCTGTCGCCACACAGCAAGAGGTTCCTGGTTCAAATCCCGGAGTTTGCATGTTCTCCCCGTGTCTTTGTGGGTTCACTCCGGGTTCTCCGGTTTCCTCCCACAGTCTAAAGACATGTATGTGTTAGGTCAATTGATGACTCTAAATTGCCGTGAGTGTAAATGGTTGTCTGTCTCTGTTTGTCTCTATGTGCCCTGTGATAGACTGGCGTCCTGTCCAGGGTGTACCCCACCTCATGCCCGATGTCAGCTGGGATCGGCTCCAGACGATGCTCAGAGCAGCAGTGTGTGTATGACATCGCTCTGTTCTGCTACTGATGCAGTTAGTGCTGTGAAAGTGTGTGTCATCCTGAAGGAAAACATCTAGGAAGTGTTTGAATTAAAAGCATCAACCACAAGCAAAATGGAAGAAGATAAGAAAACCGTGATGTCTTAATAATATACAGTACAATACAATATTCTTACGAAGAACATGGAAATGAAATGTTTCTATTGTATAGTAACTTGTTTCTAATGGGGCTATCTATATAATCTATCTTGTAGCTGTCATTTTGAAAAAAAATATAGAGAACCTTGCCAAGAGGGAGTGACTGTAGGCAAATAAAAATCGAAAGCAAAGTATTCAGTTTGATGCTGTCCAGCCACAGAGCTGATTTTGTTTTTTTGGCATGACGGTCAGATAATCTGTGCCCCTTTGGCCCCATTCCAACTCCCAAATAAATTGTCATTTCAGCTCCCTCTCACAGCGTGTGTGTCCATGCTTACATGAGTTTGTAAAATCCCGTGCTGTGCTGAGGCCCTTAAGAGCATGTGGAGTTCCAAGGTGTTACTGTGAGCTTGATGAAGAAATGTGGGGGCAAAAGGAGGATGATAATAAATGGGTTTATGCTCCCGAGACAGCCATCTACTTAATTGCTCAGGAGCCCGTTTATGAAGAGAGACTTGGAAAGGATGAGGGAAAAAGAGTGTGTGTGTGTGTGTGTGTGTGTGTGTGTGTGTGTGTGTGTGTGTGTGTGTGTGTGTGTGTGTGTGTGTGTGTGTGTGTGTGTGTGTGTGTGTGTGTGTGTGTGTGTGTGTGTGTGTGTGTGTGTGTGTGTGTGTTAGCAAAAACGTCCACTTGAATATATTTTAAATGGATTTTTCACCACAGCACAACACATGATACTACAGTTTAAGGAACTTTAAGTTTAAGGCACTTATTCTTACCAATATGATTAGGTACTATTTTTTTGACCTTTTAAGATGAAATTTTGAAATGTGTCAAAATGTTAAAATGAAATTTCTATAATTTGTGAATCATAAGATTCAGTAGAGAAAAATTAAAATAATTTGTGTCATGTTCATCAACACACTGCCAGCTGATGCTGTGTCACAGCTTGCGTTGAGAAGAGATGGGGATAGGGGCTTGTGTGAAACAGCATTCGAAGGAGAAGATACAATTTTAGGCAACACTTGTTACCACAGCTGTGTGGTTGTCTGATCCAAGCTCTGGATATTTACATGCTATTCTGCCATTAATGAAAAAAATGAAGGGAATCATTGGAAATTCAGTCTTATTCAAAAAAGGAAGCAATTTCCCTCAATTTCACTCTTGAATTGAAAAAACAACTTTGGCATCCACGCAGTGTTAATAGAGTTGCACTAATGTCACAGTTTGGATCATTTTTCCACAGTGGTATTATGCTGGGACAAGAAGAAAAGTCATTATGTGACTAGTTTGAATGAGTGGTTTATAGGTGGAGCCATTTTAGTTATTATTATTTAATTATTATTTTTGATTTTAATAGGAACAGATACAAAAACATGGATATGTTTGGAACAGTCATCTGATTTATGCATCAGTGTCCAAAATGAGATAAACGGTCGCGATTGGTCTGCACAGGGACAGGGCCATGGCTTGAAATATTGGAAAGTGGTAATTGATTTCTGAGAGAGGGGGGTATTATTCCAGTAGGATTACAACAGAAACATGACGTCATATTTACAAAAAGGGATCCATCCTAGCCATAACCAGCAGGACCAGGTCGGCTTCAAGTCTGTCTGAATGGGTAGGAGCCCAGTCATATTTGCCAGAGCAAATGAAACATGAGCTTGGAAGATTCGTCTGGGTTCCAGGCTAGATTTAAGTGACTTTGTTGACAACATACATCTGTATCACAAAATAACTGAACATTGTCTCTTTGAATGTAAATCCACCACTAGATGTTTACTTTTTTGCCTACTTCCACTTCAACTGGTAATTTCCTCGATTATCCAGGCCAGGCAACCCTAAAAAAAAAAACACTTGGTTGTATTCAGCTGTGGGTTATATGCAGTTAGAGAAAAAATGGGCAGCAGAGAAGTCAAAGCGAGAAATCTTAGAGCTTCTCCGTTTGAGGAAATCTGAGTCATAGTCACAAATAAAACAAATTGAGGAAGCTGTCAGTACCTCTGGCTCTTCTACAATCAATTTTACCCTGTGTCATTGATGAATGTTGGTTAGAAAAAAGTCCCCAGTCTCTGATTTGAGGGTCTGACCCAAGCCTGACTTTATCTATGACATTTTAGATATTTGAAAATGTTGTGCCATCAAACTCTATTTGAGCTTCTCCTCGAAAACAACTTGTTGTGGCTTCATGTAAGCAATGTTAGGGCACGGGAATGAGAAAAATACATCACCAAACAACATATTGGGCCAAGATATGCACCAAAGATTACAAAAAGTTATTTTCTGCTCAGGTCTTCTATAAGTGTTTAAGCCAGTGGCAGCTGCTGGTCTTTCAAGGAAGGGAAGCTCATTTTTCTGGCCCACATCATAAATGTGTTTGTTTATTTATATGTAAATTCTACCCTTCCTTCCTTTTCAAGAAAATGATCTGTGACCTTGTCGTACCAACTAGGTATCTTTTCCAGGGAATTGACCAGTGTCCTCTCATGGACCAGTAGAGCTAGGCTGCTTAAACGACCTTGGCCCTTTGTGTTGGCCCATTGAAAATTCTCTGCTGGATGTTCGCTGATCGCTGATTTGCTCATTTAGCTGTCAATCATAAAAGAATTCCTCCACAGCTCATCCAATCATCATGCAGAAGTCGCGCGTCCAGGCCAGCCCACTGTCCCATAGACCCCCCCAAAAACGCTGAGCGTCCGATGGGCGGGACAAAGCCCAGCATTATCCAATGAGCGTCTAGTTCGACTGCAGTGGAACAACACGCTCTACGCTTCCCCATTGAAGTCAGTAGAAGCTGAGTGTCAGACTGTGTAAAGCGCTATGGGGATGAATGAGAAGGAAGTTGCTCAGGTTAGCTGTGATAAGGAGCTGATTCTGAACAAAAGTTGAAGGCTTTCTAGTGTGTATTTAGTCAATGAAATGTACACACAGCAGTACATATTTCACCACTTTTCTTTTTTTTTTTTGGTGACATTTTAGGGCAAGCTGAGCTTCCCTTGCAGTCTTAGAGCAATCGCCACCGGTTTAAGCCTGGGTCCTTTTATTTGAAATCTTTCTCTCTTTAACGAAAAATAAAGAATCAAAAGTAATATTTCCGTATGAATATATTTACCTTGACCAAGTGGAATGGTGGTAAAGTATGAGGCTTTTGGCTTATGTGCACACTGCTACCAGCTCCAAGCTTGTTATCCTGTAATTTTCAGTCCAGCTTCCAATCATCTTCCCATCTGTCACTGTTGATGTTCTCCAATATTGTGGTCAGTATGCAGCAGATTTTAATTTCATACTTCTGAATAGAACCACTCTGTGGTGCTAACATTAGGATATCACATCCTGTCTTAAATGGCCAACCAGTGATGCATTACTAGCCAATTAGCCTTCAGAAACCAGATGGAGGCCACAGATTACTACTGCCTCACATTGAACCTTTTAAAGTGAACAAATAATTGGCGTGATATGAAAAAAAAACGTTTTAAGTGTAGATGAGAGGGACTTTCAAAATACCTACAGTATATTGTCACACTTTTGTGAGATGATAGAGCACAAACGTAAAGCAATTTGTGGACACATTTTGTGAGGATTGCTTTATTCAACTATGAAAAGACAAGTGTACCATTCTAAGACATATGTTGTGATTTTTACTTTTTTGGTTTAGTTTTTCTATATATTTCTCAGTTTCCAATTATATATGAATTTTGTTGATAGAAACTCCCTCTAAACCTCAAATTGTTCAGCTCATTCAGGGGATTTATGCTATAATTTGTTGTATATTTGTTGTATTTATTTTTCTTTTTTTTTTCTTTTTCTTTGTCTTTTTTCGTGAGGTCTTAAGTACTTCCAACATCTTTATACTTGCTGGTAGGAACCTCAGGTGGCATGGTCCAGGCTATTCTCATGCATTTTTTTGTACAACAAAAAGTAATGCACAGTTGTTTGGGCATTTTTCCATGTGTGTATTCCAGATATTGAAAGCAGGAGATGTAGTATTAGACAGTGAATCTCCGTGAAGGAGGCAGGCAGGGATGGTGGATGTGTCCTAAAAGACAGGCCTTTCGCCCGGGTGAGCAGGTTTTTTCCCCGTTGCTGTTCATGTCCTGGACGTACTAGGCCAACCTTTTTTCTAATCTGAACCAGGTCTACAGTCACATTTTGTTGACTAAAACTGGTCATGTTACAGTAGTTTTGGTGTCTAAACCTCACCGACACCAAAAGTTACCATCGCTGTCCACTTCCAGTCGACCACCATCCCAGGGCGACTTCCATTCACCATTTGATACGATATCCTATGAACCTGTTTATGAGAAAACGATACATGGTCACAGGTTCTAATTTGGGTTTTCAAAGCTTCCAAAGGATAATGTGAGCTATCAGAAGGCAGACGCAAAGGAGGAGCGTAGAAGTACGGATGCAGGAGAGATTAATGCTGCTGTTCGGAGCAGCTTCCTGTTAATATTGTGATATACATTTAATGATAACTGCTATCGCCGGTGTATTTTTGTTGCACTTCTGTGATACCAGCACTGAGCTCAGTGCACAGAGTAGAGGCTCTGACGATCAGACCATGCATTTGAGGTAGTTGAGTGAGTGAGGCCTTGGGGAAATGAGTGGCGTGGAGGTGAAAAGCTAGTCAAAAACACCAGAGTTAAGAGGTAAGGCCTGCAACCTTTCTTGTTATTGGCAGTCCATAGCCTATATTTTGGCCTGTTAGTAGCTTGTATGTATAGACCAGTGGTGGCTACTGGTCTTTCAAGGAGAGGAAGCTCATTTTTCCAGCCTACATCATATATGTATTTTTTTCTTTATATCTAAATTCTACCCTTCGTTCCTTTTGAAGAAAATGATCTGTGACCTTGTCGTACCAACTAGGCGTATTTTCCTTGACCAGTGTCCTCTCAATGACCAGTTTCCTCTCAATGGCCAGCAGAGCTAGGCTGCTTAAACGGCCTTGGCCCATTGTGTTGCGGGTGTAAGACCTTGAGCCGCTTTGAACAGGAGAAGCTACTCTCTACTCTTGAAGATGTAGCTCCAACTATTTCTACTAATGACAACAGTTTGAAAAGCTTAGGCATTGCCCATATCTTTCAGAAACAGCAAGATATCACACAGCTTTCCCCTGTTGCCCTGCAAGTCCTGGTTTGAATAAAAGACCTAAAGTTCAGACCTAAGTCTCCCTGAATCAAAGAATGCCTCCTCTGAAAACACTTGTCTCTTAGGAGCTGACCTGCCCTGCTGTTTAATTGATTTATGAATTAATTAATTTTCTCTTCGTAAGGAAGCCTATCAAATGGCTTCGCCAAAGACAACATTCATATTATCTGCCATGATGTGCTAATGATAGCATCTGGAGCTGCTGCGCCAGGCTACTTTGAAGTGTGACCGCCTGTGAGTGTGAGTGATCGTGACTGGGTCAGCAGCTGCCACTGCTCATTGGGGGAAAAAAACAGAGTGACAGAACAGAGTTACCAGAAACAACGCTAGTCGTTGGGGATCGGTGAAGTCGCCGGATCAGTTCAGAACAAACAGAATGAAAAATTTGGAAAATGCTCCGGTGGGTGTTTACTCTTCAAGATCGCTGATTCGCTCGTTTAGCTGTCAATCAAAAAAGGATTCCGCCTCAGACAGCTCATCCAATCATCATGCAGAAGCCGAGCGTCCGGGCCAGCCCACTGTCCCATAGACCCCCAGAGACGCTGAGCATCCGACGGGTGGGACAAAGCCCAGCATTTATCCAACGAGACTAGTTTGGCTGCAGTGGAACAACCCGCTCTACGCTTCCCCATTGAAGTTAGTAGAAGCCGAGCGTCCTACTGTTAAAAGCGCTGTGGAGCTGTGTGGATGAATGAGAAGGAAGTTGGTCCGGTTACCTGTGATAAGTAGCTGATTCTGAACAAAAGGATGAAGGCTTTCTACCACATATTTAGTCAATGAAATGTACACACATCAGTACATATTTTACCTTTTTTTTGGGGGGGTAGGGGGACAGCTCAGCTTCCCCTGCATTCTTAGAGCAATCCCCACTGGCATAGACTTAGTGGTATTTAAATATATTTCACCACAACACAAAAAATTTCCCAGTACTACCTGTGCAGTGACGATGGACTTCAGTTTGATCTATTCAATTTAAGAACGCATATCTGAGTCAAAGAGCCAGCAGACTAAACAAGAAGTCAGGACGTCAGCTCAGCTCACTCCTTTAATTGCAGAACAGAAGAGGTTTTAGTCTAGGATCCCTCGAGATAGCTAAATGTGTCACTCTTTTTCTAGTGTGTGTCCAGCCACGATGCAAAGGAAACTCATGTTGTGATGCGTTAGGTCATAACTCAGAGTTCATGAGGGTTTGAACGTGCATCAACTGGTAAATTGACAACTTTGTATTCACGCTCAGCTCCCTCTTTACTGCAACAGTCCTGTACAAGACATGCATCACCGTAATGATCCACCTGCCAGTTTATTGTGCTGTCCTACCCTGGCTTGTGAACAAGGCCCAGAGATACATAAACTGCTCCCTCCTTAGTGACACTCCTGACAGTGTGTTCTTTTACAGAGCAGTTTCCCTTGGTGGAATGGTGGCTTGGTGGTTAGCAACCCACATTGAGGCACTTTACGGAAAACTGTAGTTGGCTTATTCCAGACATCTCCTTCAATCTAATCTCTCCAACAAATCCAAGAACAAAAGTTGGTTGGTCAAGGTTTATTATGTTATATCAAGGACTAAAACAGTCATTGCAATTAGATAAATTGGTATTGATAATAAGTCAGATTCGTTCCTGGTGGGGGTTGGCCTCTGCCAGGGGTGCGCTTTGTCACCAATCCTGTTTGTGATTTTCATGGACAGGATATTGAGGCGTAGTCGTGGTGGGGAGGGGTTGCCGTTCAGAGGATCTCGTCTCTGCTTTTTGCAGATGATGTGGTCCTGATGGCATTGTCGGTCAGTGACCTTCAGCACTCACTGGATTGGTTTGCAGCCGAGTGTGAAGGGTCTGGGATGAGGATCAGCACCTCTAAATCTGAGGCCATGGCTCTCAGCAGGAAACCGGTGGATTGCTTACTCCAGGTAGGGAATGAGTACTTACCCCAAGTGAAGGAGTTCAAGTACCTCGGGATCATTTTCACAAGCGAGGGGCCGATGGAGCGTTAGTTTGGCCGGAGAATCGGAGCATCGAGGGCGGTGTTGCAGTCGCTCTACCGCACCATTGTGACGAAAAGAGAGCTGAGCCGGAAGGCAAAGCTCTCAATCTACCGGTCAATCTTCGTTCCTACCCTCACCTCTGGTCATGAAAGCTGGGTCATGACTGAAAGAACGAGGTCGCGGATACAAGCGGCCGGAATGGGTTTTCTCAGGAGGATGGCTGGAGTCTCCCTCAGAGATAGGGTAAGTTCAGCCATCCGTGAGGAACTCGGAGTAGAGCCGCTGCTCCTTTGCGTTGAAAGGAGCCAGTTGAGGTGGTTCGGGCATCTAGTAAGGATTCCCCCTGGGCGCCTCCCTAGGGAGGTGTTCCAGGCACATGCAGCTGGGAGTAGGCCTCGGGGCAGACCCAGAACCAGGTGGAGAGATTATATCTCCACACTGGCCTGGGAACGCCTCGGGATCCCCCTGGTTAATGTGGCCCGGTAAAGGGAAGTTTGGGGTCCCCTGCTAAAGCTGCTGCCCCCGCGACCCGACCCCGGATAAGCGGTTGAAGATGAGATGAGATGATTTTTGATAATCAGTGAAAAATTAATCAAACAAAAACAAATCAAGTCCAAGTCACCAAGCCTCAAGTCCACATCTCAGCACAATTAGCATTACAGACTTCAGACTCAGAGAATAAAAACTTGTAGCAGCTCTTAAGCTACAGTATACTTTGATGTTATGTTTTGGCTGGTCTGGCAAGTTTGTGAGAGAGTCATTGGCACTACAGAGACTACTTCTCCACAGGAAGATCTTTCTTGATATGGCAGATGTGAGATTAACCGGGCTTTCTCACCTAGTTACATCTGCTTTACTATTTATTAGTAATAGGTTGAGAAATCCAGTGAGTTGCATGGTACACATTGATCTAAGGATGGCAACGGTTGATCAATCAGTTAATTTCTCAATCAATTCACCACTTTGGTCCAGAATAAAGTACGTGAAGACATACTATATGGATTGCTTTGAAATGTTGTGCGAATATGAATGGTATCCAGAGGCTAAATCCTTAAGACTTTAGTGACCCCATGACTTTTCCTCTAGTGTAATGATGAGGTCAAAACGACCAATCCATGATAATTTAGTGTTAATTAGCGAATGTTAAACCGCTAACAGCACTGCTTTTCTTAAGTACAGCCTTACAGAGCAGTTAGCATTACTGCAGAGTCAGTATTGTTTTTCACCATATATGTATGTATAATTGTGTTATGGATGAACATGGACACCAGTAAAAACAAATGTCTTTTCAATCAGTTTGCTCTGTTAGTAGTCAATAGTGGGAAACTCCTGCACGTTTTACAACATAAATATAATTAACCTCTGACCTCAAAGACAAAAATTTCTGAAGATATTTATTGTTATTTCTAACAGTTTATTTAAACTGATTCTTTCCATGGGTGGACTGGATTTCAATAGATAAGCGAAATTGAAGCGCTTATACACTTACTGATGATTTAGTCTCTTGCTGCTTTTTGCAGACATTGTTCCCTACTGAGTTGGCTTTTAGACTTGCACACATAGAGACACACACACCTTGATATTCCACAGCGCTCAGAATACTGCTTCCAATCTAATTTCTGCAGATGTAGTGACCCGTGAAATGGTGCCAAGTCGTTCTCTTCTCCTCAGCGGTATGTAAAAGCTGCAGATTGCCTCATTCAGCCTCCAATATTAACCCTTTGCCCACCTCTTAATACCTTTGAGTGTTTGCCACAATACCCATGGCTGAGCCGAAAACAGGCCTCTTCCACAGCCAATAACTCAGGTACATATGCAGGCTGGTGTTTATGTGCATGCTTTGAAGTTTGAAAGATAATTTTCCTGCCGTGTGTGTGTGTGTGTGTGTGTGTGTGTGTGTGTGTGTGTGTGTGTGTGTGTGTGTGTGTGTGTGTGTGTGTGTGTGTGTGTGTGTGTGTGTGTGTGTGTGTACGCACCTGTTCAAGGGTATGAAAGCATGTGTGTGTGTCTCCTAGTTTAGTTCAGAGATAAATACTGTATTGAGCAAGAGATAATCCTCTTTAGGGGATTGGATGTAACACTCACTCCACCAACTAAGGGGGAAACTTTGTTAATGTTATCAACCCATGAGGAAAAAAAAGAAAACTCTGTAAATGTTCTTTAGTGAATCTGGAGGCTATCTCACCTGTCACTGTAGTAAGTACTATCTCCGAGATAAAGGGATTAGAGGATAGAGGAGCGATACTTGAAGAAATGTGGGTTGTATAAATACAGATTTGAGCGATCACCTGACGTATTTTTCACAGCAGCAGGTTACCCAGCAGGGCTTTCCAAGGCCCAGTTAATATCAAGACATGTCAGAAGCAACTCATCCTGCATTCAAAACAATGATGCATTCCTTTACATAATGAATAATATCATCAAAGGAATAGAAAGGCAGGCTAGGCCAGAGTACTCGACAGGGCTCTGTAGAGTAGAGCTTCGGGTTAAGGTCCGGCAATATTTCTCAAAATATCCCCGGGTTTGAATCAGGTCGGGTTTGCACACATTTCCTGGATATCAACTCAACTTCAACTTACATGCATGGTTAAAAAAACACTGGGAATTTGTGTTTGAAATCTGAAACTATGAGGGTTCATGTCAGGTCAGGCCTGATTTTTAGAGCCCTCTGCTTTATCCCAACACTTCAAAGCGATTTCCGAGGGTTTTGTTTTAGGTAATTAGTAACTTCAAGTCAAAATAGTATTCCATTAACTCCAAAGTCTCCACAGCTCTCATTGTCTGTATTTACCACACAAATAGTCCATTCTCCGCTTGTTGCTCATTTGCTGGGGTTGCAAAAAAAAAAAAAATCTGTTAGCAAGCAAGATACCGTGCTTGCTAACAGATTTTTGCTGCCTTTCTGACTCTGCTGGCAAGGCATCTGATCCTAATGAATTGGAAAAATCACTCCCCCCGACTCACTCTCACTGGATTGGCGATAGAGCAAAATTAAACAGAGCCTCGTACACTATCTGGCGACCCTTTTTAGAATACATATACGACATTCAACTCACTTTTCCATCCCTTGACTTAAGTACAGAAAGCCCTGTCAGTCTTCTCCCCTCCTGATCATGATAGGACCTTTTCACACTTTTATTTATTTCATTGTTTCATTTTGTTTTTATTTTACCTTTACTTTTATTATTTTCAATTTCTTTTTCTCTATCTACCTACTTTTTGTACATACGTGTCAGTAGGCATATGCATATGTGCACCCATAAATACTTACCGTAATTTATGTATGTGTGCATGTGTGTGTGTGAGAGATGACTTGTTATTCTGTGTGTAAATGTAGGTGCATGTATGTATGCATATGTGTGTGTGTATTGTGGGGTCATGAGAGGTTTTTCTTTGCAGCAGGCGGGGTGTAGGGCAGACAACGGCCAAACGTGGTTGCAAGCAGCAGAGGGTTTTTATTTTCGAGCACTCTTTCCAAAAACAGCTCAATGAAAAATAGTAGTTTAAACTCAAAACGCTTAACAAGCAAGCAAACAAAAGTGCCTTCTTAAGGCCTTGACAACTTAGCTTTTGAATCTCAGTCTCTCTTCACAAACACGCTTCCTCGCTCTCTGTCTCTGCTGCACCCTTTGTTCCCTTAATGCTTGAGCACCTGCCTTAATCAAGGGACTGAGGCATCTGCACCTGTCCGCGCGATGCATTCTGGGACATGTAGTTCGGGCGGCGGCCATCTTGTCATCTGATAGCCCCTTCTGTAGAGGAATATAGCGCCCCTCTACCACACGTCCCCTTGTGATGCCACATAATATATATATATATATATATATATATATATATATATACCCGTTCGGTACGCGTGTGACGGTTCGGTATATGTGTGTACCGTTCGGTTTATGAGTAAGCCTTCATGACCGCTGTCCTCTCTCATATCCGTCTCAGCGCTCCGTCTCAGCGACCTGTAGGCCCGCGGCCACACTGCTACGCTCTTCTTCGTGGGTTTTTTTAATCCTCTTGGCAACAGCTCGCAAAGCTCCGCTCTGTTGTTGTTCTCAATCGTTTCAGTCTGGTTAAATCTGTGTGAAGCCTGAGTTTGCTCTGCAGCCATATCGGTGTGTAAAGAGGATAAGTTGATTAGGCATTTTCAAAAAAATCATGCTACTCTGCATTCATGTTACGTGCATTTTTGTTAGTCCAGTTTTTGATGAATAAACTAATGTTTCATATGTGCTTACTATAAGCCTGGTAAAGTAACTAGTAACTGAAGTAATCAGATACATGCAGTGGAGTAAAAAGTATCATATTTCCACTGGTTTGTGGTGGAGTAGAGGTATAAAGTAAACATAAAAAAATACTTATGTCATGAACGGTGCGGGGACAGCTCAGGGTCTTTATACTCTTCAGGTGATCAGCGTAACAGGCTGCAGCCGGGGAAGGACACGCCTACCACCCACAAATAAATCACAAAAAAAGGAGTGAGGTGCTCTGAATCCCGTTTGTGCAGGAGCCCACTCTTGCACTCAGAGTGACTACAATGTATACGAATGGACCCTGTGACAGATCATTTTGTGTTCTGCAGAAGTACCTCCACTCTGCAACTATTGAAGCTAGTTTGATGGAGTCAGAATCTGTCATTTATTACAAAGACTAGAGTGCATGACTCACTATATGTCTAGCCACAATTATGTGAGCAGAGTTTTTTTTTTTTTTACTTTCCATAAAATCTACCTTTCGATGCATGGGAGCCAAAAAATAAATTTCACAAACTTTCATTATTTCATTATTGTCATCAAAGTTACCAATGAGTGACCTGGGAAATATCTTACTCCCACTTGCTATCCCTCACCATTTGCTCAACTAGCAGGATGTTTAATGCATTTTCAGGGGCTTTGACATCTGAAAGAGAAATCTAGATTTTTCTGATGTTTGTAGTAATATACTTGAATGAATTTGGAAGTAGACATTATTCTAGACTAGTTTTAGTGGCAACCTTTGATGTCTGAGGAGATGAGAGCTTCAAAGGGGAACATGTCTTAAGTATTGTAGAGGGAGAGATGATGGTGCAAAACAAGAACAAGCCAAACATAAACTTAATCAGTGTGCTTAGCTTTAGAGTGCACCTGCAGCCTGTACGTATTTTGCATTCATGGGTTTCCGATCAGCTGAAGTGGTCTTGTGGCCTCCAGCTCTAATTTGAATCATGTTTCAATTAGGGCAAACTCCCTGCATATGAAGTTTGCTCCATAAAACAAGACTGAATTATTACTGGATAACCAAAGTCCCAAGCTTAATGTATCGTGTAAAAAAAAAAAAGAATCATCATCAGCACCCTTATTCAGATGTGATTATCGCTTTGGGGGAATACTACTTGGCTCACCATCCACAAGAAAGGTCATTCTTTACAGTGAGGCTTCAAAACACCCAATAAAGTGACGGGATAATAGTTCAAAAAAGAAATTAATGAAAATGAACTAAACCTAGTTGCAGGATGAGTAAATGCTCCACTAATATCACCTTATAAAATCAGTTAGTATTGTTGCAGTTTAAAAGTGGCCCCTGAGACCTAAAGAATGCACAGGGGAGTGGTAATGGGAGATAGAGGCCCAGACGGAGGAAGGAATCAGGCAGACGGTGGAGGTGGACTGAATGGAAAGTGGTGGAGGCTGAGAGAAAAAGAAGGGGGAAAAGGACATAAATATAGCAAGAGATAACATATGGAGGAAAGAAGATGGGATGAGGAAGGAGTGTAGGGAACAGATGCTGATCAGTGCATGAGCTCCTGCAGCTTCTGGAGTCTTGGCTTAGGGCTTCCTGCTTCTGGTAGCACTACTGCTGGAGCAGGACTTTCCGTAGTACAACAACAGCAACAGCAGCATATGGGGATACAGACAAGAGGATGAGCAGAGATAGTGTAGCCTTTAGTTTGGGGTTGTGTAGCAATATAAAAAAGTAAAGTATCTCAATAGCAACTGCTTTAATACAAAGTGCAATTTAACCCGGCACAGTGGCTGTATGCCATTTCAAACAGCACCAGCACAAGCAATGAAGATTAGAAACAAGTATTATGGCTGGTGGGACAAACTGTGTAACAGATTGAAAGGTAGTAATACATTCATTCTGCCTTTTTTAGACAGATTAATTTACCTCGGAAAGGTTTCACAGGGCTAGCCCTATGTGAGACCAAAATTCTATTCTGGATAATCAGTACACAGATAATCAGTTTGAGCAGTACACAGGGGAAATGCCATATCTACAAAATCTGGTACAGCTTTCTTGTCCTTTTGAACTATTTTAGAAAAAAACAACTTCATTTTAATTAGCTTATTTATGACTCATAGGGCCCTATTTAGACGATATATGGTGCATGTCATAAGTGCATGGCCCAATAACATATATCGTGTGTCTGGTGGAAAAAACATGTGACACAAGGACCAGTTTTAAGAAAACCAGAATTAAGTTGCAATAAAAACTAAATGTATTCTTGTACAAGAAGAGAGCATTTAGTACACTTAACACAAGTGTCTCAACGTGATCTGAGGGCAGTCCTCAAAGCCCAAATCATTTAAACATGCAGTTTGAACAGTAATGGTTGTCATGGTGACATATTTAGAAAACATAGTAAGTTATCTTGGCTCTTCCCACAACAATCACGACTCTCCTGCTGACTCACTGTGAGAAAGGTCCCTGTTCTCACAATGAACCACAAAACAATTAATACAGCCACAGTTCTCACATAGAACTAATAATGTCAACTAATATTGACTTTTTTTCCATCAGTGTCCAGCTCCACTTTAGTTAGTACAAGCGAGCTTCAAGTTGATATAGCGCTCTCTTTTGCAGAGAGTGGAGTAGGCTGACAAAACCGGTGAAGTAACTATTAATTATTACTTCAGTTTGCAGTAAGCTCTGTTTTATAGACAGCTTTTTCAGAAATTAAACCTGTCTTGTATAATACTTTAGTTACTAAATATTTTTTTCAAGATTCTGGACCAACCTTTTAACATTCTGCCTTCCCAACAACCTAGCATAACAGGGTACATTGTAACAATGGATTCCTTTAATTGCCTAGTTTCATGCGATACCAACATCTTCACTTTAAGACTGAGCCCACTACAGACTCTGAAAGACAAAAAGTTGGTAGAACATAAAGAGGTTAAACTAATATTTACACCAGAATATAATGTATAGGTACTGCATTTTGGCTGAAGTGCATTAAACATTTTATTGCTAATAATAACAGTGAAATGTATCATTTGATGAAGATGTTTACAGCTTTTAGTGATTACTTGAGAAAATCTTAGACAGTCTTTCACACTCAAGCACTCTTTATTATTTATTGGTGATTTATATATTTATTTGCATTCATTTTCTTACTCCGTTTTACAGAATTCCATTATGGTTGGGCTTCAGCCCAACCAAGACAGAAATACAGACAGAGCATATCACTGATTTGATGATAAACAATTTCATTTTCCTGCATGCTAATGCCAAAACACTTTATTTAATCCAAACCACCAGCCAAATACACTTCAATAATCACTGAGCACATGACTGTAAGCTTCTTTATTGCACACGTCTCTTGATGAGAGAATCCTGCCTGGGGTTCAGAATCATTTTTGGAAAAACCAGACTGCTTAATTGGTCACAGCATGATTTTTTTTATTTTTAGAAACTTGATATCTGTGAAGTCATGCTAAGAACTACAAGTAGGTGTTAATTAAGCATGGGCTGCCATGCCTTAATTAAATAGTTTTTTTCATTGGGGAGAATGAAATATATATATATATATATATGTATGAATATATATATATATTTCTGTTTTTACAAATATGTTATCTGTATAATATTGTTGTTGATAAAATATGTTGTTTTTATAGCTGGAGTTTGAGACAAAAACAATTTCCCCCTTTGATTATTAAAGATATATATATATATATACACTGTCGTTCAAAAGTTTGGGGTCACTTAGAAAATTTCCTCATTTTTGAAAGAAAAGCACTGTTTTTTTAAACAGTTTAAACTAATCTATACATTGCTAATGTGGTAAATGACTATTCTAGATGCAAATGTCTGTTTTTTGGTGCAATATCTACATAGGTGTATAGAGGCCCATTTCCAGCAACTATCACTCCAGTGTTCTAATGGTACAATGTGTTTGCTCATTGGGTCAGAAGGCTAATGGATGATTAGAAAACCCTTGTGTAATTATGTTAGCACAGCTGAAAACAGTTTAGCTGGTTAGAGAAGCTATAAAACTGACCTTCCTTTGGGCTAGTTGAGTATCTGGAGCATCACATTTGTGGGGACGATTAAACACTCAAAATGGCCAGAAAAAGAGAACTTTCATGTGAAACTCGACAATCTATTCTTGTTCTTAGAAATGAAGGCTATTCCATGCGAGAAATTGCCAAGAAACTGAAGATTTCCTACAACGGTGTGTACTACTCCCTTCAGAGAACAGCACAAACAGGCTCTAACCAGAGTAGAAAGAGAAGTGGGAGGCCCCGCTGCACAACTCAGCAAGAAGAAAAGTACATTAGAGTCTCTAGTTTGAGAAATAGACGCCTCACAGGTCCTCAACTGGCAGCTTCATTAAATAGTACCAGCAAAACGCCAGTGTCAACATCTACAGTGAAGAGGCGACTCCGGGATGCTGGCCTTCAGGGCAGAGTGGCAAAGAAAAAGCAATATCTGAGACTAGCCAATAAAAGAAAAAGATTAATATGGGCAAAAGAACACAGACATTGGACAGAGGAAGATTGGAAAAAAGTGTTATGGACGGACGAATCGAAGTTTGAGGTGTTTGGATCACACAGAAGAACATTTGTGAGACGCAGAACAACTGAAAAGATGCTGGAAGAGTGCCTGACGCCATCTGTCAAGCATGGTGGGGGTAACGTGATGGTCTGGGGTTGCTTTGGGGCTGGTAAGGTGGGAAATTTGTTCAGGGTTAAAGGGATTCTGAATAAGGAAGGCTACGGCGCTTTATTGGAGCCAATTTCATCCTACAACAGGACAATGACCCAAAGCACACCTCCAAGGTGTGCAAGAACTATT
Source organism: Echiichthys vipera (assembly GCF_963691815.1). Taxonomy (NCBI): domain Eukaryota; kingdom Metazoa; phylum Chordata; class Actinopteri; order Perciformes; family Trachinidae; genus Echiichthys; species Echiichthys vipera. Next base: position 2,573,380 of record NC_139835.1, read on the forward strand.
TAGAGAAGAAGCAGGCAGCTGGTATTCTATCTGTAATGGAGTGGCCAGCGCAGTCACCAGATCTAAACCCCATTGAGCTGTTGTGGGAGCAGCTTGACCGTATGGTACGCAAGAAGTGCCCATCCAGCCAATCCAACTTGTGGGAGGGGCTTCTAGAAGCATGGGCTGAAATTTCTCCTGATTACCTCAACAAATTAACAGCTAGAATGCCCAAGGTCTGCAATGCTGTAATTGCTGCAAATGGAGGATTCTTTGACGAAAGCAAAGTTTGAAGGAAAAAAAATATTATTTCAAATAAAAAAATCATTATTTCTAACCTTGTCAATGTGTTGACTATATTTTCTATTCATTTTACAACTCATGGTGGTAAATAAGTGTGACTTTTCCTGGAAAACACAAAATTTTCTGGGTAACCCCAAACTTTTGAACGGTAGTGTGTGTATATATATATATATATATATATATATATATATATATATATATATATATATATATATATATATATATAGTATAGTTTAATGACCACAGGCAGGAAATATTTCCTGTGGTGCTCTGTGGTGTGAGGAGCCTTCTGCTGAAGGTGCTCCTCTGCTGGGCCAGTATGTCGTAGAGAGGGTGGGAGACATTGTCCAGGATAGACCGGAGCCGGAACAGCATCCTCCTCTCTACCACGGTCGCCAGGGTGTCCAGTTCCTCCTCCACGACATCATCGGCCCTCCTGATCAGTTTGTTCAGTCTGTTGGTGTCTGCGACCTTCAGCCCACTGCCAAAGCATGTGACAGCCAAGAAGATCGCACTGGCCACAACAGACCATTAATACATCCTCAGCATCGTCCGGCAGATGTTAAAGGACCTCAGCCTCCTCAGGAAGAAGAGTCGACTTTGGCCCGTTTTCTAGACAGCCTCTGCGTTTCTAGACCAGTTCAACTTATTATTAAAGTACACCCCCAGGTTCTACAGTGTCCACAGGGACCCCCTGGATGGAGACAGGGGTCACAGGTGTTTTCAACCTCCTCAGATCCACTACGAGCTCCTTTGTTTTTGTCACGTTGAGCTGCAGATGATTCAGCTCACTCCAAGTGACAAAGTTGCCCACAACAGTCCTGTATTCACTTTCACCCCCCTTTCCGATGCAGCCAACTATAGCTGAGTCATCAGAAAACTTCTGAAGGTGGCACGACTCAGTGCAATAGTTGAAGTCTGAAGAGGGTGAAGAAAAGGGGAGAGAACAGTTCCCTGTGGGGCCCCAGTGTTGCTGACCATCCTGTCAAACACAGAGTTCTGTGTACATACTGTCGCAAAGCATACATACTGTGGTCTGCCCGTCAGGTAATCCACAATCCAGAACATGATGGGGGCCTCCACCTGCATCGCAGCCATCTTCTCACCCAGTAGAGCCGGACGGATGGTGTTGAATGCACTGGAGAAGTCAAAGAACTCTCACAGTGCTCACAGGCTTGTCCAGAATACTGAAGACTCTGTTCAGCAGGTAGGTGATGCAGTCCTCAACTCCCAGATGGGGCTGGGAAAACGGACTGTAGTGGATCAGGGCCTGACCATAGGCCTTAGCTGCCCACGGACAAGTCTCTCCATGGTCTTCATGATGTGGGACGTCAGGGCCACCGGTCTGTAGTCCTGAGGGCCACTGGGATGCGGCGTCTTTGGCAAAGGCAGGACTTCTTCCAAAACACAGGGACCCTCTGGAAGTGCAGGCTCAGGCTGAAGACTTGACTCAGTACTCCACAGAATGAGTTTGTAGGCATTACTCATTTAAGTCTAGTCCACAAACTCTCCTTATATGCGGAAGACCTCCTCTTATTTATTTATTTCCCAACATTTTCCCTCCCCCCAGTTTTATCAATTCTGGATTTTTTCAACAATCTGGCAAGATCACTCCCACAATCCATATTCCCCTTAAAACAGTTCACAAGGGGTTCAATTATTTGGTGTTTATAACCAGCTCCTTCAGAGACCTTTTTCAAAAGAACTTCCAGCCGCTATTAGATAAATGCAAGTTGGACTTTTCTAGATGGGCTGCCCTCCCCCTGTCCCTTGCAGGCCGGGTTAATCTTATTAAGATGGTAATTTTGCCAAAGTTTCTGTATCTTTTTCAACACCTTCCAATTTGTCTTAAGAAATCTTTTTTTACTAATCTAGACCAACAACTTAACACCTTCATTTGGCATAATAAACCATCCCGTGTTAAAAAACATATCCTCTAATTATCCTCAAAGCAATTTCAGTCAAAAACAACTGGACTGGTTGTTTGTCTAGGAAGACGTTTCACCTCTCATCCAAGAGGCTTCATCAGTTCATGTACACATCTCACCAGGCTGGGACTGGTCCAACTAACTGGTGTGGAGATCCAGGTATTTAACCTCTCACAAGGCCAATGATGTCACTGACACCCTTTGTGCTCCAAGTGCCCACGCCCGTCGTTAGAGTGACAGTCGTTGGTGGGCAGTTGGTTTCGACTTCGTTAGTGCTCTATTGAGTCTGAACGACAGTCGTTGGGGTCACCCGGGCCATGTGTGAACAGTTGTCCTTTGAGGTTAGATTGTTGAATCTCCTGGGAAGGGATGAAAGGGCGGCATTGTAAATTGGAGATAAGTGGTGTCTCAGACCCCCTCCTCTGTTTAGCGATGGTTTCTCCACTTTTACATAGATGGCTTCTTTTACTCCTCTTTCAAACCATCTGTCCTCTCTGTCCAAGATTTGGACATTGCTGTCATCAAAGGAGTGGGCTTTCTCCTTGAGGTGTAAGTGGACAGCCGAGTCCAGGCCTGAGGAGTTAGCTCTCCTGTGTTGGGCCATGCGTTTATGCAGTGGTTGTTTTGTTTCTCCAATGTAAAGATCTTTGCATTCCTCGTTGCATTGGACAGCATAAACCAGGTTGCTTTTGTGGTGGTGTGGTGTTCTGTCCTTCGGATGTACTAGTCTCTGTCTGAGTGTGTTACCGGGTTTGAAATAAACAGGGATGCAGTGTTTGTTGAAAATCCTCCTGAGTTTCTCCGATACCCCAGCCACATATGGGATGACTATGTTGTTTCTCCTGTTATCTTTTTCTTTCTCAACCACTTTGGTTTTCTTTCTGGAGGAAGCTGCCGTTTTAACAAAGGTCCAGCTGGGGTAGCCACAAGTTGTGAGGGCGCCTCTCAGGTGCTTGCGTTCTTCCCCTTGAGCCTGTGAGCTAGTGGGTACGTTATCAGCTCTATGTTGCAGTGTTCTGATAACGCCAAGCTTGTGTTCCAAAGGGTGGTGAGAGTCGAAAAGTAGATATTGATCCGTGTGAGTGGGTTTTCTGTATACCCCTATGTGGAGGCTCCTGTCATTCTCCATATGGACGTCACAGTCCAAGAAGGGCAAGCTGTTGTCCTTAACTTCCTCTCTGGTGAACTTGATGTTTCTGTCCACTGAGTTGATATGTTCAGTAAAAGTTTGCACCTCTTTGGATTTGATCTTAACCCATGTGTCGTCCACATATCTGAACCAATGGCTTGGGGTTACTCCTTTAAAGGAGTTCAACGCCTTGCCCTCTACCTCCTCCATGTACAGATTTGCCACAATAGGGGATACTGGTGAACCCATGGCACAGCCGTGTTTCTGTCTGTAAAAAATGCCATTAAACTGGAAATATGTGGTATTCAGGCACAAATCCAGAAGTTGGCAAATGTGGTCTGGTTTGAGATTTGTTCGGTTTTGTAAGGAAATGTCCTGTGTGAGCCGCTCTCTTACCGTGGCCAAGGCCTCCATGGTTGGAATACAGGTGAACAAGGAAGTCACATCGTAGGACACCATGGTTTCATCTGGATCCATTTTTAGGTCTCGGACTTTGTTCACAAAGTCCATGGAGTTTTGGATGTGGCGTGGGGTGTTTCCCATCAGTGGTGCCAGAATGTTGGCAACATGCTTGGCAATGTTATAAGTGACCGAGTTTATGCTGCTGACAATGGGCCTGAGCGGGGCCCCTTCTTTATGGATTTTTGGGAGTCCATATAAGCAGGGGGTTGAGTCCTGGGGGTAAAGCCTGTAATACTGTGGTTTGCTAATGACTCCTTCTTTTTGTAGTTGCTGTAGACATTCTATCACCTTCTTTTTGTAACCGCTGGTAGGGTCTCGTTTCAGAGTTTCATAAGTGTTAGAGTCACTGAGTAATGCAGAGATCGAATATCTACTTTTCGACTCTCACCACCCTTTGGAACACAAGCTTGGCGTTATCAGAACACTGCAACATAGAGCTGATAACGTACCCACTAGCTCACAGGCTCAAGGGGAAGAACGCAAGCACCTGAGAGGCGCCCTCACAACTCGTGGCTACCCCAGCTGGACCTTTGTTAAAACGGCAGCTGCCTCCAGAAAGAAAACCAAAGTGGTTGAGAAAGAAAAAGATAACAGGAGAAACAACATAGTCATCCCATATGTGGCTGGGGTATCGGAGAAACTCAGGAGGATTTTCAACAAACACTGCATCCCTGTGTATTTCAAACCCGGTAACACACTCAGACTAGTACATCCGAAGGACAGAACACCACATCACCACAAAAGCAACCTGGTTTATGCTGTCCAATGCAACGAGGAATGCAAAGATCTTTACATTGGAGAAACAAAACAACCACTGCATAAATGCATGGCCCAACACAGGAGAGCTAACTCCTCAGGCCTGGACTCGGCTGTCCACTTACACCTCAAGGAGAAAGCCCACTCCTTTGATGACAGCAATGTCCAAATCTTGGACAGAGAGGACAGATGGTTTGAAAGAGGAGTAAAAGAAGCCATCTATGTAAAAGTGGAGAAACCATCGCTAAACAGAGGAGGGGGTCTGAGACACCACTTATTTCCAATTTACAATGCCGCCCTTTCATCCCTTCCCAGGAGATTCAACAATCTAACCTCAAAGGACAACTGTTCACACATGGCCCGGGTGACCCCAACGACTGTCGTTCAGACTCAATAGAGCACTAACGAAGTCGAAACCAACTGCCCACCAACGACTGTCACTCTAACGACGGGCGTGGGCACTTGGAGCACAAAGGGTGTCAGTGACATCATCGGCCTTGTGAGAGGTTAAATACCTGGATCTCCACACCAGTTAGTTGGACCAGTCCCAGCCTGGTCAGATGCGTACATGAACTGATTTAGCCTCTTGGATGAGAGGTGAAACGTCTTCCTAGACAAACAACCAGTCCAGTTGTTTTTGACTGAAATTGCTTTGAGGATAACGATGACCTGGACGAATGAGAACATTCACAGGCATATCCTCTAATTCCCTAAACCTGAAGGTGGACTAGCACTCCCTAATCTCTGCCACTACTTCTGGGCTTACAACATTAATAAACTTCTATATTGGCTCCGCATGGAGCCCGCCCTGGGCTCATACTGAGATAACATCTTTCTCCTGATCTATGCATTCTACGATTTGCTCACAGCTTCACATAACTGCCCATAAGGTCTTACCTAATCCGGTTGTCGTCAATACCATTAAAATCTGGATCCAGTTCAGGAAGCAGGACGGCTTGCAAAGGGCTTTGATCCTTGCCCCAGTTTTTGAATAACTATGCGTTTCTCCCTTCCTGGAATGCTTAATGACCTGTATGACGAAGTAAAAGCCACTTTTTTCGGTACCTTCAAATTTGACATTTTATTCAAAAGCAATTCCCAAATTTTTTAATCAGCCCCCTGAAGCTGAGATACATGAATTCCTGTCTCTCAATGTACAACACAAACGATTGATATATCATGTCATTTATAACAAGATTGCTCTTCTGAGCCCATTCCCCACTGTATCCCCTAGAAATGCATGGGAAAAGGATTTGAGAATAAACATTACTGAGGTCCAGTGGAGGGACATTCTAAAACTGGTCAGCTCATCCTCGATTTGTGCCAAGCGCGGCCTATTACAGTGGAAGGTGCTGAATAGTGCCCACTTTACCAATGCTAAATTGGCTAAGATATACCCTAGAGAGAGTGAGGCTTGTAACCACTGTAAGCAGTCCCCAGTCGACCACACACACATGTTCTGGACGTGCCCGAAGCTTGCTGAATTTTGGTCCGATATATCAAAACCCTCAAACAGGATCTTAGCACAAATTTGGAGCCCAATCCCATGACTGCTCTTTTTGGGCTTCCTCCGTCCAAAAATCTGCCCATTACTACACAACTGTCGTGGCCTTTACCACTCTGCTCGCCAGACGTAACATTTTTCACAGAGGGATATTTGATAGCATTCCACCAAACTTGGGACCCACCACTGCCCAGTAATAGTCTTACTGTTACTCCTGATGATGCTGAGGACACTTCCTAGTGCTTGGAAGGAGAGAGACCCCCTTTCATTTTTTATTTATTTTTTATTTGCCTCCTGGAATTACTTAATTCATTTTTGCTTTTATTTAAATTTACTTTACCTATCTACTTATGTTATATGTTGTTCGTTTGCTCGGTTGGTTATTGTGACTGTGTCTGACATGGGTTGTTGGGAGGGGTGGCAGGATTCATGTTGGGTTGTTTTTTTTTCTATTTCCTATTCTTTTTCACTTTAAAGCAGACACACTGTGCAACTATTATCCTTTTTCTTGTCTGCAAAATGAAATAAAAACATTTTATGTTTAATTTTAAAACAAAAACATTTGATGTTTAATTTTAAGAATTTTTCCTGTCATCTTTGATTGGTGCTGCCTAGTTTGACAGTTTGATCTGAGTTTTGTGAGCCTGAACAGCTACGATGAAAGGACCTGTATACTGGATTCTGACACTGTCAGTCATCGTCTTAAATCCACCCTACATGAGATAAAAACAGTTGTGATTGGTCCACACGGGGCAAGGACAGACAGGTATCTGTCTGTGTGGGAGCAGGGCCAGATCTGTCTGCCAGAACAAATGAAACATGAGTTGCGCAGATCTTTCTGGTTTCCAGGCTAGCATTCTGGTAGTTCTTGGAAACCTATAAGTTCAGAACCCATAGAGACATGCAAGGTTGAGTAAATCGGAGCACCATTATCTCTAACAGTGAACAAAATGTGTCAGCTTGTGACATGGCATTTCCAATTGAAAGTTAATTTTGTAGACCATACATTTTTAACTAATGCAATATAGTTATCTTGTCACCTAATCCATATCTCCAATCTGCTCTTACATTTGACCCAGGAAAGAAATGGGCACACCACTATTATAGGCATACCTCCAGCCTTAAAGATAAAGGTTTCCTAAGGGAAAATTATTTGCTGGATAACAGTCTTCTGCTTGCAACTTCAGAGAAGGAAATACAATTTATAGTGTTGAGAGGATCAGATGCAGCTGTTTGTCTTAGGCAGTTTATCCAGATTTGATCACAGAATTACTTTATACATTAGACAGTAGAGATGTAAACACATACAAATGCATGTTTCAAATATGAACAGATACTGAACCCCAAACAGATAGGAACAACAAAATGTTTGCAGAGGGATTTGTCACCCTTTCAAATGCCAACATGCAAACAAATAGGCTAAAGGTATTTACCTAGGTTTTTTCCTCCTCCATAAATTTCGAGTATGATTTATCATATTTAATTTGTTATATAGTATTTGCTAAGGCTTGAGTGAAGGGTGTAATTTCAAATATATGATCCAATATTGAAGCCTGGTATCTTGTGCATTGTCACAGTACAGGTAAACTTCCAATCTGAATTTAGGACTGTGTCAGACTATCCTTTAAAGACAAGAACAATCAATTTGTGTTGGAATTATATTCAGCCCTCTCACTCAACTCTAGTTTATAACTTTCGAGGAATACTCCTTTAATATATTCTACTGCATGGGTGGCGAATTGGTGAGACTTAAATAATCTGGATGGTTTACAATAAATAATGTACCTTGAATATGACTCAGGCTAAATTGCAGAGAGGCCTGTTTAGTTTATTGATAAAACTATACAGTTATTGAGCAATAATAAAAATAATACCCAGGGGAAAGAAACCTGAGGGATTCAAATGCCTTTCAAAACATAGGACATTTAGGTGTCTAACACACACTTTAGCCAGATTAACCATACAAAAAGTGCAATAGCAGCAATACATGCATAGGCCCACATCAGGGCAGTTTACCAACTGAAATAAATGTGATAAACCCATATAAACAAATAAGTAGGGTGCTACATATATAATTATATAACAACTGGATTAGTCTAGAAAACGTCAGACTTGTGTCCTCTCTCTTACCGACAGTACCTTTGGTTTCTCCTTAACCACATTGTTACTACTACCTGAAATCCATGGAGTAGTCTCCCTAACCTTAACCAAGTACAACAGTAACGCCAGTATTGTTTTCACCTTGTGAATCAATGTGTGTCTTCATGGCAAAATGTGGTCTTGAAGACACCTACTGTAGCAAGAACTACTGTATATAAATATATATATATATAGATATAGATATGTCTCTCTGTCTGTGGACAGATTTTGTCACCACAATAGTGTCATAACCATGCAAGACCCATTCATAAAACTTCTGTGTGTAGTTCAGGTCAAAATGAAGGTCAGTAAACAGTAATTTATAGTGGTTTCAGAAGGCACAGATAAGTGATTTTGGAGTGCATGGACCAAGAATGTATTATGCTATTAAATGTGAAGGCTTTTTTGGTCATAGTTGTGGTAAAAAGTCTCAAATTTGCATGCAAAACGACCGAAGGCCTGTTTCTTTTGTCAGTATAGCTCTAGTTTTCAAACCAGCTTTACATTTATCTAGGTCTTATTATATACATGAAAAGAAAGATCATGCAACATTGCTAAATCATTTTCATTTCCCATTAAAACCTCCTATTTTATTACCATATTTATTTCCACCCAGACCATTTACAGACAGACTTAATTACAGCTATTTTTATCACCTAATCAGACAACAATTCAAACAACTGTCAGTTTTCTTTGAAAAATGAAGCATATGGTGAAGAATCATTATACTCGAGTGAGAGAGCAGTGAGAAGACATCCAAAACCATTTTCTCCTCATTTCATTTGACTCACTAAGCTTTATTGACATGCATGGATTGCACCACAGGACTGCTCTGGCACGGTGAGTGACTGACTACCAGTACACAGAGATGAGGATTTGGCCTTGGCAAGCCGGGGCATACTGCCTCCAAGTGTCTCTGAGGTTCATCAACCCCCTCCTCCTCTCAATTAAGAGTCCTTTCCCTTGTTAGGGCCATCTACACTGGTGATAATTAAAGAGAGACACACTCTAATGCAAGAGTGCCCTCTTGAATTGCTTCATTGATCTTATGTCCTGGATATTTCCACTGGAAAAAAAAAATTCTCCCTCCACATCAATACTCAACTGTACGCATAATGTGTAATAGCTTGATTTTGATTAGGAAGCTATCAGCATTTTTAATGGGCTGCTGCTGGGGGGCTTGGGCTCAGTCACTCAGAGTAACACTGCAGGTTGTGTGCATTGTATGTGTGCACTTGACCATGCATCCTGCCAGTGCTGATGACATATATTGGCATAACCAGACCTGACCTTAGTGTCCACAGGATTTGGCCGTGACCGCTGAAAAACCATGTTCACTGTGCCTCGGCATTGATCCTCGGCCGGACTGCAATGCTCACAATCGATGTCTTACTCTCAGTCACATCATCTGCCATAAGGTTGTGGAGGAAGGGCAGTCAATTCCTCACAAAGCTCCTCCAATGCCTAAACAAAGTCTGTTTATACCAGGGGGGTTTTATCCTTAATCACTAGCTCTTTACGAGGTGTGTTGCCATCATTAACTGAATTAACAGTGAAAGACAGAGCCCACTGCACCAGCCCTTCTCCTCTGAGAGAGCAAGAAAGAGAAGTATAGACATAGAATAGAATACAATAGAATTACTTTAACGATCCCAGACTGGGACACTACCGTCTGCCTGTCCCAAAATGACCTGCTTCTTATGAGTCAAAATTAGAGTGGATGGCGGGAGACATAGATGGTGGTGGACATGAAAAGGGAGGAGAGATGGTGGAGGGACCTCGTTTTGCTCGATGTGTGTGTTTGTGTGTTGGCATGTGCTGGTCAGGCACAGCCTTGTTTCTGCTGTGATGAGGTGGGGACGGGGCAGATGGGATATAGGTAAAAGAAATGGGCCTAATCTTTGCCCTGAAACACAATGCGACACAGGTGACAAATGGGGATGAGGTGGGGAGAGAGGAAAGGGGGGGGGGGGGGGGGGGGCTGAGGTCAACACATTAGGTGTCTCCATGGAGACGATAGTTTGAGTAACAGGTATAATATGCCCTGTCTCAGCTGCGAGGGCTCGCCATATGTTTTGGGCTTATTCTCCAGGGATGTTTTGCAAAAACACTGTGAGGGTGCAAAGATTGTACCTGAGTCAGCATGGCACTATTTATGCAACTACTGAGTGAAAATCTCTTGTGGGTTTTTTTTTGTCTACTAATACACACTCTCCCTGTTTGGATTTGTGCTTGTTACCACTGGGAAGAGTTAGAGTGCGTGTCCGTTCCTTTGTCTATGTAAAGCAAGCACCGGCTGGCAGCTGGCGCAAAACTTCTTTCTCTGTAAAGTTGCTAAAGCAGGAAAAAGAGAATCACAACATGCGAACATGTGAATAGAAAAAAAAAGAGAAAGGGATGAAAGAAATTCATTAATGATGCTCAGAGTCTGTGAGCTGAATAATATCCATCTCTTAAGAACGGCTGACTTAATCTTTGACTTTATTAGCAGTGTAAAGGCTAATGATTTTCTCCCACCGTTGACATTGTGATACTGTCTTTGCAAGAGAATGAGACATTGTTAACTTCCATGGTAATGTTCCTTGTTGTAAGTGACAAACACACACACGCACAAATCCTGCACCACTCCATAGGGGACCTTATTATAGATCGTGGGGGCCCGCTCAACCCAGCATACAAAGCCGTTCATTTATCCTAGAGGGGCCCAGGTGACGGAGTAAAGGTGTGCAGAGGGGCACCAGAGACCTTAGGCTGTGGAAACTAATTACCCTCAGTGGTAATTATGAGAGCAGAGTTTAGGTCTGACCTTGGATAGGTGATTTACTGCAGCACAGAAGGGTTGGGGTCCATTACAATGCTGAAAACAATAAGGGAGAGTGGCATCCTGAGATGGTATTGTTGGTAATGTGTACCAGAATGTGGAGTGAAAGGGTTTTGATTGTGTTTTGAATATGCATGATGATGGTGTGATTGTGTGACGCATATTAGAGTAGAATAGCATATTATATTTGAAAGTGCATGAGGATAAATTATGAATATGATGCAAATGAGACTTTTACTACATTTGCAGAAAATGTCCCAATTCATAATAAATGTTTTCAAATTAGTATGAAAGGCAACACTCTGTATTCAGTAGGGATGTCACGAGAACCAGTTCTTCAGTCAGGACCGCTTTGTCGAAAATAATATTTATTTTCTTGCATGTTTAATTTGGCGGTATGGTACAGGGATCCCCTGCTCTTCCAAGCGCTTGCGTGGAAAGCCTGATGAGCCATCATGAACAGCATAAGCAGACAGAGCAGAGCAGCCAACATGAGTATAATGACAGAAGGAGCTGGGGTGGAGGTGGGTTGCGAAAGTGCCAGCAGAGGAAGCAGGAAGGAGGGTCGGGCAAGAGCAGTTTAAATACCCCGCTTTTAATGCAATTACCCAATAGGGAGCGGACAGGCAGAGTCTGCTGAGCCATCAGCTGATCTGCACCGGTGATGAAAGCTATACTGTTAGAGCTTGATGTCGTGGCCTGCCAGAACTAACGCTACACTTAATTTGCGTTAACGTAGATATCTTAGAAAATCTTTCTTTTTTTAACCCTGGTATCGAATTGGCATAGAGAATCGTGTCATTTCATTGGTATTGGCACATAATACTGTGTTTTTGGTATTGTGATATCTCTAGTATTCAGTCAGATCTTTGTGGTTAATGTCTATCTACACGGATACAGTGCTGTTGCCCAAGACATCAGGAGTACACAACATTTTGTTCTTGATAGGCAAGTTTAACTTTGATACAAAGTGAATATTTTGTACAATGGCAGGTATAATGTTTACTGTGTTTAGCATGTTAGCATGCTAACATTTGCTAATTAGCATTTAACACTAAACACACAGACAAATAACGGTTTTGACCCGATGATCTGATGGTATTCTTATTATTTATTAAGTGTTGTTGTTATTGTTATTATTGTACTGTAATTATGATGTTAGTAATATTGTTGTCATGTTTTCCTTTTCTTTCTGTTTCTGTTATCGGTTTTGGTTGTTTTTTTTTAAAGTTACATTTTTTGGCAGTTTTTCAAGCCATTTATATATATAGGACAGACAGGAAATGGGGTGAGAGAGAGAGGGGAAGACATGCAGCAAAGGGCCGCTGCCTCAAGAACCTTCAGCCTCTTTACATGGGGCGACTGCTCTAACCACTCAGACACCGGCCGCCCCGGTATTTGGTGTTTTTTTGTTTTGTTTGTTCATTTTGATGTAGAAAAAAAAACCTCCACTGAGACAATGATGATACTGTACGTGCTGGCAGTAGAAAGAAATAAGTTTACTGTGACGCGTCTTAGTTTATAAAAATATAAAAAATAAAAGCAGGGAACATGAATATCTGTAATAACCTTCATGGCAATCCGTCCAATTGTTTGTTGAGACCTTTTGTTTACAACCATAATTTGAGCAATGATGGTGGGGAAAGGTCAGCAGATCACCAGTCATACTGTGAGGAATCAGAATGTCTGGACAAAATTTCATAGTAATCTCTCTGATAATTGTTGAAATATTTTAGTCTGAACCTAGGTGGTGGAGCATTTATCAGCGAAGGGACAGCCTCTGGTGTGGAATAATAAAACCAATCCAGAAGTGCCAAAAATAAGTGCATGGCTGCTTTCAACGACAAGTAGGTGCCGGCACAGGAGACTTCAGAGTCAGGCACTGCCAAGTTAGCAATGGCCAGAGCCATGTGCAAAAACACAACAATCAACAAGTTTTGGTTGGAACCTTTTTCATCCACTTCAGTCAACAAAGGTCACTGTCAGGTTACATCACAGATAGTCTTTCATAGCAGAACTTTCTCCACACTGCTGTGTCAGCACTGGAGTATAGTTTGGCTATATCATCTTAGCATTCTGGAATGGGTAAAAAACACTCTGGCTTGTTTTTGTTTTTTTAAATCACCAATCCAATTACAATTGTCAGTTCATCTACTTTAAGATAAAAAAAAGAACAAAAATACCCCAACATACCTCCCACTATCCCTCTCAACATATAACATAAGTAGATAATTAAGGTACAATGAAACAAAATATCGCAAAAACTGTAGATAACAGTAAAAATAATTAAAGTAACTCCAAAAAAAAGGAAAAAAAGGGCTTTCTCCTTCCAGGTATTAGGAAGTGTCCTCAGCATCATCAGGAATAACAGTGAGTATTGCTAATAATAGTAGTTTTGGAATGCTGTCAAAGATCCCTGTGAAAACCTTAACTTCTCTAACCATAGACATTGTAAAATTTCACGTATCCAACTGTTGTGAGTTAAGTTGGCGAGCAGGATGGTGAAGGCCATGACGCGCTGTGTAGTGATGGGCAGATTTATAGACAGCCCTTAAACAGGAGTCAGGGGATTTGGTTCCAAATTTGTGTTTAAAGCCTGTTTGAGGGTTCAAAATATATCGGACCAAAATTCAGCAAGCTTCTGGCACGTCCAGAACATGTGTGCGTGGTCAGCTGGGGACTGCTCACAACGGTTACAAGCATCACTATGACTAGGGTATATCTTAGCCAGTTTAGCGTTGGTGAAATGGGCTCTATGAAGCACCTTCCACTGTAATAGGCCGTGCCTGGCACAAATTGAGGCTGAGTGAACCAGTTTTAGAATGTCCCTCCACCGGACATCAGTAATGTCTACCCCCAAATCCTTTTCCCATTTTTAGGTGATACAGTGGGGACTGGGCTCAGAAGAGCAATCTTATTATAAATGACAGATATCAGTTGTTTGTGTTGTACGTTGAGAGACAGGAATTCATCCATCTCAGCTTCAGGGGGGTGGTTCGAAAAATGTGGGAATTCCTTTAGTATAAAATGTATCATTTGAAGGTACCTAAAAAGTGGCTATAAGGCAGGCTGTATTTGTCCGACATAGATGCAAAGGACGTACAAACACCTCCGTCATGCAGGTCATTAAGTGTTTTGAGGCCCTTATGACCATATGCGGAATGCAGGGTCCAGGTGAGACTATGATGTCGAGCAGCCTCCTGGTGTTGGAGAATTGATGTCTCCCTAATGTGAAGCCTGTCTGGTCTAGCAAATTATTTGATGACATCACACTTTGGAGGCGGAGGGTGAGGACCTTTGCAAGGATTTTACAATCTACGTTTAAAAGTGAGACCGGTCTGTAGCTGCCACATGAAGTAGGATCCCTGTCTTTCTTCAGGAGCAATGAAATAGATGTCTTGTACAAGGTCGCTGGCAGTCTGCTATTAGGATTGGGACTAATACCATCGAGATTTAACAGTTCCTCTGCAATTTCCACCAGCCTAGCCCGTTCAGCCCTTCTCATTTGAGAAATATAGGATATCAATCTTCCCAGAATAGTAGCTTTAAGCGCTTCCCACAGAGTGCCACTGCTGACATCAGGGGTGTCATTAAACTCTATATAAGAGCAGATTTATGTCGCAACAAAATCTTTAAACCTACTATCTGACAGTTAGTGTGAGCTGTAGGTAGGATCATGTTCGGAAGCTTCACACCGCGATGAAAGGTATCCTGTCTTGGATTTTTTGTCTTGTGAAATTCACGTTTTATTTTGAAAAGTAATCCTAGTCATCCACAACAGTGTATGACAAGTGTCAGGCCTTAGTAAAACGAGTGAGCAACTGAAAGCAAGAACACTTCAGATAACCCTGTGGCGTTAGGTGATAAAAATTTAAAATGAAGTAAAATCAAGCTGTGTAGTAAAAATATAATAAACTGAACTTACTGTTACTAGACAGTAAAGCGGCAAAATATCAGAAAGGAAATGTGATAGATGAGCACAAAAAAGAAAAGCACGACTGAAAGAACAAGAGGACCAAGATCTCCTAAAGAAAATTACGAAATTAGCAGGATTTTTCAAGGTTGCGGACTCTTCTTCTGTTCTAGTGTTTTATTTTTTTCTGATAAAGCATTATTAATAATGTGGGGGGCACAAACAGTTGCCTAGGGGCCCATGACCACATTAATCTGCCACTACTTGCAGGGTATAGCAACGTGGGTTTGAAGCCCAGACCCTGCTCTCTTCCCTGGGGTCTGCTTCTCGGCTAATGTGCGGTGTGCCCCGTCACAAAACCTACATGAGCAGCTCTACAAAGAAGGTCGCGGCCCCTCCACTGATTCAGGTAGTCCATTGCTCGGATATAATTCCGCCGGCTCCTGGACTCCACGTTGCTAACTTTAGCCAACAGCTTAGCATTGCTGTCTGTTAGGGTGGCACAGGAAGCCTCCAGTGTCGACCAACACTAATCTTGTACATTTGCATTTATCTCAAGGGAGCCTATTTTCTGAGTGTGGTTGGACACTGGCGTGGACATGGTCCAGATTTGCTACGAGCGCTGAAATGGAGGCTTTGTGATCGATGGAGAGGGCTTTGAACTCGGCGGAGAGGGCTGTACAGTGCTCTGCCCAGATGTTAGCAATAGCTGCCATGCTAATCTTGCCAACTGCATCGTCTGCGGTCCTAACCTTCGCCCTCTGGTCTTTTACAGTCTGTCTGGTCGCATACATCGACATATTTCGTTGGTGCATCCGTCAAACAAGATGAATACTACTATTTGTCGTGACTTTCGGGATCCTAAAACGTGAAATTATCAAAAGTTTTGGGAGCGAGACTCGACCCGTGTCTACTCCATCTCAGCCAAACTTGAAGTCCCAATGGCTTGCTTTTTGATCAACTGTACCACCAGATGGTTTAGGTACATAATGTGTTAGCTCTGTTATGCTAATTAAATAGCCACACTTGCACCATGACTTGCCTACTATAAACACATACACTAGATCTAGTAGCTAATCTGGAGCAGCGGGAGGATTCTGGCCGTGAGGGTCGTGTTTTACAGTCAATGGGAATGGTACTGTGTTGAATATCAGTTTAAATCATAGATCATAAATGCTGGCTGCCTGCACTTGACTCCCGGAGTCAGTATGTTTTCCACTAGAGACTGACACAGGAGTGCCTGTACTCGACTCTGCTAGAGACTGACCTCCTGTGTCAGTATCTACCCTCAAAAAAAATCCTGTTCCCGTTTCCCATTCGTTCACATTTTTAAAAAAGGACCTCGACGGAGAGGTTTTGTCTTTTTTTTGTACAGTCTATGGGCGTGGATGCAGTGAGGGAGCCCTTCCAAAACAGATAGCGGAAGGGGCCGGACATCTGGCGCATGAGCTACATGGCAGATTACAGGCTGTATTCTAGCACTGTACATCCAGAGCCAGATGCCACTGGTTGTACATTTACTCAAAAAAGGAAAGAAAATATCTGCACACCTGTAAGGTGAAAAGGTGTGTTGGAGGGAAGTGTAGTCGCAAAGAACAAGAAAGAATACTCCTGCACACTGTCCGCTTACAGCTAGACATATTTAATGATACAACATTGCGGTCTTACTGACCTTCATCAAATATGTATTGGTTGAACATTGAAGGGTCATAGGCAAACAAGATAAATGTTGAGATTAAACTTTAATCACAGTGGCATGCAAAGCCCAACATGGCCTCTACACTCTGAGACAACAATGGTGCACAGTGGCTTCAAGCAATTCTGCCTCTGATCATGTGTTGAGACATTTTGTTGACCATGTTTAAAAGAACCCTGAAACAAGCTTTGGTTCTAGTATTTGACTTGACTGATAAATTGACTGATTAACTGGCAGACTGAAGTTAATGAAAGACATTTATAGAGACATACTATTATAGGAGAGACAGTATATTTGTCAAACTTATTTTCCTTTTTTAAAAAAAAAATAAAGATAACATTTTGAACTGAATGTATTCATTTATCATTGTGTCAACATTATCTAGAAACAAATACTGTATCTTTAGAAGTTACCACATGAACACTTTTAGCTTGTCCAATAATAATAATAATAATAATAATAATACAAAGAGATTTACTAGTTGAGTTTTGCCCAATGCACATCTGTTACCTCTGAAGTCTTATCTAAAATCTCAAGCAAACATGTAAAAGGATACAGCAAAGCAACATATCACAAGAATGCACTCGGTGACCATTTTTAAATCTTATAAACAAATAAGCATGTGTAATGTGTAACAAATGAGGATAATTCATGTGTAGAAAAACAAGATGAAATACAGAATGAAACAAGACCACAGGAGTAACACTTATTTCTGTACCTTCAATTCTTGATAGAATGGTTTTTTATCACAAACTTGTGCTGTATAGTTACTATACGTATAGTTTACTTAAAATTACTTGCATTTCTACTTTTACTTGGATAGAAGGTCTGAAGAGTAATTCTATCACTGGATGTGCATCAATTAATAATATGTGACCCAGAAAGTGGGGAATGGTAAGTCTCAGAGCATGTAAGCACAGTGGAGCAGTGAACATTTCCACTGAAATTGCTCACCACACAAAAAAGCTGTGTAGTGAGGGAGGGCATGTACTGCCACACTGCAATAACACAGAGATAGTTGTTACATAGCATAACTCGAGGTTCTATGAGTAGCCGTGTGAAGCCTTGACATAGAACAGGCTCAGACATGCTTAGAACTCATGTTGTGAATGGTCTCAGAGCACACAAAGACACGTCCACACAAAGACACGTTTTCCTGTAACAGCACAACCTTAGTTTGGTTTTGGCCGACCATCCACATGCAGCCAGAGTTATCAGAGCCTGAAAACAGGATCTTTTGAAACCAGGTCCCGGGGTGGGAAGATTTGAAAAACCCACCATGGTGTTGTCGCCTGGACAGCGAATCCGCATACTTTGTTAAATGATGCCTTCATCGCCCCACCTCCGGAGAGAGTCGGACCCATAGACTGAACTTGACTCTGAGCCACATGCATGGGAATGAATAAGGCTGACCACATATTTCTCCCTTTTCCCTGATGCTCTGAACTCCCTATATTGGTCGCTAGTCGCTTTTTATAAATAAAGTAGAAGGTGTAAAAAGTCTTTAAATCTAGTGAGAAAGTTCTCGCATGTGAGTGCTTGTGTACTGGCAAGGGGCTCACGTGATTTGTGCATCAGAGTACAAAACACTGCACAAGTCTCCACTTACACCAGAAACATATGCTATTTCGATTATTTGCGATTTCTCTCTAGGATAGTAAAGGATTTGGGAAGTCTCTAGATTTAGGAAGAAACTCTCCGGTGTTTGTATTCTCCACAGCGTCTCCCTGTCTCTTCTTCTCTGTTGTTGGTGTATTTCTGTGGATGTTACAGCGCCACATCCAGGCCTGGCATGTGCACTACAGAGTTTTTAGTCTGTTTCACTGGTTTCCTGTGGACGCAGACATTTCTTGGGTTGGGGCTGTGTGGACAGAAATGTTTTCATAAAAAATAAAGAAAAGAAAAAAAGGTTGTTTTCGATCATGTGGACATACCCTTAGGCCACGTTCCAACATTTAAAAAACCTGCCCTTCACTTCATCTATAATCCTACCATTCACGCTCTGCTCTGCTCATTAGTCTAGTATAACATTAGCATAATCTTAATTCTTCTTTCAATTTTGGATCATTTTTATTCCCATTCCTACAAATCATTCAGGCATCACTGAAGACAAAAGTACAAGTTTGTGTAAAACGGGCCAGTTTACTGATAACAGCAGCTGACCCTGAACAAAGTTGCACCATATAGAGGTATACAAGTCATCACAGTCTAGCATGTGATGACAAGCCACATGCTCTGTAGAGCTTCACCATCTGCCCCATGACTATCCTACATAAGAATGAATACCATGAAAACCCACACATCAATGCCCCCACACAGGATATAGAGACACACACAGATGTACTGTAAATACAGCTATTGAAATGAGGCATGAGAAAAGATATGATGATCACTCTTACTCCTACTGAAAAAATCATTACTCAAAACTCCCCTCTTGCTCTTATGAACTGCAAGACACACACACACACACACACACACACACACACACACACACACACACACACACACACACACACACACACACACACACACACACACACACACACACACACACACACACACACACACACACACACACACACACACACACACACACACACACACACACACACACACACACACACACACACACACACACACCTCTACCTCAATGTTTTTTCTAGTCTTTTGTCTCTCATATCCAGGCTAGTGCCAGATGGGGTAAGGATGAGGTGAATTACATTTGCCTAATTGACATTCCAGTCACATGGTTGAAGTCTACAGTTGGCATTCGGTGTGTCTCAACCTCGCAGCCTCTCGTCTCCGCTGAAAGGCACCGCAGCATCCTGACTTTAAAGTGCTGAATAATGACAGTGAGGATCAGCAACCTCTCAGTCTGTACAACTCTGTAGCTCTCTGAGGATTTCACGGCTTTCTTTCATTTCTCCATGCATAATGTAGTATGACTTCATATTCAACTTTTTCCCCAGGAAATTTCTCTTATTACTCTGGTTACATTTTTATCATTTACCACCCAATTGAATGCATCAATCAATAATAAATATGAGATTGTATTACTTCAACTACAGGCACAATGATACACAGACAGTGCATGTCTTGTGTGTGAACTCACTATAAATGTTTTCATCAATTAGCTAAAAATCAAACATGAAGCAATTGCATGACCACTATATGAGCCAACTAACTCATGTGTATTGTTGATAAGAAATTAAACCAATCTTAACAGAGACAATGCTACAGCCTTCTGTTAGCTGTAGTCAAAGCCTTTCGATTGGAAAACAGTGAGAGCTATCTACCTTTACTTAGCATGTCTTTACATTCGATGTTCAAGCGCCAACGCTGTCTGTGTCGTAAAGTGCATGTGGTTGGTACCACTTGAAGGGGGCGTAAAAAAAAACCTGTGCCTGCCTGGACATTATAGGTTACAAATCGCTTTCGAGACATTGCAAGACTGAGAGACCCGAGACCGAGACAAGACTGAGACCAAAGACTGTCGAGGCTGTGACAAGACCAAGGCCAAGAAAAAGTGGTCTTGAGACCAAGACTGGTCTGGAGAACTACAAGTCTAACTGCAACTGAGCCTCATTCTTGTCACATTCACGGTCACTATATGTGTTGACTTTTTTTTTTGCACTTGAGGTAAATTGAAACACATTTACCTCTCTACTTCCAGTCTGTCCCCTATAAGTTCCCCTCTGAAATCCATACACACACATATGTTCCTATTACACTTCTGCCCTTACTACAAGCCTGACATACAAGCCTCAGAAGTTGGAAGTTCCCGATTTCCAATTACAAGTGAACGTAGCATAACCGCTGGTGGCGATCTGGGCCGACAGACCAACCACTGTCAGCAGAGTCACTAACATGGAGACTTATTTACATCTAGAGAGGGAATGTCTCCACAGACACAGATATTGGAATACTCAGTAAAAAGGCAACAAGTGCTTTCATTAGTGGCTGTGTTGTGTTTTAACTCACTCTGTAATAGATATTAACTTAAAAGGTAATTAAATAGATGTAAATTAACAACTTTAATGCTGTGAAACCGGTAGGTAGGTTCCCCTCATGGTTAAATTCAGGCAACAGATGACTTGGTTAAGGTTTGAAAAAAGTGTGTGGCACTCTTCTATATCATCTGATTTCCTTCTTTGCTTCTGAGATAATTTCTACAGCAATAAATACATGGATTACATACAAATTACAGTCCATTACATTTCATAGTTATGTGTTAGGTTAATTGATGACTCTAAATTGTCCATAGGTGTGAATGGTTGTCTGTCTCTGTTTGTCTCTATATGCCCTGCGATAGACTGGCATCCTGTCCAGGGTAGACCCCACCTCACGCCCGATGTCAGCTGGGATAGGCTCCAGCCCCCCCGTGACCCCGACAGGGACAAGCGGTTGAAGATGAATGGATGATGTACAAACATGTAGCACCTCTCTAGTGTATGAAACTATAATGAGAGGTGGCTAACCTGAGCTCTTTATTACTATCAAGCAATACGATGGGGTCTCTGTAATAGACTTAAAAGTATTCACTAACAGTATGTGTGAAAAGTGATTTTTAAATGTTGTCTTCACTTCCCCTTTAAATCAACTTCTTAAACATCAAATCTACTCTTGGATGAACTTAAAAACTTCTTAAACCACAGTACTTTTAAATCACTTTTAAACGTAAAATGATTCCTTGTTTAGACCTTAATGAACTTAAAATATTAAACAGTGATCACAGCTGTTTCGTGTAAATAAAAAAGGTATGGTTTACACAAATTAGATTCAGCAGGTTTAAAGACATTGTCAAAAAATAATAAATATCACCATGACACTTTAATGGGCCCCATGAAAATAAAATAGCCGGCAATAAAATAAAACTCAATTGTTCAAATAAACAGTTCAATCGATGCAGGCCTGAATGCAGCTTGGGTACGCTGTAGCCTCAAACAAATGGCTGCTTCGCCACGACAAGGCAAAAAAAAAAAAGGAGAGATACCTCAATCCACAGGTGTTGAAGCCTCACACACCCGCGCTGGAAAATGGCCGAAACAGGAGGAGGAGAGGATCCACATGGAGAAGGAGAAGGAGAAGAAGAAGACACACGCCACCGCCGATCCCATCGTGGCTCGGCTCCGACGTCTGCACTGCTGCCGATCTCGCTATGGCTCGGCTCCGTTGTCCGCAGCTCCACACACGCGTTCACACAGGCTCTGCTGTAGGGGTCGCTAGCCGCTAGCCTGTTAGCAAAGTCCATGCAAACTACTAGCCACTAGTTCAGCAGCTAGCTTCACGTCTGTCACTAATCTTGAGTTGAGCTGTCCGCTCAAACAGACAGTAACTTCACCACAAAGTCTTCCGAAGCGCCCTGGTTGAACACATCCCCGACCCTGGTGACAGACATTCACTCGACAGTCTCTTTTCCTTCACTTTTCACACCGAGATCCCAGGCTTCGTCCTCGGCTTCTCTCGCTCGCTCGTTTTTCTCTTTTTTCTCTTTCTATTCTCACTCTAGCACCTTTCAAAATAAAAGACATTCACAAACATTTGTGTGTCTATTTCTTAACTAAACATAGTTACAGATATTTATAAACAACAGGTAATTAACATATTAAATGCATAGTTCAATACACCAAATACATTAGCCAGTATTTATGTATTGTACTGAATGCTTTTAACTTTAAATGACATTTATTAACCATGAACTTGGACTTTATTAAATCTTAACTGCTATGTATTATGCAATCAACGTATTTATTTAAACATATGCCCTTTTTATTCTTCATAAATTTCCAACGGGCTACAAACAGTAAATAAGGACAGTATTAATGATTAATTCAATTCAATTCAATTTTATTTATAGTGCCAAATCATAACAAACAACTCCGGGGAAGAAGTTGAATTAGTAACATGCATTGATGAGACATGAATGATACAGACAGAGAGGAGAGAAGCTCAGAGTATCTGGAAAAGTATTATCCCCCGGCAGACTAGGCCTATAGCAGCATAATTAAGCAGAACAAAATCAGCTTAAAAATAACAACATTACTAAGGGCTCGTAAGCCCTAGCTGTAAGTTTTATCAAAAAGGAAAGTTTTAAGTTTACTCTTAAATATGGGGACAGTGTCTGTAATCCGAATAACACTTGGGAGTTGGTTCCACAGGAGAGGAGCTTGGTAGCTGAAGGCTCTGCCTCCCATTCTACTTTTGGAGACTCTAGGAACGACAAGTAGCCCTGCATTCTCAGAGCGCAGCGATCTAGTCGGGTAATACGGTACTATGAGCTCTTTAAGATACGACGGAGCCTGACCAAAAAGAGCTTTGTAGGTAAGGAGAAGGATTTTAAATTCTATTCTAGATTTTACAGGCAGCCAGTGCAAAGAAGCTAATACAGGAGAAATATGTTCTCTTAGATTTGTTTTAGTTAGTACACGAGCTGCAGCATTTTGGACCAACTGGAGACTCTTAACAGACTTAAGATTAAGTATGCTATCTCTGTTTTGAAATAGCAAAAACAGCATAGAAGACAGCTTTAGTCATTTTTCTACATATTGTTTAGTTCGTGTGTTGTTTTGATCAGCATGGCCACACCTGGGGTGATAAAATCCTATGATATGTGGGCAGATTGTTCACACACTGCAATCTTCCAGTTATGCTTCCTGAACAATATCACCCTCTGCACTCCCACACAGAGTACTGAGAGGTCAAACAGACACACACACACACACACACACAAACACACATGCACTTACTGCTGGAGATATAGAAGTCACGGTCATTCTCAGGTTCTCCTTTTTGCCGAGATCGGGCTCACACACAAACAGCCACACACATATGCATCTTCACACACTTCCACACACTGCAGCAGTCTCTCAGGTCACAACAATTCATACACCTTTTGCTGGGGTCAGGGTTACACACACACACAGGCACAGACACACACACACACACACACACACACAAAGACCTTCTCTTGTGAGACTGCAGCTCTACCAATAAGGCCTCAGGTCTGCAGCAACAGCAAACTCCCCCACAGAGACCAAAGCCAATTTATTTCAGTCAGGATGCTGGTGACAGAAACGGAAGCTTTAACAGAGGTCAAGCTGACCAGCTTGCCCGCTGGGAAATACCAGCCAGCCTATATACTGCATTTATAAACTGGAGAACTGAAGCGTTTACTATTTTTTACCACAGCGCAGGTAGTTTTACTGTATGTCATAATCGAGGGAGTTAGGCCTGTGTACAGCAGCTCTAAGCTGCATTTGATGAGGTATGGCTATAACTTTAAAGACTTCTTGAGATAAAATGTTTACATCCATATCCAATGTTGAGTTGACGATAAGTTTATAGATGGGCTGTTGGCCTGGAACAGAAGAATACAAATGTTCCGTTGTGAATTCGAAGAACTCAAACAATGTATGTATATTCCTCAATAGCTGTATGACAGCTTGTCATCTAAAGTGGATCGGTTCGTGAGATCGACACAAGGTGTTTTCACACAGAGATTCAGTAACAGTGCCAGGATGAAGGAATGCCAGCTTTTTGATCATTGACAAAGACCACTAACCTGACTCCCCCAGATGGACTGATTCTCATTGTCTCAGCATATCCACCTGGGAACTCTGGTTTGGAGATCATTTGGAAAGGCGCGAAAATACTGGTTGCTGATCGGATAAACCATCTTTCTGTCACCAACATACGGGCCAAATCACTTTGGCAATTTTTGACCATCCTGTGGTTCAACTCACGTTCACTACTGTGTGTCGTTCCCTCCTGCCGGTTGTCCCATTCTCACAGACGTTGGCTCTGCACTCTTAGTGCTCTGTTACTACCTCCACTGCTGGCTCAGAGGCGCAAAAGATCTGTCCCCCCATTCCATCTCCATGCCTTTCACACAGACGCCAGGGTGTAATGGGCCCACAGAAGCAGCTGTTTTAGTTCCGCAAAATTTTTTCTGACATTCAGTATCAGATGCACGTGGATGCACAGCTGTTACAGCTCCCTATGTATGTGGAGAAGTAGCATGTATGGTATCTGGAATATGTAACCACACTCATTGATGATAATGTCTGTTTTACTGTTATATTGACTCACTGTCATGAACGGTACAGAGATAACACAAAAAGACTGGACCCAATGCAGACACGGACACGGAATAAAAGTACAAACAAATGTTTAATAACAACTACAAACAAAACGTAAAACACTACAGGGAAACAGGAATACTAAGAACGAGACGGTCGAGGAAAAACAGGAACGAGGAGACGACAGATGATCAGGGAGACGGACGAGGAATCAGGAACACGGGAAACTACGGAGAAACAAAAATACAAACAACGATTAAATATACTTAGAGACGGGGAGCGTGAAAACCACAAACGAGAAAGGAATGCCAATCCGGGGGGAATAGTTTACCAATGAAGTAATACAACGGTCCGACGCTGCATGCTTGTCAGCTCAGGGTATAAGTAGTCACCAGGTGATTAGCGTAACAGGCTGCAGCTTGGGGGAAACACGCCTACCGGACCTAGACGACAAAAAACAAGAGGGAGACACATGCAGGGAAACACAGACAGAGGGAGACAAACTCACACAAAAGGAAGAGAGGAGGGTACTGACAGAACCGAGTCTTGACAGACATAAATCAACACAAACTCGCACATATAATCTAGCATTAGCATGCTACTGTGATGGGCTAGCATCACACCTTAGCATTATCTTATTAGCAGTGATGTGATAACAGTTTTTCTAGCTTAAATCTACTCGAAGAAATATCATTGGGAACAAACTTTCTCAATAGCCCAATACACAGTGAGCACATTGCAATGAAACAATATTGTAGCTGAAAGTACAGCTGCTCATTTACACATACAGTGTTCACTCCTTGGCAGTGCCGAGTGGAATAACCTTGGATGTGTTATGAGAACTGGATACAGCATTAGAGGCAGAGCCCTGTTCTTTCCTATGAAAGCTGCTCTGTGGGGCATGAAGCAAAAAAAGTTCAATTTCAGCATATCAGAATACCCTAGGGTTGCCAACCGTGCCTTGACAAACGGAATCGTCCGTATTCAGAAACAAAAGTATGCATCCTGTATTGAGCTGAAAAGGACACACTTTGTCCTGAACGACCGTGAGAATCGAAAAATTGTGAATGAATGAATAATTGCCGCTTTATAAGAAAATGTAAAATAAATGTATTCTCAGACTCTCCTGCTCTTTGACGAATGAGCTGACAGGACACTCACATACGAGTATGAAAATCCAGAATCGATCTCAATGGTCGAGGTACTGTTGCATGCGAAGAAGATACCCGAAGACAATAAAGCAGCATGCAAGACAGTTACGCCGACACTGTTTTACAGGTCTCGGTACATCTTCTGGCAACATTGCAACTACTCCTCCGAGAAAAAAACAGAAAAGAAATCAAAACCAAGAGGAATAGGAAGGAGGAAACACATGGGTGAAAAAAGTGTGCGATAACATCTATGAAGCGTACTGCGCTGTGACTTTTTCCATAGCCCATGGTGGACTGACTGACCTAAAGTGACAGGCTTCCAGTGGTTGGCAGTAGGCACACAAGAAACATAAGGGACACCAAAACTAGGGACACCCAAGACCAATTTATTGTCCACCAGGCAACGCCAGAGGCAGGTATGGTATGTAAATAATGATTTTAAAACCTCTGGTTAAGGTTAACATGGGGAAGAATGCCCCATGAATGAATGAATTGTATGGAGAAATATAATATAATATTATTTTATGTGTAATAAACAAGTACAATTGCCAGATGAGTACATTAAATAGATAAATAATACATACAACTAATACATAGATGAATAATAAGGAATATTATAATTATAATTATTTATTTTCTATGTGTTCATATTGCTCAGATATGCATCTAATTCAATTGAGGTTTGAGTCAAATAGTTAAAAAATTGCTGCACACATACAAAAAAGGGCAACAAAGATTCACTACGCCAGGATGTGTAAAGGCAATCGGGCCGGCCGGCCCTGCCAACCCTAGAATACCCTGATGATCGGCACTACTTATATTCTGGAGAAGAAAGGTGTCGTCTACTTAAAAACGTTAGATGTAATACAAGAACACTTTGGTGTTATCCATTTTAACCTTTCCAACTTAGTGTGGGGATATTTGCCAGTATGAGCATTTCAAGTAGCTTCGATCATTAGCATAATCTATCCCCTGCCCCAACTGTTTTTGTATATCAGGCAACCTTTTTCCTCTTAATTTAAAGTTTATTTTACACAAATGTCACCCAGGAGTAAAGAAAATAAATTAACAGTGCTGAGGTTGAAGTACTGCTTTTGGAAATCAGCAAAAACATTACACACTAAGCAGTGTCAGTAGGCTATTAGTGGACCTAAAAAGACATAACAAGTGAGAAAATACAGCTGAAAACAATGTTAATGGATAGTTGGCCCATAACAGAAATGAGGAGTGAATTTAATGCAAATTAGGTTCAATTCAATTCAATTCAAAAAACTTTATTTGTCCCCGGGGGGCAATTCAGGGCATACAGAGCAGCAAATAACGTCAGTGCAACTATACAAAAACATTTTAACCTATCAACAAAATGAAGTGCAAAAGAAGAATAAGTGTCAGGATGTTAGTGTGTTAGTACAGGTAGAATAAGTGTCAGGATGTTAGTGAGTTAGTACAGGTTAGAATCCAGTCACAGAGTTAGATGCGAAGAACAGCAGAGAGGAAAGTGTCTAGATGTTAGTACAAGTTAAACACACACAAGTCACAGTTAGATACATAGAACATCGTCGGCGTGAGATGTAGAAAGACATGCGTGTATCAGATGTAAGCAGACATGTGAGCGGGTGTATATGATGTAAACATGCAGTAGACTGTTGAAACAGGTATAAACAGAACTGTAGTGCAGAAAAGATATAAGTGGACAGTGATCGGATTCAGATGTGATCGGATTCAGATGTGATCAGACATGATACATATATGTAATGAGCAGACGCAACACTTTCCCTCAAAGATTAGTACATAGTTGCTACTTAAGTGGTTTTAGAGTCTCACTGAGTCCCAATATATATTCTGCATTTTTATTCAATTTGTGTCCTAAGGCTGGAATTATTCTATATTCCCATGAAGAGACCAAAACCAACATTATCTTATTATCTTTCAATTCTTCCTGACTTCCTTTTGCTGTGTGTATGTAGCCTCATACCCATGCATTCCCACTGAGGCTATGGATCTTTTCAAAACATGTCACTTTTAAATGACTCCCAATATTTTCTTGAAAAAGCTGGACACAAACCTTTAGAAAATGTTACTAAAACAGGTGGAAATAGTCCATATGTTTAGAGACAGCAATGGATTTGTACACATATTGTGCTCTTGTGAATATTTGAGAGAGTGTGTGTGTTCATGGTTATGCCACCCGGTTTATGGAGCTCTACGGAAAAGAGGAAGAAGCTATATCAGGCTTTGATGCACACAATTCTTGTTAGAAAATACATTCACTGTTCGTCTTGGGGCTTTCAATTGGCTTTGTTGACAAAAAAACATTGCAGAATCAAATACTTTCAGGGCTGTTGATGTCTTGCACTTGTCTTGGTCTCCTGCCTTGCTGGATTTTATTGGCTCTGACTATACTAGACCTGGTCTTGGACCTCATTAAGTGGGTCTTGACTACGGCCTTGTACTGCTATGGAAAACATCATCATGCTGTCTGAAGTTGACTGACATCTTGCTCCATGAAATAAAAGATTGTCCTTCGTTTCACGCGTTGCCCTTCAAAAATGATCAAGTTTAATCTTGTCCAATCAATCATTTTAATTTTTCCCACAGTGCCGTCAAAAATGGCTTGTTGAAACAGATGCTGCTCACTTGCACGAAGTGGTTCTCACATTAACAGTCCTCTGCTGTAGCCTAGTCCAGCTTAACAACCCCATAGAACTTTATAGAGCACATGACAACGCAGCGTTTCAGTGAGTTACTGTTGAGGAAATAAGCCTGAAGAATGCACATACATTACATAGTCCCTTACCTCATAAGCAAACTACATGTGAAAACCTGAAGTGGGAGGTTATAGGGATCATGTGCATTTCCACAATGCATGATGATGAGGAGGAGGTCATCCATAGGGAAAACCATATGTTTTTTGTTTACCATGCAAACAAAATGATTCAAATGACAGATACATATGCATGCACACACACACACAAACACACACACACACACACACACACACACACACACACACACACACAGGTGTACAGAAATTTAGGTGTACTAAGAGAAATGAAAACTTACTATCAAATACATGTGTTAAAGTATTCAAAGTAACTAGCACATGCACGCAATCAGTAATGAAGGAATATGGTGGTTCTGTTCAGCCTTAAGTGGTCCTTTGGGAAGTGCCTTTAGAGCAGTAGAGAAGAGAGGCATAAAAAACTAGTGAGAGGGAAAGAGAGAGAGACTAAGCCATAGCTAATCTTTTTTTACAACTGGAGCTCAGTGATGCGGAGGGGGAAACTGTCTGGCCTGCCAGCACTCATCAGAATGATGAATCGAACCACATGCCGCTGTGTGTTTACCAAACCCCACCACCACCACCACTACTACGACTGTAGAATAACACAGGGTGAAGAGACTGAGGACATAAAAGACAGAGAAAAAAGACCAAATGGAGCATGTTCAGCATTCAGCCTCCATAAGTGGCAAAGGAGGTGGCTGCTCCCGTGTATAGGGGAGATGAAGTGCCAACTCGGCAAGTGTTCTCTGGAGAGTGCAGCCTTCTTAAAGGAAAATCCACTGAATTTTGGAATTTGCCATGTTGAAAGGAAGATCAATCACTGTAGTATCAACATGAAGACATTCCTCTCAAATCTACAAACTCACACAGTAATCTGCAGTGTATTATGGGTGTACAGACAAAGTGAAAGGCATATGTATAAAGTTGTTATGAATACAAGTTCCATTTGAGTACAGATGTGTATCTGTATTTCAGTGCAGTGTATTAGGGATCGGTGGGCTGCTGCACTGGAGATAAGGACTGTGAACAGCTTTAACATTTTTATCCAAATGAGTTCAGTTTGTTTCACTCGTCAACGTGACCCCACATGCCTCTTGGAGATTTTCTCTTTTTCACACCAAAATGGGGGAGGTGGTTGTCCGGAGGGTCGCCGTGTTCATTCCCCGGACCGGCAGGATAAATCTAAGTGGGGGAAGTGAACAGGCAGCACTTTCCCTTCCCTCATTACCATCACTGAGGTGCCCTTGAGTAAGGCCCATAACCCCAGCGGAGCTGCTCAGTGGCCAGCAGGGCAGACTGCTGTTGTACTGGGCAGCATCAGGTGTGAATGTGTAACTGTGTGAATGTGATCAGGGCGTTCCTGAAAAAGAGAGCATTGCTCTCAGTGTTCTCCCCCTGAATAAATAAAGGTAAAAAAACCTGAAAAAACATCAATTCATAATTTGACCTTGTTTTTTCATCTTGCCTCCTCCTCCTCTCCAGTGTAATTATCATCCCTTTGTCAATCTAAATATTATATATATACTAAAATGCCTGACTGACTGATAATATTGAACAGTTCTGTAAGCTGTCCCCTGGGTGTAACACATGTTGCTGTTGCACATTACTTCACTGAGTTCTGCCAAGTTTTGGGCCTGAAGCTATGGAGGTTTGAATTGATTTGGATAAAATGATACCATGACAAACTGGTAAACCATAAGTGAAAGTCTTGAATTCAACATGTTACTACTTAAAATGAAAGTACTAAAGCTGAATATGCTTAAAAATATCAAAAGTAAGATCATGCATTCCTCTTATAGTGATGAATGAATGAATGAATAAATATTCATTGTACAGGATGTACAATGAAACTTCATTTAACAGATATGTTAAAGAATAAAAAATAGATATATATTTTATTCCCTTGCTGACATATGACAATGATGATGATGACAATGACACATTTTATTTCGTCTTATTTGTCAATATGTAGCCAAATTCATACACTCCTTAGCATCGCCATTTTTATAGGGGTCCGTTGACCTCTGACCTCCAGATCAGTGACGTGCAGTCAGGGGAGGCAGTTGAGGCTGTGCCTCCCCTGTCATCGTGAGAGGAAAAAGAAATGGAATAATAAAATAACACAAGTATTAATATTTGTCCTCTGGACTATGATTTTGGTGTGGTTCTTAATGTATTTTGACCGTTTTTATAGTTAAAATCGCAGAAAATTCTGTATTTCCTGCTTAAATGAACGGAGTCTCTTCAGAGACGAGAGGTGAGGCACGGACAGCCGTGCCTCCCTCCAGATTGCGCAATCACTCACAAACTGGATTGAGCACGTGCAGAGGGCGCGTGCTTGTTCCCATTTCTGTGTATGTTTCCAATATGATGGTTGAGGACACTTTTATGTAATAAAAGTATACGTCTTCTTTTCCATGGTGTTCAGTAATGCATTTTACGTATGTGTGTAATATTTACACATTATTGATATGACATAAATCCACAGGGAGAATGCTGCCCTGAGGCAGGCACTACCTCTGCCTCAAGAATAGCGATAGTGAGCAGCCTGATAGGTCACGGTGAACTCTAACCTGTGTGCAAAAAGTAAACACAAGTCTGCTGTGCGACGCTGTAGAGCTTAGCGACAAGCTGTCAATACTCGCCCTGAAAATAATAAATATACTAAGACATTTTCCAAAGCTGGACTTTCAGTCAAGTAAAGGTTTACAAGTAAAGGTAAGATATACTGCAATATACAGCTGCACTGGTGTTTAAAATGGTTTTCAGCATCCTATTCGCTCCTATTCTCTCATCCTATCCTATTGGCGTCCTACTGTATGTTTGTAAATCTGACTTGTGAGTCAGTGCCTCCCCAACCCCAACCCTCACTGCACGTCACTGCTCCAGATGTGTGAATGAAAGTGGGTTCTTTGGGTACTCAAAGACACAGACTTTACAGACTTTATGATAATCCAGACAGTTTGGGGATAAAAACATGTTTTCTTTTCCTCCTGCAGCATAATTGTGTTGTTTTGGCCTTTTCTAAAATGGAGTATTGTAATATCTGTGCATACTGGGGTCCATAAACAGTGTTGAATGTCATAAACTTGGTCTGATTGTAAAGCTGAGACTTCTGTGGATTCGTTGAGCTCAACTGTATTCATGTGTGATGATGTTAGTCCCCATAGTAGCCATGTCATTGTAGTGACCTCTAGGATAACAACAGCCTCATAATAATAATAATTATATTAATAAAACATTTTATTTCAAACAGCCAAGGTCACCTTACATGTTAAAAGAAAAACAAAGCAGAAAACAATAAATACAATAGTACATATAAATACATACACACAGGGCATGAAATTGGCCGCCCACACGCTAAATGCGGGTAACTGTTTGTGATTGGCGGGTGAAACTGTCAATCTACCTGCCACGTTGAAATGTAGCCAAGTTGTTGACCAATCAGGTAGCCTATTGTTGCCAAGCAAGCCCCGCAATTTTGTTGGACTTTCAAAATAAAAAATTATTATCATTGTTATTGTTGTTTTTTATCTAAATGTTATTCAGTCAAAATAGTCAAAATATGTCTTATCTTGAAAAGCAACATAAACTTATAAGTCATTTTTTATAAATGTTATGTTCATTGTTAATCTAAAATTTAAAAAAATGTTGAACCTGGGTATCTAATGACACTACAGTGACAAAGAAACAGTGACTAATGGATTGCAGTTGGGTGTTAACTTAATAAATGAGACTATCAGTGAGATGATTGGCTGTTTTTATTTCTGTTATTTTCTATTCTAAAAGCTGCCACACCAGCTCAGACGTCATTCTAGTCATTAATGAGATTAATTCGGCTAATAACTCAACAACACTTTAATGTGTAATCTGTACAATTTCAAGAACCATTCTTATGCATTTCCTCAGTTGTTCACCTTTATTTTTAGGCACAATAAAATTTGTCTGGTGGCAAAAAAAGTTAACTTCAGGCCCTGCATACACACAATGTCATTAGATAAATAAATGAATAAAACGGTTATGGGGGACAGAGAATTTAAGGGAGAAGGGAAATTAAAAAAGGTGTTTTGAGGTGGGACTTGAAGGTGTCAATGGAGTCCAGATTGCATATGTGTAGTGGTAGTGAGTTCCAGGGTCGAGGTGCTAACATTGAGCTCCCATTGAGGTGAGTGAGAATGAAGGGGTGGAAAGCAGGGCAGCAGATGAGGAACGGAGTGAACGAGAGGGGATATAAGGGTGGAGAGCTTTGAATGTTATCAGAAGGAGTTTGTAATGTAAGCGCTGTTGAACAGGGAGCCAGTGAAGCTGCATTAGGACAGGTGTAATATGGTCAGATGACTTTGGTTCGGGTGATGTTTCTGGCGGCAGTGCTCTGGATGGTTTGTAGACGGTGGATGAGTTTCTGAGGTAGACCGGTGAGGAGGGAGTTACAATTATCCAGGAAGGTAGTGACCAGAGCATTTATGAGGATTTCGGTGGAGTGCTGGGGAGGGCACAGTCTGGTGATATTGCAGGGATGGAAAAATGCTGTGTGTGAGATGTTATTGATGCAGGATGTGAAAGAAGGGGTTCTGTCCAAACAACACCAAGACTTTTAACTTCAGTTGAAGTGGGGACCAGACAGTCGTCGATGAGAATAGTGAGGGGGTGGGATTCGGAGAGTGATGATTTGGATCCGATGAGAAGAATTTCACTTTTATTGCCACTAAGTTTGAGTTTGTTGTATGACATCCAGAATGTGATGGTTTGCAGGCAGTAGATGAGGGCAGCAGGTGGTGAAACTTTACAAACACAAACTACACACCTAGAGCCTTCAGAGAATGGAAGGTTTCCCTATGTATATTTCTGAGCAGTTTACATAACACAAGTGCTCGCCAAAAAATGCTATAACATGCATATACAGGTGCCACATGTTAAGATTTTATTACGTTTCAAAGAATCACAATGAAGCTGATTTGACTGCAAATGTTTTTGCTATTTAAGTCTTAATCTAACATTCCATCCTTGGTCCTCACAATTAAAGGGGTAATAGTTTGTGCTCCAAAAAAGTTTGCTGTTTGAACAGGAACGGGGTAGGCGTTCCTTTATCCTCCTGAGACTGCAGGAAGGATGAATCATGTTTATAATCCCTTCAGATGAGCCCCATAAACATTTTTTGTTGTAACCATGCCAAACAAATCGAACATCTCTCATCACTTTTAAGACACTCATGCCACCGTCAGTTTTCCTGCTCATAGCGCCACTCCCTGCGCCTTCATCCTTTGTGGATTACGACTCGTTGACAGTGCAGAACAGGAGGTCAGGGGGAGGTCTGAACGCATAGTTGTTCCACTCACCTCTCTCGCTCTCTCCTCCCTTCCTCTTCAATCACCTCTTTTTCCCTAATCCTCCTCCACTCAGCTGCTGTGATGTGTTCAATGGTCACTCGGTTGGATAACCTTGGGTAACCGCAGTCTTTATTGCTGTGATTTGTGAAACCTCAGTCCCTTTTACTCCCTTTGCCTCTACAGTATATCTGTAAATCCCATACTCAACTCCTGAAGCATCATTTTGTTCTCCGGAGGGACTCCACTGTTTTATCATGCACTTATACAGTGTTACTGGCTTTGGTGTCATTTTAAAAAGTCTACAATATTCAACAACCTCTTACAAATACTTTTTCCTACTGTGACGTAAACCTGCTGTGCCTTTCCATTGTTTCTGATAACTTCCTGTGTCAGGTCACTTTTTCTCGCTTTCTTTGTGTGAATAAAAGCTCTCAGCAGGCCTCACTTTCTCAAAAAGCAGTTTGTGAAATGATCAAAGGCACAGTGGGTTGTAACTCCCACTCCTAGATGCACTCACAGATATAATAGGCATCCATATAGCCCCTTGCCAACACACACATCAAGCA
Source organism: Echiichthys vipera (assembly GCF_963691815.1). Classification (NCBI taxonomy): domain Eukaryota; kingdom Metazoa; phylum Chordata; class Actinopteri; order Perciformes; family Trachinidae; genus Echiichthys; species Echiichthys vipera. The sequence goes on from NC_139835.1 coordinate 2,607,917, forward strand.
GTAGTAGCTAAAGTAAGCCCATCATGACCCGTCTTCCTCACACCTGGACTGCCCCATCAAACCACAGCCTGAGGCCTCTTGCATCCTTCATCAAAGTCCAACCTTTGACCCTCTAGGCTCTTTCTCCAGCGACCTCTTCGAACCCTGACCCCAGACCGGCACCTTGAACTGATTTTACTACTGCTGTAAAACGCAGACTGGCTGACATTGAGGCGTCCGGTATCACTCTCACTCTGTGGGGAAAAGGACTCCTTGCTTTGAGGAGACTCCTCTGGAGGCTAAGTGCTTTCCTGTTCTCTGAATAGAGACAGCTATCACTGTCATTCTCTCTGGGGACAAGCAAGACTGTTCCAGAGAAAACAAAGCCACAGGGCTGAGACATCTCCTGTGGGGCTTTCCATGTGGTGTGTCTCATATTAGATTTCTGAGAAGTATGTCTGTATGTGTGCATGTTCGTATGTGTAAGATGAGTCTTTTGAGAAGCAAAGATTACCACTGATAAAGATGGAATAAAGAATCACCACATTCGTATCCTTTTGTTTTATGTCAAAGTAAACATACTGTAAATAAATTAAATAATGAGAAATAAAAACAAATCATGAAAAAAATTTAAAGGACATGTTTGGAAAAAATTCAATAAATGAGAACCATGGTAACCAAGGTAACCGGACACCATTCTATAGCCAGCTTGATTGGTTTCATATCACCTACAGGTCGGCTGTCTTGCGTTAGTAAACTTGTTTTGATTTGTATATATTAATATATTTTATTTTATAAAGTGAGATCTTTTCCCTTTTTCTAAACTTATCCAGACCTGGAAATTATTCAAGTTGAATTCACGACTTTTACATACTGCGTAGGAACCCTGGACTGTATATCACAGTAAGTGAAGGGACCTTTTTGTTGAGTTTTTAATGGTTATGTTTACAGCACTAAGTTTATCCATACATCCTCACAGAATAGATGATGATGGAAGGGGTTAGTTGGTGAACTGCTGTAGCTAACAAGCTAACAGCTAACATGCAAGATGAGAGAAGACTCTATCACTAGTCAGTCAAGGTAACTTTCCAGCCTTAAAGGCTAGTTACATCAGTCTCCACCAGTGTTGGGTAACATTACTTTTAGTTCAATTACAAGACTATTGCCATTTAAAAGTAACTAGTTACATTAAAACATTACCTACTAAGAAAAGAAACTAATAAAAGTACTTTTGAATTACCAAAAAAATGAAAACTCCTTTGCGATTGCTTGTGCATGTTGGTTATATTGTCCAGAGGAGACATTTATGTCTTCCTTTGAATGTATTGGCTCACCCTCATTACATAGCCAATATATAGCTCAAAATGTGTTTAATAGTTTAAAAGTAAAAAATGACTTATTTGAAAACATAACTTCATACTTGATTACTTGAATTGCAAAATTAACATTACGTCGCCTCCAACACTGGTCACCTCCAGGACAATCTTCATTTTTCAGGGGATGTAGTCCTGCGTCCTTGTATTACTGTTTTATCTCTTAGTATATTTAACATATACTAATTACTGTTTTATCTCTTAGTATATTTAACATATACTAAGAGATAAAACAGTAATATGTGTATATGTCAAATCAAAACATTTGTTTGTATTTAAATAAAAAATACATCTCTTTTCCTGTAAAAAGCAATTAGTTGATGTTTTTTTTAAATATGCAGACATTTTAAATACATAGACTACTTTGAGTGCTTTGAAATATGCGCATCCTTATGCATACAGCAGTCTGTGAGGGGGAGGAATCTGTTATTATTTATTGATTGTATTTATTATTTTAGGTTTGTGTTTTAGTGGCTGTAGTAATTATCCCAGACACAAACGAGGAAGTGAGGTGACAGTGCGTAAGAGCGGGAGGTTGGGGTGATGGATGGTTTTGGACAAACAAACACATCACGCTCACTAGTGACCAGTGTTTGTGGCCTGTGTAAAAACCAAAAGTTGAAAACTGTCTTTTTTCATTTGTTACGGAGGGAAGTATATGGCGTAATTAGAGCTGTAACTCATTTTAAGCCAATACATGATCTTTTCCTCACCCTAACCAAGTAGTTCTGTTGTCTGCATTTTAGTAGTTCCACTGAATGATGTTAAAGATAAAATCTTTCTGTTGTTGGAGTCATTGGCAGTTTTCCTAGGGTACGTCCACACAATTGAAAATAACCTTTTTTTCTCCATTGTTCTTGAAAAAAATTCCGTCCACACGGCCTCGACTCAAGAAATATCTGCGTCCACAGGAAACCAGTGAAACCGACTAAAAACGCTGTAGTACACATGCCAGGCCTGGATGTGGCACTGTAACTGACACAGAAATACACCAACAATGGAGAAGAAGAGACGGAGAGACGCTGTGGAGAATACAAACACTGGTGAGTTTCTCTCCAAATCTGGAGACTTCCCAAATCCTCCTCCATCCTAGAGAGAAATGTGTCACTGTTTCTGGTGTTAGTGGAGACTTTTGTGCTGTTTTGGACTCTGATGCACCAATAACTCTGCAGTTAGTGTCCTCAATGAGCAGAGGGTGCTGCTGGGAGCCAATTCCCCGTCCCAAAGCACTCACAGGCGCCACTTTCTCACTAGATTTAGAGACTTTTCACACCTTCTTGGCAACTTAATTTATAAAAAAAGACTAGAGAGCAGTTTAGCTCCTTATTCAGAGCATCAGGGAAAAGGGAGAAATCTGTGCTCGGCCGATTTCATTCCCATGCATGTGGCTCAGAGTCCAGTTCCGTAAACGATCTATGGTTCCGTCTCTCTCCTCTCACACAGCAGCACTGTTGTTGTTATGTGACATCACAGGGTTAGAGGTCGGAGGTAGGGTAATGACATCATTTAAAAAAGTATCAGGTTTCACCGTTCAGACGACAACGCCACGGGGGGCGTTTTACAATCTTCCCACTCTTTCAAAAGATCCGGTTTTCAGGCTCCGATAACACCGGCTGCATGTGGATGGGTCTTTAGTCTGTACATTAGGACCTTGAACATATAATAAAGAACGTTTTGCATCTACCTGTTGATATACTCGTGAAAATGTATCTTCCCAAATAAATTATCAGTTAAACTGGGATCTAGCTTATTAGCAAATGCTGCCAATCATGTACAACTACTGTTGACCGTTTACCAGCAGACCGATATCATGGGCCTGTTTCACAAAGCAGGTTTAGTGAAAACTCTGAGTCTGTTAACCATGAAATGAGGGAAACTCTTAGTTTTCCGTTTCACAAAGGGAGGTAACTTAACCTCTTGGTCAGTTACCATGGTAACATGCTCTCTGAAACTAACCTGGTCGGGACCAGGTTAGTTTCTCTCTGTCTCCGCCCTCTTTCAGCCACACACGGTGTTTGATTTCCTCATTCATTCAGTCAGCGGGCGAGTTTTGGCGTAGTATAGTTCTGTCGTCTGTTTTTTCAGAAAATCACTGCAAACGTCAGTAGGCCTACATTAGAAGTTTTATTAGGTGGCGACTATTTCACTACTATGGCATGTCCTTTTGATAACGATCCCGTGGATGAAGGTGCAGCATTACTGCGCAGAGAATTAAATATTCGTCGGGAGATGATTATCAAACTATTGATTATAGATGTTCTTGCATTCCCAGGCAATTCTCTTTTTGAGCGGTACCGTTTCGTATCACAGCAGATATTGTGTGTTGCGCTGCGTTTTTTTGCAAACGGGAGTTTTTTTTATACAACGTATAAAAATCATTCAGTAGGCCTACATTAGAAGTTATATTAGGTGGTGAATATTTCCACTACCATGGCATGTCCTTTTGATAACGATCCCGTGGATGAAGGTGCAGCATTACCGCACAGAGAATTAAATATTCGTCGGGAGATGATCAGACCGCGCATTGACGTCCTTAATATACTGCAGCCATAATTACAAAATGAATGAAATGGATCTTTTAAGCAAGTTAAATGTATTTGACTCAGCGTTTCCTAAATATAATCCCAGCTTTTCTTGCAATTCATAGGTTCAAAAGTGTGTGTTTTTAATGTGGTTTCCTGTATATAAACTACTCCTATAGGTCCAAACAACAGCCTTTTGATCCAGAATATCACCTATGATGCGAAGGGGTGAATTTCACGGCAGGGGTACTGAATACGCACAACACCGTTTCACGTCACAGTCCATCTCATCCGTCCTTACATTTCCAACATTAACAACTGAAGTCATGCTCTCATATCCCAGCAGATATTGTGTGTTGCGCTGCGTTTTTTTGCAAATGGGAGTTTTTTATACAACATATTAAACAGCCACTTACGGTAATATTTACTTTACCATGTAAAACATGCTCAAAATGAGGCGTCACCATGAGATTGTGCTGATGTTTTACCTGTTTGAACAATGTTTTTATGTTTCATCTTAAGCTGCTGCCAAGTGCGCTTCTCCCCCGCGGGGTTGCACTTAAATGAAATAAACTAATAGGCTCCCACTCAAGCAGTTTCCCCTGTGATATTACTGTGATTGCAACGGGACTACATTCAAACTTATGCACTGACCCGAGCAGCAATGTTCTCCCGCACCGTCTCCCTCTCTTTTGCTGCAGCAGGGGTGTAAACCTGCTCAAACTCACCGTATGAGCGCATTAATATTTCCAATTCCAGTGGTTGCGTAGCGCTCCGCTTCCCCGTTGCTATGGTGACTCGTCGAAATCAGGGCTCCATTGATGCTGTCTTTTTTTACTTGTGGTGCCCGCGCTTAACTCCAGGTCAAACTACTCTGAGTTGATCAACCTAACGCAAATCTGCTGTTCTGAAACCGAAAACTCAGAGTTTCCTATCTCAGAGTAGATCAACTCAGATTTCAGGGTTAGACTCAGAGTTTTTTTAACCTGCTTTGTGAAACGGACCCCATGTCTCAGAGTTTTGGGATGAGTCATCAAAAACTTTGTTTACATTTTTGAAAGAATCTGACTGTGATCTAATTTATTCATTTCTCCCTTGTTGTCTTTCAAACAGGTGATGGAGATCCATCTTGTTATCTATTTCCAAAGCCACAGCCACTTTTGAGTGATCCATTCAAATGTGAACAACGTGCTTACAACCCTCTCGTCATTATACTGTGCCCACATATTCTACTTCACTTGAAACTATGCCACTTTATGAAAGTTAAAGAAGCTCAAGCAGCAGTTTCACTGGAAGCCATATGCAAAGTTCTACAGTCCTGAGATCTTCATTTACATAAATATTTGTTTTATAACTTCATCCATTTCAGTTTCACATGCACAGTTTTGTGAAAGATATAGATGAAAAAGCTCTATATATTTTGCACCCGCTAAGCTTCAATCAGTAGCCTGCTAAGATGATAAGCAGCGTAGGTCTATATGTATCAGAAGGGCGAGTGGTGGTGCAGGAGGCCATGCTGCAGTGTGGGTCTATAAACTGTAGAGGATGCATCACAGAGAATAGAATAAAATAAAATGACAGGGCACTACACAGGACAGCCTTCTGATTTCTACTGCTTTGATTTACACTGGCCTCTGGAGGGGTCACATTTGATCTGTTTGCATTTCACAGCAGGCTGTGACCTGTTTCTACATTGCACGGGTATAGCAATGCTTTCTCTTTGAGAACCTGGTGCCAGATTTCTCCACAAGTGGAACTGTTTACATAGCTAGTGTGCAAATAATTGCACATGTAGAGGCCAAATGTGACAACTGACACTACATTGAGTTACATTGATTGAGTAGAAAACTCTCTTGCACTGTTGGGTGTCATCGGTGTGAGGCATTCAAAGCTTTCTACAAGTTATTATTGATGTCATTTAATCTGAAAAAATGGTTAATTGGGTTCCCAGCATTATATATTATCAGTTTTTCTACAGCAGTCATTGTTTCTTCCATTTCCAAGAATGCAATCCACTCAACCAAAGTCATTGCTTTTCTTTTTCGTGCTCATTGTGTCCCTTATTTAGCCAATCAGCCTCTTAACTTTTTTAATGTTTCTAAGGGCCCCAATAGGAGGCAATTTTTCCCCCAGTATAGTAAATTAAAAAATTACAAATTACAAAAAATTAAAAATAGCCTGCACATGTAGCCACTAGGCTGCAGCCTAGGCAAGCATGCATTGATCCACCTCTGGTTGAAAGCAACAGCAAAAGTAGAGTAAAAGAAAAAGCGAGAGTTGGATCTTTCTATGGATTGTATTTACCTTAATTAATGCAGCCAAATTATCATAGAGCAAGTTGGGGGTTGGTATTGTAGCATAGAAAGCCTGTACACACACAGATTGGGAGGAAGCAAGATTAATGGCTAACGCATAGTTTGGAAATGATTGACTGTTTTAGGTGAAATCATCCTTAATCTTAAAAAAACGTTATAGGTCTGGATTGACTACACCACATACCTCTCATAATTGTTGACTTTCTTTTGAAGCAGCCTCAGTTACAGCCAGTGTAGTAGAGGGACCATAACAGCTGCTAAAAACTTGATACTTAAACCACATTCTCAAATTCAAATGCAAAAAATCTGAGATCCTAATTAATGGAACTAGCCATCACAAACCAGGAGTTTTCCCTACATATCCTATCCCACCCTCTTTTCCACAATATCCAATGGCTGTCAGTCAAATGATAAAATCCTCCTCATGCCCTTAAAGACTTTCAATAATTTCCCCAGATCCAATTATGCAAAGTTCTTTAAGTAAATTACCAGCACCAAACATCAAACCTAGGGGGCCCTTTCTTTCCTGCTCCCTCTCTCTGGTGTTCCTTACCATCCCACACTAAAAAGGCCTCCACCCTTTCAACATTCAAAAGATATCTAAAATCGTACCTGTTCAGTCCGACCTTCCCTCTCTTTTAATGTTGTTAAGGTTGTTTAAGCTCCATGAATCAGATTTATAGTTGGAATTCAGTTTTGGTCATATGGTAAAGAATTGAATTCAGCATGCAGTAGCAAACTACTACTAGTCTGGTCTTGTCCTCTTGATGCCTCAGAGCTAGCTGGGAGTTGCATATCATTGGGAGTCATGTGAAGTTGTTAGAGGTCGCATTGTGTGGTTGGCTGGTTGTGGGTTGGTATTTGCCGGGCAGTCACGGTGGCAATGTAATCTGGTCTCTCAGTGTGTGGGAGCGAGTGATTTATGGCCTCCTTGTTTGTCTGTAGAATTACCGTTTGATTGCTTCATTCCTTCCAGAGCCCTTGAATCCATGCTAATGAGTAAAGTGCTTATCTACCGCGGCATTAGGGGGGTAAATCCAATTGAGCTTGTTATAAAAAAGCCAAGGGATGCACAGAAGTACAGTTTCAGCAAGTCTGCTTGACTCCTTAAAAATTATAGTGCATCTTTTTGTTAACTGTTCTGAAAGTACTGACTTAACCTGTTCTAGATTCTAGTAATACAATTTGAACGACCTGTGGCCATTACCCCACATTCAGGTACTTGTTCGATCAACAGAGAGGATGAGAGAGCCAAAGGGGAGATGAGGCAGGAGAGAAAGTCAAAGAGCAGCATGGTGGACATGGATCGTTAGTCCCTTAAAGAAGAGAAGCTGTCTCACTGTTTGTATGCAGCATTGCCCTCCAATTACATTTAATCTGGACAGCAGGACTCCAGCCTCTCACTGCAGAGACAGGGTCAATACCAAGGCGAGCTGCAGAGATGAGCCTGTGACTGACTGCTAGTCAAGTTCGATGCCAGAGCCTTGTGTTCTGTTTTAAATCCTCCTAATGAGTGCATCCTAATGCTGTTATTCATACTGGACACATTTCAAACTCCATTGCAACACCTTTAAACTTGCATTGCATTGTGCATTGTGCTTATATATTTTCAAAACTTAATTGCACGCAAATCAAAGTGCAACAGAGCCCCGCTACAATGCTGCAGGCCAAGGCATAAATCTTTTTTAATAAGGGATGACTAACCCTAATCACTTGTTCGGGCCATGTCCTCAGCAGAGCCATGCCAAGAATCAGTGCACCAGCACCACCAGCGCCATGTGCCGACTGTCAGTGTTCCTTGGGCAGATTGCTTTTCCACTTTGGAAGATTTCCAGAAGTCATGGAGGAAAAGAAGTACAAGGGAATGGGACTTGGATGGAAATTTCAGATAGGGATATAATAACTTTCTTTAAGAGCACTGCTACTCCTGTTTCACTGACACACTGTGTACTGTGGACAGCTCTGGGTGTTCAAGCCCAGCTGTCAATCAGCATTAACAGTGGTTTGGCTGACAGGTACTACCGTAGGAGTGAGGCCCAGTGGTTGAATTCAACCTCCGATCCTTGATATCGTTGTCTGTGGGTAGAGCCGACCCGATGCATAAGAGAACAAAGCGGGTGAATAGTGGCTACCAGAAGACCCCCAAAAGTGGTTGAAAAAGTCCCACATGAGAGCTTGACCAGAGCGAGTCGGCTAATGCGCTCATAGGCTTACAGTTTAGTAATGCAAGGGCCCCTCCTTGTTGTGTGTCAATGTTTACAACTGGGATGAGAGGATGAAGTGAAACTATCTGGTCATGAAAGGAGTAGAAAAAACAATCAGGCAAACATCTGTTGGCCTCCCTCTGTAGTCTGTCTCTCCGTCTGTGTCTTGCTCACGTTCAGCTACATCCAGTGACGTGTTATGTTCACACACAGGCAAAGGTGTAAACTGCAGCTTGGAAAAGATAACCGTGTCAGGTGTGAACCAGTCCACACATATATGGGTTTGATGGCACTCCTTGAGTTGCGGCTGCTGGTCTTTCAAGGAGGGGAAGCTAATTTTTCTGGCCGACATCATAAATGTGTTTGTTTATTTATATGTAAATTCTACCCTTCGTTCCTTTCAAGAAAATTATCTGTGACCTTGTTGTATCAACTAGGAGTCTTTTCGAGGGACTTGACCAGTGTCCCCTCAATGGCCAGCAGCACTAGGCTGCTTAAACGGCCTTGGCCCAGCTGGAGCTGCTGTGCCAGGCTACTGTGAAGTGTGACCGCCTGTAAGTGTGTGTGTGAGTGATGGGGGGAGAAGCTCCGCAGCTGCTGCTGCTCATTGGGGAAAGAAACCGGAGAGTGACAGAACAGAGTCGCCAAACACAACGCTAGTCGTTTTTAACACAGACAAAGTCGCTGGAGATTCGTAAAGTCTCCGGATCAGTTCAGAACAACAGAATGAATAACTTAGAAAATGCTCCGGTGGATGTTTATTCTTCAAGATTGCTGATTCTCTCATTTAGCTGTCAATAAAAAAAAAAGAGGATTCCGCCTCAGAAAGCTCTTCCAATCATCATGCGGAAGCCAAGCGTCCGGGCCAGCCCACTGTCGAATAGACCCCAATAGACGGTGAGCATCTGATGGGATTTTTTTGCTTTGTGAACAGCTCGCGCTCCTGAAGTGACCCGCATGTGAAGTTGATCATTGATGACATCACGCCACACAACGGTGTTTAAAGAAGAAAACATGGCAATGGTATTGTAGAACTTTATGGCTTAATGCTAAAGACAGTGTGTGGCGAAAAATGTATGAGCGGAACAACAAAGTGTCCCCCCAAATACTAATGAGATCTAAAACTTCCCTCTCCTTCCACTGAACTCTGGTACTTAAAAAAAGTGGCCTAATTCTGATTAAAAAATGGCAGATTTAATGGGACTTGTTCTGTTCACACTGTCAAAAGCAAATCAGATATGGGTCACATATTAGAGGAAAAATCAGATTTAGGTGACTTGAAACTGCAATGCGAACGTAGCCTAAGTTAAATTCAATTCACTTTTATTTACAGTGCCAGATCATAACAAAAGTTATCTCAGGACACTTTAAAGAGTAGGTAAAGACCACACTCTATGACTTATTTATGATTTACAGAGACCCAACAATTCCCCATTGAGTACACAGTGGCAACGAAAACCTTCCCTATAACAGACAGGAACGGGGAACAGACCCAGCTTTATGGAGGACGGACATCTGTCTGCACTGGTTGGGGAGGAAGAAAAGGAGAAAGAAAGAGAGAAAAGACAGACAGATGGACAGAGAGAGACAAAGACAAACACAAAGACAGAGAGACAGACACACTTCCAGTAACTATAATAATATCTATAGTAATGTGAATATGACTTTTATGTTATGGCCGTTAATATAGCAGAATAGTAGAAACAAACACAGCTAAGGTGATAGAATATGAAAATGATAATAATTATGGTGGCAAACATGATAAATGATGAGCAGCGGCAAAAGACATACCACCGATGGTGCCTCTATGGCTACAAATTCCATAGTTTATAAGACAAGTGATAGTATATATGAGTCATAGTTATAATAGTAGCAGGAAGTGTCATGCAGGACCACGGCAGCAGGCACCAACACGATCAGCAGAGACCTGGGAGATGACAAAGCACAACTCTGGGGAAGAAGTTGTATTAGTAACATGCATTGATGAGACACAAATGATACAGACAGAGAGAAGAGAAGCTCAGAATATCAGCAACAGGATTATCCCTCATTAGACTTGGCCTATAGCAGCATAATTAAGCAGAACAAAATCAGCTTAAAAATAACAACATTGCTAAAGGCTCTTAAGCCCTAGCTGTAAGCTTTATCAAACAGGAAAGTTTTAAGTTTACTCTTACATATGGGGACAGTGTCTGCCTTCCGAATAACACTTGGGAGCTGGGTCCACAGGAGAGGAGCTTGGTAGCTGAAGGCTCTGCCTCCCAGTCTACTTTTGGAGACTCTAGGAATGACAAGTAGCCCTGCATACTCAGAGCAGAATTTTATTACAGGAGTCATCCCAAAGGGATCATAAAGAGAAGTCTAAGTCTAACTCTAAGTCTATAGTAATGTGAGTATGACTTATATGTTATGGTAGTTCATATAGTAGAATAGTAGAAACAGTACAGAAAAGGATGAGTGGTGGTAATAGCAGCTGTGATACAATGAGATATATTACTGATGATGATTTATGGCTACAAATTTTATAATTCATAAAACTAATAATAGTGTATCGTATATGATTAATAGTCTTAATAGCAGCAGGTAGCGTCATGCAGGACCACGGCAGCAGGCACCACCACGATCAGCAGAGACCTGCTCCGTGATACAGCTGTGGACTAATGCCGGATGAAAAACTGTGGATTGACAGTGACTGTGGATTAAAGATATAATATGTAATGTTATCCTAAAAAACTATCTATAAACAAATACAAAAGTAATCCGTCACAATAATTACTTATGACCTACTAGCAGTGTGGGGTAGCTTTCGATGATATGGATTTTTTCGGGCCGATGACTGATACAGATTTATTCTCATCAGCCTTAGCCTAACACCGATACAGACTGCAAATTTTCTTGAGCCGATATTTGGTGCAGATTCTACTTTTGCTCCCTCAATTTACATCATAAAAATTTCACAATGATGATAACAAATGTTATGAGTCTCAATTTTAAAAAAAGGAACGTTTATTGAACTTAAAAATGCATCTCCAGCAACACGGAGCTGCCTGTGGATGACTGTCTGTAAATAATGACATTACTTTATAATCCCACAGTGCATAACCTTCTAGCAGGACTCTCAGGAGATGTTTGTGTGTTTATTTGTGAGTCTGTACACCATCAAACTTTTCTTAACCTGACACTTTTAACAATGCTCACGTAATCTGACAATTTTTATTCTCTATATAGGGCCGAACAACATTATAATTCCCTCTGTTTTTAAGTTGTTTATAACCAATTTTTAATGTATTTTTCTTGTTGTTGGTTTATAGTATCATTTGCTCGTATTGTCTTATTGGGGAGGTGCTGTGGTCCAGAGGCAGTCCGGGCCTGGTCATGTGATGTGGGTGGAGCCTTTCGACCAGCTTGTTGGGGGGACTTTTCTCTGGCTTCAACTCTTGGCAGCTCAGGGTGGAGTGATGGTAGGTCTGGGGGTCACTAGTTTTAGGTGTTAATAAAATTTGAGCGATCTTGTTTGAATTCTGAATACGAGTTCTGCTCTACATGGTTTTTTTTCTTTGTACATGTAAGATGTTCTTACAGAACTTGATGTGAAACGATTCAATTATCATTTTGTCCAAGTCCTTCTTCAATTTTGGTCCCCACATTTCACTGTCATACATAATCATTGGGTCTAACACGAAATGGAACATTTTGAGCAAGACTGTAACTGGAATGTCAAATTTACTATTATTATCTCTCTCTCTCTCTCTCTCTCTCTCTCTCTGACTGACTGTTGAGTGTGAGCTGTGGAGAAGAGAAGGGGTCCACTCTGAATGATGTGTGCTGTAACAGTAAGCAATACTTGTTACATACAATACCTGTAAAGTTTGAATTTAAAATGTTGACAAGCTGGACATACTTAGCATTATGGATGCACTTCACTCAGTAAATAATAACCAAGTATTCAGCCACACCTTAATATAAATAGTATTTTATGTCTGATAATGTATAAAAGGAAAGCTGTGGGGGAGTGCAGCTTTCTACCTTGCTAAATAAAGGGCTGTAAATCTAACCCAAAATGGGACTTTAAACAAGCCCTGCAAATCATCTGTGAAGTATCATCGATTGGGGCAACTGTGACACTGGATGTACAGCAGTTGTGTTTCTTTTAAACACAAGGTTGGATATTTAATCCTCAGCACCTCCTGTTGACATGTTTAAGTGTCCTTAAGCAAGTCACTGAACCCCTGATTGCTCCCTGGGCGCTTTTTAGTTGCCCACTGCTCTTTTGGATGGGTTAAAAGCAGAAGTCAAATTTCACTGCATAGTACCCACAATTGTATGTGACCACTGATCAATAAAGTAGTGGTAGGACACGATAAAAAAAAGGATCTAATTAATTAGAGGCTTTGCAATTAATTAATTGCGATTAATCGTAGCAACATTTTTTAAAATTTCAATGGATTTTGATATATGACTTAATATATTATAAAAAATAAAACAGTGCTTAGTACGGTATATTAAAGAAAAGTGGAAACCTAACATTGCAAAAATATTTAGAATAATATCCTTGGCATAAAATAAACAGTTAAAAATAAAGTGTGTTTTCTGTTATGTTATCAAAAACACAGAAACAAAAATGATCCATCAACTAATGATTGCGATTAATTGCATTGTTTTTTTGTCGCATTATTTTTTCTGTAATTAATTAATCGTAATCAACACCTTAAAGTCCCAGGCCTACAATAAAGTTTAAAAAAGTTATAAAGCTAGTACTTTATTTCTATCAACACAGTTCGCTCTGTTGCTGTGAACATGACTGAAATTCTAATGGACATTTTTTTGTGTTCATGTAGCTTTTGTAACATGTTAACCTTTAACCTTCCTCTTGTGTTAGGGTCGGCACCGACCCGTTTTAGGTTTTAAATGCATAAAAGAGCCACATAAATTTCTTTATTGCATCAAGGCTTTTTGACTTTGTCAGGAACCGCTACTTCCACAAAATAAAACTTTTTTTTCTACTAAATTATAAAGTGCTCTGGTTGAAATTATGACCTTTGTGTTGTTAGGGTTGGTTTTTATCCAGTTATAAAAATAAGATTATAAAGCTATAATTAGAGCCAAAATTGAACTCCTAAGTGCACTGTCAACCAGCTCCTCTATCATGTGAGCTTTAGGGGATTCTCATTTTACCTTGTTATCCAGTACATAAACAAAACAAACAAAGAAGGACATATCCAGACATGTGAAGTCAATTCAGTCTAGAGTTGGTGACTTGCAGAGTGCACATCTCCAATTTGCAGCATGTAAAAATGAGATTGAAGTTCAGGGCGATTTACTCGCCTTCATCGCTTTCGGTGTGAATGCGCGGTTACTCTCTCTCTCCTAGCAGTTTCAGAGGAAGTGAACCCAGTCCGATCAGGTCGATGGGTGGGAGCTTCTCTCCAATTGGATAAAAGACCATCTCCAACCCACCACTTTCAAATCAAATTAAAACTCTACATAACTTAGTTTATTACAGTTCTAGTTCTCTTTTTAAGCGTCATCTCTATTTCAATCATAAACAAAACATTATATTTAATGAATTGATTTTTCCACTATGAATTTCACTGTTTTTAATTCAAACATCTTGATTTTTGATATGCAATGAACTAGTTTACTGCTTTTAACTCAATTATCTTTGTTTTTTAATACACAATGAACTATCTTTAATACAGATGTTAACCTGGGTTACACTTTCATGTATGCATGTTATTTATAATCATGTTAACTATGGCAACTGGCATTACAAAGAGAAGTATGAATGCAGAACTGCCACAGGTCATAAAGTGAAAAAAAACAGCCTCACTGTATAACACAAGAACAACATTGAAGCCGTCTTGGCTTTGGAATGTGGGTCTGCGTCTGTTGCGTGAAAGCCAGAGAAAGATAAGGAGAAAATGCTTAACCTTGCCTGTGCGGCTGTAGCATTTATCAGCGAGGCTAATCACCGTGATTAAACCTCAACATTAAGCTGGCATTGAAGGGAAATGGACCCAAATTTCAGCCAAGCTATTACGAGTGCATGTGCGCTCTGAGGTGAACACGAGGGAGGATTGAACCTGCTATCTTGCGTTTCCCACTGATTTTTTTATTTCCTGATCAGCTCATTCTCTGGGGAGGGATTTTCAACTAAACTGGTAACCTGTTCTGCAGTTTGGGAGCCCAGCAAAGAGCTGAATTTCCATATGGATGTATTAACTGAGATCCTGACACAGACAGCCGGGGCAGATGTTTCCATCCATGGCTGAACCACTCAGATAAATCAAATGCTGACACTACATTGGGCCGTTGTGTGTGCGAGTTCTACCACAAGTGTGAAGTATTTGTTACAGTGGTGTAGCAGTGCTGGTGATTGCACCACAGATAAATAAGACTTGTCCGAACAAAGAAGAATAGAATATCATTCAGATCACAATGGAGCACTGCATAGTTAGATTTGCTGCATTTATCTATTGTTCTTTTAAAATCAATGCAATATGTTTACATAAACCCCAAAAACAATATGTGGGATGATATCACATTCATCTCTTTTTAGCTTTCACTTAGGAAGAACACAAACCATCCACATTTCATCTGTTATATGTATCAGCCGCACTGATCAATATGTCAACAATGAAAGAGATGACAGTGTGTGTAATGTGAAAGGTTTCATATGAAGTGATGAACCCACAGTTCCCACACTGACCTTCCCCTCAGTTTTACAGAGCAATTTAGCATCTTTTAGCTCAATGTTTTGGTTTTCTGCTCTACAGTTGCTCTGTTGCTGTTCAGTTTCTCTGCATTGTAACGTTGAGTCACTGTTGAATCAACGACAGGGGCCAGTGTTGGATAACCATTGCGTTTTGTTAAGATTTTGCAAATCTAATCAACGTTGAAATAGCAACATCATTCCTACGTTATGTTTCCCATCATAGGTGAATTTGCCAACATTAAATCAATATTGATTTTAGATTAGATTTTGCAAATCCAATCAACGTTGAAATTTCAACGTCACAATAAAGTCCTACTTTTCAACATAATTTGACACACTATATTTCTTTACACTGTTTTTTACTAAAGTATTGATGTGCTAAACAGTAACTCCAGTAACACCAAACACCTTGAAATGGATACATTAACACTACGTTTGTGAATGCTGTATCTGTGATTTTCCTGAAACACTGTGCAAAAAACCCTAAACAAAGGGGTCATTTATAAAATCTTTGTTTAATTTTTACTAATCATCTTAAGAAGATCTCATCTACATTACATGAAAAGCACCAAAATACACTGTCATTCAAATGTTCACAACAAGCACAGCCAGCGAGGAATCAACAACTGGCCAAAGCAAGACCAGGAATCAGATTAATAAAGACATTTCACTGACGCTTTATTATCAGACATAGCTGAATGATGAAGTGTGCCAACATTTCACACAAGCAGTCTTTTTTTAACATTAATTTTCATGAAAAACATTACATGCCCACTGTGATTGGCTAGCTGTGTTGAAGTGATTAAAAAAACAGAACTTATGTCTCTAGCTCTCTTTTTAATTCTTGACACAACTTTTTCTTTCACTTCTTATGTGTGTTGCACACCCTAATGCGGGGAGTGGTGTCTATCATCATAAAGTCCACTATCATCAGTATGGTCATTTTGGGAAAGGGGGGGAATGTCAGACCCAGGCAGGAAAGAGGACTCAGATGCAGAGGTATGCTGATCAACACTGAAATGTATTAACTTGACGACAGGGAAGTGGCACAGGGAAAAAGCCACAAACAAAAAAATCACTCCGCACAGGAGGAACAAAACCAAAGTTGTCAGTAATAAGCCAAAGTACCAAATAAAAACATTCCGCACAGGAGGAAAAAACAAAAGGCAAAGTTAACAAATAAATCTCAAAATAAGAACACTCCGTACGGGAGGAATAAACAATTACAAGTGAACAAAATAATTAATTAAATAACGACGCTCCAACCAGGAGGAAAAAAACAAAGTCACAGGAGAATTCAAAAAAGGAAAACTTACTTGGACCAAAACAAAGAATACAAAAACCTGAACGATGAAACAAAGATCTCAAGAGCATGAACAAGACTGTGGAACAAAACGCTGGATACATCTAACACAGGGTACGAAATAATCTGTCTCAGAACAGGGGGAAAGACACAGACTTTATACACATGAGGGAAGGGGAGCCACAGGTGGAAGCAATCGGGAATCAGGGAATGACGTCAGACCGGTGACACAAGAGGAAGGGCAAGTGACCTGGAACAAGAGGAGAGTTATCTTTCAAAATAAAACGGGAAATTCAAAAGACAAAAAACCCAAAGACAGGACAAACCTCACCGCCGCGTGACAGGGAAACGCACTGTGGGATTTTGGTATTTCTGTAAACCCGCCACAATTGTCTTAGGTGGTTCTAAGAACATGCAGCAATGTTTCCCTTGCAAAATACTGTAAATAGCCGAAGGGGCCTTACATCCAGCGTGTCAGGCTTTATCCCAACACTGTAGATCCAGTAAGCCAGTCTAGTCTACTTTGGATTGGATCAAACAGGGAACATCTTAATGCCATGTCTGAGCAGCTTTCTGAAAATGTCCACCGTTATTTACTATATTCAAACAAATATACTATATAGTAATTTTTTTTTTTAACACTCTGGACTGAGTATTGTCCGTGTTTCAAATTCACTTCCCTTTCAAAACACATTTGGCAGAATCATGTATATTAATGTAATCTTTTCAAATGGGAATGGAACCAATTTGCCAGCAGATAACATGTCAATGATGTGTTTAATGTATGTAATACATTTTTTAATTTCTGTCACAGCTTAATTTCTCCATGGAGATCAGTGGAGCTTCATCTCTTTTACACAGGCCATTGGTGGATGTTTTTATCGTAGCTGCCTTTCATTTCCATGGGTGTGTACATTTTTAGCATCAAACACACTTTAACCTGGTAGTTCAAGCTAGGCTGCATTAGCCTCTTGTTAAGTTCTCTGCAGATTTACATCCTGGTCTGTGTTTTGACTGATCTGAGTGACTGAAAAGTTCCCCTATTGCCTGGAAACCTCTTTAGATTAAGATGGCGTAGCAGGCAGACAGGAGGGGATATCCAACAGGTGGAAGTGAGATGGAACAGTAAACAGAGAGCCCGCAGAGACAGCTTGAGGCTCACCGACATTCCTCAACACTAAAGGCCCAGATCGGAAGGTTTTGCAGAGGAGTTGGTATGGAATGAAACAGAGGCTCAACTTTGAAATGATTCATCATTTTGACTGCTACTTGCTGTTTTTACACCCAGTTGTTGTTTTTTTTTTCTTAATATCCTGGGAATCTATGGGGATGTCATTCATAAGGGCTAGTTCAGTTTTGGTGAAAGTATTCTAATTAACTCTCATCAATAGTTATGTTAGGAAAACTGATGATGTTCTGTTCATATGATAACACAAAATATGGCATTTTATTTTAACACTGAAACAGAGACCGGTAGGTGACTGTGACGGTTACGTTTAGTCAACAGCAGGGGACCTTTACGTTTCGACAACCAAAGGGGGCTGTTGAGTTTTAACCATAGACTGCATAGAAACTTGACGTAGCATACCTGTCAGCGTCTGTTCTCTCAACTTGATCTAATCGTCCTTTCCTATGGGAGTCACCATCTTGTCAGACTATGAATCCTCCTCATTTCCTCTTACCAAAAAAGGGCATGTATGTGACGTTGGGGGAGGGAGATACGTCCATCTGGCTGACGTATACCTAGTGTTGCTTTCGTCAACGAAAATGATGACGAAATATTGTTGTCAACGAACCTTTATCACGTGAGGAAAACTAGAC
This sequence comes from Echiichthys vipera, assembly GCF_963691815.1. Classification (NCBI taxonomy): domain Eukaryota; kingdom Metazoa; phylum Chordata; class Actinopteri; order Perciformes; family Trachinidae; genus Echiichthys; species Echiichthys vipera. The sequence continues at coordinate 2,626,149 of NC_139835.1, forward strand.
GAGACGAAATGAAAATGCTGGTCATGTGACGATAACTATAATTAAATATATAATGCAATAGAATAAAAATGAGACGAAATGTGGTTCACAAAATAAAAACTATAGTAAAATGCCCCTTCATTTTCGTTGACGAAAACGAGACGAAATAACGTTGTTTCGTCTTGTTTAGTCACGTTATTATTATTATTATTTTGAAGTTTCTCTCCCAGTCTCGCGTCTGGGCGACGTCACCTCCTCAATCCCCACACGCGGCATTATTTAGATTCAGAAGATGCAGCTGCTGTGGGTCAGCGTTAAACAACTAAAGAAAAATGAGGACAAAGTCTGACACCGAGAAAGGGACCAATGGCCGGCCAGCCGGGGATCGTCTTTGGGAGAAAAAGAAGAAACACTTTCATTACATAGACGTGGAAAAGAAAACGGAATGTTGTGGAAAAAGAAAGGGAGAAATGCGGCCACACAATCACAGGAAAAAACACCACAAATCTTAAGAGACACCTCAGGGCATCCCATTATGATATTTAGGTAAGTCAAGACATTAACATAACAATACTTTCTGTTTTAGAAAGCTCATGCGACATGAGGCTACGGTAAATGTGTCGGAGTTAACGCTAGCTTTAGACGTTAGCCACTGGAGCTGAGAACAAGTGTGTGTGTGTGTGTGTGTGTCTGTGTCTGTGTGTGTGTTTGTCTGTGTGTCTGTTTGTGAGACTAGCGTGTGTGTGTGTGTGTGTGAGTGTCTGTGGTTGTGTGTGTGTGTGACTAGCGTGTGTATGTGTATTTGTTTGTGTGAGAGTGTAAAGTGGGTTTTTAGTTCCTACCTGACTCACTCTATAAGTGATCTCGTTTCTGCTCCGAGCAGTGTACGACACCTTACCGACCCCAGTCAATTTGCACAGGTGGGGAATGAGGGAGGACCCACTGTGTGGGTTGTGTGGCGGTAAAGGAACCATGGCGCATATTATTTCAGGGTGCAAAACAGCATTGACCCAGGGGAGATATAGGTGGCGCCATGACAAGGTGTTGGCACTGCTCACAGACATCTTGGAGCAAGAGAGGAGGAAGAAATACCCAGCCAAGAGAAGACCACAGCTGAGTAACATCGCCTTTGTAAAAGAGGGCAACAGATCTGTCGGCCAAGGCCAAACCAAGCAAAACCTCCTACATGGAAGATGGAGGTCGACTTAGGGCGGAAGCTCCACTTCCCAGAAGCGGTACTGTCCACCACTCTGAGACCAGACATAGTTATTTGGTCTCCGGAGGGAAAGAAGATCATCCTGGTGGAATTAACGGTCCCGTGGGAGGAGGGATGCGACGAAGCGGCAGAGCGAAAGAAGAGCAAGTACCAGCAGCTTGTCCAGGACTGCCGGGACAAGGGGTGGACAACATGGCTGATGACAGTGGAAGTAGGGTGTCGAGGATTTCCAGCACAATCAGTGTGGAACCTGCTGACAAAGGTGGGACTGAGAGGCCACTTGAGGAAAACAGCCATTCGTAGGCTGGGTGACGCGGCAGAGAGAGCCTCCTGTTGGCTCTGGCATAAGAGAGAGGACAATAGCTGGAAGCCTGGATGAGAGGCGCAGTGACCTGGCCAGTCACTGCGGACTCACCAACTTGAGGGTGTTGTGGTTAAGGGTCGAAAAGGCCCATGATAGTTGGGGACCACCTGATGACCTCTTGTCCTGGCCAAGGCTTTATCCATTAAAAAGTGGATTATAATCGCATCTCTGATGTATTTACGAACTGCACTAAGTATCCCTTGTTGGCCAAATACTTTGTTTACCAATATAGTTTGGTTTTTCACACTGAACTGAATTTGCCATCAACATAAATTGGATTACTTATTCTAGACCCGTACATGCATGTAAGCAAAAGATATCTGCATGGGTTTGGCTAAAAGAAAATGTTGGTTTTGCCAATACTACTAAAGAGAGACTAATATACAATTTTCTTTGACTAAAACTAGACTGAAATGTCATAGTTTCCGTCGACTAAAACTAGACAAAAATAGTCATGGACAATTCTGACTAAAATAAGACTAAAATGCTAAAATGCTCTTTTAGTCAACTAAAACTTGACTTGACTAAAAAGAATATAACCGTGACTAAAACTAATAAAGACTAAAATGACCGCTTGACACAAAGACTAGACTAAAACTAAAAGTAAAACAGGCCACCAAAAACAACACTACGTATACCTCCGAGGAGAAGTAAGGGCCAGAGGCTAGCTGTCACTCAAGAGACCATGCCCCTAATTATTCATAAACTTTTACCTCCAATAAAATAAAATAAATATCTCATGGAGATATGACCTAAATATACAGACTAGAATGTTTTTTTGTCCCAGGCCTTAAACAGGTTTAATGATGCTGTGAAAGCGGCCTGTTTAACATGGGGGTCAGGGGGGCCCCCACTTGGGCATCCTCCCCAGTGACCGGTGCCCCAAGTGCTAATAAATGTACGGCACGGCAACGACAACAACGGGCATTTACTATGAAAAAGCGACGTAGCAACCCCCCTTGGGGGCCCCCACGTCACTTCTGCCGTCGGCGCTGTCTCTGTCAATCAGCGCGAACCGCAGGTTTGATTGTTTGTTTAGCACCGAGCTCCGCCCACTTACACCGAGCTCCGCGCTTGCAAAAAGATGAAGAGGAGTTATCCCAGCGGGGCAGAAAAGAAAAAACAGAGGAAGGAAAGGGAGGAAAAACGAAAGAAAGACAGTGGTAAGTGCATTGTTATGTTTTTCTGACTGACTGTGTTGTGTTGTCACGGACTCCATAGCGGCTAATAAGCTAAAAACTAAGCTATGACGAATGCGTAACATGACACAACTACATGAAGCTAGCTAGCAGGAGGAGATGTGCGCCACTCTCCAGTCTCAACCAGCAGAAAACAACAGAAAGTTTAGTGAGGCAGACAGTCTAACAACAACAACAACAACAACAACAACAACAACAGCAACAACAACAACAACAGCCTAATACAGTGGAAACCGCTTATAGTGATCACGGATATAGTGATCAACCGCTTATATGGATCAAAAGGCTTGGGACAGAATCATTTCTATACAAATGCTGTTTAAATAATTTGTTTATAGTGATCGAGAAATCCGCTTATAGTGTTCATTTTTTTTCTCATTTTATGAATGAAAACGTGCAAAAATAATTTTAAATTATTAAAAAATATTATTATTTTATGTTTTACTCCCGCGATTCCTCGCTGGACGTCTGCTTCTGCCGAGTGAGCTAACAGCTAGCTAACGAGTGAGCTAACAGCTAGCTAATGTAAGGAGTTGACACCGGCAGCAAGCGCGCGAATCATGGCTGGAAAAGGGAAGTCATTGCCACCTGATGAGAAACGTCTCCTCAAGGCTTATGACAGATTTTTTTTATCGTTTTGAAAAAGCAGTGAACTTGGTGTTAGACAACACTGATCCATGGAAACATGTGAAGTGACTTCTTAACGCGGCGCAGCGGAGCCGCAACACAAAACAGACGTAGCTTAACTCTTCTTGATGCCGTTGTTATCTTCTATGTTGTTGTTCTATGAAACAGTGTTTCAAAGTTTATTTTAAGACTTGTTTAAAAAAAATGCACCGGCTTCACGGCAGAGCCGACGCACAGAAGAAGTTACTGTATTTGTATTTATGTATTTATGAGTTATGTCTGCGCACTGCGCAGTAATATAACTTGCATGGTTCCTCTCAAAAGGAGCATTTGAAACGAATGTGTTTGAAACCATAATAAAATTCAGTAAATGCTGAAACGATTCGTTTCGTGCAATTGTTATCATTGAAAGTACACCTTCTATGATAAGCTTTGCATAATGATGAGATGAACTTAATAGTGCCAGAAAGGGAGAAATATGTGTTTGGCAGTACATATGATATGTGCACCCACCACAAGAGTACATCAAGTGCATAATACATGTTGAACTTAACAAATGTTTCCCTCTCATCTCTCCTCAGGATCATTACTGTCTTTTTTAAAACCAACACATCCAGGGAAGGATGATGTTCCCCCTCCCATCCCTGATGATGACAACTGTAAGTTCATTATTCCACAATTGATAATGTTATGCCTTAATATTCTTCATGGCAGTAGTATTAAGCTGTAGTAGTAGAAAATGCTGTGCACATACATAATCATATGCCTGCCCTTAGAGATTCTCATATGCCCTGTTGTTGTTTTTTGAGTTTAGTTCCATCAACATCCACCTCCAGCAGCACAGTGGTTTCCCAACCTCTTGCGCAGGAACATCCAACCGATGATCAGAGATCAAGTCCAACTGCTGACACAGATGACTGTGAGTTAAATCATTTTTTTTTTACTTCCATAGAGAACATATAACAATGACAATAATAATAACTGCAACAAGAATTGCTGTAATTAGCCCATGCTATTAAAGATTATTTATAACAAATATACCCTGTTGTTGTTTTTTTTTCTTTTTTGTCATCAGCTCCATCAAGACCCAAATGTGAACAGTTGATCTCAGAGGACCCTGCACAATGGCCAACCATCCTCAACCATACCCAACTGTGCCAACTGGTAACACAAGGACCCAAACAGGTTAAAGATATGGTTTTCCCCCAGAACACGGACAAAATTCCACGGAGATTCAAAAGGGAATATTATGACATGACCATGAAAAACGGCGATAAAATACAGCGAAGATGGCTCATGTATTCAGTCAGTACAGATTCCATCTTCTGCTTTGCTTGCCAAATTTTTGGAAAATTGGACAATTCACTTACCAAAGGAGGATTTAGGAATTGAAAAAACATATCTAATCATTTAAAGGAACATGAGCTTCAAAGGCACATCATACCAATATGATGAGTTGGCAGGAACTCAACACAAGGCTCAAAACTGAAACAGCCATTGATCAGATAAACCAGGATTTGATGCATCTTGAGGTAGAGCACTGGAGAGGTGTAATACACAGAGTTATTGCCATCATATGCCATTTAGCTGAAAGAAATCAAGCTTTGAGGGGGCATACAGAGGCTCTATATGATCCACATAATGGCAATTTCCTAGCCCAGGTGGAATTGATGGCCCAGTTTGATCCCATCATGAATGAACATATAAGAAGGATCCAAACCAAACAAACAAAAGTGCACTACCTCAGTAAGGACATTCAAAACGAAATCATTTCATTGGTGGGAGGCAAAATCAGTGAGGAGATAGCCAGACAGGTGAAAGCAGCAAAGTACTTCTCTGTCATAATGGATTGTACTCCCGACACAAGCCACACCGAACAACTGTCTATCGTCTTGAGAGTGGTGAAATGTGAGCCATCAGTTGGTGCATCGATCTCTGAACATTTCATTGGATTTGTTAATGTTCAAGACACAACTGGAAGAGGTCTGTCTGAGACCCTTTTGGAAAAGTTGGATGAGCTCAACTTGAACATCAGAGACTGCCGTGGACAATCTTACGACAATGGGAGCAACATGATGGGACACAAACAAGGGGTTCAAGCAAGACTGCTGCAACTGAATGAGAAGGCATTGTGTGTCCCATGCAGCAGTCACACTCTAAATCTGGTTGTAGCAGATGCTGCCAAATCTTCTGTAGGCTCCATCTCCTTCTTCGGTGTTCTTCAGAGATTGTACAATCTTTTCAGCTCCTCTGTGCAACGCTGGGCAGTTCTGCAGGAACATGTCAAGCACGCAACAGTAAAATCCTTGTCAGTGACCAGATGGGAAGCCAGGATTGACAGCGTGAAAGTTGTCCGTTACCACCTTCCAGAACTCATACAAGCACTGTCTGGCCTCCAAACCCTTTCAGTGCAGAAGAAGGACTCTGAGACATTGTCCACAGCAAGGAGCATAAAGGCTGAACTCATGACATGGAGATTTGTACTGTGCACTGTTATCTGGTATAATATTTTGTACCAGATCAACCGGGTAAGCAAGATTCTACAGGGCCCCAGTGTTTCTCTTGAAACACTTAAAGCAGAAACAAGCGCAGTGAGAACCTATCTGGAAAATGCAAGGGAAAGTGGACTTGCTGCTGCTCAAAGTGATGCTACAAAGATAGCAGAGAGCCTTGAAATTGACAAGACATTTCCGGCAAAAAGACAGCAAAAAACTACAAAGCAGTTTCTGTATGAGGGCAGAGAAGAAAGCCAGTCCACCCCAGATGAGCAGTTTAAGAGGGAGTTTTTCCTCCCCTTAGTGGACACAGCCCTCACCAGTTTGACTGACCGATTTTTAAAAATGAAAGATGTTTTTGGCCTTTATGGTTTCCTGTTCTCAAAAGAAAACATGAGAGAGAGTGATCAGCTCGGCAAACTCACGGACAACTGCAAGAACTTCGAGAAAACTCTACAGGATGTAGAGTCTGAGGATTTGGTCCTGGAGATTAGAGCTGCAATACATACCTTCCCTGATGCTGTAGCCTCCTGTCCAAGAATGATGCTGGATTACATCTACAAGGAGCAGCTTCTGGATCTCTATGGAAACCTCAGCATTGCTCTTCGTCTGCTTCTAACTCTGCCAATCACTGTTGCGTCTGGTGAGAGAAGCTTCTCTGCTCTAAAACTTATAAAAAACTACCTCAGGTCAACCATGTCCCAGGAGAGACTTTCTGGACTTGCTCTTATTTCCATTGAGCACAATGTGTGAAGGTCTTTGGATCTAGACGACTTTGTCACAGCATTTGCACAAGCTAAGGCTCGCAAGCAACATTTTTAGAACAGCGGACCTGTGGGTACCCTGTTTTGTTTGTTTTGTTCGGTTTGTTCTGTTATTCATTTATTTATTTTATTTATCTGGTGTCTACATTGTTGCAATTTTATTTTTGTATTTATTTTATTGTTAACAACATTCAGATTTCTATTTTTTGTAATAAAAAAAGTTCATATTTTATATTGTGTTGGTGTCAGTTAATTTACAACAATTATTGATAGGCGTAGGGTTTTAAGAATTTCTGTTCCTCCCTGAAATTCACTTTGAGAACCCCTAATCTCTTCTAAAGTATTATTTTCAGTATACATATCAAATGTCCCAGAAATTGTGTGCAAAAAACGATTTTTTTCACTGTGGAGGGATGGGGTGGGGCCCCCACAAATTTCTTGCTTGGAGCCCCAAAGGACCCTTGCCCCGCCACTGATGGGGGTCAATGAGAAACTGCTCTATTATGAAACCTGCCCCTCGTGGACACTCAGATAACTGCAGTTTTTGGCACTTAAAGGAAGTCGCTGTGGTGGGGGCTTGGTTTTTACATCAAAAAGGGGACGTTTAAGTTTCGCTACCAAAACACCAAAACAACAACCACAGGTTGTGGTTTGGATCAGTACTTATAGGACACAAACGCCAGTCCCCCAGGTGAAAGTCCTGTGTTTTGGGTCCAATTCACCACCCTGTCCCTTCTCCCTACGCATATTTTAGCAATCCTTTACTACATCATCTGATTTCCTTCTTTTCTCCAGATGTAATTTCTTACATGTGTACACATGTTCAGACAGTGAATGAGGACAGCCTCAATCTCTCATAATGCTCTACTTTGGTGAAAGGAATTTCATCAGCTCTGTTCAGTCTGTTAGGAACAATGGATTTTACAGTACAGAAACCCACACAATTCCTTCTGACAACTGATGCAAAACATGAATTATCATATTTGAAATATTTAATCCCAGGTGATGCCACAGTGCAGAGAATTCTCGTCCAAGTGCTGCTTCTCCTCCCCCAAGTTTTAACTTTCAGATTTTATTTTAGCAGAAACATATTGCAGACAATTCAAATCCTCTCATAATTCAGACTTGTGTAGACTCCCTGGTGTATCACCCCTAATGTAACCATTGCCCAGACAATGCGTTTGACTATTTATCACCACTAATGATGAACCAAAATGCAAAATGGTGATACAAAATGAAAATAAAAAAAATGAAACGACGTGATTGATGTCGGATCTTCAGCAAGCTGGCACACTGGGGAGCAGAATAAATGAACGTCAGTGATTCCCTTCTGGGCAGGAGCACAGACGGAAGAAATCCAGAGTACTTTAATGTCTCCGTCTCCATTTCTCACTAACGTCTAGATACACACACACACACACACACACACACACACACACACACACACACACACACACACACACACACACACACACACACACACACACACACACCTCCCTCTCCTGATCTCTGTAAGCTACAGACTTTTATGTCTGTGCTCCTCATTTGATTTGCAGGCCAAATTCATTCCTCCCCCCTACAATGTGCTGAAGCGCTCGCCACCCTAGTCCCACCCGCCCCGACCTCCTCCTCCCCCACCACAACTACCATCACAGGCTGCACATGGAAGCGGCTCCTGTAACACTGTTGGCAGACATCTGGAAATGTTTTGGCCCTGTGCTGGAGGTCACTGTCTGGACCAATAGAGACCGTACCTCAACCTTTGCAATGTGACAAGCCTTCATATATCTCCCGACCTCATGCACTGTATGGAAACACCCCCCACCAATTCAGCCCCTGGTCCCATTTTACACACCACCACAACCCTTTGCCTCTACCCTTGCTCCTCTCTTTCCTCTCCGCTCATTTCCTACCCACTTCATCCTCTGCTCCAATCCCAACCACACCACCTTCAGCTCCTTCCCCCTCCACCTCTTGGTGTCAGACAAGGTATTTCTTTTGTCTCTCTCCGTCTGCACCCGGCAGTCGACAACAACAAGCTCCACTCAGTCCAGATGATTTTAGTCCAGTCAGAGTCAAGACCGAGATCAAAGCGAGTGAAGATCATTCCAATCATACATCATGAAGGATGAGCCATGCTGCACACAGCACTATTAAACCACCTTTGATGTGCTCAATTCATTTTCATTCTTGTTTCTTTTCTAATATAGTTTTGTCATAAAACCTCATTATGAAACAACACCCAGAACTGAACTAAATGCATTATTTAATTACATATTTTTGCAGCATAACATCTTTAGACATGTACATACTGTATAAGATACACATATATTTGAATAAAGGTACTTCTGTTTGTTTACACAGCACAGTCACTTTCTATAATTCACATTTAAAAGATACAGGTGGCTTTATTTTTTTAAGTTTTTCATTTGCTTACCCAGTCTTTGATGTTTAGCCCCACACCCACTGGTTCCTATTGAAGCCTAAAAATCTTCTTTTATTTAAAGGATTACAAATATTTTAAAACGCTCAGTAATTTCCATAACCTGGGCACTATAGATTTTAGTACATTTTAATCAGCAGAGAGGAAAAGCTCATTTGTTTGGGACTATTTTCAGCAGTGGATTAACACATTGTACTTGTTACTAGTGAATATTTATGGCACCAGGATGGTAAAAACCTGGACATTATTTGAACACCACAGCTGATTTGTCTGGACATGGCTGTGTCACATGACGTCTGTGTGTTTTAACTGTAGCAGACTGCTGTTGTTTTCAGGTGATTTAAGAAGATAAACAGGAGATCTACAGAACCAGTCAAAAGTTTTTGTTGTTACATTTATTTACATATTGCATTTCTTGCATCCAGGTGCATCATATACAAAGAAGTTGGATTACACTGCCTGAAGTCATTCAGTCAGTCTTTCTCAAACAGCCTAATTAAGCCTCAAACTTTATCTTGTACGTAAAAGATAAACTTACTCTAGGTTTTGGCAAAGAATGCCCGATTTTTTTTTTTTTTTCACCTTGCCTTTCAGGGCTTCTGTATGTATGTGGGATTGACTCAAAATCAACACAGCCGGGTTTGTTTTGTTGCTGACAGATGGGAATACTAACCTTATTACTGCCCATGAAATATAAAGCTCCAGTCAGGAGACAGTTAGCTTAGCATGAAGACTCGAAAAGGCGAAACAGTCTTTCTTTATCCAAAATATTCAAAAACGTTAACCTCTAAACTCTTAAGATCACCAACTATAGAACAATATTGTGTTTGTTCCATATGAACAAAAACCAAAGTCTAAACATCAGTTTTAGACTTTTTGTTTTTGCAAAGGGTTGTGTGTAGGAGTCTTTTTTTTGTTTGGGCGTAGTGACTTTTGGAATCGGGACGGAAAGAAATATTGCACTCAAATTGCTCTTAATGCATTTGAGGGAATTACTTTCACCTTATAAAAAAAAAAAGAGAAAAAGATACCTCTAAACAATCTACTTGATTTTAAAGATAACTGTTTTTCACAAAGCCTGAGTGTTAAAACTTCCTTCTCTAGTGATTATTAAACAGCTTTAAAATACATATGAATATTGCTTTTATTTTGAGGACTAAACCCAATATATGACGATATAATGTTGATCTATTGTGAGGATTTTCTTTCATGTATATGATTGAATGTAAATAAAGCATGTGTTGCTTTTGATTCAGCGTATTGTCCTGTATTTGTTCCAATAAACTCAGACATTGGGCTTAGTAATGAGATATTGTTCTTTTTTTTCTTTGTGGTGTATATACTGTTCCTGTTTCTTTCAAGTTTGTGATTAATTTAAAATGAACACGGCTGCATCTCTGAGAAACAGTCTTCTTCTGAATTTTAGAGATCTGAGATCTGACTTGACTGCCTCTCCTCCTTGTCTTTGTCCATTATGGCTCCCTCCATCACCTCCCACCTCCTCCACTTCTCCCCTTCACCCCACTGAAAGTGTGGCAATGTCATACTTTAAGAGGCCATTTACACTAAGCTATTAATCTGCACACCCTCAGAGGAGTGAGGTAGGGTGGCATCAGAGATTAGTGTGCAGAGGCAGACATATTTATTTAGCTGCAACAGCATGTGGGAAGCGAGACCACTGTTCATCAAAAAAACATTGACCTTGTGTGAAAGAGTGTGTTCTTTGTGTCATGTATAAAATATTAGCCTTCAGTGCTGATATCAGGCTGAAAAGCTAATTTTGTCAAATTACATGTAGTTGCATGCATCATATTTGTGTAGACATGTTATTTTTCACTCTCTGTCTCTCTCGTCTACTCGATGTAGAGAGAGAGACAGCATGAGCAACAGAGAGGATGTGAGAGACCTCCAAACTATTTCCCTCAGCTGTTGGTGTAACAGGCATATTTTTCAGGATGTAGCAGCATGTGGGCCCAGGCTCTGTTTGTCCAGGATGACACCCTTCACATCCATTCATCAATATCCCACTAGACCTCTACTGACCTTGGTCAGTGTGTGTGCGTGTGCGTGTGCGTGTGCGTGTGTGTGTGTGTGGGGAGGGGGGGGGGGGGGAGAATGTGGGAAAGACAGGTTGGATAGGAGCAATGGAATGTAATTACAGACGGCCCGATATATCTGCCAGCCAACATTATCAGCCTAAATGTTTTTCTGATATGCACTGATAGGAAAGCTTTTTTACAGAACATATAAGAAAACAATGCCCTGTGTGATTTGAAATGGTAAGATTATGTAGCCTTAATTTAAATGTTATCCAATTGACTCACACTGAACACACCATACTAGTTTTTAGCTTTTTAGTTCTATTTTTGGATTTATTCTTTATTCAAATATTAAGACATTGATTCTGAACACACTGTAGCTTTTTTATTGTACTTTTGTATTTATACTTTATTTAAATAAATAGAAATTGGTTCATACTGAAAATACAGTATTACTTAACTATTTATTTCATTGTGTAGTCATCCTTTTTTTAAATGTTATGCAAATGACTCATACTGAACATGTCTAAATCTGTCTGTTGAGCTGTTTTATTGAGATTTTAATTCATTATTTATTTAAATATTAAGAAATTGACTCATACAGTACCAGTGTTCATTTAGAATTGGTTGACATTGTGATACATTGCATATATAATGTAATAATAATAATAATTTTATTTATAGCACCTTAGAAAACATAGTTTACAAAGTGCTTTGATAGACAAAGCAAAGCAAAAGCAAAGCAAAAGCAGTGTACCCGGAGGGCGATATAATATAATTATGCAGTAGGACCAAACAAAACCAACACAACATTTTGGTGAATAAAACAGGAAGATAAAAGATGGAAACAGGGTAGAGAAAAGACAAATTAAAGCAATAAGGAAACAAGACATGACAAATAGAAAAGAAAAAGGAGAGAGAAGAGAGAGAGAGAGAGAGAGAGAGAGAGAGAGAGAGAGAGAGAGAGAGAGAGAGAGAGAGAGAGAGAGAGAGAGAGAGAGAGAGAGATGGCATCACATAAAAGCAAGTCTATAGAAAACAGGTTTTAAGAAGAGATTTAAAAGAGGTTACCGATTCTGTGAGCCTTATCTCCTCAGGAAGGTTGTTCCAGAGTTGAGGGGCCCTGATGGCGAAGGCACGATCACCTTTAGATTTAAGCCTCAACCCTGGAACGCTCACTGATCCGCCCGGGAATCTAAGGCTCTGTATACGGATGACATCTCCACTGTGTAGCTTGAAGTAAGACCCAGATGTGCTTTAAAAGTGATCAGTAAAACCTAAAAATCTATCCTGAATTGAACAAGGAGCCAATGGAGTGAGGCGAGAATAGAAGTGACGTGATGTCATCAGTTAAAACCAGTGAGAGGCCGAGCTGTTGCACTCTGAACTAGTTGGAAGCATGTGAACGATTTTGGGTTGATGCCAGAGAGGAGGGATCTGTATAATAATGTTTAATTTCCTTTAAAAAAGTTATCTGTGTAAAACAGACCTATTGTACTTCAGGTTCATTGATGTATTTTTTGTTTCTACTAACATATGTTTACATGTTTTAAAGGGGACCTATTCTACTCTCTCAGGTTCATACATGTATTTTGTGTTTCTACTCGAACATGTTAACATGCTTTAATGTCCAAAAAACATTTTATTTTTCTCAAACTGCTCATGACTGCTGCACCTGTATTGACCCTCTGTCTGATTATGTCTATAAGCCTGTCTATTTTAAGCCCCCCTCTAGAGAAGACCAGTCTGCTCTGATTGGTCAGGCACTTCCTGGTCTCCGCCCCGCTATTCCGTCTCTGTGCTACTGCAGAGGACTGACTGAGTGTATGGTGAGTGTGTAGTTTCTACCATCAAAAGTCACAAATAAAGCCTTTAAGACCAAACACAACACAATCAGACATGTCTCACAGGACTGTATTCAATATTATCTTTGTCTGCCGTTAGCATGTAGCTACATGTAAACAGTGGCCTGTAGGAGAATATTGCAACACTTTGTACTGTCAGAAATCACAAATAATGCTTATAAACCAAACACAAGACGAATGGACATGTTGCAGCAGGAGTATGAAATTTGTCAGGAATGAATAACAAAAATCAATATTACAGCTTTATCTGTCGTTAGCATGTAGCTACATGTAGTAAAGAGCAGAGCGTTCTAGGGGAGCTGTGCATAGCTTTTCTTCGTGGGCGTGCAAATTACCTTATTTGAAAATCTGCGAAAGCTTGATGTCCGACCGCCAAGAAAGTAGAAAAAGTGTCTAAAAGGAAGAGTTGACATCAGTCTGTATCCTGAGCAGATCTGCTACCTCATTATTTGAAACTTTGGTCATGTTTAGCATTAACATCCGACATAACAATACATATATGACAGAAACAAAGGAAAAACATATTAGTTGCACTTTAAGAAATCAGCCTTCTGAGCCTTCATTTCAGCTCAAAAATATTACTATATTGGCGGCTCTATCGGTTATCTGACAATGTTTAAAGTCAGATTTTGCCTATCGGTCAGGCCCTACATTTGTTGTGGTCTTGGGTGGTTCAAAGCTGACAAGAAGTAAACCCTCTCTTAAGTGATGTGTCTTTATCTGCTCATTTAGTCGAACAAGAGTGATGCGGGAATGTTCATCACCTTGAAAGAGATGTAAACCCAGACCTAGATTGTGTGATTGAGAGCCAAACATAGCCAGGCATTTGTTATTCTAACATCTTAATGATTTTTGCCTTTTAAGCTGCACAAGACTGCACTCCCTCCAGGTGCCCAGGTGACAGATGGCTGGCCCAGGCAGGAGTCCCTCCTTCTTGCAAGTTATAGATGGACACCTTGTCTGAAGCATACACACAAACATACACAAGGAGAAAAAGGCAATTAGGGCCAGTACAGAGAGGGGGAAAAAGGCTGATGATGATAGAGTTTTAAGGTCCATGCCATGTGTCCTGAACACACCCCTGCACAAAGGGACAAGCTGTGGTTTTTCCAAGGTCAAACATTAGGAAGATAAATTGGACTATCACCCAAAATCAGTTCATTTAAAATATTCTACATGTATATGTTGTAGATCAGACACACATGGTTTAAATTTATGGATATACGTCAAAAGCTTACAAGAGGAAATGATAAACCTATTATTCCATAAGAGAAACAGCTGCTTGTAAGATTCTGGAGGGAAAAAAGTATTTGGCATGTGCTCATGTATGTCCGCTGAAAAAGACGTCAGCAGAGACCAGGGAGTTCAGTGATAGTGGAACAAGCACGCTGATATTGAGCTTGTCCGCTGGATCTAATGCATTTAGTTTAGTTTGTGTCTATGGATCGTACTGTAAGAGTATTAGACGAGTCATGCAAAGGATAAAAACCCATTTACATTTCAGTGTCAACTTGTCACTTTTTCCCACTCTGGCCCCAAAGGTGGTAATGTTGCCCACTTTGGACAGACATTTTCTATTTGTAATATGATTACTTTCCCAAGTATCGAGTAAAATAAGGGATTCAACTTTGCAAAACAATAATTATATTACAGTTTTTAATCCAAGTAACACTGCCTGACTGTTTTGCTAGAACACAATTTATTTTTTGTCCTATATCTTATCTGGTAACGTGTGTGTGCGGCAGGTCAGGGACGGCAGGTCAGGCAGTTAATGACAGCTGTTAGCCAAAAAGCTAAATGAAGGATGGAGGATGACGGAGAGGGAGAAAGTTTGACTGATTCACTCCTGTATGTTTATTGTTAATGTTCCAGGTTGTATGCCACTTTTTTCCCAAATTTATTTCAATTTTTTTTATTTCTATGCCTCTTTTTAATCAATTTAAATAATATAGTAATGAATATTTGCAAATACAAGGCAGGCGGCCCAAATAGATGCAAACACGCAACAATTGCTTTATTGACATATTTGCATGACTTTAAATATTTATTTATTTATATTTTCAAACTGAGCGAGAACTTTGTATGACAGCTTTGTAGATTCTGTTGATGTCCTGACATTGTTGAATCAGAAAAGGAGGAACTTGTAGCTGTCTGTGGGCACACTGCTCTATCTTACTTAATATTTGTACGGAGGCCGGATGAGAAAAGTAAGGGAGGAAGCTGAACAAATGTTAACTGGTAAGTTCTGGAAATCAAACAAAATGAAAAACAAACAGAAGTTGTTGCTTGTTGTCTTGCATGACTTGTTCCTTTGGGTGATGTTATTATTCCAAGCACAAGATTTGTTTTTCAACATTTCTGGGACTTCCACAACATGTACCAAGCAGCAATATTGGTTATTTCAGTCATGGCTAATGATGGAAAGAAGCGTAGTTAGTGCCTATAGCTCCGCGCCACCGCTAACAATGCAAGTAAACACAAGCGATCCAAAAATTGTGCAATCAATCAGATTGTGCAATCAAACTTCCATGAGCAAAGTGGATATTTGCTTTGCAACCAGTCTGACGACATTACACGTCCTGAGCAAACTGTCCCTCAGGGTGATCCTCCACTTTGGTGATCCCTTCACTTGTCTTCTCGCTCCATTATCAAGTCGACATTTTTGTCTGCAACACTAATGATATTCCGATCAGTGCACAGAAGATGCAAATCTAATCAAATACTTACTGGAAATCTGAGCGTCTAACTCGTGGCAAGAAAGTATATTTCCCAAAATGTTGCACTATTCCTTTAAGAGCAGTGCTGTATAACCTTTCAACACAGTCTCCAAGAAATGCTTCTTGAAAGAAATATAATTGCTGCTTGAATTATTCATCAATGCAAATTTCTAATTCTGAGAATTTCAAGTCACATTTTTGTAACATTTAACCAAGACCACAATCTCTCCTAAAACTAAACCAAGTAACCATAAAAAGTGCATTAAATTAGTGGATAAACATTGTATTGCTATAGTATTGACAAAACCGATTCAAAATAAATAAAAAATATTTTATGTGATTTTGTATAATAGGTAAATTGGCATTACATTTCTCTTAAGCATATTAGCTGTTGCAAATGAGTAAACTGGGAGATACGCTTTTTGCAATAAAAGGTCAATTCCTTTACACATCTTTTCAATATTTTGTAAAAAGAGATAGACTGGTGACTTCTTCTTGTGAATGCTGGATTCTTTGAGTATTACCTCCAGCTGTCCTAAAATATCTTGGTAGCATTTTAAGCAATACCCACAGAAACAAGCTTCACGTTAACAAAGTGGCATTCTGCTTCTAGTGTCCGTCACAACACTGAAGTGGAACATGTTGTTTCTCTTTAGGAGGAAAGGTAAAAATAAAGAATTCAAAGTGCCAATCATTCAAAGATGGCTTTGTTCAAGCAACATAGACATCAGGATTACCTTGTACTTTGATTACCTCGACTTATTTTGACAATCAAAACGTCTCTTCAAGAGGCTATCTTGTATGTTGTCATCAGTTTGCAGTCCCAGAGCATCTCTCTCCCTCCTGCTCTTCTCATCTGTGTTTCTGTGCTGAATTAAGAGCAGCTTGAATGATGACAGATGCATTGGTCTCTGAGCCTGAGCCGGATTGATTAAAAGTCCCAGACCCAAACAGATTAAAAGACTTTCTATTTTGTTAATCCTAATCTTGATTGTCTTTGAATCTTAGAAGGTTATCAGCAAAACCTTTTAAGTGATAATCCTCCAAAACCCTTCGATTTAGATATCAAATACCCACCCTTTATACTAAAGAATGGAGAAAGTTTGTTAAATCAATCAGTCATTTCATCAAATAAATCTAAATATCAAGTTCAACAAAAACGTTGCTGGGAAAAGTTGCATGTGTGTTAACTGGAGGGAAATGTAATGCTTTGATTAAGTTTTCAGCCTCCTGGGGGTGTAAATCACACTGGTGCTGACCTGTATATTAGCTCTTTATGCCGTGTTTACGACCGTAGACAAATCAGTTAGCCCACAGGATATTTACACCAAGTCCCTGACAGCTTCTCCCAGCTTCAGTGGTGCTTAAACTCATTGCAGGACTGCTTGATGGTTCACCCTCCCCGCCTCACCCCGACTCAATCCAACACACACTACACACTCTCCCTGGGTCCAGTTATTTATGGTATGAGTGTACAGCCACCTTCCGTCCAATTAAAGCTGAGTGCTGGCTTTGTGCAGCCCCATGTTCATCATCTCCCTCATGGGGACTGTTGGAGGAGGGGGTGGGTTGCTGTACTCTGACCTGCTCTCTGGGGGTCTGGAGAGTCTAGGTTAAAGGAAAATGCCATTGGATTTCATTCTTCAAATATATTACCCCCATGCTGGTCAACAGTTCAATTTGTACAGTTTGGATTTAAAGGGGTTACAACCTGATATATTATTCACCTTTGCATGTCAACCAGTTACCTCCAGAGCGGATTCTGTATGGACATACAGTACAATATTTAAAAATAGATACATTAAAGTACTTATGGAGAGTTAGTTGTCGTGTCCGTACACATGTTAAAGGGGAATTTCTGTATTTTTCAACCTAGACCCTTCCTATTTCCCCATTTATTTTTGTATGACCAATGGCAACAATTCTTTTTTTTAAATTGGTCCAGAATTGAGCTCGTTCTCTGCAGCCTGACGGCTGTGAATCGGGCTGCAATGTAATTGAACGGGGTACCTGAACACTGTGAATATACATCAGAAAAAGTATGAGTTTATGTAAGTGCCAAGCTCAGACTGTTATCATGGAAAGATCAGAAGTTATCCTGCCATGCTTTGGTGTGTAGCTACTGATGCAGGTCAACACAGTCACTTTAGCTAATAGCGTTAGCTTACCTCAGTCAGACACTTCTGATGACAATCTCAGCTTGTCATTGGCAAAAACGTATTTTTATTGGATGTATATAGAAAATCTTTGGCTTATGGGTCCAGTAGTATGAGAGATTATATGTGCACAGACAAATGCACACACAAGACTGAAAAGAAGAACAGCAATATTAAAATGAAAGCCCATTACCAGTGGCAGCACTCCAAAATGTAATAATAATTTAAAAAGTAACTAAAAAGTTACTATTCACAGTACCCCATTACTTTTTGGTTGATGTAATAAGTAAAGTAATTTAGTTACTTATTAAATAAGTAAATAGTAGGGCTGCCCCCAAATAGTTGACCAAGAAATGGTCAACCAAAAAATCATTAGCCGACCAAAATTGTATTAGTCCATTGGTTGCAGGAAAAAAAGAAAAAACATTTGGAGCCATGTCTTATCAAAATTAAATGAAAATCTAGGTGACAGGTGGCTGGCCTAAAAGGCAGGAGGGCTTTTAATTTAAAGGACCAGATACCGAAAGTGGTGACACTCAATCACTGTGATTGTTTTTATTTTAACACCGCAGGTAGGTCCCTTCAACATTGTCGTTATAAAGTTAATAATTAATAGCCAATCATGTCAGGAAAGACGTCTAAAATATGGGATCACTTTGAAAAGAACAAGGATGACACCAAGAAGGTCACATGTAAACTTGGCAAGAAAAACTTCACCTATCACTCGTCCAAGATGAACATGACCTACCTCCTATAACATGAAAGTAATGTTAGCCTAGCTACCTGCCCATGTTCCGACATTCTCCTTACTGATTTTTTCGGACACATTCAGAATTAGAATCTGAAATAATTTGCCGGTGTCATTAGCAGACGGAAGACTTATAGCGTGAGGCTGTGCGCACTTGTTAAATAATAGTTATTAATTATGTTGAATTATGTTATTCAGTCGCTAAGGCTATACTTTGGGGGGAATATATATATATATATATATATATATATATATATATATATATATATATATATATATATATATATATATATATATATATATATTCGTCAGTATGGATGGGTACCTAAATCCAGTATTAAACAGGCCTTAGGGCTAAATTATTGAAGACCTTAGTATTGATAACATCGGATGCTACGGGTTCTTTTATCAGTACTTAAAAAGGCAATACTTAATTAATTCACCTGATTAACAGTTATAAAGGTCTTTGCAGAAGATAAGTGACACCGCCAGCTATCCACTTAGATCCACAGGATCCCTCTGCACTCCTCATGTGAGTAGACAGGCAGACAAGCGCACCACAGGCACATTAATGTTAGTTTAATTACCATAGCAGTTACTTTATAGCCTAGCTTCAGTTAAAACTACAGCCAAGTAACACTACCTGATTCATCCATTCATTTAGAAAAGCTGTATTTCAATCGATACATGGTTAATTAATGTGCATGTTAATGATGTCATCGAACCTGGAAGTGATAGTGGTGCTAGTATATACCTGATTCAAAGCACCTAGAGGGAGGACTGATCTGGGTGATGTCTGTGTTCTTCATTATTTCTAAACATCAGTCAGTATTTATTTCAGGAATATGATTTATTTTATTGCATCTTACATTTGATTCCATTATTGACAATATATAGGGACTTTGCTGTTGTAAACTTTACTGCTTTAAATGTAAATATATTTAAATCTTGTTTTGAATGTATTCTTTTTTAAATATTTAATAGCGATTCATAAAGTAATGGAACAGAACCAATACTAATATTGATAAAGAACCACATTGATACGCTGCATCTATAACACTTGTAGTATAACAATACCCCTCCCTACCTGGCAGCTTACAATACTCAGTATACAAGACTCCGATTGGCATCACAGCAAAAATATCTGTGGGGCATCATCACCATAAAACCCAACATATTTCTGGACACAAGTCTCAAATAGTGCCTTTTCCTCATCTTTTCTAGCTATGTAAGCTCTTCCTGTGATAGCATTTGTCAGCTGGATGTGTGCCCTGGGACTGTGTTTACACACATTATGATGTGTCCCAGGGTTTGCAGTTGCATCATTAAAGTCTCAGTATCAATCTGAATACAATCTTTGAAAAGCAACCATAGCACTTTTTCTGCCATTACTTTAGTTTTGAATGATATAGCCTCTTCCTTTGATAAAAAATAAACATTGTACTGCACTTTTTATAGACCTTTCGAATGCTTTCGACACAGTCGATCATTCTCTACTCTTAAATATTGAAAGTAATATTGCATTGGCTTGTAATTGGTTTCTCAATTACTTATCTGACAGATCTCAAGGTGTAAAGTTAGGTGGTGCTCCACATGGGTCAATTTTAGGTTCAGTTCTTTTTTTCTATATATATTAATGATATTGCTTCTGCTGTAATTGGTGGACAAGCTCAAGCCCATCTCTATGCAGATGACACCATAATTTACTGTTACCGACTCTGTTGAACTAGCTGTTGAGAATTTGCAAGTTTCTTTTAATGTTCTTCAACATGCTCTTGCAAAACTTAAACTTGTTCTAAATGAAAGCAAATCCAAATTCATCCTGTTATCCAGAGAACACTGACACTGATCCTAAGAATGGAAGGATATCCGCTGTGAATGGTGCGGTTTTTGAGAGGGTTGCCGTTTATAAATATCTTGGGATTTGGCTTGATGAGAATTTATCTTTTAAGTATCGTGTCACCAAACTTATTTGGAAGCTTCATCAGTGTCCTACAAGTATAAATAAAGGTTGAATGATGCAGTAAAGTTATTTTTCATCTAATTTGACAGCTAACTGTGACAACTAAATGGAACTAATAGGTCTAATTTAAACAGTTCCATTCAGAGATTAACTGGATTTTCACTGACCAGCTCTGTGTAGCACTTATTCAAGGTTGGGGGAGCATGTTAAACTTGCAGATGATCAGGAAGTGCCTTCACTGAAACTTTAACATTCACAGTATGTCATTCTTATTTTCTTTAGCATGCTTTATACACCTCTGACTTCTCCATCCTTGAGTCTCACTCACTGTCTGGAGAACAACTCCCCACTTGTTTGGAGCAGACAGGCGTTTTGGAGGTGAACACAGCCAGTCAAGCCTCAGACCATTAAAATCAGCATGCTGTCTGGCTTATGCTTTAGCACTCGAAAAATCCACATAAACAATGCAGAGCCTGCCCTGATGGCCTGTTATGTAGAGGAAAACTGACAAAATCTATTACCTACATTAAATACTGCAACATAGTGCTCTAAAAAAAAGCACTTACACAATGGTGATGGTGATGATGCATGCAGGAGCTTGTAAGAGTCTGAGACCAGTCAGAAAAACCCCACTCTTCATGTCAACTTTTTAATGACAATGAATGGACAGATAGCTCGTCCAATAGGCTTCCTGGCAGTGGTGAGGTGAGAGGTCATTTCCCGTCATGGAGTGAGGGATATAGTCAGAGCTAATGCTGAGTCCCTCACTGCCTGCACATATATCACAGTGACATGCTACACAAGAGCTGTAGAGCCCCGGAGGGCAGACCCACACTGGAAGGATGCATCAGAGCACTGAGAATGTCAGCACCATAACCTGGGCTCTGGAGGCTTGAGATGGATCTGTATTTTCCTTTGATTCATACTCTCCTTTTCTCAGGCTTCTTTTCAGGTTCTTGTTTCTCATGACTTCTCTGTTTTAGTCTTAATTTTTTCTTCGCTTGTTTGCATGCCTTGGAAACCAGAAGGAAGTTTAAAATTCTGTAGATGGAGCCAATCTTTCCTCTTGAGGATTGCCCCGTTTGCTATCTCACAAATATGCATGGACTATTTTTTTATCAGGAAATAAAATAAATATCCAGATTATTAGCGGTCCGTGTGTCGCCATTATCCATAAACATAAACAGGGCTTTCCGTTAGACCCTGAAACTGCCTCAGGAATTTAAACAGACTATAAAGAAAATACACAGCATTGACTTGGCCCAGTTTGTCAAACAACTCCCGGTAATCTCCCCAAGTCCCTGAGAAGGCACCAAACATTTCTGTTCCTCAAGGGGTGAGTTACAGTTTACAGCCCAGTCCGAGTCAGAGAGGTGATTACTGCCACAAGCCACCCCTGCTCTCCTGTGCAGCAGTAATGGAGAGGCGAAGTCAACCCCTTCCGCTGGACCACATTGGGACCTCATTCCTAACCCTTTTTCAGAGGGGTGAGGGACAGGGGATGTTCAGGGGGAGAAAGCCGGTCGACAGTACATGTCAGATAGAAATGGTGTAGGAAATGGGAACCTGAAGTTTAACTTGAGATGCAGCACAACGCTGTGTGTCAAGTTATTCTAGTCATAAATCTGTAATAAACATTGTGTTTGTTTAGGCACCTCTTCAATGAGTGTGTTTACATAGCCATGAGTAACCCACATATGAGGCTTATCATATTCAGGATATAGCGTTTACATAAGCACAGAGAAATGCAGTTATTCATAGTAATCTGATGACTACATTCCATACACGCAGGCGCTGTGTTTACAGAAAAAGACCAGCGACAGGAAATATGAACCACTGCACAGATGTACATTTACTTCCACTTTAAAACTTTACTGCTAATTTCTTATCACCCCGATCTTTCTTATCGCCCTGATCACCAACTACAGCTGTCTGCTCTGAGCTAACCCACCGCCTCTCTGTTCACCAGCGCATACATACACAAACACACACACACTACATACTGAGCTATTCCTAAAAGGCTACGCTATTGGGGCTGAATCCACACCTGTGCACATAGTAACCGGTGCTAGCTGACGTTAGTAAAATAAATTCAAAAGTTAAGATTAAACTAAATGACTAAAGAGGAGGGAGTTAGCTAATGTTAGTAAAGTAAAGTCAAAAGACTGCATTTTTTCACCTGCGTAATATTGCAAAAATTAGGAACATTGTGTCTCAGAAAGATGCAGAGAAACTTGTTCATGCATTTGTTACTTCTAGGCTGGACTATTGCAATTCCTTATTATCAGGCTGCTCCAATAAGTCTGTTAAGAGTCTCCAGTTGGTCCAAAATGCTGCAGCTCGTGTACTAACTAAAACAAATAGAAGAGAACATATTTCTCCTGTATTAGCTTCTCTGCACTGGCTACCTGTAAAATCTAGAATAGAATTTAAAATCCTTCTCCTTACGTACAAAGCTCTTATTGGTCAGGCTCCGTCGTATCTTAAAGAGCTCATAGTACCGTATCACCCAACTAGATCTCTGCGCTCTGAGAATGCAGGGCTACTCGTCGTTCCTAGAGTCTCCAAAAGTAGAATGGGAGGCAGAGCCTTCAGCTACCAAGCTCCTCTCCTGTGGAACAAACTCCCAAATGTTATTCGGGAGGCAGACACTGTCCCCTTATTTAAAAGTAAACTTAAAACTTTCCTTTTTGATAAAGCTTACAGCTAGGGCTTACGATAAGACTTTATTCTGCTTAATGATGCTGCTATAGGCCTAGTCTGCCGGGGGATAATACTTTTCCTGATACTCTGAGCTTCTCTCCTCTCTGTCTGAATCATTCATGTCCCATCAATGCATGTTACTGATTCAGCTTCTTCCCCGGAGCTGTTTGTGCTTTGTCGTCTCGCAGGTCTCTGCTGATCGTGGTGGTGCTTGCTGCCGTGGTCCTACATGACGCTTCCTGCTGCTATTGTCACTGTTACTCACTATCACTAGTTTAATAAACTATAAAATTTGTAGCTGTATCGTAGCTGCTATTGCCACTACTCATCATTGATCATGTTTGCCACCATAATTATTATCATTTTCATATTCTGTCACCTTAGCTGTGCTTGTTTCCACTATTCTGTTGTATTAACTGCCTTAACATATACGTCATATTCACATTACTATAAATATTATAGTTACTGTTAGGCTTTGCTTGCATCTCTGGAAGTGTGTCTGTCTGTCTCTCTCTGTCCATCTGTGTGTCTTTTCTCTCTTTCTCTCTCCTTTTCTTCCTCCCCAACCGGTCAAGACAGATGGCCGTCCTCCACAGAGCTGGGTCTGTCTGACGTTCCTGCCTGTTATAGGGAAGGTTTTTGTTGCCACTGTACTCTACAGAGGAATTGTTGGGTCTATGTAAATCATAAATAAGTCATTGAGTGTGGTCTTTACCTACTCTGTAAAGTGTCCTGAGATAACTTTTCTTATGATTTGACACTATAAATAAAATTGAATTGAATTGAATTGAAAAGATCAGAATAAACTAAATGACTAAAGAGGAGGGAGTTAGCTAACGTTAGTAAAGTAAAGTCAAATGTTCAGATTAAACTAAATGACTAAAGACGAGGGAGTTAGCTAACATTTGTAAAGTCAAAAGTTCAGATTAAACTAAATGACTAAAGAGGAGACAGTTAGCTAACGTAAGTAAAGTGGAGTCAAAAATTCAGATTGAACTAAATGACTAAAGAGGAAGGAGTTAGCTATCGTTAGTAAGTAAAGTCAAAAGTTAACATTAAACTGAATGACTAAAGAGGAAGGAGTTAGCTAATGTTAGCAAGGTAAAATCAAAAGATCAGAATAAACTAAATGACTAAAGAGGAGGGATTTAGCTAATGGTAGTAAAGTAAAGTAAAAAATTCAGATTAAACTGAATGACTAAAGAGGAATGAGAAATCTAACGTTAGTAAAGTCACAAATTCAGATTAAACTAAATGACTAAAGATGAGAGAGTAAGCTAACGTTAGTAAAGTGAAGTCAAAAGTTCAGATTAAACTAAATGACTAAAGAGGAGGGAATTAGCTAAAGTTAGTAAAGTAAAATCAAAAGTTAAGATTAAACTAAATAACTAAAGAGGAGGGAGTTAGCTAATGTTAGTAAAGTCAAACATTCAGATTAAACTGAATAAATAAAGAGGAGGGAGTTAGCTAACGTTAGATAAGTCAAATGTTCAAATTAAACTAAATGACTAAAGAGGAGAGAGATGGCTAACGATTGTAAAGTCACAAGTTCAGATTAAACTAAATGAATAAAGTGGAGGTAGTTAGCTAACGTTAGTAAAGTAAAGTCAAATGTTCAGATTAAACTAAATGACTAAAGACGAGGGAGTTAGCTAACGTTTGTAAAGTCAAAAGTTCAGAAAAAACTAAGTGGCTAAAGAGGAGAGAGTTAGCTAACGTTAGTAAAGTGAAGTCAAAAATTCAGATTAAACTAAATGACTAAAGAGGGGGGAGTTAGCTAACCTTAGTAAAGTGAAGTAAATAGTCCAGATTGAACTAAATGACTAAAGAGGAAGGAGTTGGCTATCGTTAGTAAGTAAAGTCAAAAGTTAAGATTAAACTAAATGACTAAAGAGGAGGGAGTTAGCTAACGTTGGTCAAGTCAAAAAGTCTGATTAAACTAAATGACTAAAGAGGAGGAAGTTAGCTAACGTTAGTAAAGTCACAAATTCCGATTAAACTAAATGACTAAAGAGGAGATAGTAAGCCAATGTTAGTAAAGTAAAATCAAAATTTCAGAATTAAACTAAATGACTCAAAAGGAGGGAGTTAGCTAACGTTAGCAAAATAAAGTCAAACATTCAGATTAAACTAAATGACTAAAGAGGAGGGAGTTAGCTAACGTTAGTAAAGTAAAGTCAAAAATTCTGATTAAACTAAATGACTAAAGAGGAGGGAGATAGCTAATGGTATTAATGTAAAGTCAAAAGTTCAGATTAAACTAAATGACTAAAGAGGAGGGAGTTAGCTAACTATTGTAAAGTCAAAAATTCTGATTAAACTAAATGACTAGAGAGGAGGGAGTTAGCTAATTGTAGTAATGTAAAGTCAAATGTTCAGATTAAACTAAATGACTAAAGAGGAGGGAGTTAGCTAACGTTAGTAAAGTCAAAAATTCTGATTAAACTAAATGACTAAAGAGGAGGAAATTAGCTAACGTTAGTAAAGTCAAAGGTTTAGATTAAACTAAATGACTAAAGAGGAGAGGGCAAGCAATCGTGAGTAAGTAAAGTCAAAAGTTCAGATTAAACTAAATGACTAAAGAGGAAGGAGTTAGCTAATGTTAGCAAGGTAAAATCAAAAATTAAGATTAAACTAAATGACTAAAAAGGAGGGAGTTAGCTTATGGTAGTAATGTAAAGTGAAAAGTTCAGATTAAACTAAATGATTAATAAGGAGGGAGTTAGCTAATGTTAGTAAAGCCACAAGTTCAGATTAAACTAAATGACTAAAAAGGAGGGAGTTAGCTCACGTTAGTTAAGTCAAATGTTCAGATTAAACTACATGACTAAAGAGGATGGAGTTAGCTAACTATTGTAAAGTCCCAAATTCAGATTAAATAAATGACTAAAGTGGAGGGAGTTAGCCAATGTTAGTAAAGCCAAGTCAAAATGTCAGATTAAAAAAAATGACTCAAAAGGAGGGAGTTAGCTAACGTTAGTAAAATAAAGTCAAAAATTCAGATTAAACTAAATGACTAAAGAGGAGATAGTAAGCCAATGTTAGTAAAGTTAAGTGAAAAGTTCAGAATTAAACTAAATGACTCAAAAGGAGGGAGTTAGCTAACGTTAGCAAAATAAAGTCAAAAATTCAGATTAAACTAAATGACTAAAGAGGAGATAGTAAGCCAATGTTAGTAAAGTAAAATCAAAATTTCAGAATTAAACTAAATGACTCAAAAGGAGGGAGTTAGCTAACGTTAGCAAAATAAAGTCAAAAATTCAGATTAAACTAAATGACTAAAGAGGAGGTAGTTAGCTAACGTTAGTAAAGTAAAGTCAAAAATTCAGATTAAACTAAATGACTAAAGAGTTAGCTAACTATTGTAAAGTCAAAAATTCTGATTAAACTAAATGACTAAAGAGGAGGGAGTTAGCTAATTGTAGTAATGTAAAGTCAAATGTTCAGATTAAACTAAATGACTAAAGAGGATGGAGTTAGCTAACGTTAGTAAAGTCAAAAATTCTGATCAAACTAAATGACTAAAGAGGAGGAAATTAGCTAACGTTAGTAAAGTCAAAAGTTTAGATTAAACTAAATGACTAAAGAGGAAGGAGTTAGCTAATGTTAGCAAGGTAAAATCAAAAATTAAGATTAAACTAAATGACTAAAGAGGAGGGAGTTAGCTTATGGTAGTAATGTAAAGTGAAAAGTTCAGATTAAACTAAATGATTAATGAGGAGGGAGTTAGCTAATGTTAGTAAAGTCACAAATTCAGATTAAACTAAATGACTAAAAAGGAGGGAGTTAGCTCACGTTAGTTAAATCAAATGTTCAGATTAAACTACATGACTAAAGAGGAGGGAGTTAGCTAACTATTGTAAAGTCCCAAATTCAGATTAAATAAATGACTAAAGTGGAGGGAGTTAGCCAATGTTAGTAAAGTCAAGTCAAAATGTCAGATTAAAAGAAATGACTCAAAAGGAGGGAGTTAGCTAACGTTAGAAAAATAAAGTAAAAAATACAGATTAAACGAAATGATTAAAGGGGAGGGAGTTAGCTAACTATTGTAATGTCAAAAAATCTGATTAAACTAAATGACTAAAGAGGAGGGAGTTAGCTAATGGTAGTAATGTAAAGTCAAAAATTCTGATTAAACTAAATGCCTAAAGAGAAGGGAGTTAGCTAATGGTAGTAATGTCAAGTCAAAAGTTCAGATTAAACTAAATGACTAAAGAGTAGGGAGTTAGCTAACGTTAGTAAAGTCAAAAATTCAGATTAAACTAAATGACTAATGAGGAGGGAGTTAGTTAATGTTAGTAAAGTCACAAGTTCAGATTAAACTAAATGACTAAAAGGAGGGAGTTAGCTAACGTTTTTAAAGTCAAAAGTTCAGATTCAACTACATGACTAAAGAGGAGAAAGTTAGCTAACATTAGTAAAGTGAAGTCAAAAATTCAGATTCAACTAAATGACTAAAGATGAGGGAGTTAGCTAACATTAGTAAAGTGAAGTGAAAAGTTCAGATTAAACTAAATGACTAAAAAGGAAGGAGTTAGCAATTGTTAGTAAGTAAAGTCAAAAGTTCAGATTAAACTAAATAACTAAAGAGGAAGGAGTTAGCTAACGTTAGTAAAGTCAAAAATTCAGATTATACTAAATGACTAAAGAGGAGGGAGTTAGCTAATGTTAGTAAAGTCACAAATTCAGATTAAACTAAATGACTAAAGTGGAGGTAGTTAGCCAATGTTAGTAAAGTCAAGTTAAAATTTCAGATTAAACTAAATGACTCAGAAAGAGGGAGTTAGCTAACGTCAGTAAAATAAAGTCAAAAATTCTGATTAAACTAAATGACTAAAGTGGAGGTAGTTAGCCAATGTTAGTAAAGTAAAGTCAAAATTTCAGAATTAAACTAAATGACTCAAAAGGAGGGAGTTAGCTAAAGTTTGTAAAGTAAAGTCAAAAATTCTGATTAAACTAAATGACTAAACAGGAGGGAGGTAGCTAACATTAGCAAAGTAAAGTCAAAAATTCAGATTTAACTAAACGACTAAAGTAGAGGGAATTTGCTAATGTTAGTAAAGTATAGTCAAAAATTCTGATTAAACTAAATGACTAAAGAGGAGGGAGTTAGCTAATGGTATTAATGTAAAGTCAAAAGTTCAGATTAAACTAAATGACTAAAGAGGAGGGAGTAAGCTAACGTTAGTAAAGTCAAAAATTCAGATTAAACTAAATGAATAATGAGGAGGGAGTTAGTTAATGTTAGTAAAGTCACAAGTTCAGATTAAACTAAATGACTAAAAAGGAGGGAGTTAGCTAACGTTTGTAAAGTCAAAAGTTCAGATTAAACTAAATGACTAAAGAGGAAGGAGTTAGCAATCGTTAGTAAGTAAAGTCAAAAGTTCAGATTAAACTAAATAACTAAAGAGGAAGGAGTTAGCTTATGTTAGTAAAGTCAAAAATTCAGATTATACTAAATGACTAAAGAGGAGGGAGTTTGCTAATGGTAGTAATGTAAAGTCAAAAGTTCAGATTAAACTAAATGACTAAAGAGGAGGGAGTTAGCTAACTATTGTAAAGTCAAAAATTCAGATTAAACTAAATGACTAAAGAGGAAGGAGTTAGCTAATGTTAGCAAGGTAAAATCACAAATTCAGATTCAGATTAAACTAAATGACTAATGAGGAGGGAATTAGCTAATGTTAGTGAAGTCACAAGTTCAGATTAAACTATGTTTTGAACACTCGGGTGAAGAGAGGGGCAGAGCTGTCAACTGATCACCATCTGGTGATGAGTTGGATCAGAGGATGAGGAAAGATTCTGGACAGACCAGGTAAACCCAAACGAGTAGTGCGGTTGAACTGGGAACGTCTGGAGGAGGACCCTGTCCGAGAGATCTTCAACTCACACCTCCGGCGGAGCTTTTCTGGCATCCCTGTGGAGGTTGGGGGCATTGAACCGGAGTGGGCAATGTTCAAAGCTTCCATTGCTGAAGCTGCAGCGGTGAGCTGTGGCCTCAAGGTCTTAGGTGCCTCAAGAGGCGGTAACACTCGAATACCGTGGTGGACACCAGTGGTCAGGGAAGCTGTCCGCCTGAAGAAGGAGGCCTTCCGGGATATGCTATCCCAGAAGACTCCAGAGGCAGTTGCAAGGTACCGACAGGCCAGAAGGGCTGCAGCCTCTGCTGTGTCAGAGGCAAAGCAGCGGGTGTGGGAGGAGTTCGGAGAAGCCATGGAGAAGGACTCTCGGGCGGCACCAAGGTGCTTCTGGAAAACCATTCGACATCTCAGGAGGGGGAAACGGAGAACCGTCCAAGCTGTTTACAGTAAAGACGGGACGCTGGTGACCTCAGCCGATGAGGTAATCGGGCGGTGGAAGGAGCACTTTGATGAACTCCTTAATCCGACTTACACGTCCTCTTTTGTAGAGGCAGAGCTGGAGGCTGATGGGGAATCATTGTAAATATCCCTGGCGGAAGTCACTGAGGTAGTCAAACAACTCCACAGTGGCAAAGCCCCAGGGGTTGATGAGATTCGTCCAGAAATGCTGAAAGGCTTGGGGTGGGAGGGGCTGTCTTGGTTGACACGCCTCTTCAACATTGCGTGGAAGTCTGGGACAGTGCCAAGGGAGTGGCAGACTGGGGTGGTGGTTCCTCTTTTTAAAAAGGGGGACCAGAGGGTGTGTGCCAATTACAGGGGTATCACACTACTCAGCCTCCCTGGTAAAGTTTACTCCTGACCGGGTTCCTCGGGAGATACTGTGGGAGGTGCTGCGGGAGTATGGGGTGAGGGGGTCACTTCTGGGGGCCATCCAATCTCTGTACACCCAGAGTGAGAGCTGTGTCCGGATCCTCTGGAGTAAGTCGGATTCGTTTCCGGTGGGGGTTGGCCTCCGCCAGGGGTGCGCTTTGTCACCAATCCTGTTTGTGATTTTCATGGACAGGATATCAAGGCGTAGTCGTGGTGGGGAGGGGTTGCAGTTCGGTGGGCTGAGGATCTCGTCTCTGCTTTTTGCAGATGATGTGGTCCTGATGGCATCATCGGTCAGTGACCTTCAGCACTCACTGGATCGGTTTGCAGCCGAGTGTGAAGCGGCTGGGATGAGGATCAGCATCTCTAAATCTGAGGCCATGGCTCTTAGCAGGAAACAGTTGGATTGCTTACTCCAGGTAGGGAATGAGTCCTAACCCCAAGTGAAGGAGTTCAAGTACCTCGGGATCATGTTCACGAGTGAGGGGACGATGGAGCGTGAGTTTTGCCGGAGAATTGGAGAAGCGGGGGCGATGTTGCAGTCGCTCTACCGCACCGTTGTGACGGAAAGAGAGCTCAGAGAGTTCAGATTAAACTAAATAACTAAAGAGGAAGGAGTTAGCTAATGTTAGCAAGGTCAAATCAAAAATTCAGATTAAACTAAATGACTAAAGAGAAGGGAGTTAGCTAATGGTAGTGATGTAAAGTCAAAAGTTCAGATTAAACTAAATGACTAAAGAGGAGGGAGTTAGCTAACTATTGGAAAGGCAAAAATTCAGATTAAACTAAATGACTTAAGAGGAGGGAGTTAGCTAATGGTAGTAATGTAAAGTCAAAAGTTCAGTATAAACTAAATGACTAAAGAGGAGGGAGTTAGCTAACGTTAGTTAAGTCAACAATTCAGATTAAACTAAATGACTAATGAGGAGGGAGTTAGCTAATGTTTGTACAGTCAAAAGTTCAGATTGAACTAAATGACTAAAGAGGAGAGAGTTAGCTAACGTTAGTAAAGTGAAGTCAAAAATTCAGATTCAACTAAATGACTAAAGATGAGGGAGTTAGCTGACGTTAGTAAAGTGAAGTGAAAAGTTCAGATTAAACTAAATGACTAAAGAGGAAGGAGTTAGCAATCGTTAGTAAGTAAAGTCAAAAGTTCAGATTAAACTAAATAACTAAGGAGGGAGGAATTAGCCAACGTTAGTAAAGTCAAAAATACAGATTATACTAAATGACTAAAGAGGAGGGAGTTAGCTAATGGTAGTAATGTAAAGTCAAAAGTTCAGATTAAACTAAATGACTAAAGAGGAGGGAGTTAGCAAACTATTGTAAAGTCCAAGATTCAGATTAAACTAAATGACTAAAGAGGAGGGAGTTAGCTAACTATTGTAAAGTCAAAAATTCAGATTAAACTGAATGACGAAAGAGGAGGGAGTTAGCTAACGTTAGTAAAGTGAAGTGAAAAGTTCAGATTAAACTAAATGACTAAAGAGGAAGGAGTTAGCTAATGTTAGCAAGGTAAAATCAAAAATTCAGAATAAACTAAATGACTAAAGAGGAGGGAGTTAGCTAATGGTAGTAATGTAAAGTCAAAAGTTCACATTAAACTAAATGACTAAAGAGGAGGGAGTTAGCAAACTATTGTAAAGTCCAAGATTCAGATTAAACTAAATGACTAAAGAGGAGGGAGTTAGCTAACTATTGTAAAGTCAAATGTTCAGATTAAACTGAATGACTAAAGAGGAGGGAGTTAGCTAACAATAGTTAAGTCAAATGTTCAGATTAAACTAAATGTCTTAAGAGGATGGAGTTAGCTAACTATTGTAAAATCACAAATTCAGATTAAACTAAATGACTTAAGAGGAGAGAGTTAGCTAACGTTAGTAAAGTAAAGTCAAAAATTCAGATTAAAGTAAATGACTAAAGAGGAGGGAGTTAGCAATCGTTAGTAAGTAAAGTCAAAAGTTCAGATTAAACTAAATAACTAAAGAGGAGGGAGTTAGCTAACGTTAGTAAAGTCACAAATTCAGATTAAACTAAATGACTAAGGTAGAGGTAGTTAAACAATGTTAGTAAAGTATAGTCAAAATTTCAGATTAAAATAAATGACTCAAAAGGAGGGAGTTAGCTAACGTTAGTAAAAAAAGTCAAAAATTCAGATCAAACTTAATGACTAAAGAAGAGGGAGTTAGCTAACGTTAGTAAAGTAAAGTCAAAAATTCAGATTAAACTAAATGACTAAAGAGGAGGTAGTTAACCAATGTTAGTAAAGTATAGTCAAAATTTCAGATTAAACTAAATGACTAAAAAGGAGGGAGTAAGCTAACGTTTGTAAAGTAAAGTCAAAAATTATGATTAAACTAAATGACTAAAGAGGAGGGAGTTAGTAATCGTTAGTAAGTAAATTCAAAAATTCTGATTAAACTAAATGACTAAAGAGGAGGTAGTAAGCCAATGTTAGTAAAGTAAAGTCAAAATTTCAGATTAAACTAAATGACTCAAAAGGAGGGAGTTAGCTAAAGTTTGTAAAGTAAAGTCAAAAATTCTGATTAAACTAAATGACTAAAGAGGAGGGAGTTAGCTAACGTTGGTAAAGGAAAGTCAAAAATTCAGATTTAACAAAATGACTAAAGTAGAGGGAGTTTGCTAATGTTAGTAAGTAAAGTCAAAAGTTCAGATTCAACTAAATGACTAAAGATGAGGAAGTTAGCTAACGTTAGTAAAGTCACAAATTCAGATTCAACTAAATGACTAAAGTGGAGGTAGTTAGCCAATGTTAGTAAAGTGAAGTCAAAAATTCAGATTCAACTAAATGACTAAAGATGAGGAAGTTAGCTAACGTTAGTAAAGTGAAGTGAAAAGTTCAGATTAAACTAAATGACTAAAGAGGAGGTAGTTAGCAATTGTTAGTAAGTAAAGTCAAAAGTTCAGATTAAACTAAATAACTAAAGAGGAAGGAGTTAGCTAATGTTAGCAAGGTAAAATCAAAAATTCAGATTAAACTAAATGACTAAAGAGGAGGGAGTTAGCTAATGGTAGTAATTTAAAGTCAAAAGTTCAGATTAAACTAAATGACTAAAGAGGAGGGAGTTAGCAAACTATTGTAAAGTCCAAGATTCAGATTAAACTGAATGACTAAAGAGGAGGGAGTTAGCTAACATTAGTTAAGTCAAATGTTCAGATTAAACTAAATGTCTAAAGAGGATGGAGTTAGCTAACTATTGTAAAGTCACAAATTCAGATTAAACTAAATGACTAAAGAGGAGAGTTAGCTAACGTTAGTAAAGTAAAGTCAAAAATTCAGATTAAACTAAATGACTAAAGAGGAGGGAGTTAGCAATCGTTAGTAAGTAAAGTCAAAAGTTCAGATTAAACTAAATAACTAAAGAGGAGGGAGTTAGCTAACGTTAGTAAAGTCACGAATTCAGATTAAACTAAATGACTAAGGTAGAGGTAGTTATACAATGTTAGTAAAGTATAGTCAAAATTTCAGATTAAAATAAATGACTCAAAAGGAGGGAGTTAGCTAACGTTTGTAAAGTAAAGTCAACAATTATGATTAAACTTAATGACTAAAGAGGAGGGAGTTAGCTAACGTTAGTAAAGTAAAATCAAAAATTCAGATTTAACTAAATGACTAAAGAGGATGGAGTTAGCTAACTATTGTAAAGTCACAAATTCAGATTCAACTAAATGACTAAAGTGGAGGTAGTTAGCCAATGTTAGTAAAGTGAAGTCAAAAATTCAGATTCAACTAAATGACTAAAGATGAGGAAGTTAGCTAACGTTAGTAAAGTGAAGTGAAAAGTTCAGATTAAACTAAATGACTAAAGAGGAGGTAGTTAGCAATTGTTAGTAAGTAAAGTCAAAAGTTCAGATTAAACTAAATAACTAAAGAGGAAGGAGTTAGCTAATGTTAGCAAGGTAAAATCAAAAATTCAGATTAAACTAAATGACTAAAGAGGAGGGAGTTAGCTAATGGTAGTAATTTTAAGTCAAAAGTTCAGATTAAACTAAATGACTAAAGAGGAGGGAGTTAGCAAACTATTGTAAAGTCCAAGATTCAGATTAAACTGAATGACTAAAGAGGAGGGAGTTAGCTATCATTAGTTAAGTCAAATGTTCAGATTAAACTAAATGTCTAAAGAGGATGGAGTTAGCTAACTATTGTAAAGTCACAAATTCAGATTAAACTAAATGACTTAAGAGGAGAGAGTTAGCTAACGTTAGAAAAGTGAAGTCAAAAATTCAGATTCAACTAAATGACTAAAGATGAGGGAGTTAGCTAATGTTAGTAAAGTAAAGTCAAAAATTCAGATTAAAGTAAATGACTAAAGAGGAGGGAGTTAGCAATCGTTAGTAAGTAAAGTCAAAAGTTCAGATTAAACTAAATAACTAAAGAGGAGGGAGTTAGCTAACGTTAGTAAAGTCACGAATTCAGATTAAACTAAATGACTAAGGTAGAGGTAGTTAAACAATGTCAGTAAAGTATAGTCAAAATTTCAGATTAAAATAAATGACTCAAAAGGAGGGAGTTAGCTAACGTTAGTAAAAAAAGTCAAAAATTCAGATCGAACTAAATGACTAAAGAAGAGGGAGTTAGCTAACGTTAGTAAATTAAAGTCAAAAATTCAGATTAAACTAAATGACTAAAGAGGAGGTAGTTAACCAATGTTAGTAAAGTATAGTCAAAATTTCAGATTAAACTAAATGACTAAAAAGGAGGGAGTAAACTAACGTTTGTAAAGTAAAGTCAAAAATTATGATTAAACTAAATGACTAAAGAGGAGGGAGTTAGTAATCGTTAGTAAGTAAATTCAAAAATTCTGATTAAACTAAATGAATAAAGAGGAGGTAGTAAGCCAATGTTAGTAAAGTAAAGTCAAAATTTCAGATTAAACTAAATGACTCAAAAGGAGGGAGTTAGCTAAAGTTTGTAAAGTAAAGTCAAAAATTCTGATTAAACTAAATGACTAAAGAGGAGGGAGTTAGCTAACGTTGGTAAAGGAAAGTCAAAAATTCAGATTTAACAAAATGACTAAAGTAGAGGGAGTTTGCTAATGTTAGTAAAGTAAAGTCAAAAATTCAGATGAAACTATATGACTAAAGAGGAGGGAGTTAGCTAACATTAGTTAAGTCAAATGTTCAGATTAAACTAAATGTCTAAAGAGGATGGAGTTAGCTAACTATTGTAAAGTCACAAATTCAGATTAAACTAAATGACTAAAGAGGAGAGTTAGCTAACGTTAGTAAAGTAAAGTCAAAAATTCAGATTAAACTAAATGACTAAAGAGGAGGGAGTTAGCAATCGTTAGTAAGTAAAGTCAAAAGTTCAGATTAAACTAAATAACTAAAGAGGAGGGAGTTAGCTAACGTTAGTAAAGTCACGAATTCAGATTAAACTAAATGACTAAGGTAGAGGTAGTTATACAATGTTAGTAAAGTATAGTCAAAATTTCAGATTAAAATAAATGACTCAAAAGGAGGGAGTTAGCTAACGTTTGTAAAGTAAAGTCAACAATTATGATTAAACTTAATGACTAAAGAGGAGGGAGTTAGCTAACGTTAGTAAAGTAAAATCAAAAATTCAGATTTAACTAAATGACTAAAGAGGAGGGAGTTAGCTAACGTTAGTAAAGTCACAAATTCAGATTCAACTAAATGACTAAAGTGGAGGTAGTTAGCCAATGTTAGTAAAGTGAAGTCAAAAATTCAAATTCAACTAAATGACTAAAGATGAGGAAGTTAGCTAACGTTAGTAAAGTGAAGTGAAAAGTTCAGATTAAACTAAATGACTAAAGAGGAGGGAGTTAGCAATCGTTAGTAAGTAAAGTCAAAAGTTCAGATTAAACTAAATAACTAAAGAGGAAGGAGTTAGCTAATGTTAGCAAGGTAAAATCAAAAATTCAGATTAAACTAAATGACTAAAGAGGAGGGAGTTAGCTAATGGTAGTAATGTAAAATCAAAAGTTCAGATTAAACTAAATGACTAAAGAGGAGGGAGTTAGCAAACTATTGTAAAGTCCAAGATTCAGATTAAACTAAATGACTAAAGAGGAGGGAGTTAGCTAACTATTGTAAAGTCAAAAATTCAGATTAAACTGAATGACTAAAGAGGAGGGAGTTAGCTAACGTTAGTAAAGTGAAGTGAAAAGTTCAGATTAAACTAAATGACTAAAGAGGAGGGAGTTAGCAATCGTTAGTAAGTAAATTCAAAAATTCAGATTAAACTAAATGACTAAAGAGGAGGTAGTAAGCCAATGTTAGTAAAGTAAAGTCAAAATTTCAGATTAAACTAAATGACTCAAAAGGAGGGAGTTAGCTAAAGTTTGTAAAGTAAAGTCAAAAATTCTGATTAAACTAAATGACTAAAGAGGAGGGAGTTAGCTAACGTTGGTAAAGTAAAGTCAAAAATTCAGATTTAACAAAATGACTAAAGTAGAGGGAGTTTGCTAATGTTAGTAAAGTAAAGTCAAAAATTCAGATGAAACTAAATGACTAAAGAGGAGGGAGTTAGCTAACATTAGTTAAGTCAAATGTTCAGATTAAAATAAATGTCTAAAGAGGATGGAGTTAGCTAACTATTGTAAAGTCACAAATTCAGATTAAACTAAATGACTAAAGAAGAGAGAGTTAGCTAACATTAGAAAAGTGAAGTCAAAAATTCAGATTCAACTAAATGACTAAAGATGAGGAAGTTAGCTAATGTTAGTAAAGTAAAGTCAAAAATTCAGATTAAACTAAATGACTAAAGAGGAGGGAGTTAGCAATCGTTAGTAAGTAAAGTCAAAAGTTCAGATTAAACTAAATAACTAAAGAGGAGGGAGTTAGCTAACGTTAGTAAAGTCACGAATTCAGATTAAACTAAATGACTAGGGTAGAGGTAGTTATACAATGTTAGTAAAGTATAGTCAAAATTTCAGATTAAAATAAATGACTCAAAAGGAGGGAGTTAGCTAACGTTAGTAAAAAAAAGTCAAAAATTTAGATTAAACTAAATGACTAAAGAGGAGGTAGTTAGCCAATGTTAGTAAAGTATAGTCAAAATTTCAGATTAAACTAAATGACTAAAAAGGAGGTAGTAAGCTAACGTTTGTAAAGTAAAGTCAAAAATTATGATTAAACTTAATGACTAAAGAGGAGGCAGTTAGCTAACGTTAGTAAAGTAAAATCAAAAATTCAGATTTAACTAAATGACTAAAGTAGAGGGAGTTTGCTAATGTTAGTAAAGTGAAGTCAAAAATTCAGAGGAAACTAAATGACTAAAGAGGAGGGAGTTTGTTAATGTTAGTAAAGTGAAGTCAAATGTTCAGATTAAACTAAATGACTAAAGAGGAGGGAGTTAGCTTACTATTGTAGAGTCACAAATTCAGATTAAACTTAATGACTAAAGAGGAGGGAGTTAGCTAACATTAGTAAAGTAAAGTCAAAAATTCAGATTTAACTAAAAGACTAAAGTGGAGGTAGTTAGCCAATGTTAGTAAAGTGAAGTCAAAAATTCAGATTCAATTAAATGACTAAAGATGAGGAAGTTAGCTAACGTTAGTAAAGTGAAGTGAAAAGTTCAGATTAAACTAAATGACTAAAGAGGAGGGAGTTAGCAATCGTTAGTAAGTAAAGTCAAAAGTTCAGATTAAACTAAATAACTAAAGAGGAAGGAGTTAGCTAATGTTAGCAAGGTAAAATCAAAAACTCAGATTAAACTAAATGACTAAAGACGAGGGAGTTAGCTAATGGTAGTAATGTAAAGTCAAAAGTTCAGATTAAACTAAATGACTAAAGAGGAGGGAGTTAGCAAACTATTGTAAAGTCCAAAATTCAGATTAAACTAAATGACTAAAGAGGAGAGAGTTAGCTAATTATTGTAAAGTCAAAAATTCTGATTAAACTGAATGACTAAAGAGGATGGAGTTAGCTAGCGTTAGTAATGTCACAAATTCAGATT
This sequence comes from Echiichthys vipera, assembly GCF_963691815.1. Taxonomy (NCBI): domain Eukaryota; kingdom Metazoa; phylum Chordata; class Actinopteri; order Perciformes; family Trachinidae; genus Echiichthys; species Echiichthys vipera. Next base: position 2,664,100 of record NC_139835.1, read on the forward strand.
AAACTAAATGACTAAAGTTGAGGTATTTAGCCGATGTTAGTAAAGTCAAATGTTAAGATTAAACTAAATGAATAAAGAGGAGGGAAGTTGGCTTACTATTGTAAAGTCACAAATTCAGATTAAACTAAATGACTAAAGAGGAGGGAGTTAGCTAACGTTAGTAAAGTAAAGTTAAAAGTTCGGATTAAACTAAGTTACTAAAGAGGAGGGAGTTAGCTAATGTCAGTAAAGTCAAAAATTCAAATTAAACTAAATGAATAAAGAGGAGGGAGTTAGCTAACGTTAGTAAAGTCAAAAGTTCAGATTAATCTAAATGACTAAAGAGGAGGGAGTTAGCTAATGTTAGTAAAGTAAAGTCAACAATTCAAATTAAACTAAACGACTAAAGAGAAGGGAGTTAGCTAACGTTAGTTATGTCAAAAGTTCAGATTAAACTAAATGACTAAAGTGGAGGTAGTTAGCTAATGTTAGTAAAGTGAAGGGAAAAATTCTGATTAAACTAAATGACTAAAGAGGAGGGAGTTAGCTAACGTTAGTAGAGTAAAGTCAAAATTTCACATTAAACTAAATGACTAAAGAGGGGGGAGTTAGCTATGGTTAGTAAAGTAAAGTCGAAAGTTCAGATTAAACTAAATGACTAAAGAGGAGGTAGTTAGCTAATGTCAGTAAAGTCAAAAGTTCCGATTAAAGTAAATGACTTAAAAGGAGGGAGTTAGCTAACGTTAGTTATGTCACAAGTTCAGATTAAACTAAATGACTAAAGAGGAGGGAGTTAGCTAACGTTAGTAAAGTCAAAAGTTCAGAATAAACTAAATGAATAAAGAGGAGGGAGTTAGCTAACGTTAGTAAAGTAAAGTCACAAATTCAGATTAAACTAAATGACTAAAGAGGAGGGAGTTAGCAATCGTTAGTCAGTAAAGTCAAAAGTTCAGAGTAAACTAAATGACTAAAGAGGAAGGAGTTAGCTAATGTTAGTGTAAAAGCCCTGAAAAGAGGAGTTATGAATGAAAGATGCACGGACACAACTTTCCTCAGACTATGCGTCTTATTAACTGAAATAATAACAATCATCTGTAATTCTGCTGAAATATTACAAGAGAACAGGTGCATCAACATTACATTCAACATCTTTTATCATAAGCACTTGCACTAGTATTTTCAACTCTGAATGGCAAGTATGATAAAGTAAAGCACCGTGAAGTAAAATGGCTCATTTGAGATCAACAAATAGCTACACATAAAAATGTACTTTGCTTACCAAAATGACATACTGCAGCTTTAAACCATACTAACTATTACAAATACACTTAATCAATAAATCTTCCTTTTAAGTACATACACAACGGCCTGACATTCCCAGCAACAACAGAGTTCCCCACAGCTACGAAGTACTATAAGGACAACAGTGCTGTGCAGCTAGCATCGCAACAGATTAGCTTATTACAGTGCAGTGTAGCTAGCATCGCAACAGGTTAGCTCATGTGGCGCGCTTACTCATCGTCCGGTAATAAACTTCATTACATCACAATACATGGTCATACTGCGTTACAAATCATCTTCTGAGAACGTCTACACATTCAACTAACACTACAGTAACCAACAACTCTTATTATGAGGGACCCATACCTGAAAAGGGGAGTTATGAATGAAAGATGCACGGACACAACTGTCCTCAGACTATGCGTCTTATTAACTGAGAGAAAGAAGCTAAGCGCGCTGTAAAATAGCTCAACAGCTCTACACTGCCCCTACTGTAGCCCTCAGGTAATTACAACTACTGTTCATACTGCTGGTGTTAAAATGGCATTTGAAACATAAAGCATGAGGTACAAAAATGCTGTACTCGAACTGCTATAACATAGAGTAAAGATTAATGACTTTCAACTATTACATTAAAGGAACATACTCACACTGAATACATTAGCTGTTACTCTGCTGCTGATAACACATATTGTTCAGTATGCTGGTAATACAGATAATTCAATCCGTCACATTAGCAAGGTAAAATCAAAAGTTCAGATTAAACTAAATGACTAAAGAGGAGGGAGTTAGCTAATGGTAGTAAACTAAAGTTTCAAATTCAGATTAAACTAAATGACTAAAGAGGAGGGAGTTAGCTAATGTTAGTAAAATAAAGTCAAAAATTCAAATTAAACTAAACGACTAAAGAGGAGGGAGTTAGCTAACGTTAGTAAAGTCACAAGTTCTGATTAAACTAAATGACTAAAGTGGAGGTAGTTAGCTAATGTTAGTAAAGTAAAGTCAAAAATTCAAATTAAACTATACGACTAAAGAGGTGGGAGTTAGCTAACGTTAGTAAAGTCACAAGTTCTGATTAAACTAAATGACTAAAGTGGAGGTAGTTAGCTAATGTTAGTAAAGTAAAGTCAAAAGTTCAGATCACACTAAATGACTAAAGTGGAGGTAGTTAGCTAACGTTAGTAAAGTCAAAAATTCAGAAAAAACTAAATGACTAAAGAGGAGGGAGTTAGCTAACGTTAGTAAAGTCACAAATTCAGATTAAACTAAATGACTAAAGAGGAGGGAGTTAGCTAATGGTAGTAAACTAAAGTCACAAATTCAGATTAAACTAAATAACTAAAGAGGAGGGAGTTAGCTAATGTTAGTAAAGTAAAGTCAAAAGTTCAGATTAATCTAAATGACTAAAAACGAGGGAGTTAGCTAATGTTAGTAAAGTAAAGTCAAAAATTCAAATTAAACTAAACGACTAAAGAGGAGGGAGTTAGCTAACGTTAGTAAAGTCACAAGTTCGGATTAAACTAAATGTCTAAAGTGGAGGTAGTTAGCTAATGTAAGTACAGTAAAGTCAAAAGTTCAGATCAAACTAAATGACTAAAGAGGAGGTAGTTAGCTAACGTTAGTAAAGTAAAGTCAAAAATTCAGATTAAACTAAATGACTAAAGAGGAGGGAGTTAGCTAATGGTAGTAAACTAAAGTCACAAATTCAGATTAAACTAAATAACTAAAGAGGAGGGAGTTAGCTAATGTTAGTAAAGTAAAGTCAAAAGTTCAGATTAATCTAAATGACTAAAAACGAGGGAGTTAGCTAATGTTAGTAAAGTAAAGTCAAAAATTCAAATTAAACTAAACGACTAAAGAGGAGGTAGTTAGCTAACATTTGTAAAGTCAAAAGTTCAGATTAAACTAAATGACTAAAGCAGAGGGAGTTAGCTATCATTAGTAAAGTAAAGTCAAAAATTCAGATTAAACTAAATGACTAAAGAGGAGGGAGTTAGCTAATGTTAGAAAAGTAAAGTCAAAAATTCAGTTTAAACTAAATGACTAAAGAGGAGGTAGTTAGCTAACTTTAGTAAAGTCAAAAATTCAGATTAAACTAAATGACTAAAGAGGAGGAGTTAGCTATCGTTAGTAAAGTAAAGTCAAAAGTTCAGATTAAACTAAATGACTAAAGAGAAGGGAGTTAGCTATCATTAGTAAAGTAAAGTCACAAATTCAGACTAAACTAAATGACTAAAGAGGAGGGAGTTAGCTAACATTTGTAAAGTCAAAAATTCAGATTAAAGTGAATGACTAAAGTGGAGGTAGTTAGCTAATGTTAGTAAAGTGAAGTCAAAAGTTCAGATTAAACTAAATCACTAAAGAGAAGGGAGTTAGCTTTCATTAGTAAAGTAAAGTCACAAATTCAGACTAAACTAAATGACTAAAGAGGAGGGAGTTAGCTAACATTTGTAAAGTCAAAAGTTCAGATTAAAGTAAATGACTAAAGTGGAGGTAGTTAGCTAATGTTAGTAAAGTAAAATCAAAAGTTCAGATTAAACTAAATGACTAAAGAGGAAGGAGTTAGCTAATGTTAGTAAAGTAAAGTCAAAAATTCAAATTTAACTAAATGACTAAAGAGGAGGGAGTTAGCTATCGTTAGTAAAGTAAAGTCAAAAATTCACATTAAACTAAATGACTAAAGAGGAGGGAGTTAGCTAACGTTAGTAAAGTAAAGTCAAAAGTTCAGATCAAACTAAATGACTAAAGAGGAGGTAGTTAGCTAATGTCAGTAAAGTCAAAAGTTCAGATTAAACTAAATGACTTAAGAGGAGGGAGTTAGCTAACGTTAGTAATGTCACAAATTCAGATTAAACTAAATGACCAAAGAGGAGGGAGTTAGCTAACGTTTGTAAAGTCAAAAGTTCAGATTAAACTAAATGCGGCAGTGGTTGGGACAGAGTTCTAGGGGCGAGAAGAGGAAAGAGGCATGGGACTAGGATAACGACAGAGAAAAAAAAAAAGTAAAATGTAATCCAAAATGGCTGACGGGTCGAGAATTGTTTATGTTTAATCACAAATATGTCGTTATGTTTTGTCAGGATTGCCACAAACTTTTGTGGTGGGAACATTTTGTTGAAAGCTTGAAATAAAATGTTTGCATTTTTGGTGAATATTCTATTGTATGTATTATAGATAGATAGATAGATAGATAGATAGATAGATAGATAGATAGATAGATAGATAGATGGATAGATTTGGTTGGTGATCAAAAAAGTTAATTTAGAACCCTGGTTAGAAGGGTTCAGAACATAATGATGGAAGTGTACAATGGCCATTCTCATTATCTAGTATGTCTCATAAGTTGTTGCAGTAGTTTTGGGGTTTTACCACTCGAGAATTGATAAAAATTGGTTTAAAATACCACATTAAGACACCTAGACCTTGAGGAACACTATAGGAAAACCCTGATTTGGAATCAAAAACTTTTGACAGATTTCTGTGAGAATTGCATTTCATTTTTTGGCAATTGCATGTCAAGTGTCATGCTGTGTAAGCTGCGGCACATGTGGCTACACGGTGGTGTAGTGGTTAGCACTGTCGCCTCACAGCAAGAAGGTTACACGCGAATCCCAGCCTGGGCCTTTCTGTGCGGAGTTTGCAAGTTCTCCCCGTGTCTGCATGGGTTTCCTCCCATGATCCAAAGGCATGCATGTGTTAGGTTAATTTATGACTCTAAAATTGCCCGTGGGTGTGAATGGTTATCTGTCTCTGTGCGTCTCTATGTGCCCTGTGATGGACTGGCGTCCTGTCCAGGGTGTACCCTGCCTCACGCCCGATGTCAGCTGGGCTCGGCCCCAGCACCCCCGCGACCCCGACCCCGGGATAAGCGGTTGAAGATGAATGAATGATGATTTGTTCATACATTTATTTTAATTTACGTTCTGTTGTAACAGGCTTTAAATACTGCCTTTTGTTTAGGAATGTTCATGTATATTTGTCCAGACAAGGGCAGAATCTGTTTGTGTGTGTGTGCGTGTGTGTGAAGTTGTGAAGTCAGGACAGGCCATCTGACACCTCTCGGGGACACACACATTATTCATCAATCATATCTGGGAAATGAAATGTCTCTCTTTGCTGCTGTGGTTTAATTTGACACAGTAAGCACACACACACACACACACACACACACACACACACGCATTGACCTCAGTTTCATCATGCTACATTGATATCTCCTTCCCTGGCTGCATTCCGCCAGCAGTCCGTATCCCACAATTATTCCCTCTATTTTCTCTCTCCCTTGTGTATTATACAGAGAACATTCTCTCCATCCCAGCTCTCTCTCTTCATTACCTCTTTTTATTCCCCTTCTCTCTCCCTTCTTTCTTATCTTCCCTTCCAGCCCTTTTTTAGTTTTTCTCTTTGTACTTTTTCTCTTCTCCTTTACATCTCCTTCATTTCACATCTGATATCTCCTCTTTCTTTGCATCTTTTCACCTTCCCTCTTCCCCCCTTCTTCTTTTCTTCACTACTACTCCTGGCTGTTTTTCTTATGTACTCACTTGTGTCCCTAATCTTCTCCTCTCTTCTCCCCTCGTTTCCTTCCCTTCTCTCTCTTCTTTTCTCTCTCCTTTGTCTCTCTCCATCCCTCATCTTGTTTTCTTTTCATTCTTCCCTCTTCTCTCTCCATTCCTCCTCTTCTCTTCTATTCTTTCATCCCCCTCCTTTTCTTGTGTTCATCTTTCATCTCAATTGCTATTATTCCATCGTCTCTCCTTCTCCCTCCATTCCTCCTCCCCTGTTTTTTCTGTCATTCCTCTCTTTGCTCTCTTCCTCTTCTTTCTTCTCCTCTTTTTTCTCCATTCCTCTCTCCTTGCCTACTTTTCCATTTTCTGTCTTTTCTTTCCATTCCTCCTCTCTTCCTCTCCTCTTCTTCTTTCCGTGCAGTGAAATGAGCTGTCAAAGCCACAGATAATTGACAAGTCAAGGTGAACCGGACTCTTGACCTCTTTGTCACTCAGACAGTGTGTTTGTGTGTCTGTTTGTGTGTGTGTCAGCATTGCGGTGGGTAATAGCCCTGACACAGCATTCTAAGTATGTGAGGAGAGGATCGTCTCTGCGACAGCTGATGATTAGATTGCCTAGACTCAATCAAAAAAGCGGATGTTGTCCTCAGCAGTTGAGGAAATGATTCAGCCTCTTGTGTATCTCCAAAAGAAACTCTTGGAACGAGAATATAAAAGGGAGCCAATAATTAATTGAGGAAGTAGAGATAGAGAGTAGTGATGGGGAGGAGGGGGGATTACAACCAAATGTCACTGACAATTAATTTCCCATTGCACAAAGGCCGAGAATGAAGAGAGGCATAATCCGTTGAAGTCAATCAGATCCTAAATCCCTGTGACAAGCGCTATCTATGATTAAGTGGCTGCTTCAACGCCAAGGTACCTTAATTAATCTATTTTACCTTGTCATCAGTTTTGCTTCCTGCAAGTCGTTAGGAAGGTACCCTTAATGGAATAACGAACAGCCGTTTAGGAGATCCGAGCCTTCCATCACCATAAATGTCAATCACTTCAGAAGGGAACCAAGGAGAGAAGTCGCCTTGGTCCAATCTATGGAATTTGCTGGAGTTGGAGAAACACACTGTAACTCATCTTTCACTTAACACCACATCACTTAATCTCTTGGGAGTGTCATTTTCCTAAAAAATATTACTCACTGGTAAGTTATGTGGTACTTTTTGCAAGGTGTTTGCCCCAGATAAGTCATCACGCACATTGCTCCCCCAGAAAATTTCCAGCCAACAGTGATGAATCGTCCATTGTGATTGTATGTCATCATTCTTACATATGACATGCTAACTACGGGGGCTCACAAGCTGGGATGCATTAAAAAAAGCAGGTTGACCTCCCACTTGTTCCCACACATGGTCAACACTTTCAATATCCAAACACACACACTGATGGTTCTTTTTGTGTCACAGAACATGAGAAAGTGATTCAACGATTCTCTAACTCCCATCTGGAGGCATTTAAACAATAAAACAGTTGAGCAGCACTGAGAGGAAACCTTTTCCACTCTAGTTCAGCTTTATTTACCCTGCTTATCTCCCCTCTAGAATCAACACAGCCATGAAGGCCCAGAGCACCACTGTTTATTCAAATGGAGCAAAGAATAATACAGCTCAGCCATCAAATCCAGGAGCCTGAAGTCATTTGTGTGTGTGTGGTGGGTGTTTCTAATGGCTTAATAGTCCAAAACCCCATGCTTGACTTTTGTCCAAGTGCTCACCTGCCAAAATCAGGTAGTATAGCCCCCTCCACCTTCCTCACCATTTTCTCCCCTCACTCTCTAGCTATGTTCACACTGCAGTTCCAAGTGACCTGAATCAGCTTCCTCAACACTAATATATACTGTAGACATGGAAAACATGTCATCATTAGCACAATGTCATCTGTACTCCCATGTTAACATTATAATGTTGTATTTGGTTGCTTTGATAAATTAGCTCAGTGGCTAGTTAGCTCGCTAATGATGCCAATGTGCTCATGAGGTGTAAAGACACTTTGTGAAGACACATTTGTAAAGCATTTGTCACAGTGGAACATATCACCTCAGAATGACAACCATGTGTACCACATTTGCGATGCCTCCAGCCTTGTACCCAGATCAGTATTACGTCATGTGCCAGCAATGTAATGGCCTCCAATCCCACTGCTCCAATATGTTTGAGTAAAAACAATAAAATGTGTATTAGGGTCCCAATGATATGAAATATTTTATATTTGTAATATCCTAAACATGACTTATACTGTCTAATTAGGTGTGGTTTAATTTTAATTTTGCAAATCTTGGATTTGTGTGGATACAAGTGGATACAAGATGACTCATAATCGGCTCTTATCATGTGTCGGCTCCTATCATGTGTCACAGTTGCACCTCTGAGAAAGGTATTTCCACTCAACACCCAATCAGGAGGTAGCATGCTCTATAACAAAGCTTTTGGCTCCCTTTTTTAGTCATCCATCTTTAAGAATGGACATGGAGATTTTTTATCCCGTCTAAATATCATGTCTCTCTTTGTATAGATCCACTGGATCTATACAAAAGCACCAGTAATGTCTTCTTTGTGTCACACAACCACAAGACTTTTTAATGCAGTACACACCTCTCATACAGTCCTGACTTTAGGTGTACATACTACATTTTTTTTCAAGATCTTGGTCAGTGGGTCTGTTCCAGTGTTTGTGGTTCTAACTGATAAGGCTGGCTGAGGAAGTCCCGTCCCAGTGTCAGAGGGCCAGAGAGGAAACAGGGGGTCAGCCTGTTGAGTCAGATAAACGTCGTACCATGGCATATTACTCCAGCCTCCAAAACTCTGCCTGCTAAATTGGTAAACACTCCCTCTGCTCGCCAGGTCCAATCATAACAGAATGTCAGAGAGAGGAGGGGAGACAGCAGATCGGATCCCCGCCATTTTGCTTCCTGCCGTTCTCTGGAGAATGCTCCAGAGGGAGCACAGAGACGGGTTTTAGAATGACATGTGGCTATACATGTCATCACTAATCAAGTTGGGCAGGGGACCGAGAAAATTATGGAGTCCAGCATAGTTTTTTGCATATGCACACACCGACTCCATATTAGTTTTAGTGACCTCCAATGGCGTAATTGGGTGTCATTACCTCTGACGTGAATAACAATCTTACCATATTTACGTTTATCCTTAGCCAGCAGTTTCAAATAGGACTCAATTTTTACTATGGTCCCTGGTGTCGCTAAGTTCACGTTTCTCAGAATAGAGCTGCCTATCTCACATCAGCTGTAGATATAGGTGGCTGGCTAGCTACAGCCCCATTAGTTTCCATGGTGCAGAGCCATGCTTTTAATTCATTAAGCCTCGCCTCCAGTGCTACGAATACACTACACTATTTACATTTACCATTATCACTGGGGGAGGCAGAGGAGTAGCTAAACATATGTGGCCTGGTCAAGAATGATGAGACCGAACACAATAAAATATTTTTGTGGGTTTTCTTTATTCCCCGACTGAGCTTAATAAAGAACAGCGTTAATACTATTTTTCTTTTGAGGACACAGGACAGGTTAAGAAAACAGAATGGAAACTTTCCCTATTTTTTCGTCTGACCAAACTTATCGACTCTAACAGTTCTCTTTAGCACTTGAGGAGCATTGGTATATGTAAGATACCCACAGCTGCAGTAACCAAGCTCAAACTCATACTGATCAATTTGCTTTAACTGAATTCCAGAGTTTAATTAGCTATCTCTAGACAACAGTAGTGGCACCTCTTTGAACAAAGAAAATAAAAACATTTTTAAGTGCATTTGTAAGGCCACACAACTCATCGCCACTTCAAAATAAAATACTTAAATTCCATGAGGATTATATAAAAGTACATTCTTAATCAAAATATTCCAACAAACATTCTTACAATTTTTCGGAAAAATACAATTAACTCACTTTCACTCCAGTGTGCAGCCTGTGCTCCAAGACACACACACTTGGATCAACATGCATATATCTCCCCTCTAAATTAGACAGAAAACATACAAGTGGACATATCTTAGCTGGATAGTTAGAGTGCATTGAAATGAGATAATTCTGTTTATCCATATGCTTTGGAATTACTCACGCTAACCCTCGCTGTTCCGTGTTGCGCTCAGCGTGGCAGAGATACGCACACAAACTCATTTACAGATCACGCAGTCAGTTACCTCCCGTCACAGCTGCTTCCTTGATCCCGGTGTCTCGGCAAAACTGTGTACTCGCGCGATTTGCATAGTGCGCAACTCGCTGCGCAAGACTGCTTCCTTGAGCGAAAAAGGCTGATACCGCAGTACTAATCCCACAAGCAAAGTACATAGCACTTTAGGGAGCTCAAAACTCCAGCGTAAACCTTGTTCACCTGGTTACACATAAGACACTCCGAGCAAGAGAGAGCAGGAGAGAGGGATTGAAGCCACCATCAGCTGCAAAGCTAACTGCTAAGCTAAATTAGCTAAAAGGGCTACTAGCATGTAAACAATTGTACAATTAGCGAGTCACTGAAAGAAAGAGAGCTGAAAGTGCTTGAGAAGAACTAGAGGTTGAGCAGTAGTTATCCATTGTAGTGAATATTATAGCTAAAACAGCTGAGTTTAGCGACAGCAACAACTCCTTTGTCAGTTTCGTCTTGGATCTATAATATTCTCTAAGTTATCTAGCAACCTATAGAATTGTTCATGGGGCATTTCGCCATTCGCAGGATAATTGAAGGAGCCAGGTCCGTCCAACATGTTGATATAAACAACAGGGTCATCTCTGTCCTTTTTCCCCAAAAGGGTCCTATGTTCCTCTGTTGCATGAGCCTCTGCCTCCGCTGATTTAATTCAGCATTTTGTTAGGGGTAGGGTCAGGGTTATGGAGTAGTGTTAGGGTGTACATAGGTTTATTTGCCTGGGAATTCGGCACTGATTGTGGAAAAATAACGGATTGGGGAATATAGGACCCTTTCTGTGACAAGCAGGGAATATCAGCCCTTTTTTTTCAAAATAATGGTCCGATGTTCCTCGGTCACAAACAAAGGACCTGGGGACATAAGTACGGTCCCATAAACAACTAGCCTACTAGCCAAAGTGATTGGCTCACAAATGGTTGGTTGTACAGGGCAAAATCACTTTGCACTCTCACTGCTTACCTTATAATACTTGTATCTCCTCACTATATCTCTGTGTTTGGAAGCTTAGCTCTGCAATATTCTCCATACTTCAGGTACAACCTAATAATTGTTGCCAATCCAGAAAAAACTGTTTCATTGGCAAACCAGTGGGAGGCCTTTATTGTGAAGCAGCTGAGAGAAAGGTGTTTGTCACTGTGCTAGCAGAGCTTTGCTACTAATGCTACTAATAAAAATTGGTAGATGCTACAAGATATGGACATATTATGTTATAATGGTATTTTTATTGCAGAGTTTAGTAGTACAAGAGGAAAGATTCGCACTGAGTGCAGATGAAGACTTCCAGCATGTCACTAAGGTAAACTGTGTTCTTCCTTGCTGTGCTGTCCTGTGGAAAATTGTTTGCACCATTCCTGCAAGACTACAAACCTCGCAGTTTGTTACGGTCTAGTTCAACCCAAGTATCCAAAACCCTGCCATAAGATGACATACACCCATCCCCTCCTACCCAACCCCAACCTCTTCTTTAAGAGGTTTTGCTCCTCATTCATTCATATGGATAATCACAGCCTTAGCTAAACATAAATATGACCAAATGGCAACATACATGAGCGGCATATGATGTAAAAACACCTACAGACTTACATGTCAAATGATGCAGCAATCCATGCTACCAATGTATGTTGCATATTCCTTGAGGAAATACTTATTTACTTAATTAACCATAAAATAGTAATTGTGTGCTTTTAACGCCTATTTCATGCCAGGCTTATCAGAAAATGAACTCTTTGCAAATGCCAATGGGGCAGCTCAGCCGTATGGACTTTGGAATTGAAAGGTTGCTGGTTCAAGTCCTCTGCTGGACAAGGTATGGAGCATGGACTAGTAGCTGGAGAGGTGCCACTGCCTAGTTGCCCTTGAGCTAAGCACCCAACCCCCAACTGTTTGGGGTGCCAGGGCAGCCCCCTCACTATGACATATCTCTGTTTATGTTTATGTTGTGCAAGTGCGTTTTTCACACATGTATGTAATGTGTATAATAATAACAGAGTGAAGAGAATATCTGCTTAAGGGACTACGCTTTCGTGATTGCATAAAAACACCTGAGGAACAATAGATATTGGGGAAGCCGTTGCTCAGGAGGTAGTGCAGAATGTCCACCAATTGTAAGATTGATGGTTCGATCTCCAGTCCACATGTTGAAGTGTCCTTATACACTTAACTCCAAATGGTATAGCAGTCCATGAATGGGAATTATATAAGATCCTGTTGTTCAGCTGGCCCCTTTCATGGAAGCCTTTGCCACCAGTGCAGTTGCATGTATGCATGTACTGTAAAGCACTTTGAGTGGTCGGAAGACTAGAAAGGTATGATATAAATGTCCAAAAAGTCAAAAAAAAACATTTGTTATGTCTTCTTATATTTTCGTTTTTTCTCTATTCTGGGGAAATGTTGACATAAATCACACAGTCTTTATGTGTAAGAAAGGCCTTCAACGCTGCTGTCACTGTGCAGTACAGTGGCGGTGAAGGGCAGGGCGACACTGCCACTGTGCTCATGGCACTCTTAAAACGACACAGGTGATTTGATCTGTCTGTCTCTTTCTCTTTAACTTTGTTTCTCTCTCTCTCTCTCTCTCTCTCTCTCTCTCTCTTTCTTTCTTACTTCGGGCTACATTCATTTATGCACTTCATTCATTCAATTCATGTCTAATTTGCTGAGAACCATATTTAAATGAAATCGGCCAAAAACAAGCCCCTGAAAAGACCACAGCAAGAAATTCCCATGCATCAGTTTTAATACTAAGTACTAAGTACTGAGGCTGAGGACATATCTATACAGAATGATAAAATATAGATGAAAAAACAACTAAATAAACTACTTAAATAATTCAATGAAAATATAAAGAACAATACAATGTTATTAACTCATTAGGTATTCTAGGAGAAAACCCTGTGCTTTGTTTGCCTGATTGTGCCAGTGATACCAGTGTTTTGCAGCAATTATCGCAGTCAGACTGAAAAGCAGAACTCTCTGTGAGAAGTCTTCATGACTCCCCTCAATAGATGTGTGTGCTGGAAGAGTTAGTGTTGTAAATTGCGTACGATCCTGATTTCTTGGGCTTCACTCTGAAATGCATTAAATCACAGGTAAGGGTAGTAATATAATTCACATAGAATTTACCAATGCAGTACCATAACTGATCCACAAACAAGCTGCATTTTTTGACTATGAGACAGGCTTTTACAAAGAAAATAGCACAGAAGTCTGCTTGTTTATTTAATCTGAACCATAACACATATATGTGCCTCATTTTATATTTCCACATTTTAGTCAAACATTCTCATCATAATTGTATATAAAGGCAAATCCAACTTACCCGGGCTTAATGAGTCTGTTAAAACCAGCTTTGCTTCCCAATCCGGGAGCCACCTCATACTGGCAGAGAGCCATCAGTATTGTTCAGCATGTTCAACATATTAGATGATGAAATACATGTTAGAATGTCTGGTGTACCATATAAATGCTGATTGAGGTTGAAAAGATTATGGATACATTTTCAGCTTGTAATGCAGTAGTGGCTGCTTGCCACTTAATAGCAATTACGATTCTGCGTCAAAAAACAACCCAATTAGAGTGTGACCACACGGCTGGGTCAGAACACATGCTGGGTTGTTTCAATCCAAGTGACCACAGTGCTGCTTTTACATCTTCATTAATATAACCTCAGTATGCAATTGTACCATATGGTCTATGTGACACTGTATATTACAAACCCAATGTCAAACACGAACAAAACACAACACAAGGGTACACAGGAAATATCTGGATTCATTAAAAACTATTTTAGAACCATAGCCTGTGTAAAAAGAGATGGAACTCACTGTGACATCATTCATTTCGTTTGTGGACTATGGTATTAAAGCCTCAAATTTGGCATTTTGAGCTGACCTCAAAGCCAGAGTGGTTTCAATGGTGCTGCGCTAAGCTTAACACAACATAGACGCTGTTGACAATGGGCAGTTACCCTTAGTAAAAGTACCAGATAATGCTCACACTAGCTAGCTAATGTTAGCTTTGTTAGCAAGGTGCAACAGGACACTGAACAATTTTTAGGTGTCCATGATGTTACAATATCAATATAATAATCTTTTATCTTTAGTCTCTTATTTATTTTATTCTAAATGGGACCATAATTTACAAACTTAACATCATGCTGAATTGAATAAGACTTTAAAGTAGCAATTAACACCATAAAGTCATTAGGAAAATGTTAACTCAGGTAATATATCAAGTGAGAAGTGACTCATTTTCTCATTGACTTCTATAAAAACTGACATCTTTTTGCAACCAATGGAGTCACCCTCTGCTGGAAATTAGAAAGAATTTAGGTTGAAAGTGTAATCCCGACGTGAAGTCATCCCATCTTTTTTGGCAATTACATTCATCAAATAAGCCATTGAGACAGTTTTTTTCATGTAACAACTATTGATCGAGATATCCCAGATATAAATATGTGTAGGAACTCTTCTCATGCTACTGCAGAGGTTTGGTGTTATTTTGAGCAGTATTAGTGGTTTAAAAAGACGTTTGAATGCCTTCACCGTACTGCCCCGAGCTAATCAGTGTTAGCCACGTCCAGATGTCAGAGACTCTCCAGGATTTCTCTGTTAATAGTTGTTAGAAGAAAAAAAGCTGTCTCAATGGCTTATTTAATGTATGTAGAAGCCGAAAAAGACCATTGGATGACTTTATGCTGAAATTACACTTCATTGGCTTCACTTTTCAAACTGGTAAGCTCCATCCAATCTTTATTATATAATGTATGTTTTTCACTTGTTTATAAAAAACTGAAAGATGAATAAGACATGAATTTTTTTAACCAACATGGTTTTTAACACATATAGCAATACAAAGAAATAATAAAGGATTAACAGAAACACATATTTAAAACTTTATTTTTATTTCACTGTATCTTTGACATCAAAGTATCTGGAGTTCTGAGTTATGCATGTGCAGTGGCTAGTGAATAGCAGCTAGCAACAACATCAATTGCATGCTGTGTTACGATTTGTTAAGTCAATGTATATGTAGCCAGAGCTTCTTGTCCTCATTGCTCAGAGGGGATAAGCACAATTGTTGCTTTACTCAAAGTCTCTCTGTCCTTCCCTGTTGAATTTTTAACCTTTACTCTGTCTCCTTATCATCATGAAATCTCACTAAACCTTTGCTCATCTATTCTCCTCTTGATTCTGCATATGAATTCTTTCTCTTCTATACAGTGCCCTATTTCTCTTTTTTATGAATGATGAATACAAAAGGCCTCTATTTAATATTTCAAGACAAAACCCAGACTTGGAGGAAATAGCCCAAATACAAGCAGACGCTAGACGTTTTGGTGATTGTCACTGTGCATCATCAGGTTGGGAAATAGTGACTGACAGCTGATCATACTGCACACACTAACATCACACATTTGTCCTGTGTGTTGCTGTAATGGGAAAGACACCACAGAAAACCTCATGTTAATTGGGCTGTAGATTAGTAACATTACTCAAACAACAGACATATATTAATAATCAAACATAACAGCATGCATGGCTCCCCAATCAGACCTAAATCCATTCCCTTTTGTCATACTGAGAAGGAGTCAGAGCATCTGAAATCATCCATTTGGTTTCATGATATCTGTGTTGGTTTGTTTTTATCTGCTGCTGTGTTTTTTTTCTTCTGTAAAGCACTGTATGGCCTTCTAAGGAAAGGTGCTAAAAAAGTGTATTATTGTTATTGTAGTTAATATGGTTTAATGCCACTAAAGGAGGTAAGTGAAAGGTCTCTTGTGCTCTCCCCTAAAACAAACTATAAAACAGGAATCTGTCCATTTGTGTAAATCGCATATCTCAAGTACCATCTGAACTGCTTCACACGTGGCAGGTGTATTGCTAGAGAACCAACAACATGCTTTTTGTTGAATTTGGTGCACATTGCCCAGACGGAGGAACGATTCAATTCAATTCCATTCAATTTTATTTTATTTATAGTGCTAAGTTTAGCAATAGAGTAGTTCTAGAAGACACTCTATGACACTAAACAATTCCTCCATGAGCAACTGCAAGTTTCAATATCTATATACAGTTTTTATCCAGCAATCTTGTGCACAGTGGCAACAAAAACCTTCATTTTATCAGGCAGGAATGTCGATTGACCCAACTGTATGGTAGATGGCCATCTGTCTTGACCAGTTGGGGGGAGAGAGAGACAGAGAGACTCTAACAGGTTGGGCCTGTAACTTTTAAACCTCAGAAACCATTTTTTTTCCCTGGACTCTGTGGCTCCAGAGGAATAAGGTGTTGAAGCACTCTTAAGCACCCTCCACAGGATATGCGGTAAAAAACGCTTTTTACCGCCAGTTCCATTCATTCCCTATGGAAGAGGCGGTGGCGCCCAAGGTAGCCGTACTCACCGCTCAGATTTGCCTCTTCCGCTGTGCTCAAAGTTCAAATAAGTTGCCGCTGACCTTTCAAAAGCGCAACCAATGAGATAGAAGCTTTGAGTATGACGTTTATGTTTCCTAGGCAACCAGAGAGCAAGTAGAGCAGTAGTAGGAAAAACGCATTGTTTGTGTGTCTGGGTTTCCCGAACTATTTAACGTTACATTAAAGTCGTATCACGATCTCTAAAGAAAACGTAATGATGAAGGTTTATAAGCAGTCACACCAGCTTTGTGAAGAGGCAGTTTAAAAGCTAATGGTTGTCACAATGCTAATATGATTTAGCCGTCTCTGCGCCCAACCTCACAGTGAGCCCAGTGCAAAAAAGCTCATCATGTGAAGGCCCCTTTAGAGATTCATCAGCTAACAAAACCTCTGAAATACAAGGTCTCTCCACCAGGAGGCTGGAAAGGTGTGTGCATGCATATATATACATAACTTGCAGATAAATTATGACAAATGCTTTAGTTTTGTCATCAAACGTACAGTTCTCCTCATTTACCCAGTAATTGCCCATTTGCCATTTGATGCTGGCAACCACTGCACAGTCTGTCCAGCAGCAGCAAAGGCCAACAGTGACCTCTGCTATAGGAGCCTGTGTCTTGACTTCTGTCTGCTAATTAATGCAAATTATTTCATGTGTCAGCCTATTAGCAAAAAGCCATTTACAGTGCATCTGGCCTGTGCAAACACAGGCACACTCTTCATTGTTACTCCACACTCTGTATACATAATGAAGAGGAGCTCAATTATAACTGCTGCATGCTATCTCCACCCCTCACTCTCTTATTATATGCAAGACTAATGTGTTTGTTCATGTAAACGTGTAAAGATCTGCCAGTGATGCCTTGACCCTGCTGTACCCTCTTCATGTTCTTAACCTGACTTCCCCTTTGCTCTCGGAATATTGCTTTCTCTCACTCCTCATGTCAATCTCACAGTCATTTTAATTTCAAAATGAACCCCTAAAAAAGCTATCAACTCCATGAGCATCCAATGAGAATGACTTGTCAAAGATTGATACCTCCGTGCCCTGTAATCAGTTGGCAGAGGGAGAATGAGATGGAAAATGCCTCTGCTCCATCTCTTTTTCTCTCCTTGGTCTTCAATGTTGTCTCTCAGATCCAGGCAAAGGAGACAGTGATAGATTGAGGTTGTCATGCCGTAAGAGGAGCCCTGGCTTTGCATATTACCCCTTTTCTCCATCACTCTAATGAAAACACCGGAGATATACCCGGGACGCAATTGATATCTCCACCCCAGAGCGTTCTGATATCTTTATCCATCACCCTGCTTCCTTTCGCTTGGCCATAAATGTGTCTCATGTGGCTGCACAAAGCAGGCCACTCCCTGTGCATATGGTAGAAATATGCTAAATGAAACCCCATTGTCCTTCCAGGGAATATATCTAGGGGTTGTAGTGGGATTTGCAGTTGGTGAAATATTGCCGGAATACCAGAGAAAGCGAGCCTGGGCTGTTAACGGTCAAGGGCGTATATAGAATATTCATGTACTGACATGATATAAAGTTACCACCTGTAAATTAGGTTTAATAAGCCGTCACAGCAAGTCCAAGGTGGTAAATCATTGCCTTTAGTAAAGGTCATCAGTTCCTGCAGCACTTGCACAAACTGCAAACTGATTGTGGACAAAAATAAATTTCATGGCTAATGAGGAAATTAGCCTCTGGGTAAATATTAATTTGTTGTTGGTCAACTGTTAATGAACATAAGACTGCAGGGAATTTGGTTTCCATGGCAATGCCATTGCTAGTAAGTCCTGGAGTGTAGAGGGCTACCTCAGGACATCGTTTAGTTTCTAATCTGCCTGAAAAGTCCCAACTGATGTGTGTCCATTCCCAGTTTGTGACAGTCACTTAAACTCTCACCCGTAATGCTCTTGTCTTTTTGGACCTCAGGGAAAGTAGATTGTCTCCGTCTCTTTGTCTCCTCATATTTCCATCGTCTTAATGAAACCTCAGAGCTTCATAGAGCCAAGGCTAAGATGATGAACAGACAGTATTTCTGTCAGCAACTCTTCTCTTTAGCCTCCTAAACCCAGCATTTATTTTACCCTTTCATCCTAAATCTTTGGGTAATCTTCCCAGCTGTTCTCCAAAGACTTCCAGCATGATGCAGAAGGGCACATTTATGGTGCACTTTCAACATTGAGTAATTGTGGTTGGACTTAAACTGGTTAACAGGAGTCCTGTCACAGATGCTAACAGGGTAAGTGTGTTGCCTTTCACCCATGATTTGCACCGGATGTGATACAGAGCGATTGTGGGCTACACATTCATAGGAAACTTATGGAGTTGGAGTTACTTAGTTCCCAAACTGGGGGGGGGGGTGACGGCAAGGCTCAATATAAATGATGCATGGCAGTAGTAGCAATGCATGTTCACATTTGTAAAAGGACTGTCAGGTACATGTGAAGCAGGGTCATGACACAACTACCAAATCAAACACAAGAAAATATGACAAGAATACAAAACTACAGTTCGTCCTATCTACTTCATTAGAGACAAAGGTTGGTGATCATGGTAAGCAGAAGGTTTGCCGTGGAGCTGTCTTTGTGTTTTCATTGCAAAACCGTCTCGGTAACGGGGAGAAGAAAACCAGCTTGTTCTCCTTCCCATAGCCTCAAATACTGTTACAGCCCTCAGTGTTTGATGCACAAGGCACCCATGAGCCTCTGTATGACAAGCATGGGGTTTTCAACCGTAAACCCATTTGCAGCATAATTAGACGCTCTGAGCAAGTGTCCCAGAATTACAAGCAACAAAGTCTGCATAGGGAGGAGGTCAGGTTTGGACGGGCCAAACCAACGAAGGAGACTACGGTTCATGTCCAGTGTCTCACTGTAGTTACATTATAAACATACTTGAATATGGCAAATTAACAGAACACCGCCATCTAGTGTAATACGCTTTACACATGAAAAATAGACAATCAAACAGGTAGCACGTTAAACAACACTAAAACAAAATAACATCACATTAATAGAAAAACAGAGGGTTGAAGATGGTGGATTTTAGATGTGGCAGGTGATCCTGATGAGGCGGGATTTAAGCTGACTCTTACATGATGGAAGTTTTTCCGAGTTTCGTATGGCGAGGGGCAGGGAGTTCCAGAGGGTAGGGGCAGCAATGGCAAAGGCTCGGCCCCCCAGGGTGCTATATTTGGTTTTGGTGATTTTGGTGAGATGGTTGGCGTCAGCAGAGCGGAGGTGGCGAGTGGGGGAGTGGCGATGAGGTATGAGTATCCAGTAGGGGTAGTTTGGTTGAGTGCAAAGTAATCCAGAGGTTTTTGCCAGGTTTCAGTAATGCAGAGCAGGTCAAGTTGGTTGTCAGTGATAAATTCGTTGAGAATAAGTCTTCTATTGTTGAGGGATCTTGTGTTGAGGAGGGCAAGTTTCAGGTGCTTTGTCTCAAGTTTCTCAAGATCGTTGTCGCATTTCCAGCAGTCGTGTTGCCAGGTTGGTCAGACCAGGCCCAGTAGCCTACAGGAGACCGAAGTCTGTTTGAGCCTGTTTGAACCCATCCCCTCCAGCAAATCGCACCATAAAAAGAAGTATTGCAGAGGAGTTTGACTGACAGTAACAATAAGCTGTTACCGTAAGTAAAGATGAAAGTTAGCTTACTGATCAAGGAGAAACGTAGCCATTTGGGTGTGCGTTTTAATGACATTGAACTCCTTTATCTCAGTCCCTGGAGTGAATGCTTGGCCTATATTGACTCTGGTTTTTGCCAGGTCACTCAGTTGCTGGGAAAAAAAACACCCCCTTCACTGAGGCTCCGAAGCAACTGCAGGCTTGGCAGGTTTTGGCCAGCCTACAGTAGCTGCACCCAACAACAGACAACCCGCGATGTCCAACAAAGTAATTATCAAACCCGTCAAATTTAAAAAAAAAATATTAACTCAGACTAAATTGATTTTTTGATGGAAAACCAAAACTTTTTTTAAATATAGCTTTTAATATTCAACCTTTAATTGCCTAAACCTAACCATATACAGTAGTTTTATTTCAATTCACAATCATCTCATGACCATGTTTAAAACAGTAACCATACAGTAGTGGAGCACTAAGGGGTCCCGACAAAGCATCCGTATGGGACGGGTTGAGAAATTATAAAAGCCCATGCTGACCAATTGCAGTTCTGGCAGTTTCTATCTTGTATCTTTGTAGTTACCGTAGCCACAAAGGCACATTTTTATGGAGGTGCACGTTACGCTGAGACGAGCGACAACTGCTACGATATTGATCTTTGCAGCTACACCATGGCGCACATAAAGTGGTGATAAGGTGATACATGTCCTTCATCCATAAATTATGCAACCATTGTAAAAGGAAAAAAGACTAAAGCAATACTGTAGATAAGTATCCGG